>NW_028327432.1:0-608578 GCF_031878675.1 Megascapheus bottae | reverse complement strand
CATAATTGTAGCTCTTGGTGAGAAAGTTTCCCAGCACTCGTGTCGGGTACCCACAGCGGATTTGATAGGCTGACAGCCCGAAGTAAACACACTTCACAAAGTACCAAAGCTGGGCAACTAGGTTCTGGCTGAATTTCCTAAAATGTAAAAATATACAAAGTCATGAGAATATTTTGCTGCTTCAAAGAGATACAAGTTGCAATTTAAAATCAACAAATCTCATTTTTTGCCACTTAAAGCAATTCTAAGGAATTCTTCATACACAGCAGAGTGTGCCGAAGATAAAAGGTGGGGCAAGAGAATCAAATAATGGAACTTCCAATGTGCAGTTAGTTTCAAAAGCCATGATTACAGTCAATTGCTATTCAGTGCATCTATTAATAACTTATAAAAACACAAGTGATGTAACTACTTTAGTCTAGATTAAAAGCAATCATGATTGGCAGTTATATTTGGGGTCTAGGCATAGCACCTATTGTTCCATCTCTGCAAGGAGCAGAGGTAGGATAATTTTTTTTACAGTCCTGGGACTTGAACTCAGGGCCTAGGCACTGTTCTTGAGCTTTCTCAAGGTTAGGGCTCTACCACTTGAGCCACAGCACCACTTCCTGCTTTTACTATGGATGTGATACAGAGGAATAGAACCCAGGGCTTTGTGCATACTGGGCAAGTACTCTACCACTAGGACCCAGGATAATCTTGATCTAGGCTAGTCCTGGGCAAAAATGTGAGCGCTTATCTGAAAAATAACTAATAAATAAATAAATAAAGGGAGTGTGGATTTGCACTCAGTTTAGAAGAGATCCCAAACTTTTGCGTCTCATTTCCTTCTGTCTCTGCTCATAAAGATCTCACCTCTCAGTCACACTAGGTAAGATGAAGAACATCCAGAAGTGGATCCCAAACACAAGGATGACCTGGAAAATGACCTTGCCTAGCACAGTCTTCCTGAGGTAGAGTGCTCGGTCCACCACCATGGTTCCAAACTGAATGAGCACCATTACCAGAAATGGCCCAGGGACCTGGTCTTCCGACAGTGAAGAGGTAATGTCTGCAGCCGCCGAATGTTTCTGGGAAGAGACATGAGGTTTAGGCCTGAGTGGTACTGCCCAGTAAATGATGGGCATTCAGAGGCCTTTGCTCAAACTTACCCCAAAGGCCCAAAAGCCAAAGACAATGATGATGAAATCTACAGTGTCAGCCAAGAACATTAGCACATACACGTCAGTCACAGCGCTGTAGTCTGGGTGAATGAGGTCATACAAGAACTGTCTGATGGGTACATAAATTTGCAGAGTCCTGCAAGTCAGAAAATAACACATACTTGCTTCAGAAGGAGGAGGAGGATGAGGAGAGAATAATTAGCCCCTATGATCAATAGATCATTCTGTTCTCAGTCTCAGGATAATCTTTCTGGAGACAGATCCTTATAGGAGGGCAGATAGGATTTTTTTTTTTTGCCAAGACAGGTATGATCTCTGAAGATGATACTGTACATCTCTTCCCTTGCTTGTGGCACAAAAGAGGATTCTGAGCCTTGGAAAGTGGGTTGGGGGTACATCTCACCTCTGGTTGTAAAAAATCAGTAAAGCCACTTCCCCAGCTCTGTGACTAACTTCTGGTATACTCACTTCTTTATTGTAAATGCCTTTGCTTTGATTAAATGCTCTTGAAGTTTTTCCATGTAAAGTTCCCTTTTGCTTTTTTGTTTAATGCTCAAAACACTGCTTCCTTTCTGGCTGCTATTCCGGGTGCTTGTACTGCCTAAAAGCAACAAAGAATGGAGAGAAATCACAAGATGCTGGGTGAGGGGTGAGTCAGACCTGTCACTCAAAGTATCGGGGCAGCCCGTGGAGCCCACATGCTTAATGGTTGGAGGGCACTTGGGCAGATGGCTTCACGAACTAGTGTCTAGTAGGCTGTCTTCTCAACTCTGCGTCACTGAACAACATCTTTGGGGTTTAGCTCTGAAATCGCTGCTCAAGGATTTTCTAGGGACACACTGGAAGAACAGCCTTGAATGTGCTCAACAGTCCTGGTAGAACCTATGGCCCATCCCTGTTTTCATGCCTCGACTTCACTAAGGGTATAATGACAAAAATGAGGTCTGCCAGTGTCTGTCTGCCTCAGAAGCAGGTTCTGAGGACAAACATCCCCAAGCATTTGGGAATTTCCAAATAAATACTAGTTTCCACAAATATGAAGGCCTAGTTACTCAGTTACTCTAAGAGTAGCAACTGTAGGACAAATCTACTTTCTCTTTCTTTTTTCTTTTTCATCAGTCATGGGGCTTGAACTCTGGGCCTAGGCATTGTTCCTGAGCTCTTCAGCTCAAGGCTAGGGCTCTACCACTTGAGTCAAAGCACCACTTCCAGTTTTCGGTTTGATCAGATCTCAGCCTCCTGAGTAGTTAGGATTACAGGCGTGAGCCCGGAACAAATCTACTTTCTGATCACACTGGCTGTTTAGCAAGTAGTAAGTCATTTAGGAATTAACTAGGTAGTTTTGTGAAAAGCCCCCACTGGCTAAATTAAAATCCACTTTTCAAAGGACTTAGTTCTCTGAATACCATTCCAGCAGAATATTTATGCATCCCGAACAAATCATATGTTTGACATTTTCTCGCTAGCAATGTTCTGAAGTTGTCAGTCCTGCAAGGAGTCAGATATTTAGAGCAAAGAAACCATACCAGCAGAGGCAAGACTTAGACTTGTGTTACAATATCCATCTCTTGATAACAGCTAATTAGTAATGTCACTTCCTATGACCCACAGGTTCCAGCAAGATGAGCTCAGCCTGACGCCATGTGGCAGATACCTCTTTTGGACCTATTTGAAGAGAAGCTGGATCCTGGGGAGATCTGGGTGTTGCTGCTGGAACGTTTTCTGCGGAAGGCCGTAGGCTGCTCTGGGAATGTCACGTGCACAGACTCCACGGACGCTGCGAGGTTGATGGACTTGAGTGAATCTGAAGAGTCTCTTCTGCCATGTCTGAGAGAGAGCTCATCATCCGATTCCTCCTTGTCTGTGCCACTATCAACAATGTCATCTTCATCCCACAGGCCATGACACTGAGGAGACAGAAAGTGACAAGGGAAGTGACCATTTCCAGTGGGGGAGCTGGCATTCTGTCGTACAGTATTAAACCCAGTGAACCAAGGGAGAGAAGTGTACAGAAGCTGGACGATGGTCCCAGGAAAAGAGAGAGGGCTGGCAGCAAGCAGTCTGATGGATTGATAGAGAAGATCAAGAAAGCTCTGGCAGCTGGAATAAAGATGAAATAATTGCTTGGACAAAAGCGTTTTCCAGAACACGTCTTTGTGTTCAAAGCTAGCATTGGGAGTGTTGCAATGAGGTAGCCCTGAGAATTCCCCTGCACTCCAAATCCACCATCACCCCTGTTTCCCATAGTGGTCCTATCCCTCCTACAGCCTCACAGTGAGAAGTGACCGCTGGCTCACATCAGGGAGATTCAGGAACAAAGCAAATATTCTCAAATATGAGGCAAATATCCTACTCAAATATGATGCTCTCTGCAAGAGCCTGGTGTTTACTTAATGGAAATGGAATGAGGAGCTGATGAAGAGAGGAAAAATGGCAGAACAAGAGGCGGAGAGCCTGGGGATCTCCCTGGAGCCAAAGGCTGCCTGCATGAAGCTATAGCATGTAGGACAGCCTTGCCCTGTGCATGAAGTACTCCAATGGGGTTGTCCTCTGACTGGGAGATCTGTCAGGCTTGGTCCTTCTTATGACTTATATTTAAGAGGCCAAGTGGTTGGAGATCAAGTCAGAAAATGATCAGTTCACCAAAAGACAATGTGTGTGTGTGTGTGTGTGTGTGTGTGTGTGTGTGTGTGTGTGTGTGTAAACTCCAAGCCTGTGCCCAAAAGGATCCTCGGAACTGATACACTAGTTGATAAAATACATTTAAAACACTTTATCAAAAGCTAACTTTCAAGTAACAGGAGGACATGAGTACAGAAAAATACTATGGGATAATTTGAATTTCATTAACATGGAATGGCACAATAAAGCTTTGTTTATGACAGTGTGTGAGAAGAAAGATCCCACACCACTCCTTAGCTCTGCCCTGCCGGGGGTCTTTCTGGAGTCACATGGTGAAGAGCACCCTCTACAGCAAATTGGCTGTACCAGCTGTGGTCTTTAGCCACCATGGATGGATTCACAAGAGAACCCCTATGGAAGCAGTAACACTAGGAGTAGGCACGCGGTGTAATGGGGATGAGAGGCCTTGTGATCCATTTCTGAGTGTTTCCTGAGTTTCTAGCTGAAGCAAGGTAGAGTTTGGTGTGTCGGCTAAGATCTCAGTACTTAGGAAGCTTCCACAAATGTGGAGTAATTATGATCAACCCAGGGTTGAAATACAGATCAACACCAGTTTCCCTTATGAACTATTTAGAGAAATGGGCACTACATAGATATAACTGTCATTTAAGGAGCAGATGAGCAGAGGCTACCCATGGACCCTTTAACCCCATCCTAAATCCCATTGTTCAAGCTTTCCAGGGAACCAGCACAAGGGCTGGGGCGTCACCATGAGCTGATGAACCATTAGCAACCAGTACCTTCAAGATGGAGCAATGAAAGAACAGGGCCAGGAGCTGAATGAGGTCGTAAAGCACGTAGCCCTCCTTCTTTTCCACTCCGATGATGTTTGGGGGATGGTAAGGTTTATCCTTGTACAATTCCACATTCTTATTCCAGGGGAAGAATCCAAATTGGAAGAAATACTTGACTACAATTGCCACCTACATATGGATGACAGAAATTCAAAGGAAATTCTTTAGGAATAGGTATGTAGGAGAAGCATGGACACAGAACTAGAGGAAAATATGCATTTCAGCGTTTTGATGGGGGGGATACCTACAATTATGTGAAATACCAGTATCACTAGACCTCATAACAAAAGCAGAGTCTCATGGTCACAGGTGTCATAAGTTGTAGACACAGGGAGACCATCATGTACTGTGTGTTGCTGTTTAGGCAAGTGTCATCTCATATTGAGGAAGTAGCTTTCATACTGATTTCCTTAAGTCTGACAGTTCTTATGTTTTTTTTTTTTTGGCATGTGGTTCATATTCTAATGTCAACTTGGTTTCCATGTATGTCACCTTTCATGTGACAGAAGGTAGGTAGCTCAACTCCACCAAGAACATTTCTAGTTTTGAGATGAATGCTGCATAAGCAGTTCTTATCTTCCTTTTCATGCTATGGGTACCGCCCTTACTCATCCTTAGGTGAGGAAGGGGGTCTGAAAAAAATCCCTCACAGAAAGAGGGGTAAGAAAACAGAGAGGTTTCCATCACTTATGATGGATTCATCACATCCCAAGAGATATAACAATGGGAATGTTCAAACAATGGCTATTTTTGGTAAGGCTGGATTAATATTTCAATGAGAATAATAGCTATGTCTTTGTCTTTATAACCTTTATTTTCTTTACAGGAAGAAGGTACATATTTCCAATGCTTTAAACAGTACTTGTGAGATGATTCTCTTTATATCTTGTTTTAATTGCCTGTTGAATGACTTGTAAGCCTATGGAATCTCTAGGCTCAAACTGGACGTCTAAGTCCTGTACCTTAAGACGCACGTGCAGTGCTGTTGACAGTATCCTTAGGTGCCTGGATGGAAACTCAGCCTTCTTCACAGACCTACCCATACTACTCATCACAGGAGCCTGGCACGAGGCTGCAAGGATTCCCTTGGGCTTTTTGGGACTTTACAATCATCTCTGGATTTCAAAGGACAGGCTAGAAAAACAGGTTGCTCTAGCCAAATAAGTACTCTCTAATAAGTACTTATCTGTGTCCTTTCTGTCATTTGGATTTTTTGTGTGCTTATTCGATTTTCTATTGGGATGTATGGAAAATATGTATGTTGTACTAAAGTATCTTCAAAATGATTTTTTGTGCTGTTTTGGGGCTTGAACTCAGGGCCTAGTGCTCTTTGTTAGTTCTCTTGCCCAAGGCACTCTACAACTTGAGCTACATTTCCACTTCAGGCACTTTTTGCTGGTTCACTGGAGATAAAAGTCAGATTTATCTGCCCAGGCTGGCTTTGAATCTTCATCCTCAGATCTCAGACTCTTTGAGTGGATAGGATTATGAGCATGAACATGAGCCCAATTTTCAAAGTATGTTCTCTCTCTCTCTCTGTCTCTCTCTCTCTTTTTGATGTCAGTCCTGGGGCTTGGGCATTGTTCATGAGCTTTTTGTGCTCTACCACTTTGAGCCACAGCTCCACTTACAGTTAGTTTGAGACAGGTTATCTTACAAGCTTTCCAGCCTTGGCTGGCTTTGAACCACAGTTCTCAGATCTCAACGGCCTGAGTTGCTAAGATTACAATCATAAGGCATCAATACCCAGTTCTCAAAGTATATTCTTGTCTTTTGTTATTGCAGTGTCTAATTGTTGAGTATTTGCTTGTGCCAGCACTCTGCCTTCGTTTACAAAAGACAGCTACTATCTCAGTGATTACTACTGTGCCGGTCACAACCAGGTATCAATACGTCCCACCATTCCACAACTGAGACACTCCAAGTCAATTATTTGATCTCACTCAAGCTGTCCCCTTGAAACAAAACAGCACTATCATTCACCACATGCTACGGGAACTATGAGGAGGTATATAAATATCAACACTAGGTAACTGCTGATGAAAACGACATGAGTCAAAGAAGGCTGGGTGGGTGACGGGCCTACCTCGATGTAGACAATAGCCATCATCCAGAACCTCCGGCTGGGTCTGGGGACAGACAGCATGGCCCAGAGGAAGATGAGAATGGGTAGCAGGAGAGTGATCACAGAGGCAGACACCATGTGGTTGAGGATGATCACAAAGTAGCACACATTTCCGAGCGGGCCACCAGAGTATTGTACATGGCATAGAACAGCAGCAAGAAGCGGGGCTGGCCCACATAGAATTTCTCTGATTCCTCCAGCTCATCATCATGGAACATCCTGTTACAGTGAACACCATCAGACTTTTGTCTCTGACTGTATTTCATTTAGCATGACCCTTCTTGTTGCATTCCCCCAGCCCCAGTCTTTGCCCTGACTTCCTAGTTCCCACTATTTTTTTTTTAGTCAATTTTATCCAGTTTGAGAATCCCTTGTTGAAATGCTTGGGACTGGAAAGTGTTCCAGATTTCAGATCTTTTTTTTTTCCCTTCTTCAAAATTTAAGAGATTTGAGTTTCATAATGAAACATTTTGGGTTGGAAACTCAAATCTAAACATCAAGTTTATGTATCCTAATTATTGTATTCGAATAGCCAGGAGGCAATTTCAAAATTATTTTACCAAATTTTGTGCATGAAAAAAGTTTCATGGGATGAGTTGATCTACTTCGTATGCTTGGCATTTAAAGTATTTTGGATTTAAGATGTCCAGATTAGGATGTCTAGATCTCTTTGTGTGCCGATACTCGGGTTTGAACTCAAGACCTCCCATTCTCCCTTGGCTTTTTCACTGAAACTTGGTGGCTACCTCTTGAGCCAAACCTCTAGGCTAGCTTTTGGCTGGTAAACTGGAAATAAGAGTCTCATGGACTTTTCTGCCTGGACAGGCTTTCAAACACAATCCTCATATCTCAATCTCCTGATGAGATTAGAAGCAAGAACCACAAGAGTCCTCTCTAGACTTCCTTAGAGAGAAACACGGCTTCAAGGCCGTGACTCAGTGACTCGTGACTGTGACTCAGTCATGTAGGTACTAAAGAATAAGAAGTCCTAGAGTTGCTAGTGAGCTCTTGATGACTGGGGCTGAGCTGGGCCATTCATGAGGTCAGAAGATACGTGTTTGTGTAAAGAGCTGGGCCTGCTGCCTGGTCTTACTTGTTGAGCAGTAGCTCGCTGGCTGTCAGCTCATGAGTGAGGGGTGGTAAGATGCTGGATTCTAGCTTGTCTGTGTGGCTGTCATCAGGGCTAACCACCATGTGGTTCTTGGCTCCAGAATCGTCCTGTGAGGCAAAGGACAGGTGCTCAAAGCTGACAGCCTTGCTGTAAGAGGGAGGGGCCTCCACATCCCCATCGTCTGTGGAGAACTGGGGCAACTCTTCATCAGGAGTGAGGCCAACCTCCTCTGCCTCGGCATCAAACTCCACCACCACCACCTCCTCCTCCTCTTCCTCCTCCTCTTCCTCCTGTTCCTCCTCCTCCGCCTCCTCTTCCACCTCTTCCTCCTCTTCCTCTTCCTCCTCTTCTTCCTGCTTCTCCTCCTCAGCTTCTCTGAGCTCAGGCTCTAAGCCCATGGCTTCCTCCTCCGCCTCCTCCACCTCCACTTCCTCGATGGTTTCCGTGGTCCCCTGGCGTGAGTACAGCATGGTGCACTGTGTAGGTTCACTGTTAGGAGAGAGGATGGGCACAGAGCACTCATCTTAGCGTGCATACTCCCCACGACTAGCCTGAACTCTCAAGACATGCCTCAGAACTCCCAAGAGAAAACATCAAGCAAGAGAGGAAAAGAAATACCCCATTTTCAAAAATGCATTCCATCTGCTTTGTTCCATCAGACTAATTCCTGGTCTGCAGAAACAGCACACACAGCAGCCTTTCTGATATAGAAGTGGACAGTGAGCACGGACCCCGTTCAAAACCGAAGCAAGTCACATTTCTCTCAAGATGCAAATTTCATCTATGTACAGAGGCTTATCTCTCTCTCTCTATATATATATATATATTTTTCAAACAAAGTTCACAGCCATGAGCTTTGGGGTTTATTTCTAAATCATCATCATCTAGTCAGCATAGCCTACCCATCAGCAGATGTCTCTGAAGAAGAGAGGAGTGGAGATGCAAAGAACAAGCCATGCTAGTGCCACACATTTTTTTTTTTGCCAGTCCTGGGCTTGAGCTCAGGGCCTGAGCACTGTCCTTGGACTTTCTCAAGGCTAGAGCTCTACCACTTGAGCCTCAACACCACTTCCGGCTTTTTTCTATGTATGTGGTACCGAGGAATCGAACCCGGGTCTTCATGCATGCTAGGCAAGCACTTTAACCACTAGGCCAAACTCCCGGCCCCACATTTTTTTTTTAAATTAAGATATGTTCTACTCTCAGTCCTACGTAAAGGACCCACTCAGATCGACTGGGATGAGAGGAGTGATCGCCAGCTGAGCTGACCCAGTGATTACTGACCAACAGCTCCCATGAGCTGCAGTCATTTTTCTGGAAATCTTTACCTTCTCAGTATGGCTTCCCTCTCATGGCCCGCTATACTCTGGGATGTTGTCCTTTCTCTTCCAGGCTCCTAAAGGCATCTGTGTACTATTACTTATTGGTCTCTCTTTCAGAATTTCTCTACACGCTGTGGCCATGGTATACTTTCCCCTGTCTCCTCCCTTTCCTTTCCACCCTTTTTGTCCAGCTTTCCCTATCTGCATGCAGGAAAGGTTGGAACAGAAAACAGAGAAGCCATGCAAGGCCATTCCTGACATGCCTATGTTGCTGTGTCCTTTCGTTGGAGGTGGAGGAAGCCTGAGGACTTCTCCCCACCTCCGAAGAGGACAGGATTATTTGGAGCCTGGTGGAGGGTGTATATAATTTGTTAGATTCTGAAGTATGCACTCGTGTCTACATGAAATACATGAGCAAGTAGGCCCTAGAAACATGGAGATCTTCAAATGTACAGATAAAATCTATTTTTATTGGTATGTACTCATGCCAATGAGTATGAATGAGCAGGGAAGAGCCCACATGGCATCTTGTGACAGAAGAACCAGGTCGAACCCTTAAACTTGCTCAGAGCTTTGGTCTTAAGAATGCACATCATGTAGACAGCTCCGGGAATGCAAGGCCTAACAAGAGATTCACTAGATACCTACCTCCTCTAGATATAGCTCTCTAACAAGCAGAGACATTGTCTCACTACCCCATGGATTTTCAGATTATAGGAGCAACCCTACCCAAGTTCTGACTTCCTAATGTTTGGGAGTCAAGGTAAGCAGAGTTCCTAAGGTTGGGGGGGTATCACATGAGAGCCTGAAGGCTATGGGCTCCTTCAGAAGTCAGCAAGCTCCAACCAAACCCCCAGCCTACATCCTGCAGCATGCAGTGTTGTAGTGATCCCCACAGCTGCCAGAAATCAAAGTAAGCATCATCAAATTTGCCACCATGAGCTATCAGAGTTACATTTCTTTTAGACTGGGTTATTTTCATGTCAGGATAAGCACAATCTAGCTGGTATCCTTAAACACACTAATATATATATATATATAACACATATATTATCTATCTATCTATCTATACACGTGTGTGTGTGTGTGTGTGTGTGTGTGTGTGTGTGTGTGTGTGTGTGTGTGTGTGTGTGTGTGTGTGTGTGTATGTATGTATGTGTGTGTCCTGAAGTTTGAATTCCGGACCTGGCACTGAGCACTTTTTTTTTTTTTTAAATCAGTGCTAGAGCTCTACCACTTGAGCTAGAGTTCCACTTCTGGCTCCTTTGGTAGTTAATTGGAGATGAGTCTCATAATCTTTCATGCTTGGGTGGGTTTTGATCCTCAGATCTCAGCCTCCTGAGAAGCTAGGATTACAGGCTGAACCATTGGCACCTACCCCTAAAATATTTTTTTTAAATGTCTTGGCTTTGTTTACAGATAATTCATTTCTAAGTAGTTACCTTTGCAGGGGACAGGATTCAATAAAAACATAAGCTATTATATGTGGATGAACATTAAATGATGAAGTTCATCATAAACTGTTAAAAATGAGAGGGGTGGGCTAAAAAAAACCAGCAACGTGGTTGGGATGATTTTGATGAAAGTATCTTACATGCATGTTTAAATATCACAACGAAGCCTCTTTGTACAATTGATTCATATTAATAAATATTTACAAAGTCTTCATTGCAAACAAAACAAGTGGCAGCCTACAATGGAGATACATTCGAAATAATATTCTCTTAAAAAGGCAGTGGTAAAACATTCTGGCTCTTTTTTGTGTGTGGTGTGTGGTGCTGGAGTTTGATCTTGGGGCTTCTAGTTGATGGGCAGTCATCCAGCCTTGTTAAGCCATGTTCTCAGGCTTTTTGTTTCAGTTTTCTGGATAGGCCTCAAGGCGTGCTCAGGCTGCCCTGGACCACATCTTCCTGTCTGTACATCCCATCTAGCTAGGATGACAGGCACATACCACCAAGGACCAGTTTAATGGTTGAGATGGAGGCTCGCTCATGACCTTTTTAGCTAGGGTTGGCCTCCGATTGTGAACCATCTCATCTTTGCCTCTTGGGTTAGTTGGGATTATAGGTGTGACTTATTTGCCTGGGTATGACTTTTAGGTTAGCTACACACATAAGACATTGGCAGATTTATTCGGAATCAACTAAAAATGGCTATGCATGACAGCTTTTCAGGGTGTGTTCTTTTGTAGAGTATGTCTCCTTGGGTTAAATCCTAAGAAAAAGTTTCTATAATTCCTGAGGTTTCGCCATATGAAGGCTGCCAATAGAACCTGTAAATCAAGTATAGGTAGCATGCTTACACATGAGTATTTACAGTCAGAATTTTAAAGAATGCCCTGATAGACAAAACTGAAGTGGGGTTAGTGTCATGGACACTGGGGGACAGTCAGCCTCAGAAGGGGCTACAGTTCTGTTTTTGTTAGTCGTGCACATGCTTCCAAGGCAAGCTAAGAAAGAAACTCAACATACATGATAAAACTTATCTCTGCAAAGACATCAAGGGGGAAGGGAACCAGATTTCAGAACAAAGCATGCACGAACGAGTTAAGCACCTTGATGCTAAACTGCCACTGTCAGCTGAAGAGGAAGACAAGTCCATGCTGAGCATTTTACGGAGGTTAGGCCGAGCACGCTCGCTTGTTTTAGGAACGGGGTCTTGTCCATCTAAGTCATCAAGGGTAGACTGCCTTGAGAACAGCATGGTGGCTTCGGTGTAGCAGCTAGCATCGCAAACAGTTATAGAAACACAGAGTTAAAAGACCACTGGTCCATCAGCTCACATATAATCAACCAACCTATACACTGCCAAGCAAATAACGCACAACACAATCAACACCACCACCAAACCTGACCACGCAGTCGCGAGGACCTGTTTAGCAGGCTAACAAAATAGAAGAAGGCTGGAATTAAAAAAAAATACATTGGCGATAATAAATTTTCAAATGACACTTTCTGGGTGGGCCAGGGAAACAGAATAATTATATGTTTCAGTCATTCTCTCAAAAGGTAGGTTTTCTATCATTATAAGATTGCAATGGAGTTGTTCTTTTGTTTTTGACCAAAAAAAAATGAGATTTCTCTGGAAAGGGTAACACTAAGTTCACCGAGAACATTTATCAACCCAATTGCATAAACAAGAAAATTAATTTTGCATACAATTTGAATGAATTTCACTTTTCTTTTGAAAAAATTCACCAGAATGCTCTGGAATAATGCCACAAAACTGACTTTTCCCACCGTTTTCTGAATGATATTTGGTTAAGCCAAACAATGTACACAGAAAAGATACTGGTTTGACATATACCAAGATATCAACCAATATAAAAAGTCAGAGTACTAAAAGAAAATAATAAAGGAATCCTAGCAAAGCCAGGTTAGTGACAGGTCACTAGACCTGTCCCAGGAATGAAAGATCCGAGCCAGCTTCCACTGGAAGAATCTCTCCTGGGGAAGACACTGCTATTTTCTAGCATTATAACTTCATGGAGACCTTAGCATTGACCAATTTCTGCTGGAAAATTTGGAAGTTCTAAAGTATAAATTGAAAATGAGGCTCAGTCAGCACAAAAACTCACCTAGCTCCCAACAAAATGGACTTCTTGTATCTCCTCTTTTGTGAGTTTAAAATCAAAATACATTACAGACCAGACCAATTTTTAATGGTTACAGTTTCCTAGCATATTTGTTGACTTACTACTTTATAATTTGGGAGATATTTTGACAGTGTTTAACTCAAAGCAACCAATAATTTCCAATATCTCCAAACTCACAAGTTTGTTCTCTCTCTCTCTCTCTCTCTCTCTCTCTCTCTCTCTCTCTCTCTCTCTCTCTCTCTCTCTCTCTCTCTCTCTCATATGCTGTACTGAGGCTTGAACTCAGGACTTGTTGCCTCTTAGCTTTTTACTCAAAGCTGGTGATGTACCATATGAATTATAGCCTCATTTCTGGCTTTTTCATAGTTAATTGGAGATAAGAGCCTCATAAACTTTCTGCCAGGGTTGGCTTTGAATCATGATCATCATATCTCAGTCTCCTGAAAGGCTTGGATTATAGGCTTGAGCTACCAGTGTGTGGCTAACTCATAGGTTTTGATCATGAGTATAGTACCTAATTAAAAATCAATCTCATGACTTTATTTTTACCAGTTTACCCCTTTTTTTTCCTCCTCACTTTTGATGTGTATTCAGTTAATCTCCTTAGACAAGGTATAAATTTTAGAGTTAAGAACCACTAGTATACGAATCATGCAGGTTTTCTTTGTGAACTATTTCAGTTTTCTTTGTTCTCTCTCTGTATATATGCGTATCAAACTATTTGTTCAAGCAAGTCCAGGTAGGGTTTTCAGAAAGCTGAAGAAATCCTTATTTTTTTTTTACAAAAATATTACACAATTTCACAATGATATGTGTCTTGCCTCTTTAACAAGGGGTTAATGCTACCATTACCATCAATGTACTAACTCATGAAAAAAAACTATTCCATTAATTTTCCTTTACATTTAGATATCTTAGGGACAAAAACAATCCCTTTATTATAAAACAAGACAAAAATGTTAAAAACAGACATTTAAGAAAACATTATAAATCACATTAGAGACAACATACTTTCTTGAAGGAAAGATAACAATGGAATAACATAGTATGCATATATAGAATAAGATCCTTCATTGTGTAGAAGGAAATAATTTGAACTGAATATGATTTTATTTTTGCATAAATAAGGCAGAGCTACCCGAACCTTTTAAATTTGGCACCTGAAAAGCTATTGTTTGGGTTAGATTCTGTCCACCCTAGACATACACAGAAAAGCCTTGCTCAAAAACTGAGGGCAGGGCCGGGAGTTTGGCCTAGTGGTTAAAGTGCTTGCCTAGCATGCATGAAGACCCGGGTTCGATTCCTTGGTACCACATACATAGAAAAAAGCCAGAAGTGGTGCTGAGGCTCAAGTGGTAGAGCTCTAGTCTTGAGAAAGTCCAAGGACAGTGCTCAGGTCCTGAGCTCAAGCCCAGGACTGGCCAAAAAAAAATAAAAAAAAAAGAATGTCTTTGGGCCGGGAGTTTGGCCTAGTGGTAGAGTGCTTGCCTAGCATGCACGAAGACCCGGGTTCGATTCCTCGGTGCCACATACATAGAAAAAAAGCCAGAAATGGTGCTGAGGCTCAAGTGGAAGAGCTCTAACCTTGAGAAAATCCAAGGACAGTGCTTAGGCCCTGAGCTCAAGCCCACGACTGGCAAAAAAAAACAAAACAAAACAAAAAACAAAAAAACTGAGGGCAGTACGCATTTTTAAATATGAAGCAAATGGATGGATGGGGTGAGTAAATGGACATGAGATTAGACAGACAGATGGAGGGATGGACTGGTAAGTGAGTAAAAGGTGGGTGGGTAGATGGATGAGTGGGTAGGTGATGGAACATTTCTCAGAAGATGTGTGCCTTTATTTATGAGAGGTTTTTGTTTATAAACAGGCTCTAAAGTGGATGAATATGGACCTTGTAGTTAGTACTCAACACAATCAGAATGTTCATTGCTCTACCATCCTGAACACTATACCTGTGCGTGTATGTGTGTTCACCTGCTCATGTTCACTCTGATTGTTGTTCTGTTCTGACTACAATGCTAGGGTCCAATCCCAGGGCCTCATACATACTTAGCATGCAAGAGCTACATCCTTAGCACTGATTGCTTGGTGAGATAAAATGTAATACATGAGAGTTTAGACAGAATGTGAGTTAAATGAATCTTAAGTTTTGGCATTAAAGCAAATTAAGGAGAGAACAGAGATTTCATTGAAGTACATTGATTTATAGATATAGAGACATGTTACTAAAAAATAAATTTAAGAAGACTGCTGGGCCTCCAGGAATGGAAACAAGAGGTTTTTCCCTTGTTGTTCCTTTTTTTATTTTTTTTGGCAGTCCTGGGCTTGAGCTCTGTGCCTGAGCACTGTCCTTGGACAGTGCTAGAGCTCTACCTCTTGAGCTTCAGCACCACTTCCAGTTTTTTTTTTTCCTATGTATGTGGTACCAAGGACTCGAATCCGGGTCTTCGTGCATGCTAGGCAAGCACTCCACCACTAGGCTAAATTCTCAGCCCCTGTTCCTTTTGCTTTCTTTTACTTGTCTTGTTTGTTTGTTTGTTTCTCTGTCTCTGGGAGGGTAAGCGGGGCCGGGGGGGCACAGAAATAGACGGACAAAGGTGAACAAATAAAGCAATGATACTCACTAGACATTATGTTGAAAATGAACTAGACAACTTGTGGATGGGGGACAGGAGGGAAAAACTAGGAGAGAGAGCGAGAGAGAGTGAGGGAAAGAGTGACATTGTCCAAACAGAAATGTACTCATTTGTGTATGGTGTATTCATGTGTATATTTTCTGGAGGATGAGGGGGTAGAGAACTCAAAGGAAAAGGGGCGAAAGTGCAGCAGTGGAGTTCGCTGGATGCTGATGAAGGTGAACTATACAATTTGTGGGTAGAGATAGGAAGAAGGGACTGGGAGAGAGCAAGGTGAAATAAGACACTGCACAAAGGAAATGTACTCATTACTTGACTCATATAACTGCCATCTCTTTGAACATCACATTTATAATAACAATAAAGAGTAACTTTTTTTTCCAGACCTGGATCTTGAAGTCAGGGCCTGGGCACTGTCCCTAAGCTTCTTTTGTTCAAGGTTAGGACTCTACTACTTGAGCCACAGCACCACTTCTGGCTTTTTCTGTTTATGTGGTACTGAGGACTCAAATTCAGGACTTAATGGCCTTCTAGGCAAGCATTCTACCACTAGGCCACATTTCCAGCCTAAAGTAAAAAATTTAAAAAGTCATAGAGTGCTAGCCTTGAGGAAAAGAATTCAGGGACAGTGTCCAAGCACTGAGTTCAAGCCCCATATCCTACCCTCCCAAAAGATACTTGTTACCTGACTTATGTAACTGTAACCCCACTGAATATCATCTTTATAATAACAATAAAGAATACAAATTGGAATATATACTATTTTAAAACTTGAGTTTGTAGCCCAGACAAAAATGTGTACATATAACAGCAACAGATATATCTATAACAATTATCTTTCCATGCTAAAAAATATAAATCTATTTGCATCCATAGATAATTGTGGAGTAGAAAAAATAACAGGCTGAATCAGAGAAGCTAAAATATTGCAATTGAGTACTAGTTCAAAAACAAGTCCTTCAGGGTAAAAGGAACAATTATTTTTAAACCACTTCTCCCAGACATTTCGATTTTGATTTCCAGTTTCTATTTGGGGTTTTGGTTTTGACTGAATGGTCTCAATCCCCCTTTCCCCATTTCATCTGGAAATGGAGAAATGTCACCCTAGCCTTTAGCATCTTCCTTAGCCCTGAGATATAACTCGTGATGATAGTTCCAGTGTGCACTTTCTCATCTCAGCACGTACTAGAGGAGACAATGGAAGTGTCTCAGATTTTCCCAGGCTCACATCATGTATCTAGTGGGTTAGTCCCTTATCTATTTGTGTTTGGCTAGAATTGAGCCCAGGAACTGGCCTGGAATAGGTGATGTACAACAAAATTTATGAAAACAAAAGTAAACATACAGATATCCTCAGGGATAACATTCTGAGCTAGCAGAAGACTACGACGTGCAATTGTTTCAGTCAGCTAAGCATCCTAGGTCATACCCATTTTTCCTTCAAAGGCATTGCTCTGTAACTGCTCGGTAACTCCCTCTTGTCTTTGAAATATCTGGCTAGAGAAGCACATAGCATCTGGTAAGATGCTAAGGTACAGCTTGAGTGCTGCAGCAGAGCCTGCCTCTATCCGCATGGAGTCCAGCTGCATGGAGGTCAGTGCGTAGGTCTGCTGCAAAGTCCAGAGAAAATAGAAACAAGCTAACAGAACGAAAGCTTTTTTTGGAACCATTGTCAGCAGAAACATTTAAGGAAAGCAGTAGAAGGCAGAAAGGAGCAGGGTAGATTCTTGATGAAGCAAATGTTTTGGAGGCCTGACCCAAGAGTAATTTAGAGGTTGGGAAGGGGCTACTGTGCTTTACTTCAAGCTTGGAAATCTCACCACTGAGCCTGTGAATTGTACTCAACATCACCGCCTGCTTTTCATTAGAGGGTCTAGGGAACGAGGTTCTTTCAACACTGCAGTGTGGGAATACATCACCTGTAGGGCCAGGGGCACGAGGCACCTTTTTGACTTTCATTTTTCACCCATCCTCATCTCAGGTGTGATGCCACTGACTGCATTTACCTGGGGCCAAGAAAACCCACATTTTGGGAAGTGCAGTACCTGGAGATACTGTCATGGGAATCTAAGCTATCCATTCTGCGGGCTGCCTGTGCCTCCGAGGTGGCTCCCGGGTGCTCGTCAATGGTGTCCAGTCCTGACTCTCTGGAGAGGTTCATGATGTGGTTCTGGTAGTACATGTGGATGCTTTCCCGGGTTGGCACATTGCCCTGTGGAGAAAGGGGGGGTGTCACCATCATTCCTGGGGACCACTCTATACCAGATCAGCAATGCTCAGTACTTACACATAGCTGGCCTAAATACACCCTGTTAGGGAAGATGAGCATTAATGCCACTCAGTATCACTAGATAATTCTAAAGAGGAAGCCTTTGGTACATGGGTGATGATGTCTCGGTCATAGTGCTTTTCCAGAAACAGGCTACTATTTCTGAATAGAATTTATAAGCTGTTCATGACTATGGTATACTTTATTGTTGCTATACTCATCTGAATTTTTCCAAAGATTAATTGAAGTTCTTTATAGGCTACAGCAAAGTCTATATATCTGTGAACTCTGAGGAGGGGAGAAGGGAGAATGAATAATCTATGTGTAGAAGGTGCTCATGACCTGTAGGCAAGTTTTGTAGCTCATTATGTCTATACAACTATTCCAAAACCAAGAAGAAAGGAGTTGAAATGTTTGGCAACAAGCTCAAATAATCATGGCCACAGTATTACCTTCTTAATCTCTCTGGTCAGCATACACCTCTCAATCCTCAGCACAGTTGATATGTCAATGTGCTCCCTTGAAATGGAGTTAAGCCAGGTGGTGAAACTATCCACAGTTGCCAGGAACAGGACCCAGGTGAACTTCAGAATATTAAATATCCTCTTGATGATGTTATCTAGGAGAAACACAGTACCACAAGTGATTTTGGTGTCATGCAGGGCTGTACATTATTTTTTTTCCAGTCTTGGGACTTGATCTCAGGATCTGGGCACTGTCCTTGGGCTTTCTCAAGGCTAGCACTCTACCATTTGAGTCACAGCATCACTTCTGGCTTTTTCTGTGCATGTACTAAGGAATTGAACCCAGGGCTTTGTGCATGCTAGGTAAGCACTCTACCACTAGGCCACATCCCAGGCCATCCTCCTTTTTTCATGAAGAGTTCATTACATTGACAAAAGGCTATGTATATATAGGTATATACATATATATATATATATATTATAGGGTTGCTGTTGTTGTTGAATGCTCTAGCTTCACCCAAGTTGGGCTCGCCACAAAATTCTGCACCTGGGATTGATTTCTCCCACCAATCAAAGCTTTGGGAGTCCTGCTACAGGTGGGTTTTCATCCTATTCTGTGGCTGTGACTGGGGAATAAGGAGCTGTCACATGGTTGCACTGTTCAGAGTACAAACATATTCCCCAAGTATTGACAAAGCAAATAAGCCACCCCCAGCATGCTAAGAAATTTATATATGAGCTCTTGACTTCTGAGGAAAGTCTGAGATGTTTCCACAGCTATAGGGACCTTATTCTTTCAAGTATTAATTTTTTAAGAAGGAAGGAAATCTTGTCACTTACAACCACATGGATGAACATGAAGGACCTTAAATGAAATAAGTTGAATGCTGATAAATAAATGCTGAATGATCTCATTCACATATGGAACCTAAGCTAGTCAAGCTCACGGGGAAGAATTGAATCCTGGGAAAGGCGGAAATGGGAAAGGAATCAAGTAGCTCAAAGAGTACACACCTGTACTTACGCAGATTGGCCGTGTGGTACATATGCATCCGTAATTAGTAATAAAAAAAAGTGCTGCAAAGTTACTAATGAGTAGACTGTATGTGCTCACACGAAAAGTTAACTCAAGCTGTGCACAGTGGCTCACGCCTGTAATCCTAGCTACTCAGGAGGCTGAGATCAGAGGATGCTAGTTCAAAGCTGGCCCTGAGCACTAAAGTCCCTGAGACTCTTATCTCCAATTAACCACTAGAAAATTGGAAGTGGGGCTGTGTCTCCAGGGTAGGGCGATAGCCTTGAGCTGAAGAGCTCAGGGACAGCGCCCAGGCCCAGAGTACAAGCCTCATGACTGACAAATGAAAAAAAAAAGTTGAGTCTGGGGTGATGGTTAGAGTTACTTGTTGGACTGTAGCAATCACTTCAGTATACATAGGGTATGGAAATAGTATGTCACATGCTTTAAATATGGAATCAAAATGAGGGAGGGTCTTCCAGGAGCTGCATTTTAGGAAGCTGGAAGACAGTTTCCTTTGTTAGGCAAAGAAGGGAAATGAGGTCCTAGCAGATGCCACAGAAGAACAATTCTGAGGAAGAAGCCAAGAATGCTTAAATTTCTCTCCCCACCCCTGCTGCCTTAAAATGACCTTGGCCAATGCAAGTGGTGACAACCCAAGTGTAGTTGGGCCTACAGATGCTTCACGTAGACACAAAAGGGAATGTAAATTAGGGTTAAATTCACCAGTTTGCTTTAGCAGCTTCTTAAGTTTTGAGAACTTAGATTTTTCTACTATGTATAATTACTTCTTTCAAGTGGTATTTGTTATTGGCCATAAAACATTTGATCACTTTATTCCCTTTTTCATCACTTGTTCAACAATAATTTACAGTGTGTACTACAAGACAAATGTCCCCATTTTACCAGAAGTAGCAAAAATAAACACAATGATGACATTACAGTTTTGCTTTGCTAGAGGTGATGTTAAAGCAGACTCAAGAGCTGAGGTAGCAACAAGAATTAGAAATGGGAAGGAGAGGACTTTAAAAAAAATTAACTGGGGCCTGGAGTTTGGCCTAGTGGTAGAGTGCTTGCCCAGCATGCATAAATACCCACGTTCCTTAGTACCACATACATAGGGAAAAAAAAGCTGGAAGTGGTGCTGAGGCTCAAGTGATAGTGCTCTAGCTTTGAGAAAGTCCAAGGACAGTGTTCAGGCCCTGAGCTCAAGACCAGGACTGGCAATAAAAAAAAATAACTTTTGAGTCCCAGAGCAGCAGAGGTAGTGATGAAGAACTCAGATTCTGGATTCAAACTGCTAGAATACAAACCTCAGCTGCATTTTTCTGTGCTGTGTAGTGATTCAAGTGGTAGAGCACATGCTGCCAAGTGATTAGCCCCAAGTTCAAATCCCAGTAAAACCACAAAAAGAAAGCACGTTTCTTTATGTCTCAGTTCCTTCTTCATTAAATGTGGGTAAGAGTTTTTGTTGTTGTTGTTGTTTTATTTAGTTTTGTCAGTTGTGGGACTTGAACTCTGGGCCTGGGTGCATCCCTGAGCTCTTTGGTTCAAGGTTAGCACTCTATACTATGAGCCACAATGCCACTTCAAGTTTTCTGGTGGTTAATTGGAGATAAGAGTCTCATAGACTTTTGTTCCCAGGCTCACTTTGAACTGTGATTCTCAGGTCTCAGCCTCCTGAGTAGCTAGGATTACCAGCATGAGTCATTGATACCCGGTCAATTTTAAAGGAGTTAAACAAGTTACTATGGCAATAGAACTTGGAAAAGTGCCTGTCAAAGAAGATTGCAATTTGAAATGCTGGAAAAAGTTGTATAAAGCTTTATGTCACTAATATGATGCCTAGCTCTGCAAACATGCACATTCAATTATGTGGTAATGCAGCCTGGGAGTAATGGAAGTAAGGGTGCCTGAATTAGAAAATGGAGGCTTTGGAAGCTTAGTATTTGCCTGAGGAGTAGGAGACAATCTTGGGACAATCCTGTCTGTTAAGTACTGTGTGCAGTCGTTTTGAAGCTCAAGATGGAGAGATTTACATGTTTTCTGCCCTACTCAGCATATTCATTCATAGATTTTTTTTTGTTTTCTGTGTGTGTGTGTGTGTGTGTGTGTGTGTGTGTGTGTGTGTGTGTGTGTGTGTGTGTTTGGTCAATTGTGGAACTTGACCTCTGAGCCCTGGGTGCTATCCCTGAGTTCTTCAGCTCAAGGCTAGTGCTCTACCACTTGAGCCACAGCACCACTTTTGGATTTTTCTGTGTATGAAACCCAGGGCTTCATGCATGCTAGGCAAACATTCTACCCATAGGCCACACTCCCAGCCCAGATTTTGTTTTTGCGTTTATTCTTTCCATCCTGCATGGAGAAACCATCCTCCCTGGCAGAGAACTACCAGAGTGGTGTTGTGACTGCACCAAAGCTGAGCACAACAGGCTTCTACCCATCTCTATTTCTTAGGATCCGGAGCAAGTCACTCTTACGAGGTTTTGGTTCTCCTCTCAAAAGGAATGGGTTGCTCTGAAGCTTCTGGGGCATTTAGATTCTCCCTAGTCCTATTCATCAGACATTCACTTTCTTCTTTCTGCATTTACTCTATCATTTATAGTATATGTTAGCTAGAAGAGAGAATAGTGAATGCTACTAACATAAAGAAATGATTAATTTGTCAGGTTATAGATGTGTTAATTACTCTGATATCGTCATCACACTTTTATAAATATGTATCTAAATATCACACTGTGCCACATAAATAGATATGGTTATTGTGATCAATGAGAAAAGCAAACTTAAAAAGATTATGCAAAGAAAAGGAAACAGAAAAGTTAATAGCCAGTGTGTGTGTGTGTGTGTGTGTGTGTGTGTGTGTGTGTGTGTCTTAATTCTACTGCTTTCTGTGAGGCATAGCACTTGTTTCTGAAACGCCTTTTATAAGTACTTACAGGAAAAGTTTTATAAACAGACAGCATTTTTACTCAGTGGTGCAGAGGTCAGCTCTGCTCTCAGAATCACTGCTCAGTCTTAAGAGAGATGAGTTGCTGGAGCTCGCTGATTATTTTGCTTCAGTCCAGAAACTCGGGGATTTACTCCAGGTAGGGCAGCCTTCCATTCTCTGCCATCTGGCCAAGAATCAGCTTCAAATTTCTTTATCTTTGCCTTTACTTTCTTACCTGGTCCATCAGATTTCTTCTTGACTGGTTCATCTTCACGATCTTCCCATTCCACTGGGCCTGTCAAGTGAGTTCAACAAAGATGAAATCGCTATGATATACAAACCCTTAGCCTAATTTTGATTATGTTCTAAAAAACTATGTGCCAGTGATTGTTTATAGAGATTCCCTTCTTGAACACTTGTTTGTTAAACATGCCATTTGAAATATGATGTAAAAATCAATGTTAATAAATTCTTTAATAAAGAAGATGAAATTGATTCCTTTTACACCAGTACAATGCTGGTACTACTGTTATTGTTAATCTTGGTAAGCTTCTCTGCCCCTCTCTGCCATTTTAAATATTTTTCTCTTAGTAATTCTCTCCTCTGGTCATCACCTTGAGATTTCAGGAAGGACACCAACAATTCGTAAACATCTTGGGACAATAGCAGAAGCTGTCTCTCAGACAACTGAAGCCTTCTTATTGTGACCGGACACTACCCAACATCCTGGGAAACAAACCAACCATTAACCTGAGCACACCTTTGGCCAGGATCATTTAATCACATGTCTGGCCCCATCTTCCCTAACATGCATACAAATACCCCAGGGGCAATTTCAGTGTCACTTGGCTTCCTTAGCCTTCCTTTTTCTTTTTCTTTTCTTTTTTTTTTTTTGCCAGTCCTGGGCTTGAGCTCAGGAACTGAGCACTGTCCTTGGACTTTCTCAAGGCTAGAGCTCTACCACTTGAGCCTCAGCACCACTTCCGGCTTTTTTCTATGTATGTGGTACAGAGGAATCGAACCCGGGTCTTTGTGCATGCTCGGCAAGCACTCTACCACTAGGCCAAACTCCCCACCCCAACCTTCTTTTTCTGTAAACCATCAAACTCCTCTCTGTAATCCGAGTGTAGAGACAGGAATAGATGGTCCAGTCCACTTTGACTGGAAATTCTGAACTGGGGCTTTTCGCCCAAAACTCCATTTTCAAACATTTTTAAAAAGCAGTGATGTCTTTGGAATACAGAGGTACAGGAAATGCATTTTTCTTGACCTAACACATGTAGGGATATACGTAGACTTCCCACGTTTGAGAACGTGCTCTGTTAGAAGTGTATGTTCTTAACTTTTGCTATACTTTTAACACACATGCATGCACATACATGAACATGTATGTGCGCTACATACACACATATACACAAAACAAAGGATATCTACTCTCACTCGTTCAATGTGGATAAAAGAACTAGACATAATCTTTTTGTTCACAAAAAAAGATTGTCTAGATACAATCTTTTTGAAATAATGGAAATAATTATGCATGTATATATTATGGAGCCTTTTGAACTATTAAAATGACATAGTTTCACAGTCAGAACATTGTTTTGATGTATTGTTCGTGAAAATTCAGTAATTTGTGCAGTATCAACTCATTTTTGAAAAACTAATAAAGAAAGTATATGCATGTGGGGAAGTGAGGATTTGTGGGCATAGAGGCCGGGCCCCAAGGCATGGGTTGGGGCGGATTGTGCCCTGCTTTATTACCACTTGTGTACTACTTTCAAGTGTGCATCAACTTTATCTTTTCAAACAAATGAAGTACCTTAAAATGAATGCTGCCAGATGATATCAGGGAGAAGAAAGGTTAAAAGAAAGAAGGGTTTGGGGTTGAAGAAATTTTTACTTTTCACCTTTTCTCTTTCACTACTTTTTAATTGCATAAGGAATGAATGATCACACTCCCTTTGTAAAGCATAAAGCTAGAGGAGATGAGGCTAAGGCTCCCTCACTCACAAGGGTTATGTTATCCATAAAACAAGTGCAGAATTCTTTGTGATATTTCTCTTGCATTTAGACACTGTTTTCTGCACCCATGAAAGTGCAAAGTATGGTCTGTGGTTTTTTTTGTTTGTTTGTTTCATGAATCATTGCATTAGGTAAATGCCATTTCCAGAGTGATATTTTTCACTTAAAAATATGTCAAGAAACTACTGAACAGTGTTCTGTAATTCATTGGTAACACAATATACACATTTTTCTTCTTTCTAGAGACACATGAAGAACATTTCCAAATTGCTGTTTTTAACAAATAATATTTGATAGATATGATTTTTCCCAATGGATAGTCTTAAATATGTGATTCACAGATACAAATTTTGCTGAAGTCAAGGCACATATCTGAGAATGGGACTGATTCATTCTCCATAATGCTCACTAGGTTCTTCCATATAAACTCCTTCCTAACACTTCTCCACGTGTGAGCACATATCATCAACTCCCGAACCGTGACACATGAAATGCTCAGGCTCTTGCAAATCCAGTAGGTAAGCAACAATGTTCAAAACAACATAAACAACACTGAAAGTCACTACGTGACGTTTCGTTTGTTTCTTGTATTACTATTGAAGCTGATCACCTTTGTAACACCTTTGTTTACAGGTCTGTGAATTATTTTGTATGTATTCCTTTACTGGGTTAATAAAATCAACATCTGTTGATTGTAGGCATTCTTAACATATCCTGAAGACTAATCTTTTTGGTCAGATAGCTTTTTATTTTTTTTTGCCAGTCCTGGGCTTGAGCTCAGGGCCTGAGCACTGTCCTTGGATTTTCTCAAGGTTAGAGCTCTTCCACTTGAGCCTCAGCACCATTTCTGGCTTTTTTTCTATGTATGTGGCACCGAGGAATCGAACCCGGGTCTTTGTGCATGCTAGACAAGCACTCTACCACTAGGCCAAACTCCCGGCCCTGGTCAGATAGCTTTTAATGGCTATTTTTATTTCATCTTAAAGCAAATGTATTTTTTTTTTGCCAGTCCTGGGCTTGAGCTCAGGGCTTGAGCACTGTCCTTGGACTTTCCAAGGCTAGAACTCTACCACTTGAGCCTCAGCACCACTTCCAGCTTTTTCTATGTATGTGGTACCAAGCAATCGAACCCGGGTCTTCGTGCATGCTAGGCAAGCACTTTAACCACTAGGCCAAACTCCCGGCCCCAGCAAATGTATTATTATTTCTAACATTCAGAGTGTCTGAAGCAAGCCAGATTTGGGATGTTAGTATTCTTAGAGAGGAACACTTATTTTAAGGCTCCGCTTTTACTGAGTCCCATCTTGGGAGGCTATGGCAGCTCAAGTGCGCATGTGTATATGTGTATATGCACACATACACAGACACAGAAACACATATGCTGATACTGGACTTACTCAGAACCTGGGTGCTATCGTCTAGATTTTTCAACTCAAGGCTGGTGCTCTGCCACTTGAGCCACACCTTCTGGATTTTTGATAGTTAAGTGGAGATGATTTTTGTTAGTGAGTTTCATGGACTTTTTTTTCTCATGGACTTTTCTGTCCTACTGGTTTCAAACCAAGATCCTCAGATCTCAGCTGAGTAGCTAGGATTATAGGCAAGTAGTACCTGTTTACTTGCTGTTTTGAATGGAAATGACTAAGTTTTGTCTTTTTTGTTGACTATTCACAAAAAAGCACTCCTTAACTTAATCGTCAGGCATTGTCTTGTATCTCTTTTTGATAATTTAATGTCATCTAAAAAGTTTATCTTTCTAGTTTCTTCAGGTTAATTTTGATCTTTTCTCCCCATTTTATTGTTTTTCATTTTGTTGTTTTTGTTTTGGTCCCGGGGCTTGAACTCAGGACCTGGGTAGTCCCTGAGCTTTTTTGTTCAAAGCTAGAGACACTAGAGACACAGGTCTATTTCTTTCTCTCTCTCTCTCTCTCTCCTCTCTCTCTCTCTCTCTCTCTCTCTCTCTCTCTCTCTCTCTCTCTCTCTCTCTCTCTCTCTCTCTCTCTCTCTCCCTCCCTCCCTCCCTCCCCCTCTCTCCGTTCCCCTCTCTCCCTTCCTCTCCCTCCCTCCCCCCCCATCTGTCTCTGTGTATCTATGTGTGTTTAATTCAAAGCCTGCTTAGGCTGGCTTTGAGACATGATTCTTAGATTCTTAGATCTCAGCTCCTGAGTAGTAAGGATTTCACAAATTAATGGTCAGCTATGAGAAATTAAGGACAATAAAGCTCTCTGTCCATCCCCTATAGAGCTCAAAGAACAGGCCATGAGACTCTTCTTTGTGTGCTTTCCCTCTCCTTGAGGCCACAGGAATGGACATACTAGTTGTAAACCACGCCCTGTTCAGCACTCACCCTCCCCAGATCCTTTAAGCCTCCGCTTTAGTTCTTCTCTTTCAGACTTCTTTTTCTCTTTCCGCCTCTGCCGCAGTGCTGTTTTAGGATCTGTGATCCAGGCTTGATAAACAAACTGAGAGAAGAAATTTCAATTATGTTCTGACCTTCTACTAATCTGAAATGAAAGAAGACCTACACCATACTTTCTAGCTTTAAGAAATACTACTTTTTCTCCCAGTGTAAACTAAACATCCCTCTCCCACCTGTATATGTTGAGCTGATCGTGGCTGTTATGTTATTATTTTTTTAATCATGAGATATATATGAAAACAGATACCATGGGAATGTATTTTGTTTGGTGTCACAAATGATCCTGACATAAACTTTTAGTATATACAAACCGTCAGGTCTCCCAGATACCTTGCCACTTATTTTGCTCAATTATGGATATTCTCTTTGCACTACACAACATGAAATAAACAGAATGTCTCACTCAGCTTATTAGTTTTTCCATTCAAAAACCAACATCTTCTTTACTTTGAGAATAAAGGTTTTCACATTCGATACTCTCCTTGGTGAGTAATAGCTATTACCAGCAAGTTGAAAATGAGTTTTGTGGATTGATCAGTCTCTTGGGAGGAGAAATATTGTGGCATTGCCATTAGTTAGTTATTCCAGGACAGTATGGAAAGAAAACTGTGGTGCTTGGGTTGCAATCAAGAGCAGAAGACAGTTGCATCAATATCTCAGGACAAGTAGTCAGGAAAGAGGGTGTTCTGTACAGCCCACCCACCAAGGCATGCAGAAGAAACAAAAGAAAACAGGACACACAAACAAGCCAAGCACTCATGCCACATGCATTTCAAACACCTGGGTCTCAGGGAAGCTGGCTTTTCCATTATAATGATGAGATTGAAGAAATATTCTCAGGTTCTTATGACTTAGACACTATCATTTTGCCCTATGCTAGTAACATGGTTGAAACCTTTGAAAAACACAGGAAAGCCAACAACTGGCATTGTGATATCAGTAGAAGACAGACTGAACTTTTTCCATAGACAGAAGTAAAGAGGTCATAAGGGAATTAGAAATTTCTCACTAGTAGAAATCTAAATTGTATGGGAAGGCTACTCAAATTACCCAAATAGTATTTCTGGATAATCAAGCCAGGAAGCAAAAAATTATTCTACTTCATGTGAAAAATGTATGGAAATGAAAAGATAAACTGTGATGTGAAGGAATATAGAAAGGAAGTTATGGCAGAAGTTTACTGAACATGTTAGTTGGGAATTCTATCAAGGATATCTCTCAGGTTTAAGACTTTTAAAACGCAAACTTGTTTCAGCACAGTAACAGTTGTGTTGAAAGGATGTGAATGATTATACATAAAACATTTGCAGGTTTTACTTATCTCTTTAGAAGCGTATATTTCTAGGAGATAGATAGGAAAATAAGTTTTTTTTTTAATCCAGAGCAGTTTCAGAATGAAGTAACTTTGGTTAAACTGAAAACTCATTTCTGTTACATTATTGACTAACTCTTTAGATCATTATTACAACTCTTATTTTTAGAAATAAAAACTGAAAAAGTTTGTTTCTACATGTCATTTAAAAAATTATTGTAAAGGGATGAGCAGAGGGCTTACAGTTACGTAAGTGGGGTAATGAGTCCATTTCTTTTTGAACAGTTGCTTCCCCTCCCTCATTCTCTCCCAGTTTTTCCCTCTTTCCCCTTCCCCTACAAACTGTAGATTTCATTTCCAACATAGTTTCTAGTGTCACTGCTGAATTAGTGCACTTTTTTGTACTACCAGGTTTGTAGTTCCCCTTTACCTCCTCAAGAATTGAAACAAGAGTTTTTTTTTATTATTCTATTTGGAAGTTTATTGTTATTTTCTGTTGTTTCCCCTTTTGTCACGGTTTTACTTTCTGGACCCTTTGTCTTGTATGTAAGTTCATCAGCAGATAATTTTCCTAAATGGTTTTTTTTTAAATAAAACAGCCTGGCTATCAAAAAATTGCAGGCTTAAGAACATCTGGTGATATTTCCTTTAAACCAAGGCCATTGTAATGTTTTCAAATCCTCGAAATAGAAAACAAGAACGTAATTAGGATTTGTGAACACATTAGACACACAAGTTGGAGGAAATCTTTTGCTCTGAAGAAGAGCCAGTAACTGTGAGGGAGAGGGGAATTCCAGGGAGGATGGTTTAAGGATAGAGTTACAGGGAAAGTCCGGTTAACATCTTGACATTTGATTTCTGAGGGCCTGAAACCTTCCGATATGGTCTCCCTGAGGTGAATATTTAGATTTAGAGAATGCAGAAGAAGTGATCTAGAGGGAGCAGTTAATACCTTATTTCTAGGAAACCTTTCTTCAGGTTAGCAATTTGAAAAGCAACTATGTTACAGTTCCAGGAGCTTTTGAAGGTTAGGTTTTGCTGTTGTCTGACTATTTTCAAAGACTGATAAACAGAGGCAGGGAAGGGTTCCAATCTTTAGTTGAGTGACATTTACTGAACTTCCTAATTATTACCTGGCAAGTTCATCTGGAGAGCTAGAGTGGGGATGAAGGACATCAAGAGGTTTTACGGGGAGTCAGATGGTGCCAGGGGGAGCCAGGTTCTCACAACGCTACCTGAGAGCTTCAAGATTCATGAATATGTGAAAGCAACTACTATGTGTGCCCCTGATTTCAGTTTAATTTTTTGCCAGTCCTGGGGCATGAACTCAGGGCCTAGGCACTGTCCTAGAGCATTCTCAAGGCAAGCACTCTACCACTTGAACCACAGGACCACTTCCAACCTTTTCTGTGTAATAGTTTCAAGGAATCAAACCCATGCTAGGCTAGCACTCTACTGCTAGGTCACACTCTTGGCTCTAATTTAAATTATTTTTTGGTGGGTCATAGGGCTTGCACTCGGCCTGGGCACTGCCCCTGAGCTCTTCAGCTCAAGGCTACCACCCTACACTTGAGCCTGCCCCACTTGGAGGTTAATTGGAGATGAGTCTCA
This sequence comes from Megascapheus bottae, assembly GCF_031878675.1. Classification (NCBI taxonomy): domain Eukaryota; kingdom Metazoa; phylum Chordata; class Mammalia; order Rodentia; family Geomyidae; genus Megascapheus; species Megascapheus bottae. The sequence continues at coordinate 579,100 of NW_028327432.1, read as the reverse complement.
GGTCCTTTTGTGCCCAGGCTGGCTTTGAACCTTGATCCTCAGATCTCAGCCTCCTGAGTAGCTAAGATTACAGACATGAGGCACAGTGTCTGGCTTCTAGTTTAAATTTTTATCCTAAATGATTTCATCTTAAATCTTATCCATTTTCTTGGGGGGGAAGTATTCATTTTCACTGAAAAATGATGAAGCAAAAATACATTTATTCTTTAAAACTTTAGTCTTTACATTTATTCTTTAAAACTTTAGTCTTTACATTTATTCTTTAAAACTTTAGTCTTTACAGAAATTGGTGATATTTCCTAGTTTGTCTTTTAATACAAATGTGATCAGCACCTTCTTTATCAAAATCATCATTCTTTAGATGATTGTCTTAGTACTAAGAAAGGGGATAGTTATGCGGAACCTTCTCATTTTAAACTGTGGCTTAGAGAATCCTAGAAGTGGTTTCAGGAGGGAAAAGGAGGCCCACAGGAACCAAAGCAATGACTTTTCAATTGTGGCCCATCTCTGGGGTTTAAATCCGGAAGGGCTGGATGTGGCCACTCCTGAATCAGATCAGCCATTTCAAGATGCGAGGTGCACTGGTCTGTGTCTCTCATCTCTTGCTTAACACACAGGAGCATAAAGATTGAAAGTTTTTAGAAGAAACTCTTTTGGAGTTTTCAGAGGATAAGTATCTGATAAAATTGGAAGCAGAGTTATATATGTTATTTTTTTATTTTCAATAATTAAGTGACTAGTTCAGGAAGCTGAATAACTTCTATTGTGCATCAATCAGATGAATCAACAGTTTTTTTTAACACTTTATTCCAAGGTGCATGGATATTAGGGCTATTGAGACTGTTCCTAGCTGAGCAATCTACAGTCAAGAAATACTGAACTCAAGACCTGGACAGTCAGTGCCAATTAGGGAAGATGGAGAGCAATCAGAAGCCAGGAAGGAGTTGGAACCAAAGGAGTCTTTTATTAGGTTACTCATGTTTTTTTTTAACCAGCTTTCTGAGAAAAATTATTATGTTTTACTTATCAGAATTGATGCATGCAATCAGAGGTGACCCTTTAAAAATGAGTTGTAACTTACGTGAAACTATGAGAAGAGAAAGTAGATTTGGATCTGCATTTTTTTCTTTCTATTTTTTCAGTAGTCTTTGAGGTCCAATAAGAAATCTGGCTTCTATGAAGTCTTTTTGGAAAGCTTTCCTAATATTTCACAATCTTAGAATTCCTTCACTGCATGATCTATAGAACAGAGAAAATGCAGATCCCGGGATGTTTTTCTAAAGTTCTACAGAGCAGAGAATTACACACTACATGTCAGTAAAATAAGAAATACCATTGCAGCTCTGATTAAATATTGAAGAATAGTTTTGGGAAGTTTTATGACAGACTTTGGCAAGGCTAAAATGGCTGAGGCAAACTTCCCAATAGCTCTCTACAAAGAAGGACAAAGCAAGAGTAATTAGTAGAAAACAAAACCCCAAACACTAACAATTTAATATATGATGTCTTATGAGTTTGTCTCTAATAATTAAGAGCGATGATATCCAAATGTGCCAGCCCTAGAAACTAGAATAAAATGTGTTCCACTTGTCAATTAGGAATAAGAAATGAAGTCAGTCATGGTATGTGATCCATACAGAATGAAGATGATCCAGATTCTTTTCTTTGCTGTTTGCTGAGAAGCGCTTACAACAAAACTCAAAATAAGAAAAATAAACATGTTGGGTCAGTAGTATTTGGCAGGGCAGCTGCATACATGCACACAAACATGAAACATACACCAAGAAACACACAGGGAAGAGTAGAGCGAGGGAGGCGGTGTCGGGTCAAGGAGTTTCCAGGAAGCATCTAGTTCTCCATCGTCGTGGGGAAGGCATATGAGTGCAAGCTGTCTATTTACAAAGGCCTGGCCAGCAAGCTGATATTGATTTTAACCACCCCGTGGCTTGGTGAATTGGATTCTAGGTGTCCCGTACTCTTAAGAAATGGGAACGAACTGTTCTGGTGCGTGGCCCACTGGAAAGAGAAATATATCACAAGTTTTCATCTCCCACGTGATCTCTGTTGAGGAGCCTGGTCTTCAGTAAGCAAGGACTAAGGGCTCTGTAACTGTTTAGCTGATCAACAGGAGCTGAGTTCTGCTGCAAAGCTCAGAAGTGCACTGAAATATTGCCTCAATACATTCTCAAATCTTCAGCACTATAAGTGAAACTGAATTTCATAATCAGCTCCTTCCCATATTGAATTGGGAAGTCCATTCAAAGAATTAAAAGCAAGGCCAAGGATATCTCTTCACCTACTCTTGCAACAACAACAAAACAAAGGGCACCTGGGGAACATATTTTACTGTGTAGGAACATGTTTTGATGACAGGGAATGAAGACTTGCCTGAACACTTGCAAATGCTGCAGTTTAATTAGAAATCAACAATCTCAGATGTCAATATGCATCATCCGAGAGGCGGGACTTGTACATACATCAGATGTAACCATTAAAGGAGTTCCAGCTATCCAAGGTCATCACTTCTCCGACCCCACCATTACCTGGAACGCTGACTTCCTTGGAGGCTCTTCATCTTCCTTCTTTAATTCTTCCTCTTCTTCTTCTTCTTCACTATCCGTCTCAAACAAATAATAATCTCCACTCCTGACCACTATGTGAAACAAAATATTTACTTATTTCTTGGAAGGGACAGGAGACAATGGGGGCTTATTAATGAAATGCCCCTTCAAGATGTGCAAATGGTCACCCAAAACAAAACAAGGACCACAGTAAGAGACATTAGATGGGAGGAAGGTACAGGAGATGACAAGAGCCTGTCCAGGTTAGGGCTGCCTGGTATGGATCTGACTGAGTACATAGAGTATGTGGCTTTGTTTGGGCCAAATAAGAAGAATGGAATTATCCACTCTGGGTTTTTTCCCCCCTTGGTTGGAAGTTTTACCTGGCTGAATCTACTGAACTGAGCAACAACCAGTTTTGTTACCGAGATGGGAAACTAATTGATAATGATTATTTCATAATTCCATGATTTGGATCATTTAGACCAGGCCAGAGTGAATGGAAGACCAGACATCTGTTATAGGTAAGCCAACTGGGTTGACTCAGGACCCAGATCAGTGCCACCAACCTTCTACTTCACTTTACACTTTGTAGACCTGGCTTCTCCACATCACATGTAAGACAACATATATGACAAGACGCTTGAGAGAGTTAAAACAACAACAACATCAACGACAACAACACCACCACGAGGAGAAAATGACTAGGTAACATTTAAAATGAAAATGGAAACAATGACAACAACAGAAATACTACCACCGTGTCAGCTGCTCTACCTATAGCTAGGGGACCAACAGGGATGGCAGAAATGGTCCACAGAGAATTAGCTCTGTCAGGATCCTGGTCAACAAGCCATACCCTGGAGCCTAAGGGAATTCAAGAAAGAATTCTACTGACCGTAAGCTTTAAAGCACAGTGTGCACTGTCTCTGCCTAGCCTCATGCTTTCCCTACAAGAAAATGGTGCCTGTGTCGAGTTGGGAGCAGAGAGAGTGGGGATTGTCGAGAGATTTAAAGATTCAAAAACCCCAATCACAATCAGTTTGCTAGGGATTATGTTTACTAGAGAAAGGATTCCCAGTATGTACATTTCTTATGCTACAAGAACTGTACCACCACTACAGGAAAACATTCATATTTTCAAATCATATTTGGGTTTCCAAAGCTGAGGCATCCATCTTTTAGGTGAGAAAATGTGATAGTTGAAGTAATCTTTTGGCCTTACGTCTCATAAGGTAATGGAAAACCTTGGCTTGTTTAAAATTAGTTGCTTGGCTGTCACTACACATGGTCAAAAGTCCAATGATTTTGCCCATGATTTCAGAAGACTCAGAAGCCTCCATTTCATGAAGATACAGAGTGAATGAATTGGGCCTTATATCCTTGAACAGAAACACTGTAATTTGTTATTGTGATTCTGAAGAACAAACCAGGCCCAGAGTACTGGGTCCAGGCCTGAGGAAATAAATGCAATATAACATAAGGTAAGAATAAGCAAGAACAAATCAAAGTTGTAGCATTACATTTGACATAGAAGAAGACCATGAAAGTAATGCCTTCGTGTAAGCCAAGAGACTCACAGGAGAGTGACATGGACTACTGTCACATGGTCATTCAGGAGAAACAGATTATCATAGGATGGAACATTTTACCCTCATTATAGACATCGAAATCAATCCATAGCTAAGTGTATTCAATCATACCTTCTTCTGTAGCCTTTATGCATATCCATGAGCTCAAGTGATTTTCACCTCAAGTACTGGCTTTTACCATTAAAAATATAAACAATTTGTCATACAACCAAGTGCTATTAGCACACTAAGACAAAAAGGAAATGTTCTTTTAAAGGTCTCATGACTTTTATAAAATATCATTATAACAAAGCTTAAAAATAAAGAGAATGCTTTCTCATGTTACATCTGCTGGTAGTGAATGGAAAGCTCCTCCAGGTTTGTTAGTTCATATGGAGGGCCAGCTGCTCACCCAGGAACACACACACACACACACACACACACACACACACACACACACACACACACACGTGTATTGCATGGATGGAAATGTCATCACTGACTCCTTTAGTGGGGCATTAATTTTTAAATCTCACCACTTGCATCCTGAGAAACTTTGCCCTTTATTTCACATGATTAATGATAAAACAAGGCTTGTCATTAATTTAAGTAGTACAGAATTGATATGGGTATGGAAGGTATCATTGAATAGCAATAATGCAATCCCATGTGTGTACAAAGGTATGGAACTAGAGGCTTAGGTACCTGCAAACCATGCTAAAATCTTCACTACTGACCATGGCAACATGGTAACACCACTGACAGACTTATATTAATATTGCAACCATAATAGTCCTTAGTTTGAAAGCCCAACCCTGCCATTCAACAGATCAGAATAAGGGCTTTAAAAAAATTCTTCCAGATCTAAAGGTGAGTTCTGGAACCCATTAAAGACCATAAAAAGTAGAATATGTTTTTCTTTCTTGTGTTCTTCTCAAGCTTGTAAAAGAAAATGTAGTTTGCAGAGAAAATTTAACAGCACAGCTCAGAATGATTCCAAACCATGAATTACACACATTTCTGCATTATTGCACCATCAAGTACTGTAACAAGGCACATTTAGTTTTAATACCAGTCTTCATGAATTTGATATAATGAGGGTGAAATGAGTCATAAAATGTAACATTAATAACCTTCACAGGAAATTCTTTAAACTATTACCAACTTGTAAGGTGATTACCAAAGACCATATCCAATTTCTTTGAAAATACAATGTTTAGATGCAAAAAGGAGGGACAACCAAAGTGATTTACCTCAGCTGAAAAGACAAAGCGTTCAATAGGACATGGTTTTGAAATGGATAGGTCTCACTAACTAGCAGAGGTATTTTAAAAACAGAAAAGTAAGCACAGTTTACTTGTGACTTGACAGGAACAGGCAGTTCTCTCAGTCTGTTACCATAATGGTAGCTGACTATTGTGCCAATAAACAGTAAATGGAAAAATTACACTTGTTTTCAACTTGTTAGTCTTTTGACCTGGGCAGAAAATTAAATAAAACTCTTTAGAACTCACTTTTCATCATAATGTTAAAATTCAATATTGAGGATTAAATTTTATTCTATCTAGATATACTAAGCCATATTTCAAATATTTTTTTCATTATCCTACTTGCTGATTGTGGAAAATGACTACTGGGAGAAGAGAGGTCCAAACCAGATCTAGGTGATACCAAAATTAGGTAAGGGAAAGATTAGCACTGATTTGATTTTCTACTAATAGGGTCTTTCCCACCGCTGCATGAGGTCATGCGCTTTGGTGACATTCCTTGTCTGATGAGACTAGCTAGCCACAATTACAGAGATGTGGCATATGATAAAAAAAAGACTGAAGACATGGCAAATAATTTTTAAAATAATGATTATTCAATATTCTAATATAGTTAAGGAGGGTTTACATTAATTTGGGTCATTCCATTACAAAGCCCTGGCCAACAGTGCCGATTTCTATGCTAAGCAGAACGAATATACCCAGTGAACTCTGTAGTTCATAGTTCATTTTTACAATCAGAAAGGAAATTCACTATATTCTATGTGGCTATCTGGTTATGATTTTCTGTTTTTTGTTGTGAATTGATCAATTCTGAGTGGCAGGTGGTTGTGAGGCTGTGCCACATGCTGGCTGTGTGGTGCAGTTTTATAGCCATTTTGAGACTGGACAGGAGGTGAAGTGAGAAGGTAAATGCTTTCATTGCGAGTCATCCCTCAACTCTATACTTAGTATACTGCCAAAACATAGAATACCAATAAAAATATAAGCTTTTGGAATGAGGGAACAGAAGACTCATGACATCTATATCCAGTTTTTTTTTTTTACTGGATTTCTAATCTCAGAATTTAATAAAGGCTTTTAATACATGAGAATTTTTACTTAAAATTCTTAATTTTTATTGTAATGTATAGAGGGGTTATAGTTATATTCACCTGATAGTAGGTGCATTACTTCTCACGCATTGATACCCCTTCTCATGTTTTTGTCCCCATATGTCTAGTTTCTTAAAGAAAGGGTTACAGACTCTTTGAATGTAGTGATAAGTTTTCAATCAGTACTAGCGGAGCACAAACTCATTGTGATGATGATTGTGTGTGTGTGTATGTGTGTGTGTGTGTGTGTGTGTGTGTGTGTGTGTGTGTGCGCGCGCGCGCGCGTGTGCTCTGGTCTTGGAACTTGAGCCCAGGGCCTGGATACTGTCCATAAGCTTCTATTGCTCAATGTTAGCATTTGATTACTTGAGCGAGAGCTCTACTTCCAGATTTTTTTTGTGGAGGAAGTTTATTGGAGCTAAGAATCTCATGGACGTTCCTGCCCAGGCTGGCTTTGAACCATGATCCTCAGATTTCAGCCTTCTGACTTGCTAGGATTACAGGCATGGGTAAGTGGCACTTGGCTGCAAACTCATTCTTAGTTATTAAACAGATACCAGAAGAACTCTGGACCTCCAAATTAGAGAGAATTATAATCATTTCTTTGCTTTCCGAGCCTATAAATTGCACTCAAGAGTCTGTAAGCCTAAATGTTGAGCTTTCTTCAGCCAACTGTATTAGGTGGTTATTATTTTCTTATCTATTCGTATATTATCTCTAGAAGAATAGATCTATAGAGCCTATAGACCCATCGATGCTGCAATTTTCCTACACTCTTAATTCCCTGTCAAGTCACAAGGGTTAAACCATGCATAGGACACACAGGTCATGGGGAGAGCCTGAATTCTGGTCAAGGATATAAGGGTAGAGTCAGTGAGATTGGAAGAGTATTGAGAAACCTACTGGAAGCATGGTCAACCCAAGGCCGCCACCACTGCTTTTTTTTGCCCTTGGCTTTCTGTTTGTCTGCTTCTCCTAAAATAAAATATGTCCAAACATTAATTCTTATAAAGTGAGCAAACAAAATTTGAAACCACGTTTTAATAACTCAATTGTCAAATCTAGGTCAGTTGCGAAAGTACATCAGAGGTCAGGAAAAGAACTATATATACTAAGGCTGAAAAGTGTATGTGTATTTTCACAAATTATTTTACTGGCAAATGGTTCAGTAAAATAATTTATTAAAATGCATACATTGTAATGGCCAGAAAGTTCATGGTGATTATTTTAAGGCATGGTTGAAACAAGGTGATGAACAGATGCTATATATTGGAAATATATCATGCATTATTGTTTGATTCCCTTCAAACAGATAAACATGCAAGTTTTGATAAGATTAAAAAACTCATAAATCTTAAAGCTTGAGCTGAATAGACTAAATATCTAATTAGACGTAATAGATTATATTGCTATAAATATATACTTCATGACAGCTCTCACTGGAACAGGTAATAATTGATACTTTAGTTATCAATACTCAGGTGCCACATAGAATATGCATGCATATTTAATTTACATAAAATTTATAGAAACCAATGGCAGCCTAGCTGGAATAGCTCCCCTCAATAAACACATTTCGCAAAACCATGCCAACTTCTTTAGCAGCATGTCTCTTATAAGATAAAGCTAAGGCTACTTGTAATATTATTCATTCATGACAGAGAAATGAAACAAATAGAAAGACCCCATCCACAGTGGGAAAGTAAAACTTGCAAAGTTAAAAATAAAATTCATTGGTAAAATTGGCAAAAAGAAAAGTGCCTCAATATCATGCTTCTTGACCACATCAAGGTAATTGAACAGGAAGAAAATATCTCCACGTACTTTCATCATCTTCTTCAGAGAGTTTTTGGATGTCCTGGCCTTCCCCTGACTCCTGGGTTAAGCTCAGCATCCTCTCCTTACCCTTTTTGTACTTCTGTTGCCTGGCCTTGATGCGATCCATTCTATAAAATAAAGCGAAATTAGTAGTGCTGGGAACACATGCAGGTATTTTAGGGCCAATGGACATAAATAAATAAAATCACAAACAATGTAGTCAACTTCAAGAATTGTGATGAGATTCATTATTAATAAGCAATGTGTGTTGTGTGTAATGCATATAACCATATATTGTATATTATATAATATATAGTATACAATAGATACTATATACTGTATAGTATTATATAATATATATTACATATTAACTACCTACATATTACACATATACAATATATAGTATATACATTATATATATTACATGTAATTCATGTGGCTACTTCATGCTTCACAGATGCTAGACTCAGGATGACCCATAAAGGTTAAGGTTTAGCATAGAATTTTTTTGGCCAGTCCTGGGGTCTGAACTCAGGGCCTGAGCACTATTCTTGAGCTTTCTCAAGGCTAGTGCTGTGCCGCTTGAGCAGCAGCACTACTTCTAGCTTTTTCTGTGTATGTGGTACTGAGGAAGGGAACCCTGGGCTTCATGTAAGCACTCTACCACTAGGCCACGCTCCTGGCCTGGCCTGTGTATTCACCCTTTGTATCACAGCCAGTGTGAACATACCATATCAGGAAGGACAAGTTATTTATTTCTCAAGTTTTGAATTTTTAAACAAGTGGAAAAATTCATCAGGATGCATTACTTCTATTATGAGAAGTGAGAAACACCATCTAAATGTGGGTTGAAATTTGTTATAACAACTGTTGCACCATAATGCATTCGCATTATTTTTTGGCGCATTACTTGCACCTTTGTGAAAAGAATCATGCTATGGAATGATTTAATTTATACAAGGATATATCTTTGGTTATGAGAAGGAAAGTGAGATATGAGTTCAGCATGATATGGAGCTATTCTTGTAAACTAAAAGAACATTCCTGCTGAGCTGATTATTGAGCACTTCCATTTTCTTGGCCATCCACTTCTGTAGCCACCAACTTTCAGACCTGCCCCCAAACAAATAAGTGGTACCACTCTTTAGAAGTTCCATTCATTATTGAAAATTTTATCCGGAGAACATTCTTTTCAACAGAATTCTTGACTCTCCTGAAAGGGTCAGACTATCTATCCTTTGAGCTGTCCAGAAGGGTACAGTGGGAAGAGTGTTTGCATCAAATTCAGGGAAAGATGAGTCTCACTTCTAGAAACTTCTCTAGTTAGCATGGACTCTTAAATGGGCCAATATCAGGTTGCCCATCGGTTATGATTTCAACAGATGCTTCCAAAGCTGACCCCACTTCACTTTCTCAATTCACAGCTGCAATGAACACTGCAGTGCTTGGCACTGGGGAAGACCCTGATTCATTCATTAGCTAGTTAATCTTTTTTTTTGTTTTTAATTCAGAAAAGTAGAACTATGAGACCTAATTTATGAGATTTTAAATGGCCTGTTCAGGGATCTTAAGTTAAACAACTGTAACAGGTCTTTTTCAAGGTGTTCGCTTTTCCATCTTGGAGCGAGCCATATTTCTGTTCCTTTACAGCCTAGCAGGTATCAGTGATTTTCTCTGACAGAGGAGTGAGTATATGGAACATTGACACAAGTAGATTTTTCATGGATTTGAAAAACCTGAGACTCAGCTGATAGTTGTACATAATGGAAAAGTGAAGAATGAGAGAGAATCAAGACGTCCTTACTGTCTCTTCAGCTGATCCATAGACTTTTTCTCTTCCTCAATTCTTGCTTTCACAGCTTTCACGATTGTGGCCTGAAAGAGTTCAGCCCTTCTATAAAGGGAGACAGAAGACAAAACGAGTTAGTATTCCTGCCTTTTCTATTTTACTCTGAAAATGATCACTTATGGGTTAGAAGGCCTGGCTTCCCATTGTTGTTGGCTGACTGAAGTTTCCTGGCTGGAGGTTACCAACCCCCTTCTAGAAGCCTTTTCCTGGTAGATAAACAAGAAAATGTTCCTGGGAGCAAGTGAGCTGCTCACTAGTCTGGGAGATCAGTGAAGAGAAAATAGTATTTTCCAAAGAGCAGTCAGTCTCTTTGAAGGCATGCCAGAAACCATGCCTAAGCATTATACACTTGACCTTGTAAGAGTGGTACCACAAGTAGGATTGCTGGGTCAGATGATTGTTCTATTTTGAGCTTTTTGAGGAACCTCCATACTGTTCTCCATAAAGCTGACATTAATTTACATTCCCACCAACTGTACATAAGGATCCACTTCTCACTCTATCCTTATCACTATATATAACATATATATATATAATTATTTTTTTAATCTCTAAACTAGTGCTAATTTTTTTGTAGCGATTCCATGGTTTTTATGATTCTTCTTGTAAACTTAATTTTATTGTCAGGGTGATGTACAAAGGGGTTACAGTTACATACGTAAGTTAGTGAGTACACTTCTTCTCAAACACTATTTTTTCTCTTATGTTTTGCTCCCATTTTCCCTCCCCAACAATAAAATTATTCACAATATATACTTTTACATAAAGTAGATTATATATAAATTGTTAATTTGAATTATATATATGTTTATATTGTGGTGTCCATTCTAATGAGGTAAAGTGAAATAACTCTGGTTTGATTTGCATTTTGTTGATTATCAGTGATGGTTAGTATTTCTTTATATACTTGTTGGATAACGTTTTTCCTTTCCTTTTCTCCCTCCCTCCCTCCCTCCTTCTTTTTCTATTCCTCCCTTGCCTCTTTTCTCTCTCCCTTGCTCCCTCCCTTTCCTTTCTCCTTCCCTCCCACCTGCCCTCTCTACTTTTCTCCCTTCCAAACTAAGGTTTTGTGCATGTACTCTAAGTTACACCACAGCCACCATTTGTATATTTTCATTTGAGAAATTCCTGTTACTGCTGGAGGCCAGCATGGACTGCTTCCCGTGAGGAGTGTGTATATAGGGACTCAATTATACTTATGTACCACTTACACATGTCCTAAGTTTTGATAAAGTGTCACATTGTACTACCATGTCTATCTGAGATCCCCAAAGTCTTATTTGTAATTTTTTTTTGCCCTGATTTTCCTAGAAGAAGTTTCTTAATTTCCCGTGGGCTTTCCCAACAAGTTAAAACAGAAAAATATAGGGAAGCATTCCTTTTTGTATGTTTCCTAAGAAAATCAACCATGGAATCCCATCGTGCCCGACCAACCTGGAGGCCAGGATCTGAGAGGCTTTGATGTCTGCTACAACGTGCAGGAAATAGTAGCTCATGAAGACTCGCCTCTGCAGCAGAAGGAAGGCAAAGCAGATGCTGTCCCAGATAATCCCCGCCTCTCCACTGGGCAACTTACAGGACGAGTCCTCGTTAGCTGTGGGAGTGCAGCAGGGGCAATACAGAAATTAACTCCACTCCCACCGCTACTGTGGAAATCTGTGCTTTCCACAGTCCTACGAGTCACGCAGGCACAAGAGCAGCACTCTGCTATCTGGTCTCCCCACGAGCATTTGAGCTCCAATGTCCACATGGACTCATAAGGTGACCCCATCGTGAGCTCTTGACCCTGAGGCACAAGGAAGCCCCCGGAACATTTCTTTCTTCAGGAATCTCCAAAAAGGTTCATGGAAAAATAATGTCCTAATGATAGAGGAAATGCACTGACACAAAAGACAATATCTATTCTAGGACAGAGTTCTCTACCCAACCTGACACTGAGTACAGGATGGGGTGATTGAAGGAGGGATGGCAGGTAGCACATTTTGTCAGGTGGATGGCTTGTGTGCAGTCTGATTCAGCCTGACTGGACACCATTGTTCAGAAGAACGTCATGTTGGCATGCACATGAGCATCTGCACACCACAACAGACCATGTGTGATGTATCCTGGGTGTTCGGTGCAAGAAGCAGATGGCAGAAAGAAGTCAACTCCAGGAACCTCTGGGGGTCCTTCCAATGATTTTTCTAAATATGAAGAAGCTCCCTGAGATTCAACAGGAAAGAAGGCCTGGAAGTCTGACTTACTTTGAGGGCCCAAGATATTTCTCGATTTTTACCTCTACACCTCTTTCATCTATATTTGTATGTATGTATGCATGTATATATGTATGAATGTATGCATATATGTATGTATGTGCTATGTACTTACCATCTACCAGTTCTTGAGTCATGAGTCACATCTCCAGCCCATTTGTTTGTTTTTGAGATTAAGTTCTTGCTCACTTCCAATTCTCCATTCTCCTGTCTCTGCCTCTTAAGTAGCTGGGATTTGTAGGCATTTTCCAACATGTCTATTTTCAAAGTTCTAACTGGAACAACTGTAATTTTGGATAGACATCTGGAATGCTTACTAACCACATCTCAGAAAGCATATGGAGTTACTACTGCATTGCATCCAATCCCCAAATCCTTTGGGGCTTTGGGAGTTTCTAGAAAATGGTCCAGGGACTCTGGGAATGGGGGCTCCTCATACTATGAACAGTCTGTACACAATGCATTGCAGTTCTATAGCTTTTATTTAGGGAGAAATTGAGCTCCAATTTCACATCTTTAATGAATGTACTTAGGCCCTGTTTTTAAAATGAGAACATCTCTGCCTCGCATACTTACGCATTTTATAGCCTTTGACTGTACAGGCCAGGCTAAAGTCTTGGATCAACCAGCAACAATTTTGTACCAGTGTCCCAATGTATCCACATGCTCCTATCTGAAAAACAAATGGGGAGGTCAATTCTCCATCACGGGATCCAAAAAGAAAGTTTGGTTTCTTCTGACCCCAGCATGTGCAGGAATTGACAAAGACCCAGTGACAATGATTACAGAGGGCTGTCCATACCTAAACTAAAAGTCCAGTTACCATGGAGGCTTACTTTAGCTGCTCAGAGAGCAATGTAAATTCTAGAAATTATACCTAATGAATGAAAGGAAGGTCTCCAATGTGATGCCTCTGCAAAAACACTTCTTTTCAAGGAAGAAATTCTCAGCTATTTTGGAAGAAACAAACTCTGAGAATGGATACTCATTGAAATCTAGGACTCTGATTTTGGTACACTTCCTTTCTCACAGGTCTAACAATTAAATCTATGCTGTCCCTCAAGGAGAGCATTCCAGACCTAAGCTGCAGGGTGGAGTTGAAGGAAGGAATGGTAAGCAGGGCTTGGCTTTTGTACCTGTTGGCTGTTTCTGGGATTCAACCAACCTTGGCTAGCAAATATGTGAAAAATCACTGATGACTCCTTATTGAATCTGCGAAGGTTTCTGTTTGTCATTATTCCTTAAATAATGTAGACAAACAACTACTTGCATATCATTCATGGGTGTCCAAGAAGGACATGGGTGTCTAGTCTTCAGGGGAGACCAAGGAAGTCTTTTGGGGCTTATTTGGCTAATTCTATGGATAAAGGAATCTTTTATTGTTATTACTGTTGCTGATGATGACTAGTAAATATCTGTTTTAAAAAATGAATGTATCAAGACAGTTATGTTAAGTTCCCTGGGAGGTGAATTTTAAATAAGCATTAACTACTGCTGGCCAACACATACAGGTGATGATGATTCACTGTGTGTATAGCTGGGATCCTGTGAGTACTAATCCTTAGACCTCGCTCCTAAAGCGGAGGCTATTTAGCCAGGAATCCCAGACATATTTGTGTGCTACCAAGCTTTTGTTCCTTGTAAGTATCAACTTAAAAGATGGGTTCCAGCCAGGATCAGGTGGCTCATATCTGTAATGCTAGCTCATCAGGAGGCAGAGATCTGATGATGGCCATTCAAAGCCAGAGTAGTCAGAACAGTCTGTGAGACATTTATCTCCAACTGATTTTGCCCTCAATTGATTTGTTTGGCCTTATAGTGGATATCTTTGCTTGATTTGAGTGTTCACTGGTTTTTGACTGACTTTGATTGTGTTCACATCTGATTTGTTTTCTACTTTGTTATGCACCTGTGTAGGTTTTGGCCATGGAAACCATGTATTAGTTCAACACAGTTAGGCAGGGCTTTGAGATTGGAGAGCCTGTAGTATCCACTAGTGCTACAATACAAACTCCAAAGTTGGGCTTTTACATGGGGGGCTTCTGTGTTCTCAGGACTGGATCCATCATACAACAAGGTGAGATCTAGGCTAACTTTTATATTTGTTTTGTTCTTAAAATGTGGCAATCGTTCTCACAGATGATTTTATTGCCATAATTTTGTTTTTGCCAGTCCTGGGGCTTGAACTCAGGAGCACTGTCCTTGGGCTTTCTCAAGGCTAAAACTCTACCACTTGAGCCACTTCTGGCTTTTTCTATGTATGTGCAACTGAGGAATCAAACCCTGGTCTTTGTGCATGCTAGGTAAGCACTCTACAACTAGGCCAAATTCCCAACCTCTATTGCCATAATTTTAAAACAGGTATATCTTCCTCTTTAGAAAGTTGGTTCCTTAAGGGTTACAAACTGAGTCCTATTTATCTCTAGCTCTTCACTCAGCAAAGAAGACTATGACAATGGACAGATGAACAAATAGGTGGATGGATGGGTTAGCTTAAACCCCTCATCACGAGCTTGGCTCCAGCGTGGAATGGCTTGTTTTCCTGTCTATACCTTCTTTTTCGATTCTCAATACTTTCCAAGTGTAAATTAATGTGAATGGGGTAAAGTGCTGACCTGCCCAAAGCTGCCTCTACCATCAACTAGACAATTCATCTTTCAACAGACGCGAGGCAAAATAAATTATTCAAGTATTTATGACTGCATATGCTTGGCCCTCCTAGACCCCTAAACACAATGCTATACATTATATATCATCTCCCAACTCAAGTCTGCAATAGCTTTTTGCAATTGAATGGTGGATGATCTCATCCCTAAATCCCTAAGTGGGAAAGAAGCAGTGGATCATTACATCATTGCTTTTCTAACTCAGTACCAGTTCCAGCTGTAAGAACCAGGCACAGAGTTGAGAAGCAGCTGAAGCAGCATGAACTCCCTCTGCCTGAGCCATGCTAGAATCAGGATATGAAGGCAGAAGAAGACGGAGCTACGAATACACTTGCTATTGATAGATGGCTTGACTTGGCATGTTTTTTCTTAGGTTTTGCTACTCTTCCATGAGACTGTAGGAACTGACAGTGCCTTTAACTTTGTATCCAGGGTTCTGGATAAGAATATTCTGGGTAAATATTTCAAGGAAAACTAGTTTTGTACTAGAAGGAGACTTTGTCAAAAGAAAAGAAATTAAGGCCCAGATTTAGCAAACTGGCTAGCTTTAATATCTCTTTGGTCCCACGTGATAATGTCAAGAATGATTAGATATACCAGGTATCCAGAACAAAGAGGAATGTTAACTCTTCTGTCTTATTTTCATGTATAAGTACCACTGAGTACTTATACTTACACCACTGAGTACTCTGTGTGTGTTTGTATATTTGCATCCAATTTGTGTATGTTGCCTTCTCTTTTGCTCTGCTTCCTTAATAAACTTGTCTCTGCTTCAATGTGTCCAGAAATTCTCCTCAGTGACAACACCACAAGTCTGATACCCAGGTTGGAGACAGTTGTGGACTTTGTCCTCTGGGGATCTCTTTGGTCCAACATAATGCTATTGGTGAGCTCATGAAAGGTTCTTAACCAAATATTGGCAGCACCAAATAACTGAAGGGGTGCCCTTGGGGTCTAGAAGATCAGTGCAATAGAATGATCAGTACTATAGAATTACAACTGGGCACTGTAATTCATTTGTCATGGTAAAGAAAGGACACAGGTATTCACTGGCAGAGCAAACAAGATGTCTCTACTCATCTGGATGTCTCTGCTTAGAAGCCATCACAATGTTGAATTCTCTCTAATGTCTACCACACCCAGATATGTAAGATATTTTCTTTTGCCAGTCTTGGGACTTGAACTCAGGGCCTGAGCACTGTCCTTGAGTTTTCCCAAGGCTAGTGCTCTATAACTTGAGCCACACCACCACTTCTGGCTTTTTCTTTTTATGTGGTGCTAAGGAATCGAACCCAGGGCTTTATGCATGCTAGACAAGCACTCTACCACGGACACACTCCCAGTCCCTCTTCATCATTCCCTACCTCACATAACAGTCTATAAAACTGCTCAGTTTATTACACATTCCTATGACTCTTTTTATGGAAGAGCATTTTATTTTCAAAATACTATGAGGATTCTGTAAGTCTGATTCAGGTTACTAGAGTCACTTCAAAACCATGCAGTGAGTGATGACAAATTGTTCCTCAAGAAGGATAGGATTAATTAGTGAAATACATTTTAGAATTCATTCCTTTGAATACAGATCCCTTTGAAGTATGGCCTTCAAGGAGTGAAAAATGAGTAGAAAGAATTTGGCCTAATCTGGTTCAATAAAAAAAGGAGTGAACCATCATTTGGATCCTAAATGTTCAGCAGGCTTTTAACAAGGTCATGTGAGAGGCACGAGGATTGTTTACTCTTACATGGAAACCACAAGTGTGTTATATAGGAGAGGGTTCCACTTACTGACAGGATATTTTTCATTGTAATCACAAACACGTTGTATGCAATCAGCCAGTCTCAGTAACGCAGGATGCTCTTGATGGGTTTCAGGAGCAGATCGCCTCCAAAGAGCAGGAAATAGAAACAGGCCACCAAGTAGCCCATGCAAAAGATGCTGATCCTAGTTGTTCCCGTAATGAAGATGATGGTGAGGACGAACCAGAAGAGGTAGCTAAAGATGATCACTTTGGACATGTCCAAGTAAGATCTGGCAGGGGGAGGGGGGAAACAACCTCCAAACAGTCAAAAGACAACAACATAACAAGCAAGAAGCAAGGTCAAGAATGCCACTGTATGAAGGGGGGAAATTCATCCTTGATATTGGAATAGTTGAGAAACCATACTATGATCCCTGCATCCATCTTTCCTTTCCCACTGGCCTGGTGTACAGGAAACCCTGGCATAAGTAGTAATATACAAACATGAATTGGGGAAACCCTGTGTGAATGAATGCTTATCATTTTCTTTTAGTCAAATTTCTCGCAAATAGCTTCTTTTTAAGTAGTGTTCTAGAGAGATCTGAAGCAGAGGAGCCATCTGTATGCAATGCTCATGTCTGGGTGACTTGAGGAGACGAAGCCATTGTTACCTGCAGTGAATAAAATCTGGCACGGGGTTGTGTTGGCTGAATGAAGCTGCATCTAGGTTCATGCAAATTTCCACATTGTCCCCAGCCATGATTCGTACTGCAGCCTTATTTTCATCCTCAAAAATCTGCCGTTGCAAGGAGGCACACAGGAGCAGCATGAAGTCATCTGGCAAGACAAAGGGAGGTGACTACCATATCACCTCCTGTTCTGAGGTCCAGTGTCACAAGCAGCATGAACTAGCCACCAACACCTGTGGGAAAGTGCATCCCCAAAGTTCGCACCCTAGGCTTTCAGGGTCTAGTAAAAGTCATTACTTGCCAGTGTGCCAGAGGAAAGATAGAACACACAGGCTGGGCCTCCCCAAGAGAAAGCCTGGGATTTGTTTGCACATTGCTTTATACCAGTGTGAGGTGTTCACTACTAGGCTTCTAGTTGTAGAGAATTTTTCCTGAGACAGTGTGGATTTGCATTAATTTCCCATTAGGATTTTCTTTCTTTCTTTCTTTTTTTGGTACTGAGGCTCAACTTGGAGCCAAGGTCTTTTCTTTTGGGTTTGTTTAGTCAACACTGGTACTCCACCACCTTAGCCACACCTCCACTACTAGCTTTTTGCTGGTTAATGGGAGATAAGAGTCTCACAGACTTTTCTGCCTCGGCTGACTTTGAACTGAAGCTCTTATATCTCAGCCTCTTGAATGGCTAGGATTGGAAATATTAGCTATGCATGCCAGGATTCTTCCTAGTTTTGAGAAAGCTACTGGAGCACTTTTCTTCCTCATATTCTTTTTTTTCTTTTCCCAGTCCTGGGACTTGAACTCAGGCCTGGATACTGTTCCTGAACTTCTTTTGCTCAATGCTAGCACTTTGCCACTTGAGCCATTGCACACTTCTGGGTTTTACTGGGTATATGATACTGAGGAATTGAACCCAGGCCTTCATGCATGCTAGGCAAGTGCCACATTCCCAGCCTGGACCTTCCCCATATTCTTTCTTATCTTTTACATGTGATAGATGTGACATTCTTGTGCCATTCCCTGTGCATTAGTACCCACATGATATTCCTTGAGCTTAGATACACTAAAGGGGGCAGAGAGAAAGACAGGAAGAAGAATATCTAAGAGCTGCCTGGCACAGACCCCAAGGCCAGGTCACCAGAGCCAAGTCATAGGTTGCTTTGTTGGTCCTAAAATCCTGAAATATTTAGGGCAATCAAGTACTCTGTATTGTCTGACACTCCCTACTCTGTGTGTGTGTTTGGGGGAAGGGAAAGAAACTGCTCCAATCCTTTATTTACTGGCTTCTTTCAAAGGCTTTGACCTGTTCATTCCTGCCTGAAAGCCTCTTTCTTGCCACTACAGCCTTGTTTTTCATTTTGGCCTGCCTGATAGTGGCATCTTGAAACCTGATCACAACTCAATCTGAGAGGCCTCCCTCTCTACTACCTTCAAAAAGATGGGTTATGCAGATACCTGTGACTAAGGAGGGAACATATTGGAAAGGGAGTTATACAAGTGAATGTGGGACTTCAACGTTGATTTATTAATATTTGCAAATGTAATAGAGCAAGTAGGAACCATTAATGACTTGCAATATTAATGAATAAAACAACCCTTTACATGATTGTGAAGTTCAGGGAAAGAAGCAAAAGCACTAATGCCTACCATGGGAAGAATAATGAGCCAATGTAAACTCGCGTATGAATGTCATGAACCCTGTGGTGGAAACACTTACAGACCAGAAACACAGGGTTGGGTCGCACAATGAAATCAGGGAAGTACAGCCATTTGACAATGTTGTCGTTGAAGTTGGCACCCTTGAATCGCCATGGATAATCTGTTGGGGGGAGGGCCGAGATAAACAGCAAACATCAATTCTCCAGTGGCCATTGATAATGACTTTTGCTAAAAGCCGGGGGACGGGGCTCACCTCGGCAGGGGGCAGGTGGGATGCCAATGCAGATGAAGTACTGGAAGGTGATGATACAGGCCAGGAAGCAGCGGTACTTGGGCCAGACCTCAGCGATGGCTTTTCTTCTGCGTCGATACAAGACGGCAATCAGCCAGCAGGCATGAATCATGGCATAGAAATCCATTCGCTGACCGATTACATTCACTGACATTAGGAAACAGGTCTGTGTAAGGGTGATAAGATGCAAGAGAGATCGGCTTTACAGGGAAGGGGTTGTGGGCCAGTGCACCTGCTGGGGTAGAGACCTACAGTGCTCAGGCTGTCTCTACTGAGTGGGAAGATAGACTATGCCATTGTCACAATAACCACCTCATACTAAAGAGATAGCCTTACCACAATCATGTCAGGTTATAGCATTCATTGTGGCTGCAGTTTGAACTTGCATAAAAATAGTGTAAAAACAAAAGGTCAGTATTATAATTTTGAAGGTGCAGATACTGGGGGATGAAATACAGGGCATCAGGTCACGCTCTTGGTTAGATTTGAGCTCAAGGCTGGTGGTCCACAACTTGGGATACACCTCCTCTTCTGACTTTTGGTGATTAATTGGAGATAAGAATCTCAGGAACTTTCCTACCTGGGCTGGTTTTGAACTGCAATCCTCAGATCTCAGCCTCCTGAGTAGCTAGGTTTACAGGAATGAGCCACCAGTACCCAGCAATTAAAATTTTATTCCTTATATGGAACTATTATGATAACTGGTCTCCATATAGTTGGATGGTTCTAGAGAGGCCTCTGTTGCAGTTGGAGAAATGGCTTTTGAGTGTGGAAAATTCCCAGCCACGCTAACCAGTAGTAGCAGCAGCAGCAGCAGCAACAGCAGCAGCATCTGTATATCCCAAGAGGATCAAACTTCCTGGCTAAAGATAGATAGTGAGGCTCTGGTGACCAGCTAGCCAAAGATGCTACTTGACTTTTCATGGTAAATAGAAATAAATCACCTTGGTATGAAAACTTACCTCCAGGCCAAATTTGTAGAAGAAGTAGTTTATGAAGTATTTGGCACAATTGATAAGCCCATCATCTAGGTGAAGTCTTGTAATGTCATGAAAGATAGTTTTAGACACAGGGGCTGTGAGCTTGTTCCGACCTCGATAGTACTCTTGATGGCGGTAGATGGTGACTTCAAAGGCCAGAATAGCTAACATCAGAAGATTATTCTACAAATCATAAGAAGGAAAACAAAAACAGGGTAGACCAAATGCTTTACAATTCATTAGTTTTAAGCAATCCCCATCACTGTACTTAATTCTGGATATCTAAAAGGACATTTTTATAATATCCTACTAGTAATTCATGGTAGGATTGAATGGAAGACTGATTCTCCCTGTCTTATTTGTTGTGGAGTCATCTCCATTGAGGACTCAGGCTGGGTGCCCCAGGAACAGGAGGTAAAATCTCTGTACATCACACTGGTCACTCCTATTTACTTGCTAAGTACACTCCATATGCTAAGGAAGCAGAGTGCCTGCCTATTGGAAGAAGGCAGTCTGACCTTATAGGAAGTGTAAGTGCAATGATAGCAGGGAGATATCCTGGGATTACACTATGCTGGAGAAGTGGGGTGCCAGCTAGAGGGAACGCTTTAATATCACTGATATCCGACCCCAGAAAGAATGCTCATGAGGGTAAGATTGTAGTTCTTATAACGATAATGATGGAAATAATTAACATGCAGGGAAATAGCTGACAGATATTAGTATAATTGCTATTTTCAAATATTAATGTATTTTATCCTTCTAAGAGCGACTTTTAACACTATCTACCATGTAAGGAAAAACTGGAAATTGCACAGCATGTGCAAACCAGAAGTGGTGCTGTGACTCAAGTGGTAGAGCACTAGCCTGAGAAATCTCAAGGACAGTGCTCAGGCCCTGATAGAAAAAGCTAAACAAAAGCACCCTTACCCTGAGTTCAGTACTTGCAAAAATCACACACACACACACACACACACACACACACACACACACACACACACACACACACACACCCCTAACTGCCAAGTATATGGTTTTATTTTATATGAATGGCTAGTATAATATGACCATGACTGCTTAAATTATCTGTCAAAGTAAAATGTGAAAAATTATGTTCTTCTGTTTGTACTATGTTTCTATGAGTATTTGTTATCAAAGTTTTTTCAGAGATATGTATTTTATTGTTTCTAGCTATAATATATACCCTTTAAAAATATAGAGACAATTTAAAAATTTCTTGCAATGGAATGCTAGTTTCTTGTAAACTATAGCATTTCCTTTTCAGACAATTTTTCTTCTTTGTTTCTGGCCAAGTTAACATTATGCTTTTTAAAAGATTTGCAATTTATTTTGGATATATTTTAGTTCTGATGTTTCCATCAAACTTGCTCTTTATATTGTGAGCTCCTTAACATATTTTATCTAACCAACATGAGACTGCTTGGACAACTTCCCTTCAGCATATAAGATGAGTACTGATTTTAATATCCACTTGTTTGCAGCCAAGGTGACTCTCAAAACCATGGAAGAAGATGCAGTGATGACCACACAGGACACTGAGACTGTCCTGGGAGAGGACTGCAAATTGTAACTGTGCAGTTATAGGCTAGGCACAGGAGACGCATTACCCTCAGGTAGACGAGCAAAGGAGAAGACTTCCGCAGGCCAACCCATTCTGTTGGGTCCACAGGAGCACTGTAGAGCAGAGATTTGTTTAGATCTTGAAGGGGGATATTGGTTTGATTTTCATTTGGCTAAAAAGGAGAGAGAAGGTAGAGTCAGTTTGCCAAGTGGACATGGGCAGGCTTTTCTCCCTCAGCTCTGGGCATGGTAGATTTGGGAGCTCATTTCAAGGGGGATCTAAACTCCAAAGTAGATGCAGGTCCAGGCTAACAGAGCCAGACTGTACAACTTCGCCTACAATCTAGGCTGCATGTGCTGAATGGGGAGTGGTGTGGGTAGACTCTAAGTATCTGCCTTGCTTCCCTAACGGACATTCAGGGAGGTCTCCCATCCTCAAAGCTCACCAAGGAGCAGTTGACAGAAAAGTTCTCAGGTTTAATGGTTTGTAGCTGGTACAACATTTTGCAGATGATGATCACACACGTCCACACAGTGCAGACACTTGAGGCCACACGGCGCAGCTTGGCATATGGCAGAGCAAAAGCCCAAGATATCAAAAATACATAGTTGAACAGAGACACGTGGAAACATAAAATCAGAAATGGGGACAAAAAGATATGATATGAAATAACATCAAAGGCAAGACAACTTGACTTCTCCAGTTGAACGTGTTGCTTGTGTTCTTGGCATGCACAGGGACATGAGGGAATGAGTGAATTATGGTCTGGAGGATACTACATTTTATATGGAAGACAGATAAGACATAGGATAATTTAATAGCTATAAAACAACAGCAATAGCTAGGTTACAGATGTATGTGAGTTTCTGTGAGAGCATTTACAAGGGATCGTTGGTCTGATGAGTGGGTTCACAAAGAGCAGAACCAGGTGAATGGGGTGAGTACTGAATGTGAGAGGTGGGTAGTAAATTCCAGTCAGCTATGCAGAAGCAAAGGCAAGAAAGTATGGAAACAAATGATGAGAAAAGATGACTACAGACCATGGGGAATTAAGAGTTGGAAGTATAAAATGCCACAGTAGACTGGGCACTAGGATTATAGGCTCATACCTATAATTTTAGCTACTCAGGAGGCTGAGGTCTGAGGATCATGGGCAGGAAAGTCTGTGAGACTTTTATCTCCAATTAACCACCAAAAAGGTAGAAGTGGAGCTGGGGTTCAAGTGGTAAAGCAGCAGCTTTGAAGCAAGAAAAGCTAAGGAGCAGTGCCTAGGCCTTAAGTTCAAGACTCAGTACTGGCACATAAAAGAACAGAAAAAAATGAACTGAAGTAAAATAAAGTAAAATGCCACAATGAGGGAAGATAGAGACATAATCAGAAGTCAAATTTCAACGTATCTCGCATGAGCCATGCAATGGCACATGAACTCATTCTGCAGCAAACAGAGAGGCTTAAAGGACCTGTTGACAAAGAGTTTGAAAGTAAGGTATGATCTCTAGCTTCCTTAGATAAATGTGATGGAAAAATAGAGGATGTGATATTGGTCAGACTTGAGGTCAGAGACCAGTTACCCTGGGATTTGCAGGGGCTAAGGATGTGAGTCACAGTTGGAAGGAAGCATTAAGGCAGTTGCACTGGACTTAAATGGAACATGAGATGAGATGGACTTAAGTGGAACATGAGCTGGATTTGTCGCTGAATCACTTGATGGAAGCAGGTTGGAGACTTGGAGGGAAAGGTGTAAGACATTACCTCAGGTTTCTTCATGGCAAACTGAATCGATGCTAGAATCATTGCTAAGATAGAAAACGCTGGGGGGGTGGGGCACAGGATTTCGGAAGGAGAACAATAAAGTCAACTCAAATATATTGGCTTTTAGCTGCAAATGAGGTTATGTATCAAGGAGATATTCCCCCATGTCTAATGACTTTCCTTTCCATTAATAGTACAGAAGCACCTCTGTTGTATTCAGTCATGGAATATGTTGAATATTCTTAAAATAATGCCTTAGGAGCTGGTTCCTGTGATCCTAACTATTCAAGAGGCTGAGATCTGAGGACTGTGGTTTAAAGTCAGCCTGAACAGGACAATCTGTGAGTCTCTTATCTCCAATGAACCACCAAAAGGCTGGAAGTAGAGCTGTGGCTCAAGTAGTAGAACATTAGTCTTGAGTGCAGAAGCTAAAGGACAGTGCCTACCAAGAGTCCAAGTTCTAGTACTGGCACAGAAAAAAATGCCCTAGAAACATTTAATGCTACAAGAAGAAAATAACAGCGTGAATTTACTATAAAGTCAAACATGTATCAAGTCCAGAGCTCTATGGGCTATACGAGGGAAGGTTAAAAGAGTAGGCTTGGCTGGGAGCATGGTCTAGTGGTAGAGTGCTTGCCTAGCATGCACAAAGCCTGGGCTCAATTCCTTGGTACCACATACACAGAAAAAGGCAGAAGTGGTGCTGCAACTCCAGTAGCTCAAGGATAGTACCTAGGCCCTGAATTCAAGCCCCAGGACTGGCACACACACAAAAAAGACATTAGACCTAAATTGAGACCGGAAGTGTAAGCACAAGATAGATGGGGAGAAGACAAGGCAGGTCCAAGGCCTTATAGTTAAGAGAGAACATACGAGGGACACACACTGATAGGTAAATGGTGTGTGTGCTGGAAAGGCAGTGTGAGTGTTTGTGTGGGGGGAACTGTGTGTGTGTGTGTGTGTGTGTGTGTGTGTGTGTGTGTGTGTGTGTGTGTGTGTGTTGGGACTTTGGATTGAACTCAGGGCCTGGATACTTGAACACTGTCCCTTAGCTTTTTCACTCAAGGCTGTCACTGTGCCGCTTTTATCTTTTGGTGATTTATTGAAGACTCTTATGAACTTTCCTCTTTGGCTTGGTTTTGAACATTGATCCTCAAATCTCAGCTTCCTTGAGTACCTAAGATTATAAACCCGATGCCTGGCTCCAGAGGACTTTAAAACCCACTCATGCTCTTGAGTTTATGAATAATAAGGGGCCAGAGCATGGCCTACTGGTACAGTGCTTGCCTAGCATGCACAAAGCCCTAGATTCCATTCCTCTGTACCACATGCACAAAAAAAAATAGCCAGAAATGGTGCTGTGGCTCAAGTTGTGGTTCAATATTAGCCTTGAGAAAGCATAAGGACAGTGCCGCCTAGGCCCTGAATTGAAGCCCCAGTATTAGAAAAATAATCTAAAAAGAAGGAATAATAAGGTTACATGAAGTGTTTCACACCATGCATTTGTGAGCACTGGAGGGAAAGAGAGGGGGGGAGAGGAAGAAGGAGGAAGGAGGGGTAGAGGGAGGGACATGACAGGGAGAGAGGTAGAGGTGGGGGGAACTCTATGGTGATGTTATAAGTAAGAGACTGTCACAATCCCATTTACTCTCTGGGAAGATTGGTTGAATAATGCAAAACATGTTGGATAAAAAAAAGATAATGACGGACATGGCTTGAGCTTCTTTAACAACTGATTGGAGGAACACAAGAAGTGAGATCAAGTGCAGTTGTCACATAGGTACAGGCCTGAGCCACCAGTGGCCAATTTAGTTAAACTTTTTAAGGACTGCAGATAGCGATTACCTGGCTTAGTTGCTAGCAGATAGTTTGAATTGTGAGCATCTCAAAAATAAAATTAAAATAAAATATGCAAACATTATACAAAAACCACTTGTTAAAATAGGGACTCAATAAAACCTCAGTTCAGAGAAAGTTAATTTTCCATAGCAAAAGTGAAACAATTGCTGACAGAATGGTAATTTTTCTTTACGGACAAGAAAACAGAGGCTTTATACAAATGGATCAGATACTTAGTGGCTTGTCTCAAAGAACAAAAAAAAAATCCACTGTGACTAGATCAAAATAAGAAAGTAGGGCATCACAACCAAGCCATTTAGGACCTAAGCCACCCGATTTTCTCTCCAGTCTTTCTGTCTTCTGAGTTCCTTGTGTCTTCTGAATGTCAAAGGTCATGCACCTAGCTGTGATGTTCTAATACAATAGGCACGGAATGAAAAGCACCAAGGAGAGATGGAGAAGGAAACAGATGGATGGGCCATTGTGATTGATTCTATTCTGTCTGATAATACAACAAACTTTCACTTGCCTCTTTCACAGTAACCCAGATAATGTAGGAGGAGACGATTTTGATGATGTGCAACTCCAAGATCCACCACATGAACACCTGCAGCTTGTGAAAATACTCCAGGAATTTTAAGAAGAGCACAGTGAGGCGATCAATCACCAGGTGCCATTTGTTTCTTAGATCTGCAAGACAGTAAGGTCACCCAAGAGCATGAGGACTGTCTGTATTATTCATTAATGCATGTCTTATAACTTTCAAAGAGGCTGCAAAATAGTTGTAGTGGTGAGATTCAAGAGAATCTGCAGAGATGAGGATCTGAAAGCCCCAAGGCATTCTGATCACATGGACATCGTAAACTGAGATCAGAGACAATGTCACTGTAACCACACTTCCGTAATACTGATGTAAAGAAGCATTTGGAGGAAATAATGATTCCCTAGTTCCCTGGGAATTCTAAGTATCCCAAGCTCTCTGTCAATGCCATGTTTCTTGTTAAAATGATGGTGTCAGAAGTCATGAGCTAAAGCTCTCCTTCTTCTCTGAGAGGACATACCTGTCTGTAATCTTCAAGAAGTGGGTGCAGCCTGCGCACCCCTTTTCCAAATGAAAAAATGACTGGATGGCCCAGTCCACAGATTCAGGAAATGTGATCAAATGCAGAGTCTAACCATTTTTGTTTTCATTTTATCATGACAGTTTATTCTTTCCACCTTGGGGTAGACACACAGGATATGCTTCTCTCTAGAACTGTGCTGGCTTACTCTGACTGAAAGCTGCAACAGGTTTACTTTGGCCTGTCGTATCCACATCATGGATTATTCCATTATGTTTGTAGACAGAAGTTCACACTCTCTACCTGGCACCATAAGTAAATTTAACATTATTGTACATAGTTCTGAATATTTAGTAAGGTTGCAGTTGTGAAAAATGCTTATTTATAACATGACACAGAAACCGGTCAATGGAAAGTTCTGGGTACATGATTGGGTGGTGTACATAGTTATTACATGTGATGATGTGTGAATGTAAACGTGCCACTAGTAAAGTTCAACCTCCCTGAAGTCAACAGAGGAAGATCTGAGTCTGAATCCTTCACGCTGGGGTGCAGGTGGTGTTCAGCTATGTGGGGATGTCTCTGGTCCTTTCCTGCCTTCTGAGATGAACGGGAGCAGTGACTAGGTTTGCTGGAGGAACTTGTCTCTGAGAGGAATCTTCCTCCTTATGTGCTTTGTAATTTCTATTTTTATACAGAAGAAAAGACCATTAAAAACAAGGGCAGCAGGCTGGGTACCGGTGCTCACATGAAAGCTGAAACCAGAGGATTATGGTTCAAAGACAACTCAGGCAGAAAAAGTCCATGAGACTCTTATCTCCTATGAACCACCAAAAGCCAGAAGTGGAGCTTTGGCTCAAGGGGTAGAGTGCTAGCCTTGAGTTAAAAAAGCTCAGGGTTGGGCTGGGAGTTGGGCCTAGTGGTAAGAGTTCTTGCCTAGCATACACGAAGACCCGAGTTCAATTCCTGGGTACCACATACATAGAAAAAGCCAGAAGTGGTGCTGAGGCTCAAGTGGTAGAGCTCTGGCCTTAAGAAAGCTCAAGGACAGTATTCAGGCCCTAAACTCAAGCCCCAGGGCTGGCACCAAAACAAATAAGCTCAGGGTCAGTAACCAGACCCTGATTTTAAGCCCCAGGGTCAGCACAAAACAAAAAGCAAAGGTGCTACCTCAGTGTTCTGCCTCTGAGATGGCATTTTGCTTCCTCTTATATGCCCTGGATACTGTGGCACAGATGAGTGGCTCTGTCCTTTGCATACTCTGTCAGGGAACATTTCCTGATTACTAAGGCCATTTGATCCCCATCGTATCCTGTTAAAATATTTTTATTTTAAGTCTACAAATAAAGGGGAAGAAACCCCTTGACATCAGAGTAGGCAGAGAAAATGCCTAGGTAACATCTTTAGGAGCTGCCTTAAAATGATCAGTGGTGGGACTGATTGCACATTTTCTTCATTCTTTGTTCCTCTATCCCAGGAAAATCCTTGACAGACTTCCTCAAGAAAATGTATAAAGCTGAGACCGGCACCTGCACAGGGGCTGCTGTATCCTCTATAGGGGATGGTGACATATGTCCTCCTGGTCCCTTGTGGTCTCCAAACCAAAGCCCTGCCTGCTGGTCTGGATTTAGTAACAGCCATTTCCTCTTTTCTCAGTCAGATTAGAAGGAAATAATTGGAACAGTTGAACCAAGAATATTATAGCAATCAAATCCAACCAAATATATATCTGCCAAAATCCAGGAAAACTCCTGCTTTTATTTCTCCAACTCACATACAGATCCTATGGAGCAGGTCAATGATTCAATCAGTCAGAACAAATGCTAGGAGTGAGATAGTTACCTGATGTTTCTTCCTCCTCTTCTGACTCCTCTTCGTCATCCTCTGATGCCTCACTGTCTTTCTCAAGCTCACCCTTCTTGGCCTTTTCAGAGTATCCCTCTAGTTTCTCCTCCCCGGGCTCCACCAGCTTTGGTATCACAGGTTTTAGCATGGCCAGATCTGGGAGGCTTCCTTCAGGATGGGCCAATCTGTTTGGCAGAGAACAACAGAGTCAGAAGAAGAGGACCATGAGAGAGAAGAGCAAGGGGCAAGTCAAAGGAGGATAAATGAAACGAGAATCAGTACACGTACAAAGACCTTGCAAGGTGGGGTGTTAGCATCTTGCCATGTTTGGTTGGTTTGTTTTAAGTTCTTTTGAAAAACAAACTCTCAAGTCAAGGTTTTAGTAACTTTTCATATTCAAGTTCCAGTGACTAATCAGGAATGAGAGCTATTGACACCTAAACTTGACATTTCCCCCCCCCCCCAGAGGAGGCAATGGTCAGAGTTTAGGATGTAGAAGCATGAAATGGCACATGTAGAGCAAGCATTTCATGACTTCACGGGGGGACTTACTCATTTTGGTGGATTGGTAATTTTTTCTTGATGCTGCTCAAAGTAATTGAAATAGAGAGGGAAAAAAAGGAGATGAGAACAGAAGAATTATAAGGAGAGTCAGAGATCATACATCATGCGACACATCACCCACTATTGCATTCCTGTATGCCTCTTGCAGGAACGGCCTAATGCCAAGTGCATGGCGGGATGGCATGAGTAGCGAGCTTTGGCTAGGACCCTAGGCTCAGCGACGGATCTGAGTGGATAGGACTGCGGGTTTGTAAGGAGGAGAACACAGAGACTCCTGTGCCTTTTAGGAACACAACCAACCATCTTGTAAAAAGCAGGAAGGTTTCCTTTTTCAAATTCTTTAACAATGTGTGTTCTCAATCAACCTTGGCAGTAGCGAACCCCATGCTACCAGCTTCAAATACCAGTGCAACAGAAGCAAAATGCTCTCAGGAGTTGGGATGGATCGGCACCAAATCATGCCTGAGGGTCACTGATGGCAGCTATGCTGGTGGCAGCAGTGGCAGAAATGGGGAAGGAACCTTAGCCTCAGTAAGAAGGAAGTTCTCACTGAGTGCAGACAGCCACTCTGACCCTACAGTATCTCTCATAAGGTAAATGACAAGTACAATTCTTCTCTTCCATGTTGGGGTGTGTGTGTGTGTGTGTGTGTGTGTGTGTGTGTGTGTGTGTGTGTGTGTGTGTGTGCTGATCCTAAGGGCTTGGGTGCTACCTCTGAGATTATTTTTGCTCAATGATGGTACTCTACCACTTGAGCCATAGCTCCACTTTTGGCTTTTTTTGGTGCTTCACTGAGGATAAGAGTCATATGAAAGTTCCTGCCCTGTGTGGCTTTGAACCCTGATCCTCAGATCTCAGCTTCCTAAGTAGGTAGGATTCTAGGCGTGAGTCACCGGAGCCTGGCCTAGTTCTTTTTTAAACCTGTGTCATTAGGCTGCTTTTTCTATGTCCTAAATGCAATTGGATGTGGCCACAGCCATCTATCTCTTCACTTCAAGCAGTGTCAGATTATACTGTGTGAGAAGACACTGTCTGTCATTAGAACCAAGATTTTATGACCACCTCAGACTGCATTTTAAAGTCTATATCATACAGACAAGAAGACAACATGTTAATAATCACCATTAGTTATGGAACAAAAAACCATTAGCCACAAAAGGCTGCTTATGGTTCAGGATTTACCTGAACCATAGAGCAAAATGTCCCCATACTGCTGAGCGTTGGGCAGAGAGGTCAGTCATTAAATGGAGGAACCAAAGGAAGACCTGGAACAAGCCCTTCGGAAGATCTGCAATTCTTTCTAGAAACTTGTAATCCCCTACGAGACAGGTGGGGCTGAAGATGGAAGAGTTCTGAAATTTCACCACTCATGCTGCTCACTGTACTCTGACACAATCCTTATAAGGAAATGGGCCAGGCAACACCTAGGATGCTTTGGAAAAAGCGATTGAACCTTGAAAGTTGTAACAGGTGGCAGAGAAAAAGGGGAAAATGTATATGGGACTGTTACATTCTAGCATAGGAGTTTGCTGGCTATCTGGGAACTCTGGTGAATGGTATTTTGCATGGGATATTCATAGAATTGATGTGTCTGAAACATGTAGACATGAAAAAGTTTTAAATACATGATTGAATAATAATGCTTTTAAAATAATCAGTGTGAGTTTTTCTTAATATCTGTTGATCTATCTATCTATCTATCTATCTATCTATCTATCTATCTATCTATCTCTATTTTACCATACTTTTATGGAGGAAATAAAAAAAGAATGTTGAAAGTATGGGGTTTTGGAGTTAGAAAGGCAGACTGAAGGCTGGGTGTCAATGGCTCACAATTATAATCTTAGCTACTCATAAAACAGATCTGAGGACCACAGTTCAGAATATCCCATGAGGCTAGTATCTCTGAATAATTAGCAAAAAGCCAGAAGGAGTACTGTGACTCAAGTGGTAGACTGTGACTCAAGTGGTAGACACCGGCCTTGAATGAAAAAGCTAAGCGAGAACATGAAGCTCTAAGTCCAAGCTCCAGTACTGGAACAACAGCAAAAACAAGTTGAAGCCCAATGAGATCATTTCCTACTGTGTGAAATGGCCAACTATTTAACATGCCTTGTAAGTCTCTGTTTGCTGGTCTGTAAAAGCTGGAAATGGCTGTGCCTACTTCATGTGATATATAGAAAACAAAGAAACTTCTGTAAGTATGTAGTGACATTAAACCATCTTTGAGATTTTCTTATACTGAGTTTTAATAACTCTCTAATATAAGGCAGAATTAGAAATAATGTTCTTACAAGGGACCACTCAACAATGGACATGAGAGAAGATGCTAAACGGTATAATTCGCTCCTCAGCCCATTCTTTGGCAGTTTGTGTACTTAAAAGAAACCTTCAGAACACATTCTGATACTTCTTCCTGGGAATGTTGGAGACAACAGTCTTATTGTTTATTCACACTGTTGGGTATGGCTTCTGAAAACTCTATATACTGGGAGGCAGACTTCCTTCATTATGGATGTGTCATGCGCATCCACAGAGGGTGAACAGGTTCTAGTCTGCTACACAGATCAGCTGACCCAGAAAACTATGAACTCAGCCTTTCTTCCCCTTAGTAAATAATCATAAAAAATCTTGACATTTTTCTCCCTCAAAATCAATGTTAAAAGCACATTCTGGTGAATGAATACATCCTCAAAATGTCAGGCTAAGGAACTGAGAATGCTATTTTTTTGGGGGGGGCAGTTCTGGGGCTTGAACTCAGGGCCTGTGCACTGTCTTTGGGCTTTCTCAAGGCTAGTGCTTTACCACTGGAGCCACAGCACCACTTCTGGCTTTTTCTGTGAAATACTTACAATTCTTCACTGATCATTTTGTGTTACTTATTTATAATTCAGAGGAAAGTTTTTTTGTTGTAGGACTCCAGATAGACACATGGATGGGCCCACTGTAGTCTGGGAGAATCTCCTTTCTTCCCTCATATGAAATGATTCCACCTGCCTGCCTCTGTGAGGAATTCACAGTCTTCTCTTTACATTTACTTCATGTTTACAGATCCTTTTGTGGCCTTGCCTTTATATTGGTTTAGGCTCTAAGCTCTTACTGCGTGTTTCATAGGTAAACTGTTTCTCCTTTCCAATTCTAAGAGATGTTATCTATCTGTTCATTTATTCCTCCACTCTCCCCTTCATGCCCTCAATCTATGCATCTCTCCCTTTGTACCCACATCATTTTATTTTCAGTATGTGTTGTGGGCATTCTCTCCTTGAAGAAGGAATTCTAGTCTAGCTTTAGCCAGTTCCTTGGCCAAGACAGTGCTGATTTTGGTACTCACTGTGATCCACTGAGTGTCAAGTTTGACATTCTACGCTCTGGGGACACAATCTTCTTTGAAACAGAAGAAACAAATTTTACTTTCGAATGATGACTCAATTTTGAAAAACCATCTGTTAAGCTACTTTCTGTATGAAAATGTTGTCATTATAAAACTCCTTAGTTTATATTCTATTCTGTATGTGTGTGTGTGTGTGCATGCATACGTGTGTGTGCATGCATGCACACACATGCTGGGTCTTGAACTCAGGGCTTGGACACTGTCCCTGAGCTTTCTTGCTTGAGTCTGGCATTCTACTCTTTGAGACACAATTGTACATCTGGCTTTTTTTTTTTTGCTAGTCCTGGGCTTGAGCTCAGGGCCTGAGCACTGTCCTTGGACTTTCTCAAGGCTAGAGCTCTACCCCTTGAGCCTCAGCACCACTTCTGGCTTTTATCTATGTATGTGGTACTGAGGAATCGAACCCAGGTCTTTGTGCATGCTAGGCAAGCACTTTAACCACTAGGCCAAACTCCCGGCCCCCACATCTGGCTTTTTTTTTTGCTGGTTTGTTGGAGATAAGAGTCTCATAAACTTTTCTGCCCAGGCTGGATTTGAACTGAGATCCTCAGATCTCAGACTCCTGAGTAGCTCGGAT
This sequence comes from Megascapheus bottae, assembly GCF_031878675.1. Classification (NCBI taxonomy): domain Eukaryota; kingdom Metazoa; phylum Chordata; class Mammalia; order Rodentia; family Geomyidae; genus Megascapheus; species Megascapheus bottae. The sequence continues at coordinate 546,051 of NW_028327432.1, read as the reverse complement.
CAAAGGCATGAGGCATTAGTGTTTGGCTTTTATTCATTTCAAATTATTTGAAATTGGAATATATGAAATGTAAATTGTATTCACTCTTTTCATTAGACAAATTTGTAGTTTATGGTATCAATTAACAGTTAAAGTGAAATATCTTCCATTATTTTAGTGTATGACCTCAGTAATATTTAAAGTAGAATATTTGTAAGGTTTAGGATAATTGATTTTCTAGAATCTATAATTAATTTTAGGGGATTGTATTCACACAGAATCAACTGATTTGTGAATTTAATATTGTTTCTTACATGCGAATGGTAGTGATTCCTTCACAAATACCTACTACACAAGACTGTACGGATTAGGTTTTGCTTCTGAAAGCTAAAATATTCTAATTCACACTGATTATTATATTAAGTAAGTTTGATTTCCTGCACCTTTCACATTATTAGGGCTTTATCAAGATGGCTCACAGTTCTCAACATGCTCTATTACTCTACATCTTGTAAAATATTGTCTAAGTATTAATCCACCAGTATGCTGAATTGTAGGTCGAATTCTTCTTTTAATTTGTAAATTACCCTTCTAAAGATATTTTTTTCTCCTCATAAAACAACAGTAACAAAGTAACTTGTGAGTGTATGCACACTTCATAAGGAGACACCTCTCATTTTAAGGTTCTTGTAGGTCCTACTCAAATTTGGACATACTATACACATCACATTTAAGAAGAATACATTGTGAAAAGAGGGACCCTTGGTTTGTTTGATGTGTCCTCAGCGGCATCGTCTCTGACATCTTTTATATTAAACTTTCCTCTATAAAGGAGAAATTGAATTGAGAAGATCATGGTAAAGTCTGAGTATTCCAAGATTTTAACTATTTTGGTTGATGTTGATACTTGATGGCAGCCATGTCTTAACTGAGTAAAACTAAATGTTAAGAGGCACAGAGAAAGAGAGGGTCATTCCTTTGGCTTGGAGAGGTAGGGTTTATGGAGATGCTCAAGATTTCTGACTGGTGTCTCTTACATCTTATTTCTCTACTTAGCAGCTAAAAGCCACAGGCAGAATTTTCTCTCTGATGCCGTCCAGAACTCTGGGCCCTGACAGACCCCAGGGCCAGGGAAGTTTCATTCTATTTTCCCCTACACCTTCTCCAGGACTGCATCCATTCATTCATTTTGCCTCCTTGGGTTTGCCAGACCTAGTTATCTGCATTAGGATTTTTCTCAAAGAGAAACTTTTGTTGTTTTGGTGCCAGTACTGGGGCTTGATCTCAGAGCCTCTTATTCTTGCTTGGCTTTTTCACTTAAGGCTGACTAGAAGGTCTACTATTTGAACCACAGCTCCACTTACCCTAAGAAAAACATGAATTCAATAGAAAACCAAAACCTGGTTTGTTACTCAAGTTTATTGTAAAATGTATATTTCTCTTAACTAAAAACTAACTTTACTACTGATATGGAATTTTTGAGAGTGAAAAATTTCATTGACATGCTTAATGGAGTAAGAATAGGATTGGGAGTTTAACCTAGTGATAGAGTGCTTGCCTAGCATGCATAAAGACCTGGGTTTGATTCCTTGGTACCTCATACATAGAAAAGCCAAAAGTGGTGCTGTGGCTCAAGTGGTAGAGTACTAGCTTCGGAGAAAGCCCTAGGACAGTGCTCAGGCTCTGAGTTTAAGCCCCAGGAACGGCAAAAATATAGTTTGAGGATACAGAACCTTAAAGATCTTTGCTCAGTTCTAGTGGGACATTTTGTGGGCACCTTGCACTTACAAAGCTCACTTTTGTAATGGGTGAATACTCAGTGCGGGTTTTCTCTCTCCAAGTCATTGGTCCTCATCTGAAAGGAGGACCTCATTCCAGTGCTGCAGACTTATGATGAAAACTACTGGCTAGGAAATATCCTTCTTGCCAAGCACCACTGGCTCATGCCTATAATCCTAGTTATTCAGGAGGCTGAGATCTGAGAATCACAATTCAAAGCCAGCCTGGGCACAAAAATCCATGAGACTCTTCAATTAACTACCAGAAAACAATAAGTGGTGCTGTAGTTCAAGTGGTAGAGCACTAGCCTTGAGCTGAAGACCTCAGGGACAGTGCCCAGGCCCAGAGTTCAAGCCCCAGAACAGACAAAAAAAATCTTTCTTCAAATCTGTGTTGATCTTGCAACTAGAGATACAGTTGAAATTTTGATGTCTGTCAACCACACATTGCTGTGAATATCAACCAAGAAGTAAGGCTAGGAGAGAGTGACTTGTGAATACCTTAGATCATTCAGGCCTGAGGAGCTTATGCAAGCGAGATAAGCCAAGCAGGTGATGGAGGTCTGAAAGGCAGAGTGTCAGGACAGCCCCAGTGACAAAGTGCCATAGGAATTCAGATGAAGGGCAGATGACTTTTAGCAAGATGTTGGCATTTATGAGAGCCTGTGTGTGTGTGTGTGTGTGTGTGTGTGTGTGTGTGTGTGTAGGAGGTGGTTCTTGAGCTGAGCTCTTCAGTAGATATGCTCAAGAATGAGACGGACTCTCAGGTAAGCCTTGAACGGATTCTACCACAAGATAATAAAGTCAATGAAATGTTAAGTTAGGACTGAGAGTAACTGCTGAGCACCAGCAGACCCTCAGCAACCTCCACAACCACCTGGCAGTGCCATTTGGCATAGCACCCAAATAGCTTGGTTTGCAGAATACCTCCACAAGCATACCTGGAAGCCACTGTCCACTACCTGGTGGCATTTTCTTTTTAAATTTATAAAGCAGGAAAGAGTTTGAACATACCAAGAGACATTTTCAAGCAAGAGAGAAAACATCAAAGTACCCACCTATTTATTATTAGATACACACGGCCATTGACTTTGGCATGGCTGCGAGGTGAGACAAAAGCACAAGAAGGCAATGGGAGATGGGAGGGAGAGAGAAGAAGACAGTTAGACAGAGACAGTGATGTAGGCCATATTTTAGGCTTCCTATCACCAGATGTGTCGTCATCTACACAGGGTGTGCAGCCTGGAAAGAGCGTAGGCAACAAGAATCTACAGAAACAGGAAATCAGACACATGCAGGAAACATGCTTAATAATAATGTGGCCCCCTTTTCCCTTCTCTTTTACCTCCCAAATATTTTCATTGCCCTACTATTCCTAGTTTTTTATTATTATTTAATAATCTTTTTGTGTCTGTTGTGGGGCTTGAACTCTGGGCTTGGACACTATCCCTGAGCTCCAGCTCAAGGTTGGTGCTCTACTACTTGAGTCATACTGTCACTTCCAGGTTTTGTTTTGTTTTTGTGATGGTTAGTTGGAGAGAAGAGTCTCACGGACTTTTGTGCTGGGACTGGCTTTGAGCTGCAATTCTCAGATCTCAGCCTCCTGAGTAGCTAGGATTATAGGCATGAGCCACAGGCAGCCAACTTATCCTTCAGTATAGAGAAAAGTTCCAATGTAACATGCCAATTTGTGAGTACAAACTGCCTGTTGATCAATATCATCCCTTTGGTCATCTTCCCCACCACTCCCAACCCCACATAGCCTCAGTTTACCTAGTTTCATGGCAACTCATGTGCTTTAAACATTATCCTAGCATTCGCCCACCCTTCTCTCCATTGTCTTTCCCTCTCCCCTTGACCTTACCCCGTTCATTACACTTGTTCCAGTTTTTTTTTTTTTACTTTTGGGTAAACTACAAGTTAGTAGTTCAAAGGAGTTACACCAAAGGCCTCTCCCCACATACACCATATTGTAGTTAATGTGTTGGTATAAACATGACCTTTTATATGCTTACATATATATTTATAATATAGATCTAACTTCTATACATGAGAGAAAATGTGTCCTATTCTTATACCTTCCAGTTCACACAATGCAGCTAAATGCTAGCAATGTTTAATTATTTTAATGTAATCTTTTTTTGTGTGGGTCATGGGGCTTGAACTCGGCCTTGACACTATCTCTGAGTCTTCAGCTCAAGGCTACCGTGTTATCCTTGAGCCAAGCCCCACTTCCCGTTTTCTAGAGGTTAATTGGAGATAAGAGCCTCAGGTCCTTTTGTACCCAGGCTGGCTTTGAACCTTGAACCTCAGATCTCAGCCTCCTGAATAGTTAGGATTACAGGCATGAGCCACCGTGCCTGGCTTTAATGAAATCTTATGAAAAATAACTATTGGCTCCTTTATAAGAATTACAAAGAAGTCTACAAAGTAATTATAGTGGACACATTTTCCTTCAGATCTTCAAAAGCTGATGTTGGAGAAAGAAGTTGTTTTGTTTCTGTATGTGTAATGATATTTTCTGACATGAACAATTGATAAAGAATTCTTAGTAAATTATTATTAAATAATGACAAATTTGTTATAATGAACATATTATTTTATATAATATACTATTACAATATAGAAGTGAGATTAATTTGAATTATAATAGTTCCATCTTATGTATATCATAGAACATTTTCATAATACTAACTTTACACACAGAAGTGGCATCTGTCTGTACTACATGTATGAACACATAAACAATAAACAGACAGGAGAAACAATAGTGACAGAAACAATAGTGTGACAGTTTAATAACTACAATTAGTCCTAATTCCAGATTTGTGGCATTTGTTTTTGGTAAATCATCCGAAAGGAGATAAGCACAGGAAAAGCAAAACCAGGCAGCCAGTCCCAACTTGGAAAATGTCTTTTTCTTTATTATTAATTCAATCACTGATTAAGAGTTCAATTTAAATATACTGTGATATAAAGCATTATTAGCTAGAAAAACACAATAAGGAAGAGTTTCTAAAAGGTAGGATATAAATTTTATGTGTAAAGTTAACTTTCGAGGACTTTGACATTGAAATTTTGCAGGAAATTTCAAAGGACAAAACATATCCTATGTGAGTTTTAAAATTTTCTCCCAGGTTCAAGGGAAGTGTTTTTCTACTGCTTTGAAAGAGGAAGCACATGTGCTTCAATTTTTTTTCAGGTAACTGGGTTTATATACCACCATCTCTTCTTTACAATTTCTTGTAAATTTCACTATTAGGGAGTGATCTTGGAGTAATCACAGAGAGCAAAGGAGATAACAATCTGAAATTGCCCCCAGGTTCTTCAGGTCTGTTCTTTTTCTTGTCTGTGAGAGGGTAAGTGCCACAAAGTGAACAGACAACATTAATGTGGGACAATTCTCCTTACCCAGAATCTGCATAATTGGGAAAGGCAGTGCAGAACAGACTCAAAGGCAATTCTGGAACACGTTCAGCTCTTATATGTAAACGACGTCCAAAACCTGTGATATGGTTAGGCTGATCCTAAAATAGGTAGACTTTTCTGAATAAATTGTGGCCTATAGCTCTATTTTATTAATGAAGGCAACGAAAGCCCCTGAATACTGGAAAGAACTTTGAAAGACAAGAAAATTCATGTGGAAGAAAAAGAAAGGATTTAGGAAAAAAAGTATTTTCAAAAGTCTTATTAGTAATGATCAATAATTACATTTCTTTCACAAATATAAATATGTTCTGCTAATTAGAAATATTGTTGGGTGATGCTAAGGTCTGAACACAGGGCACTGAACTTTCAAGGTAGGCAACACTTGAGCTCCTAAAATATTTTTATTCATTATTGAATATGATGTCTGAGAAATGCTGACAGTTATAGTTAACTAGAGCGCATACATGGCTGATACGCACATGTATCAAGATAATATTAAAAGTGATCAAATAATAATTTTTTAATGGACAACTCACTTTTTCTAGATAGCCACAGTCTTTATAAACTCAAACTTAAGGTGATTTCCATTATCAGCAAGCACAGGTTTCTAAAACACTTAAGATTTCCCAATGCCTGGTTATAGTTACAAAGATTGGAGTAAATGTATGGAAGCCTGATCATTTAGCCCCTTCCGCACACAGGCAAGATGGCTAAGAACCACACTGACTGGCATCTCACCATGCTATTGCCTGGTGGTCACTTGGAGAGTCTACTCAGAATGAAAACTAAGTATGATATTAAACTAAACCAATACAGAAAGCAAACCTACAGTATCACAAAGTATATTTCATTATCAAATAGCAGTATTTCAGAATTACCTGTAATTTCAGTTCTTCCTGGAACAGAAAACTGAGAATGAGAGATTTAGTCTACTTCATGATGTAATCGTGTGATCAATTATTTCCTTAGAAATTAAAGAATTAAATTTCCAATCATTTGTGCTTTTATACTAGTGTCAGTTTTTCTTTTTTTTGCTCTATTAGTTTCATGTAGCAAGTATTTTTCTAAGAACTCAATCATAGACTAAGTATGGGACAGAACAAAATTGCTCAGCATTAAAATCAAGAGAATGATTATAATTTTCCCATGATAGCAAAGGAGGATTTGTGATAACCCATTATAGTTTCAGTAAACATAGAGAAGCCATATCCTGTCTATTACTTCTAAATAATTTATATTTATTGACGAAGAGAAAGCCACAGTAAACAGTTAAAAGAAGACATTGTCTTTATTTCCTCTTCTTAGATACTTTCTTGATTGCTAGCAGACTGCAGTTTCTCTGCTTTTGGCTAAGGTTCACCCTTTCTAGAATTTAAAAATCATATTCTTGTGGTGTTTTTTTATACGTAGTTAGCAAAATACAAAACTCACTCCTGAATTATGCTATGAATGTCCTAAAAACATATAACCAGTGTACACACAAAATACCCACCGCCAGACTGGGTGCTGCTGGTGGTTCATGACCTAAGGATCATGGTTCCAAACCAGCACAGGAAGAAAAGTCCATGACATTCCTAACTCTAATTAACCAACAAAGAACTGAAAATAGAGGTAAATAGAGGTGTGGCTCAAGTGGTAGTAACAGCCTTGAGCAAAAAAAGTTGAGAATTCAAGGCCCTAAGTTCAAGTTCAAGCTGCAGTACCAGCATGCATGCATGTGTGCATTTGCAAACACACACACACACACACACACACACACACACACACACACACACACTGAATCGGCAATGATTTTTTTTTGCTAGTCCTGGGGCTTGAACTTAGGGTCTGGGTGCTGTCCTTGGACACTTTTTGCTCAAGGCTAGCACTATTCTGGCTCTTTCTGTATATGTGGTACAAAGGAATCGAACTCAGGGCTTCATACATGCTAGGTGAGCACTCTACCTTCTGGCCCCATCAATGGATTTTAGAATTATGATCAAAGCTCTTGTGAATCTACTTATGGGATTAGAGAACACTCTACATGAATCAGTTGTAATTCATTCCAAACTATTTCAGAAAGTGTTATCAAATAGTCTGTATTCTTTCTGTGTTACTTTCTCTGTCTCTCTGTCTCTCTCTGTCTCTGTCTCTGTCTCTCTCTCCTTCTCCCCGTCCCTCCCTCCCTCTCTGCATGAAATAGAACACTAGATTCACAAAAACTTGTTAACAGAGCTTAACTTCCTGATAACAAGAGTTAAGTACTTCACTGGCTCACCTGTAGATGGTGTTGTCTTCCTTGCTGGGGATGGCCTTGAGGTCTGTGAGTTCAAGGAAGCGGTCATGGAAATAGTGAAGGTGTAAAATGCACACCAGCAGAAAGGAGGTGGGGATGAATATGCGAGTGAATAATTCAGCCACAGTAAACTGCTTTAAGCCAAGATCCTCAAGCCTGTTGAAAACAAGACAAAAAGCAAGATGATTTCTTGGACAATGCAGGCACTGTCAGGTGCTCTCTCATCACCCTCATTCTTGGTATCCTTCTTGAACACCACCCTGAGTTAGTTTTTATTTTCACTAATCCAAGCCAATTGCTTTTACCATGGACATAAACAACCTTGACACTGCCAAGTTCAATGGCTATCTATCTTCCTCTTGTCCCTGAAATAATCCTTGTCAAGATATTACTACACATTCCTGGCTTTCTTTTCCATTACCATATTCTCCTTTCCTTCTCTCTTTACCTCCCTTCCTCCTTCCCCCCACCCTGCCCCATCTCTCTGTACCTCTAGACACTGAAATATCCCCAGGACTCACTTTGGGATCACTTCTCCACTTGTCTTTTTCTCCTGGTGCTCTCACTATGTCCCAGGGATTAATCCACCATCCTAATACCAAAGACATAAATGCCTTTTCCTGTGAGCTCTCATCCCCACATTGCTAATGAAAACTAGCTGTTCCAAGGTAACTTCATACTTAGTGTTCTGAAAACTGTTCATGCTCTCCCTCTTTTCCTTAGAGAAGTTTCTCTTTATGTTCCTATTTCTATGCTGGTTTTCTCTGCATCAGTAAACAATATACCCATCTGCCCTGCACAAAGTTCAGAACTCAGGAAACCATGATTCCTTCCCATCTTAACACATTCCTCTGCATTTGCTTTAACATTCTCTAACCAGCCAGTGTTGCAATCTATCTGTCTTTGCCCTGATCTGGTCAGAGAGAATTCCCCTTGTTTCTCATAGCTGTTATATAAGATGTAGTCTCATTTTTATTTACTACACCTCAAGTTTTCTCAATTAGTCAGCGATCTTTAAGTCCTTGGAAATGTCCAAATGAAATTTCCCCACTGTCCCTTTCCTTTCCTCTCAACAGGCAAAACTTCTGTGAGTTCCTCACATGTATCAGGCCACATTCAGTCTTGTCACAGAACATTTGAATCTGGTACTGGTTCCTTCAGGAGTTCTCTTCTGTACCTGAAACCCACCCCGACTTTTCCCAATACAAGTTGTTTCTTAACCTTCAAGGAGAGTTAAAAGGACACCTGTTTAGAAGACAATTGAAACCACAATTTATAGTTTCCCCTACCATTCCATCAGCCTGCACTTTTCCTGCACAGACTCACCACAATTTGAAATAAACTTGGAGAGAGTAAGTGGTTGGTAGACCTCATAAGACTTAGATTTTCTTGTTTCCTATTGTATCCCCAGGATGAGTATTCAATAAAATTTGTAAATAAACATGGCAGATGTGTTTATTTAGCTACATGACATTTTTTTTGTTCTTGTTGCCAGTGTGTACCAGTTCTGGGGCTTGAACTCAGGTGCTGCATCTTAGTTTTTTTGCTCAAAGCCAGTGCTCTACCACTTGGTCAACGTTCTACCTCTGTTTTTTTTTTAAATTGATTTATGGGAGATAAGAATTTCATAGACTTGCCAGGCCCGGTGGCTCACACCTGTAATCCTAACCATTCAGGAGGCCGAGATCTGAGAATCAAGGTTCAAAGTCAGCCCAGGCACAAAAGGACCTGACTCTTATCTCCAGTTAACCTCTAGAAAAAGGGAAGTGGGGCTTGGCGAGCTCAGGAATACTATCCAGGCCCAGGAGTAGGGTGGTGGACTTGACCTGAAGAGCTCAGGAATAACATCCAGGCCCAGGGGTAGGGTGGTAACCTTGAGCTGTAGAGCTCAGGGACAACACCCAGCCGAGTTCAAGTCCCATGACCCACAAAAAATGAAACAAAAACAAAAACCTTACAGACTTTCTTGCCCAGGCTAGTTTTGAACTATGATCCTCAGATAGCTGCCTTATGAAAAGCATGGATTATAGACAGAATACCCCACTGCTTGACTCCTTTTTATTCCTTTTCTTCTTAATACTTTATCATCCAACTCTCAGTGCTGGCCAGGCTTCCAAACTAATTCCAGATGTTTAGAGAAGCAAATTAGAAAAGGAGAAAGCACCATCCATTAATCATACAGGCCATGATATCTCTACATCGTTGGGCCCTCAGTACCTGAGCAAATGGCTTCTGTATGGCTCTAAGTTCACTTTCAGTCTAAGCCCAGAAACATGGAAAAGAAAAGGCTTTGCTTGATGTAGAGCACATGAATTACATAAGTCTTTGAGCTAAAGGACAAAGCTGCATACAGAAGGCAGAAGTTGGATGTAGTACTGTACAGATGCATTTCCCATAAACCAACAACAGAAAGGAACACTTTCTTGAAATAGGGCTGAAAAACATTAATTTGTCAGCCAATATTTGTGGAATAGCTACTACATTTTAAGCTTTAAAAGAAGAAAAACAAAGAAAAAAGAGTTCATATCCCAGTATGTATAAGCTCCCCAAATCATCCTGTTTTATTAGAATCCATTAGGTGCTGTAAGCAACATATTCTCAGACTATTCAACTGGCTTAGCTGCTTCTCATTCCATCCTGCACCAAAATCACGTACTTTTCTTTTTTCAATCTGGTCATATTTTGCCACAGGCCCGGGAAGTTTTCAAATTGATATGTATATATAAAGATAAGCACCAACATAGTATAGATCACCACTGACATCCAAAAATATTTCAGGATTTTTCTCCACCATTCATAGTGCACCTGAGAATCACAAAAGACAAAGAAGACAAACATGCTATTGGAAAACTCACCACATTTTTACATCATTTAACTAAAACAAGTGATCCTATAGAAAAATGTTGGAAAATAGTCCGATTTTTAAAATTCTTTAAGGCGTTCATCTTTAAGTGGGTGGATCTTCGTTAGACTTGGGGTTATACTAGCTATTGTGAACAGTTGCTAAGCAACTTCAGTGTTCTCCTCAGTAAGTAGATACTTTGCAGAGCTGTTATGCAGACACTAAAGCAGGGTACAGGTGGCTCATACCTATAATCCTACTCAGGAGGATGAAATTTGAGGCTCACACTTCAAAGCCAACTTCAGGCAGGAACATCTTATGAGACCCTAGGACTTTTATCTCCAAGTATCTGTATCTATCTACATCTATCAAAAAGCCCGAAGTGGAGCCTTTGCTCAAGTGGTCTAGTGCATGGGTAATGAAGTTAAGAGACGTTGCCCAGGGCCTGAGTTCAAGCCCCAAGATGAGCACAAATATAAAATGAGAACAGTAAGATGATACTTAGAAGGTTTCTAGCACATTATCTCATCTTTTGATGGCACTCAGCTAATACTATGTTATGGTGGTTGTTACTGGTCAAGGAAACTGCATCAGTTCTGAAATCCAATATAGGGTTTTAGTAATAACAATGTAAAATAATCATACAGGAGTCTTTATCATAAGCTATGGATAGTCATTAGAGATTGTTTAGCATATACTTTTTATTTTATTTTTGTTGTAATTAATAGAAGGGTTACATTACCTTCACCAGATAGAAGGTACATTGCTTTACAAACATTGATACCCCTTCTCATGTTTTTGTCCCCATTTCCCTCCCTCCACCCTTCCCCTCATCTTGTTTTCCCCTTCCCTATCCTATTTCAAATAAATAAACATATATACAATATACCAGATAACAAGATAGGACACTGTAACAATATGAGATAACCAAGGGACAACAAAAGAAATGAGAAATAACATAGTACATTAAGAACAACAATCACATTATACAGCTCTTGTTTCCATATCCTGGAGGTCCTTTCATTTAGCCTCATCCTATATGGCCTTATGTATCTAGGGTTTGTCCTCCTGTAGACCTCTGCTAGGAGTGTTCAAGGACATATTAAATCCACTAGCACAACGATGTTCACTGTAGCACTATTTACCACAGCAAAGATATGGAACCAACCTAGATGCCCCTCAATTGATAAGTGGATCAACAAGATGTGGTATTTACACACAATAGAATTCTATGCTGCCATCAGAAAAAAATGACATCACCCCATTTGTAAGCATATACTTTTAAAAAAGTGTTCAAAATCTGGGTGCCAAAGGCTCACACCTGTAATCCTACTCAAGAGACTGGCCACTAAGGGTCACAGCTCAAAGCCAGCCCAGGCAGGAAAGCCCATGAGACTCCTCTCTAATTACCCACCAAAAAGCTGGAAGAATTGACTAGAATCCATATAGGTGTTGTAACTGGTATATACTCAAACCATTCAACTAGGGTGGCTGTGGCATCCGTTTTAAGCAAAAAGACTGAAGGACAGAGCCTAGGCCCGGAGTTCAAACCCTGGTACTTGCGCATACACACACACACACACACACACACACACACACACACACACACTAAAACAATGTTAAAGATTATTATTGATTTTTGAGAGCTTTTATATCTCTGTCCTATATACTCTGGTTTATTTTTGTGGCTTTATTTGGTTTGTTGGTTCCTGCAAGAATATTTTACTGTTACTATTTTATTATTTTATTTATAATATTTTATTATTACTATCATTGGATTTCTTCTAGATCAGTTAAAACTGTGTGTACAAACACCAAATCATTTTAATATTATCTTTTTACAAATTGTAGTTAAGAAAATACTTACGCACTTAATGTACACATGCATGCAAATGTGTACACACACATACACACATGTATTAGTAGTTTTCTTGACATCAAGCTTTGAAATAATAGCTAACCAGGGAATCCTCTATTGTTTAAGATGATCTTAACATTGCTTTTAATGTATTATATATTCAAAAATATAATCTAGCTATACAAATTTCTTTCTTTCTTCTCTTTTTCTTTCTTTCTTTCTTTCTTTCTTATTTTCTTTCTTTCTTTCCTTCCTTCTTTCTTTCTTTCTTTCTTTCTTTCTTTCTTTCTTTCTTTCTTTCTTTCTTTCTTTCTTTCATTTTTTGCCAGTCCTATGTTTGAGCTCAGGGCCTGTGCACTGTCCTTGGACTTTCTCAAGGCTAGAGCTCTACCACTTGAGCCTCAGCACCACTTCTGGCTTTTTCTTATGTATGTGGTACCGAGGAATCGAACCTGGGGCTTTGTGCATGCTAGGCAAGCACTCAGCCACTAGGCCAAACTCCCAGCCCAGATTTCTTCTTTAAATTAAGACTTTATGATAAATTAATGAACTTTTTCTGATCTAAGTATCTAAAAGTTTATAGTTGAGAATGAATTGACAGTAGTCACCTCCCATTTTAGGATTTTGAAGACAATGCTTGAATTTTTTTAAGTTGTGATTAATAGGGTTACAGTTATATTTGCCAGATAGAGTGTGTGTTAGTTCACATACATTGATACCTCTTTTAATGTTTTTTTGTTTTTGTCGATTATGGGGCTTGAACTCTAGGCCTGGGTGTTGTCCCTGAGCTCTTCAGCTCAAGGCTACCGGCCCACAGCACTACTCCCAGTTTTCTAGAGTCTCATGGTCTTTGGGGCCCAGGCTGGCTTTGATCTATGATACTAAGATCTCAGCCTCCTGAGTAGCTAGGATTACAGGCATGTGCCACCACACCTGGATAATTCTTGAATTTTATTAGTCATTCTCTACGATATGTTCATAGAATTATAAACCCTTAAAAATATTGGAAAATGGCTGAGATTGTGGCTTAGTGGTAGCATGCCCAAGCCCTGTCATGGATTCTTCAGTATTGCATAAATAGAAAAAGCCAGAACTGGAGCTGTGGCTCAAGTGCTGGAATGCTAGCCTGGAGCAAAAACAGCTCAGGGACGGTGTCCAGGTCCTGAGTTCAAGCCCTAGGAGTGGCAATACAAACACACACACACACACACACACACACACAGATGAACATGCATGCACACACATGCATATATATTTGTGCATATGTATATATATATCGGCAAAGAAAGTTCATAGATAAAAACCATTGAAAACTGGAGAGCAATCTTTACCTACCTGGTATAAGGCCACACAGAACAGGAAGAGCACCATGTAGATGATTTTGTACATTACTATTTTCCCCTCGAAGCTGACGAAGAAGAACATGCCCCCGCAGACATAGATCCAATACTTGATGAACATGGCTATCACCAGATTGCCTAGCACTTTCATGATGTCCTGGTCATCCTCCTCCTCTTCCTCTTCCTCCTCCATCATTTTCTCTTGCTTCTCTTCCTTTATTTCCTCATCTTCCTCCTTCTCCCTGGGTTCTCCTTCCACTTGTATATCTTGAAGTTCTTCATCTTCAAAATAGAAAACAGTGCCATTACCACTCTGATTTGTCTGACAGATACTGCATTTTGGCTCTATAATGTACATGGGACACAAATGCATGTATTTTTTTTTAGTTTAAAAATGAGATTTATTGAGAAAATAGTTCCATGGTATGCAAATGTGATACTTATGTCATCAAACACCACAAAATGCATGTATTTTATGAGTTAGTATACAACTTGGGTGATTTTAGACTAGTCTAAGACACAAAGCAAGATTGACACTGAATTCATAGCCTTCCTGAAATGTAGTTAAAAGAAAATAACTTTGGTAATATTTTATACTAATCTCTTTCTAGAATTTTTCTTCAATTTGTTATTTCATAGATTTAGAATCTACAAAATAAATATATAATGATAATGTAAGTGAAAATAACTATCAGTTTTAAATTCTCATTCTTTCATGGCTCTATACAATCTAAGCAGTACTTGACTGTAATTAATCCTAACAACCTTAATCTTAATGTATGCCTGTAAGTATCTAAAACTACAAATAAAGCTATCATTTAGCTTAAATCATGTATGAGGAATTATCACAAATTAATTTTATGCATTGGAATTAAGATGCTTCATCTTGTTTTGAAATATGTTAATACTCAGGACTTAATCCCTGGGTCACCAAATCTATCTAATTTAAATAATCCATTCAAGAAACTCAGTAGATTCTCAGAGTAAGATGTGTGAAAATGAAGGATTAGATTATTTATCTTACATGAACCATTCTTTACCAAAATTAATTGGCTAACTGATCTGCTGAGTAGATATTCAATCCTATGAAGGCAAGATTTGACTCTCCACGATATATTTTGTTACTGTGTGACTTAATATACAGCTATATGCTCAGAGATAATCTCATTAAGGTTACTAGCCAGGTTTTTGAGAGTAACCTGTCCAAAACTGAATGCTTCTTTTTTAATTTTATTGTTGGGATAATGTATAGAAGGGTTACAGTTACATTCATCAGGTAGTAGGTGCGTTATTTCTGTCACATTGGTACCCCTTCTCATGTTTTTGACCCCATTTCCCTCCCCCTAATCATTGCATTTTCTCCCTGCCCTTCCCTATTTCAAATCCCTTCCCTATTTCAAATAAACATATATACAATATACCCAGTAACAAAGTCATATACAGTTACAACACAGAATGCCTCTTGACCTCATAATGTTTCCAGTCCTCTAAATATCAATATTATCACTAATGATAAGTCCACAGAGTTGGGGAGCAAACTGTTCCCTTTTACCTATTTATCATTAAAAGCATAGAGATGCTGATCAGCTAACTTACTTCTCCTTTCCCGTCCTCCTTTCCTCCCTTTCTTTAGTGATATTTTGTTTTTAGAAAAGAAGAGGATTTTAATTAAGCATATTTAAGTCAGTTCTTGGGTTCCATTTCTCACTGAAATTATGCCATGAGACTATCACATTAAACAAAGTAAACCACATTCAAAAAATAAAAATGACATTAGTTTTTCATATGCCCTTGAAGAAATCATTACATTTTTCTGCCTCTCAGTTGCTTCTTCTTTTGGCCATGTCTTTTGTGAACATACAATTGGGAATTGTAAAATTGCCCTGTGGAGTCTTACAGTGTTAAAATCATGGGTTCTATCCTAACATCAAATTTTATAAAACTTTAAAGAACTAAGATTAAAGGCTACAGTCTCTACTACTGTTATTTGTGGCTTCAAGTTCACAATCAACTTTAACTCCATCTAAAGTCCAGGGTGTTTTTTGTTTGTTTGGTTGGTTTTGTTTTTGCCAGTCCTGGGGCTTGAGCTCAGGACCTCAGCACTGTCCTTGGACTTTCTTAAGGCTAGTGCTCTACCACTTGAGCCTCAGCACTACTTCCGGCTTTTCTGTGTTTATGGTACCGAAAAATTGAACCCGGGTCTTTGTGCATGCTAGGCAAGCACTCTACCACTAGGCCAAAATCCCAGCCCCTCAGAGTGTATTTTTTTTCAGGTGTATTTGGAGCTCTTTGTAATTCTGCTCAGCATAGAAATTTGTACTCCAATACTCCCCAGAGGGCTTACCTTTCTCTTCAAGCTCCTCACTTCCAATCTTGACTTCAGACAAAAGAGCTTCCTTTTCCTGAAGGGCCTTTTGCTCTGTGAGGTGCTGTCTCAGAAGCAGCCAAAAGGTAATAGTGAAAAGAATCTGAAATCAGAGTGAGAAAAATAACTCAGTACCATCTGCAGTACAAACACATCCTCTATAGGGTAATGGAAGCACCATATATTATTAGCCTTTTAATTTAAAATCAAATCACTGCCTCCACTAGGTTTCCAACACAAAGGAATTGGACAATCTTGTTAAAAATGTTTTCTATATTTTTAATTTATTTTGGACGTTGATCAAGTCTGACCCAGATACAAGAACTGGAGTGCTTTAGCACTCCAGGACTTGGGCATGATGGGTAGGTAACATTAATCACTTTTTGGGTCCCATCCAGTAGATAACTGTTTAGTGTTACCAGTTTCTCCAGGCTCTTAAAATATCATTTAATTATCAAATTTGCTATAATATAGGCACTTTTAGTTAGATTGTATGGAAAGTTGATCAAAAATAGGGTTAATTCACTAAGCCAGAGCGCAACCCATCACTTCCATTTCCAACTGGAACCAACTATAGATAGAAGAAAATTACAAATTAGTGAGTTATGTTATTACTAATCACGTGGGTAATATTGAAAGTAGAAAACAAAAGAAAGCTATCATGGTTAGATTCATTTTGGCTTATATTTTTCCTTGGTTACTCCAAAAGGGTGCTAAGCTTTCCTTGGTTCTTTCCAGTGTTAATCCTGTACTTGTGACTGAAACCTTATTGGAAACAGTCATAGCAGATGCAGTTAGCATGAGATGATTACCAATGACTGTGAGCCATCAATCTAAGGACTGGATATCCTTTTAGAGAAGGGAGAAGGACAGATGGACATAGGAATCCTGAGGGAAGAGAAGCAAATAAAGATGGACACAGAAATGAGTGAGGAAGCTCCAAGGAGGATTGCCAGGTAGATATACCAAAAAAATGTGTTTCCAGGCCTCTTAGACACACACACACACACACACACACACACACACACACAGACAGACTTATATTTAGGTAGTGAAGTACTGATACACACTGTGAAAGAAAGAATGGACACTAAGGATTAATATTCACCCTGTGCTAGTAGGCAGGAAGTTTAGACTTTTCTTGGGTGCAAAATTTAAGCTGCAGTGTGAATGATGAAAAGTAGTGACACCAAAGAATGGCAGAATTGTGATTCTGCTTTCTGGGCTGAGAAATAATATTCATAGCATTAAGTATAAAGTTTGAACTTTTTCACACTCTGAACTTGGGAGTTGAAGTGTGCTCAACATGTGCATAATAGGACATGGCAGGAGAAGGAACGTGAGTGAAGGAGGTGAGTTTATGCTTAGTTTCTCAGAAAATGCCAAATACTGTCTGGACTTACATGCTACATTCTGCTTCATGACAGCCTTCACTTTTATTCAGGAGAGAAAAGTGAATCTTATAAAGCCAGGCTTCTATTCCAGGACTATAGATCTACAGAATCAACAAGTAGGGGAGGTAGGAAAGGAAACCCAAGGTATACAATACCAGATATTGTGCTCTGTTCATTATACTGTATTATTTCTTATCAGTAAATCACTGTTAAATAAAGGAATATGTAAGTTGGTGAAACTTGGTGAATATGAACATTTAAAACATCTTACTTTAAAATAAATTGGATATTTTATCTTGAAAACTCTTGTTTGGACAGTTATATAGATTCTCAATGGATATAGTTTTATCTTGAATTTGAAATGCCCCTTCTGTTTCCCTAAGACCTGTTCATCACAAACCAGTATTTTCAGGCCTCGGATGATCAGAAGCTCAGAGTTTAAATCTGGGTAGTTATGAGATTTTTAATCTTACCCAGTATAGGATTTCAAATGAAGAAACTAAAATGTGTTTTAATTTGAGACAAGTTTGGTGGCATTTTATACTTCAGTGGGTTCTAAATTGCAAGACCCTTTTCACCTTCTACAACTGGTTCCTTCTGTTCACATGCCTGGAGAAACAAGTGTCATATAAAGTGATGGCAGAACCATCTGTTTCTGTCATTTTGACTGCACATCAGTTTCATTGCATATATGTAAATGCTTGAAGTTCTTTACAAAAGAACTCTGTGATATTATTGATTTTATGAGTTGTGATGATTTTTGAGGTCTTGCTTTAAGTAGCAAGTAAGCTTTGAGTGCAGTTCATGAAGAACACCTATTTACTCATTTTAGGGTTAAACCAAAGCCAGTTTCTAGAAAGATGGTGAATATCTTTTTGATGTTTGAGCTCTCGAACAGGGTCAGAAAATCGTTTCAAAATTAGGTCAAACATAAGGTTACTGGTGTGAGAAAACCATCCTAAGTAGAAAGAAGAGAAACGTAGAAGAAATGGGATCTATAACGAATTGTTAATGATATCACAGTGGGAATCATAACCAAGGAGTAGAAGAGTATATGATGATGGGAATAATTCATTAGGTGAATAGAAAAGATTATAAAGAATCTTTTACCATTTGAATATTACTATATAAATGTCCACACATATGCATAGATGGTGATTTTGAAATTTAGAAGTTTAATTAGCTAGCTCAGAGACTTAAGTTTCTGTTTCCTGGTTCAGGAGAAATTTTGGCCTATTATTGGATGAAATAGAGAGCGACTGAAGATTACTGAGTAGAAGAGTTGAATGACAATGGAAAATTTTATTTGTGTAAAGAAATAAAAGAATCATTAAGATCTGAAAGTTGAGTCAGAGTGTGCCTCTGAGATAATATCAATGAAGTATTGCAAGCAGTGGTAAAGAAAATATCTAGATAGCACTATTTACTATAGCAAAGATATGGAAGCAACCCAGATGCCCCTCAGTTGATGAGTGGATCAACAAGATGTGGTATTTATACACAATGGAATTCTAGGCTGCTGTCAGAAAGACTGACATTGCCCCATCTGTAAGGATATGGAAAGACTTAGAAAAATCATATTAAGTGAAGTAAGCCAGACTCAAAGGAACATAGGCTCAATGGTTTCCCTCATTTGTCATAATCAGTAGATACCTTGGGCTCTCCTAGCAGAGATTTCCAATAGAGCAAAACCTAGATACACAAGGCCACATAGTATGACACTACATGAAAGGACCTCCAGGATATAGAAACACAAGCCATATAATGAGTGATTGTTGTCTTTAATGTACTATGTTATCTCTCATCTCTTTTGCTGTCCCTCTGCTATCTTATATTGTTACAGTATTTCACCTTGTTATCGGATATAGTGTATATATGCTTATTTAGTTATTTGAAATCGGATGGATAAGGAAGCAGGGAAAACAAGATGAGGGGCGGGGGTGGGGAGAGGGAAATGGGGACCAAGACATGAGAAAGGGTATCAATGTTTGTGAAGTATTGCATCTTCTATCTGGTGAATATAATGTAACCCTTCTATTAATTACAATAAAAATATATGAAAAAATAGGTAGTAAAAGAATGTGCTAGCCTTCTAGCTCTATGGCAAAATACCTAAGAAAATCAGCTTAACGGTGGCAACATTTGTTTTGGGATATAGTTTCAGTCTGCTTTGGGGAGAAGCAGAACATCATGGTAGCAGGAATATGTGGAGGAGGAAGCCATTTATTCACGTTAAGTAGGCAGGAGAGAGAGAGAGAAGAGAAAAAGGAGAGAAGTGGAAGAAGGAGAAAGAGAATTGAAGACTGGAGAGCAGAGATAGAAGAGAAATAGGAGAGAGAAGAGAGCAGAACAAACATCATTTACAAGGACACATTTCAGGGATGCATTTAACAACCTTAAGTCCCAGCTCAAATTGGAAAGTTTTTATCCCTTCCCAATAGCTCATCAAATTATGGACACATGAGTAGGTTGATCCTTTGGTGAGAACAAAGTTTTCATGATCCCACCACTTTGTAAAAAGCATATCAGCAGGCAATCGAATCTTTAGCATATAGCTTTGGGGCAACATTTTAGATACAAGCCATAACAAAGAGGAATATATCTTAGGGGACATTAATTTCATTTTTAATCATGAGCTTGATACGCAACCAGAAATGAACAAGAGGAGCAGAGATTAAAAAAGGAATGAATATGGTCAAAATATATGCGTGTTTAGAACTGTTATAATAAAACCTCTTTGTTGTTAAGTCTGGGAGCTTAAGCTAGCATGTAAGATATGTGAAAGAAATCACCAAGTGTCCAAGTGGTAAGAGAGGAAGCAAAGGTTATTAACTTTCCAAGAGGTAAGGGACCAGATAGCATAGGAAGTATTGTTCATGAATAGAGTGAGTGAAGGCTGAGGTTGATGAGCATTTCAAATGCTGAAGGAATATATTACTTATGTTTCATAGTTTTTTGCAGCTAGTTGTTCAGGAAGCTGAAGTTTCTCAGGGTTTTTGCTAGGTGGTGCAGTACAATCCTTTCCAGAAGTGAGTAATACAGGTAGGGTTCTGTTTGAATACAGAACAGTTTCTGCAAAACAAAGGAAAAGACCCTTCCTGACAGGTGGTTCCTCAAAAGACTTAACCTAGAGCTCCCCTATGACCCAGCAATTCCACTAGTTGGCATTTACCCTGTTGTCCAGAAACAAGGACATACCACATCCACTATCACAATGACGTTCATTGCAGCACTATTTACCATAGCAAAGATATGGAACCAACCCAGATGCCCCGCAGTTAATGAGTGGATCCACAAGATGTGGTATTTATACACAATGGAATTCTATGCTGCTGTCAGAAAGAACGACATCGCCCCATTTGTTAGGAAATGGAAAGACTTAGAATAAAATCATTTTAAGTGAAATAAGCCAGACTCAAAGGAACATAGGCTCAATGGTTTCCCTCATTTGTCATAATCAGTAGAAACCTTAGGCTCTCCTAGCAGAGATTTCCAATAGAGCAAAACCTAGATACATAAGGCCATATAGTATGATGCTAAATGAAAGGTCCTCCAGGATATAGAAACAACAGCCATATAATGAGTGATTGTTGTCCTTAATGTACTATGTTATCTCTCATCTCTTTTGCTATCCCTTGGTTACCTCGAATTGTTACAGTATTTTACCTTGTTATCTGATATATTGTATATATGTTTATTTGGTTATTTGAAATTGGATAGGGAAGGGGTGAAAACAAGATGAGGGTCGGGGGTCGGAGGAGGGAAATGGGGACCAAGACATGAGAAAGGGTATCAATGTTTGTGAAGTAAAGCATCTTCTATCTGGTGAATATAATGTAACCTTTATATTAATTACAATAAAAATATATTAAAATGATTCTGAGCTGGAGAATGGGCTGCTGAAGAATTTCGAGGAAGTCCTCCCAGGAGAAGATAGTCAGTGCGCCATGCCTTGGGAGTAAGACTGAGTTATAAGAACAGAGCATATGCATGACAGTCTGGAGACCATGAAAATCACAGGTGGTGTTGTTGAGTTTGAATAAATAGCATGAATTAAAGGTAGAATGATTTCCTGATATGAATGGTTTTCTCATGTGGAGTTGAATGTTACTGTTGTTGAATGAAGGAACAGGAATCAAGACACTTATTTTGTAGTAGTCACATTCTGATTTCCTGGAACTTCAGTTTCTCCTGCTTGGACCTGTGGCAACTACTCCCTGCATTATACACTGAACACACCACTCACCATGGTTTTTAGGCTTCATGAAGTGAGGGATCTGAACAGTTCTTGAAAAAAAATGCGGTATTATTTCAGATGTAGTGTAAAATTTCATGGAAACATTGAAATGTGGTCAAATTGTGAAAAAATGAGTCAGCAGTTAAAATTATGTGTCAGAGTAGCTTTTGTGAACTGGCTTTTGTGTACTGTGCACAGAGGCAGTTTCAGACTTTTAATTCCAAACTTGAAAATGGAAAATAACTGTTAAAGAAAATTTTTTTCTTTCTGCTTCAAACTGAGAGAGAGCAAGTTGTATAACTGTTGCTTTACAGAAGCAGCTGGTAGCATATGTCAGGACAATTTGCAGCTATTACCCCCTCTTACAGATCTGAGAAAACTGAATTGTTGACTAACTAATGTAGTTGCGGGTGAAAGTCACCTTTCAGTCACCCAATGACTGTGAAACAACCCTACTTTAAAAATTCATATTGCTGAGTTGCATTTGGAAAAGTGTTGTCCTCTTATAAATTATATTTTAAGATACATTAAATTTGCTTATGCAATATGTATGTTTATATACATATGTCTACGAAGTATGTATTTATAGAGTAGAAGAAAAATCCATCCTCCTCTCTCCATGATGTGCTCCTTTTAACAATTGAAAGCGGTCATGAGGAAATGGGGGGATGGAGGGGAATTTGGATGAAGGTAAATGGAAAAACAGAGATATTTTGAAGGTCTTTTTCCCAGTCATTTTGTGTCTTTTGAGTTGGTAATGTGAGGCAAATATTTGTGTTGCTGATACTGTGCTATAGTCTACTCTTGTGATACAGAAGGATAAGACCTAATTTAATGTGGAAAAGAGCATGTACAGAGATAATGAAACAGATCTACATTAAAATGTAATATGTTATGTGTACTATGAA
The DNA here is from genome assembly GCF_031878675.1 of Megascapheus bottae. Classification (NCBI taxonomy): domain Eukaryota; kingdom Metazoa; phylum Chordata; class Mammalia; order Rodentia; family Geomyidae; genus Megascapheus; species Megascapheus bottae. Next base: position 523,646 of record NW_028327432.1, on the reverse strand, counting down.
CCAAGGAAAGTTTGCAGATCAATTTGCATTAGAGCAGATACTGGTTTTCATTTGAAGTGTATTTGGACATATGAGTATCATGAGTGGTTGCAGGAGTAAGGTGTACTTTTCACCTACATTTGCTGATAGTCACCCTTCAAAATGTATATGATGCCTGATATACTACAGGGGCAGTAAATATATGTATAGAGAGCAGACCAATGGAGGCAGTAAATATTGTATGTTCAGAGAGCAGACTAATGGAGGAAACAAATATATGCAAAGTCTTCAGGATCATCTTGATTTGAATTGCCAAACCCTTCTCCCACTGTGCAGTGTTTTGTTGAAGCCCCATGTGGCCTTTTACTAGAATGAGTAATCAAATCAGAACGCATCCTGGAATATTTAATTGTGGATCACTGTCAGTCCTGTATAGGGAAAAGCAGTGGATCCTGTGTGGAGATGGGAACATAATTTCCAGATAAGGAGAGGAATTTGCAATGACAAGGGCTTTTGAAGGACTGACTCCCAGGACAGAAAGAGGGACAGTGTACAAAGAACCAAACCAGAGATTATGATATAGCATCCAAGAGAAATTTTGTACACAGTGAATTTTATTTAAAATCCTTTCCCTAAGAGTGAAAAGAGAATGACTTCATGGGCTCCGTTCCAATGGGACTTCCCATGCTCAAGGCACTGGTATATTTTGAATAGAGGAGGAGGAGGAGGAAAAGTGGTCATTGGGAGGGAACAGATGATGCAGGGACTTTTGACTACAGTAAGAGTTGGTTCTAGGAGCAGAGGTAAACCATAGTAAATGTTTCCTCAGAATTGTGATGTGGCAAGTTGCTGTTCTTCAAAAGAAAAGGAAATGCCTGTGTCTGGCAGTGTGGGGAATGAATGCTAGGGAACAAAGGTGCCTGTGGAAGACCTTTGGGAGTGACAGGGAAGAGTTGTTTTGACTAGAATGTTGTTGGGGAAAACAGAAGTAAGTAGGTGGTGCTGCCATTGATTCTGACTGGCTGGGATGGCTGACGTGGGGCACATGTTCAAGGGTCCTGTATTAGCAGTGGTGCATTAGATGGCCCACATGTCCATATCAAAAGAGCACAGGCAGTACTCAAGATGAACACTGGGGATCACATCAGTGCATAGGCACTACTTGAAATGGATTCAATTCCTAAGGCCATAGGTCAGAGAAGGGGAAAGTAAAGAACTCCAAATGCTGAGCACAGTACCCTAGCAAGAAGAAGATCCTTCTAGAGTAGTAAGTTGGAGACAGTTGAAATGGCTGGTCAGAACTCTTACCTAAGTGGTTGTGGTAGCCTTTCTTGTCTCTACTGTGCACTTCAACTTCCTTCTTTCCCTCCTTACTGCAAACTTACCACCTTGTTTTTTTAATTTTATTTTTTATTGTAATTGGTAAAAGGGTTACATGATATTTGCCAGATAGAAGTTGCATTAATTCACATACATTGATACCCTTTCACATGTCTTGGTACCCATTATCCTCCCCCCCACGCCCCCCACCCGTCTTGGTTTTCCCCCCTTCCCTATCAAATTTCAAATATCCAAATACAAATAAATTCAATATATCAGATAACAAAGTGAGATACTATACCAATGTGAGATAACCAAGGGACAGATTACGAAGGGAGCTAGGTCTGTGTTTTTTTTTTTTACCTTTTTTTATTGTAATTAGTAAAAGAGTTACATGATATTTGCCAGATAGAAGGTGCATTAATTCACATACATTGATACCCTTTCACATGTCTTGGTACCCGTTTCCCTCCCCCCTCACACCCCCCACCCACCTTGGTTTTCCCCCCTTCCCTATTAAATTTCAAATATCCAAATACAAATAAATTCAATATATCACATAACAAAATGAGATACTATATCAATGTGAGATAACCAAGGGACAGCAAAGGAGATGAGAGACAACATAGTACATTAAGGACAACAATCATTCATTATATGGCTTTTGTTTCACTATCCTGGAGGTCCTTTCAATTGGCTTCACATTATATGTCCTTATGTATCAAGATTTTGCTCTATTGCAGATCTCTGCTAGTAGAGCCCAAGGTTTCTACTGATTATGACGAATTTATTACTATTACTTTTACATTAATTCCTAGGAGAGTGAACCCCTGGAGAAAATAAAGCATACATTCATATATAAATTACTTTTTATTGAGCCCAGGTCCTCCCTGGTAGTTCCTGAGATACTATCCCCAACTTTATCTGAGACAGTTGAATAATTATACAAACCCCTAGTGTTCTGCCTCAGTTCTTCCTATATTTAAACCTAAAGTTCATCTCTGTAAAGGTTAACTGAAGTGTTTACTTTGTCTCTTCCTAAATTACTCTGTACTCACATTGCATAGTAAGTCTGCTCTTCTTGCCCTTCAGCACCACTCTGCTCTTTATTTGGGAAATTGAGGTAAGTGGCAAGACTCCACTTGTTGGAACTCCTAGAGCTGGGTTTCTGGCCTTGTATATATGTCATTCCAAATTGTTTGGAGTGGAATAAACTTGTCTTGTTGTTTCCTTAGCATTTGTGTTTATAAAATATTTACTATTAAAAGAGGCCCACATTAGGATAGGTCATTTGTCAGCTTGACAAAGGAGGGGAGCAGAAAGGTTTTTGTTCTCATACTTTGCCCGCACGAGTCTTGATTATTATATTAGCTGTCTAATAGTGACAAGTGAGTCCAGCTCCCTGGTCACCTCATTAATTAATGATATCAGACACTTACGGGAAGACAGAGAAATCACTGCCCCATCATTGGGTGTCTTTCTATCAGGGGCCCAAATCAAGAAGTTTTAAAGATATTAACAAGGACAGCAAGCAGGCAGTTGATATTAATTCCCCTGAAAGCAGTAATGAAGCAATCAGCTTCAAAACAAGCCAGCAGTAACCTGGTGGAACCTTAAGACAGTTGGAATCATCTAAAATTAAAGTTACTTTCTCCTCGTATGAAAGTGTGTTTTTGGAGGGTAGTGAAAGCAGGCAGAGGTTAGGCATGAGACAGATTAGGCTTCAATCTGTTATCAGTGTTTAGATTGCTTGCAAGAGAAGCTCTTTTCAGGTTGGAAATTGAGCTGTGCAAAAGCTGAGTATACCAGACAAATACCAGCTGAGTATAGCAGAACTGGTATTTGTTTGTGTAACAACTAGTGGCACAAGATGGGATTCTTTTTTTTTCATATATTTTTATTGTAATTAATAGAAGGGTTACATGATATTTGCCAGATAGATGGTGCATTAATTCCCATACATTGATACCCTTCCACATGCCTTGGTCCCCATTTCCCTCCCCTCACCCCCACCCCTCATCTTGTTTTCCCCCGTTCCCTATCCAATTTCAAATAACCAAATACAAATATATCCGATATATCAGGTAACAAAGTGAGATACTGTAACGATATGAGATAACCAAGGGACAGCAAAAGAGTTGAGAGATAACATAGTACCTTAAGAACAACAAGCATTCAGTATATGGCTTATGTTTCTATATCCTAGAGATCCTTTCATTTAGCGTCCTACTATATGGCCTTTTGTATCAAGGTTTTTTTGCTCTATTGCAAATCTCTGCTAGGAGATTCTTATGTATATTGTTCTACTTAAGCAGAGAGGAGAATCACTTATGGAAATAGCAAAGAGTTCTATTGTGGAAAAGGATAACAGCTATAGTTGGGTGTTGAACACAGGCTGAGAACATGGTGCAACATAGACTGCCGTCTCAGATACCCCACAAATAATTGGAACTTGAAATCATTGTGCCTTGATGTGTGAATAGCCAAGAGCACTGAATTTCCTTTTTCTTTTGCTGTTGTCTAAAGTACTGCAAAAATTGGTGTTGGCAGGATACCCTGAAACATCATCCCTGTATGAAGATTTCAAGTGTTTAAAGCATTTGGTAGTATACATAAGTGATTGGCTCTCTCTCTATCTCAGGAAACAGCAGCTGCTTCTAAATGAAAAGTGCTGCATAATCCCATAGAAATCTCTCTGACTACACTGTATGGAGTCCCAAGACCAGTTAATGGAGACTTACATATCCTAACATGACCACCCAAGGCTTTTTAAATCCTCCTCAAGTGTTTATATAGAGAAGGGTAGTAAAGACTTGTACTTCAGTTTCCTCAGTGGCTGAAGACATAAGGACATTGAGTGTTTAAATGTCCAATGATTCCTATGAACCATGGCTGAATAGTGCTTTTGTACAGAGAGGGACTCTGAGGCAATAATGCAGGCGGACCTAAGAGGGGAGAACTCCTGAGATAATTTTTATGTAGGAAATAATGCTAGGCTTTATACAAAGACTGGTTTTGCTGGTAAAAGCAAATCTTCTTCTTGCCTAACTTGGATACCTGGACAAATCACCTTAAGCTCTTCACAGGATTTTAGGTAACTCCTATATAATTGTATTATGTTTAGCAAACAGAAAAGTCTCCAGTCCACCTCTTTGTCTTCCAACTAGAACACATGCCCTTTAAAGATACGAATTGTGAGATACTGTAACAATATGAGATAAACAAGGGACAGCAAAGGAGATGAGAGACAACATAGTACATTAAGGACAATAATCATTCGTTATATGGCTTTTTTTCAATATCCTGGAGGTCCTTTCAATTAACTTCATACTATATGGCCTTATGTATCACGATTTTGAAAAAAATAAAGTAATTTCACTCTTCTATCGGAAAAAAATATAAAGATACGAATTGTAACTGCAGGCCATTCTATTACTCAGATATCTGAGATGTTATTTCAGGAAAAAAAACAAGCTTAAGAATTAGATCCAAGTAAGTAATGACAATATTCTTTTGCATATCTTTTTCTTGTTCTCTAAAAGGAGGAAGTATTACATTTAAAATATAAAAATGTATTTAAAATCATGTACAGCACTTTCTAGCCATAAGTTGTAAGCTCCTAACTTTTATTTTACTACCTTTCCCAAGGAAAGACTGCACAGGTTCACAGCACCTTCTCCTTTAAAAATGCATTCTGACATATACAAGTAGCAATTGTTATAAGAATTCCCAGTTCCTTATACACCTAATCCACTGTGACGCATTCCATTTGTTCTTTGTGTGCAAACTGCAGTTTTAGCTATTTCGTGCTATGAGATTGACTTATATTATTTCATTATTCTGGATTCCTGCCTTTAGATTTGCTTGAAAAAGGAATTTTCCCCCTAGTTTATCATGTTTCTCCTTTCTGAATTTACTGATCTTCAGTGTCTCAGATTACTCTTAGTCTGTTCAATGTCCTCCTTGTCTTTTCCATTGTATCTGACAACCATTTATATTAACAGTGTGTGTGGGTGTACGCTGAGCATTTTTGAAGTATAATAAATTATTTCTACTTTGAGCTCCATCTAATTAGACATCCTGACTGAAATTCTGCCTGTGGTTCACTGTTGCTAAACCATGAAGAGTTTCGGCTTAAACAGTGGTCTTTATTCCATCCATCTAATGAACGTTTGTAAGTAAAGGAGTGATTTTTTTTCTGCTCATTTTACTGGTCAAAATTATCACAGCGTTGGAATAACTGGAATTTGAAGGGAATTCAGAGACCATCTGGTCCAATCCTCTCCTTTGTTCAACTACGATAAATGAGCCTCAGAGCTTGAACACGTGGTGTCTGAACTAAAACTGGAATCTAGATCTCTGGTCTCCACTTCTGGTACCTCATTGCCTACTATGATTGCTATACTTTTTTTTAAGTGAAATAGTGTTATTGCCTAATTTTCAAAACAAAGAGATGCAGGGAATGTAATCTTGATTAATCAGGGATCTTTGGTTATCAGCAGCTGAACTTAACTCTGGCCATTTTAGAAAAAAATGTATTTTTCAGAAAGATCATTAGAGGATCACTGTGTTCCTCAACCCAGGTTGGAGTGTAAGGAAGAGAACTCAGGGTTTGGTCAGACCTCAGGAGTCATTACATTCTAGTTGGCTGTCTGAATATCCTCATGTTTCCTGGGGATGGGAATGCATTACAGTCTCTGCTGTATTCTGTCAGTGTCATGAGCACAGTTGTAGACAAGGGCCACAAAACCTAGCAGGTGAGTTCTGGACCAGTTAAGTCTTCTGTGGTTGAGTTCTGCAAGATTATTGGGAACACTGTATTGTGTGAATGGTAAGGCTAAGATATTACACCTCTAGTAAAGCCTAAAAGAATCCCACAAACAAACTAATGGTAGTGCTGTAGAAAACAAATGAACATGTCCTTGTAGAGAAATTGATTAGCAATCCTGGTTTATCAAATAGGTCAATTTATAATAGAGGGTAATTACTAAAAATTCAGAAGAGTTGGTTTAAGCCATAAGGACATTTTTCTGCCATGACCAAGTGATGCAATCAAGAAACCAGACACAGTTCATGCTTGTATATGCCATCTTTGCCTTGTTTGTTTGTCACCCTTAAATTGCTAGCTAATAGCTACAGAATGGCTGCCATGTATTACATTTATATTCTGAAATAGCAAGCAAGACTGTGTCCAAGACATCCAAAGAACTACTACTTCCCTTTATATCCGAGGCTACATTTTTCGGTCCTGAGGCATCTGGCTTGTTTTCCCATCTATTTTATTGTAGACATATGGTCGGTGGATACCAATTAACAAGACAATGGAATTAGAAAAAAAATGACAGATTTACTCTTTGATCACCAAGAGGTGATTTTCCACAAGAAAATCACTGGCAGTTTTATACCTAATGAAATACCATCACAATTAGCCAAAAGAGAAAGGTGAGCAAGGCAGTTATGTAGGAGACCAATTTCCTTGCTCATTTGTTAGGGTGGTTTTTTTTGTGTGTGAGAGTTGGAGCATGCAGGTCCCATGAAGAACAGATATATAGACTAAAACACTGGTGAAAATTGACTATACAGGTACCCGAAAAACCCAAGAGAATTAAAAAAACATTTTTATGTGGTACATATTGAATGAGTGATTGAAATATGTGTTAACAGAAAGTATTCCCAATATATATTAATGCATCATGTATATATATATGTATATATGCATGTTGACTGTTTCATAAATGACAGTTTAAAAAATATATTCCAGGGAAACAGATAGCAATGTATACAAATGTTTACAAGAAATGTGTTTATTACTTATAATTATGAAAACTGGCATAATTGCCTGGAAACAAGCAAAGGTTTATGTTTTTGAAGGCAGTGTAATGAGTTCAAGAAAATTAAATGCTTCTGTGGAATAAATCAGGTTTGCAAATAAACCAGGTTTCCTCAAGAAAAAAATAATTGCATATTACAAACTATTATTTCTGAATTCTGAAATTGCTATATGTTTATACAAAGCTTATAATTCTCTAAAAAATACTCAGATTTTGCCTAGGGTAGACCTTTATTCTAAGACTGATTTTAGATGTAGAATTTTGCAATCAGTCATCAAAACCTGTTTAAATTTTGATGTAGAATTTAGATTGAATGTAATGTTATTTGCAACTCATAGTCTTAGAAACTGAGGTCAAATAGGTGCCTGCTGATAAGTAGTACCTTCACCTCTCACTTGGAAAATCATTTACTCAACTACAAAGGCATTCCTGTTCATTCTCCTCTACTTACTATTGGTTTTCTACCCAGCAGTCAGACTGAACTTTTATATGCTCATCCAGATGGTGACGCATACACACACACTCAAACTTCCTAGAGCCTTCTATCACACTCAGTGATACCCTCAACTCCCTTTTCAGACTCATCTCTTCCTCTATTGCCTACCTCATCTTCTACAACACGTAATGTGGTCACAGTGGCTTCCTTATGGGTCTTAGCCTCACCTTGCTTCTATGACTTTTGAGGACCTGTGACTATGTCTCTTCCTCTTCTTGGATAGAGGTATCTAAGATCCTGTCTGAAATCTTCAAATAGCTCATTTGCTAACCTCTCTCAAGTTTGTGTTCTGGTGCATCTTCCTGGCCAGTAAGCAGAGTTTCCTTTCTCTGTATCATTCTTTCTGTGTGGTGTGCCTGTTGTGCTTTGTATTTGGCTGTGAGTTCCACAAATGCGAGGATTTGACTTCTTCTCTGTCGTATCCATATGAGTCACTGAGTCAGTGTTTAAACCATGTTTAATTTATATATCAATCCATAAGTCCTTTGAATAAGTGGATCACTTACCACTTAGAGCTCATGGTTTCTGACTCCAAATGACAGGCTTTTTTCATTACTGCCCAATAGAACATCTGTAGAGTCATAGATTATATAGATAGACATGTATCAATTAATCTCTGATTAGAACATGCTTATTATGATTCTTCATTATACTGAGAATATTTTATTTTCTTACATAGCTGTGCATCTGGCAAGCAAGAAATGAAGATTTATGTACCTTAAGCTTATGATAATTCTGTTTTATAAGAATACTTCAAAGGGAAGAACATTTATATTCATTAGAAAGCCTTTTTGACTTGTCCACAAAAATTCATCACAATTTATTTTTGCCTCTTCCTTAAGCATTGTGATGAATTAAAGTAGATAATTAGATAAAAAGCTATTTATAATGTATCATAGCTATTGGTAATCTCGAAGTATTCAAAGCATCATTAATAGCAAAGTGCATAAAGATGGAGTAGTTCAGTTTGCCATTTTTTATAGTAAATTATGCAACCCTTTAAAGTAAAGCAAGAACTTGGGTAATGGATGATCCTGAAGATAATGTCAAGGGACTGGTGACAGTCAGTGGCAAGGGAAGCTAGGCTTTGAAAAAAAATAATTCTGTAAAATCTGTGTACCAGTTGCTCTGTTCCATCCTCACAATAACAATGCAGACCTATCCCATCCCTGACCTGTAAATCCCTGCGTGTTACCCCCAGTCTCATGCTTCCGTCTTAACCCTCTGCCAACATGGATTCTTTCTAATTACTGTAATCTTATTCCTTAAGCATGCTATAGAAAAGAAATTGTCAGTAATATTTTGGAAAAGTCCTTTTTATCTTTCTTAATTATTTATGAAAACTTGACATCAAGAGATGAGAAAATTCCTGCTAAAAATCATCTAGCCCATAAAAGATGGGTTATGTATACACACATTTTATTATTTCTTTTGCAGTTTTTTATTGTATTTTATTGTCGGGGCAATGAGGGGTGACATTTACATTCATCAGGTAGTGGGTACATTACTTCTTGAACATTGATTCCCCTTCTCATGTTTTTGTCCCCTTTCCCTCCTCCCCCAGTTACCTTGTTTTTACCCTTTCCTTTCCTATTTCAAATAAACAGATAAATGTATATACAAATACCAAGTAACAAAGTCAGATATGGTAACTACATGAGATTAACCACGAGGGGGAAAAAAGAAAAAAGAAATAACCTTACATAGTACATTAAAACAACAATCACTAAGATAAACGTCTTGTATCCATATCCTAGAGTTCGTTAGTCTCATCCTATATGGACATATATACATAGCTCTTCTTGCAGGTTTTTTTTTAAACTGAATTTTTGTACTTGTGGTTCTTTAGGTTGTTTCTATGTCTTGGCTACTGCAAGTAGCACTTTCATTAGTATGAGAATGCTAATCTCTTCAATAATTTATTGCCCCTATTTCATACAAATACCTAGAAGAGGGATTGTTATACCATATGTTTTTATTTTTTTGAAGCGTCTCTATAGTAATATTCATAGGAACTGCAATATCTTACACTTATCTATTGCTTTCTTAGTGATATATGCCAAGGACATTTGAGTATTCTGAAATTAGTTTTTTCTTTCTAGAGCCAAACAGGAGAACTTAGAGAGACCCAGAGGGAAAAGCAAGTCAGGCACAAATGTGATGGTGTTCGTACTATCACTGAGAGCACAATTACCAAACATGAGAGGGGAAAATGTCTTTGTTGGGTATTTTAAATCAGATTGTACTCTGTGAGTCAGGGGAGTGAATTTGGCCTACAGGTGTATTTGTTTGGTCAGCACAGTGTTCAATAAGCATTTTTGGAACCATTTATAAGTATCTAGTTGTATGAAACTTTAACATAAATTCCAAGTTTATTGATTGTTTATTTTTTTTTGAAAATCAAATACCTGGCATAACAGTTCTGCCAATGTCATTACTTGACATTGAAGCTGAAACTAGGCCATTATTTTTTTGTGTTGGGTACACGCTTTTCAGTTTATCATTGTCTCCATGTATCTTGACCAATCCATTTATATTACCTGAGAGACATATAGATGAATTTGAGCTGTGGCATCTGATAAAGAGGATGGTGAGATGTTCTCTTGAGATGGTCTGATGCTACAATTAAAAAATTCTTGAATTTTTACATTTCCATATTCTCTAGACAAGCCTTGTCTATACTCTGCTCTGTAGAATAATGTTTTGCTAAGATAATAATACAGTAAGGACTTCGGGATCAAATAGGTTTAGAAGTACTAAGTAGTGTGTTCCAATTTGGAAACTTATTATCATATTCACAAATTAAGGCTCTGAGAAGATAGACAATTATGTGCCTGTTGAACTCAGATGAAGTCAGTGTTTCCTGTACTTATTTCATGTGCAAGTCTACACTTGTATCTTAGTATGTTGGTAGACAAATACATAGGTATTTAAGTATTACTACATAAAGCATGGTCATGTCCTAGGATAATTATCTTTGTAGAAAAAATTGGGAGAGATACTGATAGAGAAAGCAGAGTAACCAAAGTAATGAGTTTTCTGGAAACAGAAATCCTCACATTTTAATTTTGTTGCTCTGAAATCATGATATCAGTCTCCACTTATGGTGATTTTACTTATCTATCAGAATTTAAAACTATATTTTCCTTAAGATATAAAATTAAATGGCTCTGATTTTTGATATTTTTCATGTATAGTTTTAGTTCCAGATGCACTAAGACTGTCAGTTACTTGTTAATCCCCATGTGGGTATTTCATTAGTGGTAGTCAAATCATCCCTGATAGCTTAAGGCTGATGGACAGATTTACATGTGTACGAGACTTAGGGACCCCAGGTTTTTGTTTTCATCATTTTCTCTTCAGTTCAGTGACTCAGTAAAGTTCAATGTTAAGTTCAACATAATACTTCATTTGCTTTAGAATCATATCATCTGGGTGAATCTAGTTAATACAAGGGACACTAATTTTAACAGAGGAACTCTCACAGGAAGGTAAAAATGGATGAATGTGGTAAAGTGAAGAGACACACTCTAATCCTGGTCTAAGACACACCATAATCCAAATACCAGACATTATCTTCATTAATTTTTTTTGGATTGGGGGATATCATTTAACTGAGATAGTATTTATCCTCTACCCAATATCACGTGAACCTAAGTCAAGGGAAACAAAGTTTGAAGTAAGAATTTCTCATTTCCATTTATTTTGCTTTGTAGAAACTCTATAAAGAGCATTTAGCCACTGTTTTTTTCCCTAGTTGATGTAGTTGTGCAATTCCAGAGATTAAAAGCTCATCTGTATATTTATAGTATTGTTAGAGATAAAATATATGCTGTTGTGCTTCTTGTCTTTTTAAAAGGACCCTTAAAAAAGAGGTTTTATTTGCTTTGCGTTATTGACTGATAAGTAAGCAGTTGTTTTGTTTCTAGGATTTTATCTACTGGCAACCTTACTGTCTGCTTTCCATTTAATTTTATTTGCTGTTATGGCCCACTACATAATTAACTCTGCATTGTAGAAAATTTAAAAGCTAAAGAAAGCCATTTGAGAGCACTGTTGAATAGTTTTCTTATTTATAAAAGCATGATCTACGTCAAGGTTTACCATAGACAATTAAAATGTGAGAACCACTGGTGTGTTTGTGTCTTGATGAAAAGTATTACTGTGAAAAACCCAAAATTGTCTCTTGAGAGTTTGAGAAATCAAGACAGTATAAAACACAAAACAAATAAATAAACAATACACAAATTGTTGTATTTCTTATTCACTTATATAAAAATATAAAATATATTATGATAATTTGCATATACACTCCATTCCTAGTAGAGACTGATTTGCAGCTATACATTAGATTTAATTTGTGAACCATTAAGTTCTGCCAGAGTGTCTTCTCATACTAAGTTCTCTTTCCAGGCAATCTCCGGCATGTCCAGCATTTTACTTTCCAAGTCTGTGTGAATATTCCCAATTCCTTTCTGCAGACAGTACCCTCCTTGCAGGAATAGACTTTCTAGTCTGCATGCTTACACATCAGACTCAAAGGAACTTAGGCTCAATGTTTTCCCTCATTCGTCAGAATCAGTAGAAACCTTGGGCTCTACTAGCAGAGATCTGCAATAGAGCAAAATCTTGACACATAAGGTCATATAATGTGAAGCTAATTGAAAGGACCTCCAGGATATTGAAACAAAAGCCATATAACGAATGATTGTTGTCCTTAATGTACTATGTTGTCTCCCATCTCCTTTGCTGTCCCTTGGTTATCTCATATTGTTATAGTATTTCACTTTGTTATCTGATATATTGAATTTATTTGTATTTGATTATTTGAAATTTGATAGGGAAGGGGGAAACCAAGATGGGTGGGGGGTGTGCGGGGGATTGTCATGGGTACCAAGACATGTGAAAGGGTATCAATGTATGTGAATTAATGCACCTTCTGTCTGGCAAATATCATGTAACCCTTTTACTAATTACAATAAAAAAAGGAAAAAAAATTAAACTTTTATTTTTTTTAAAATTTTATGGTCAGGATAATGTATAGAGGGCTTACAGTTACATTTGTCAGATAGTAGGTACATTAGTTCTCAGACATTGATAACCCTTCTCATGTTTTTGTCCCCCATTTCTTTCCCCCACTGCCTCCCAATCTTCTTTTTTTCCTCCTTTCCCTTCCCTATTTCAAATAAACATATATACAATATACCTGGTAACAAAGTCAGATACGGTAACAACATGAGATTAATCATATGGGCAAAAAAAAGAAAAGAGAAATAAGATAGGACATTAAGAACAACAACCACACAGGATAAACTTTTTGTTTCCATTTCCTAGAGTTCATTTTATTTGGTCTCATTCTATATGACCTTATGTACATAGGTTTTGAGGGCTTTCTTAAGGCTAGTGCTCTACCACTTGAGGCACAGCCCCACTTCTGGCTTTTTCTATGTGTGTGTTACCAAGGACTGGAACCCAGGTCTTTGTGCATGCTAGGGAAGCACTCTACCCCTAGGCCAAACTCACAGCCCTGCTTTAGATATTTGTTTTTAGTTTATTTATTTTATTTTGCTTTAATTATTTTTTTTCAAGTAGTCTTGCATTTTTGCTAAGTCAAAGACTATAATCCTCCTACTTATTGCTTATAGCATAACTAGTCATCACACCAAGGTATTGGGTGAGCTGGGGCCTTATTAACTTTTTGACTGGGCTAGCCTGGAACTACATCTTCCTGATCTCCACATCTGAGCAGCTAAGAGTACAGACAAGAGCCACTGTACTTAGCATGTAGTCTAATTTCATGAAAAAAATTAGGCCTGATTAGACTTGGCTATACTGTTTAGGTGCTGAAAATATGTAAGTTGTGTCTGGATAGAAAATTCTTAGTCACAATTTTCTTTAAAAATTACTAATTTCTATAATTCATTCACTTGAATTTACCTTCTGATGTAATTTTTCTCATTGTGGTGGCTTATTGCCTATCCAGGGTGCTATGTTAAACATTACATAGCTGGGCTTATAACTGTTAAAGTATGTGCCAACAGGATATTGATAGTTTGTGGAGTGAAATGAGATGTTAGGAGAATGGTCTATGCAGATAGCTCTCAGAGAATAAGTACATATTGTATTTCAAATGCCTTGATCAGTGTAGATGGATGCACATGTATTATGTGAAATGATTATTGTATGAAATTATTTTCATCTATTCATAGAGAACAGTGGGCAATGGAGTTATGCCACTCACAGCCAACAATGACAGAGTCTGGATATTAACTCTAGGTCAGCCACTGGGAGGCTACACTATCCAAAAAAATGGGAAATTTCTAGATGCATAAGGAATTAGAATTCATTGGTTATCTAGTTCTCTACTTATGCAATGAAATACTTTGTATTTTATACAATATTGTCAAATTCTCTTTTTGTGATGTCTCCTATCATATACTACATCTTTTCTGTATATGTACTATACCCACTTAAAAACTTTGATATTGTTTGTCTTTGATGAGTGTAATTGCTTTCTGAGAGATCGTTGGAATGATGGAATAAATGTGAAGTTTTCAGGCTCTCTTTTTCTTTTGGCAGCAGATTGGTTCAAATGAGACAGCATTACTTTATTAATAAAAATTTGATGGTAATTAGGACAGGAGCTAGGCAATGTTAAAATGAAAAATACCTTTGATATGCAAATGTTTGCTGCCTTCGGAAAATTAATCACATTCCTATGGTTTCTGGGGAATATTTAAATGACTTAAGGCAGTAGTCTTCAGGGACCTTAGAAGTCTTCAAATAATTAGTTAAAAAGGGTAGCATTAAAGTAGCTGAGTAGGCCCACTGTGAGCCTTTGGTTTGAGCCCTTCATTTTACAGATTTGAAAACAGACACACAGAAAATTGTCTTGTTCCACAAGTTCCAGGGAGATTTGAACCCAGGTCAGATAGGTTTTTACTTTGGGGCCTTCCAGATCACATGGCCATAAAATATACCAGGAATACTTGCAAATCTGGTACCTAGATTTTACAAATAAACCAGCTGTGTAGTTATTCTAGGATCACTCCTTACTTTAATTATTAGCTAGCATTTATTTTCATCACTTCTCCTTTCTTATTGGCCTGTGTATGAAAACATGATTTGCTTACTGTCACTGTATGATAGGAAAAGAATCAAGATTGTATTGTGTTTTAGGCCCGTTGCTTCAAGCTAGAAATCCAACGGTTAGGTCTTGAGCTACACGAGGAAAGAAAAACCAAAGGATGAATACTACTGAGTTGTAGGGTAAAATGGAACCCAGCAAACCCAGAGGAGGCTAAGGGAATACAGCGTTCATATTTTAGCAAGTCTGGCAGCCATCCATCTCCGGAGAGAAGATTGTGAGGGACCTGTACCTTATGCAGAGGGTGAGAAACATGAAATGAGCAGGTGGCACCTCTGTGATATAATCCTGACGACCTTGTGCCTTCTGGAAAATTACTCCAACTTTGCAGGTAAGTGGCACCAATGCAAAACATGAGATTTGGATTAGGAGACCTTTGTAAAGATTTCTTTCTGCTCTGAAATTCAGGTTTTGTCCTTTTTTGAAGCATTACAATAATACAAGTTTACTCTGGCTTGCCATCAGCACTGACATTTTTGTTCTATCCTTGAGGTTTTGGAAGTTTAATAATGTTGAAATTTGTGGCCAAATGATGCAGTTTTTGAGGTAATTTATAGGAGCACTGACCTTTTCTCATTTCTCAGTACATTCCAGTCAGGCAGATTTTTCATCTTTAAAGATTTCTGTATCTGTTGCTTTTATTTTGAGTTTTTTCAGACATCACTTAAGTTATTTAAAGGAAGAATTTTTTAAATAGATAATTGCTAAATTTGCAAATTTATGGAATGCATATCACTGTTAAACTGAAGAAGACTAATTAGAATCTAAGTTGGAACAATAGCTGTGTCTCCTCAATTTCTGATTATTTTGAAGTTTGAAGCTGTGCTTTATTTAAATTAAACTTCTTTTGTGTTTCTTCTTCTTCATTTTAAGATTGATAGGCTAGGAAACCTAACCATTTCAACCAAGTCCCACTGAAGTGATTAATTTGAGTATTGCTTTTTCTCATCCAAATTAAATTAATACAGAAGAAGAAATGCATCACTTTTTATCTGATTACATTTAATTGGTTCCACTTTAATAAGCAAACATTTCTTTAATATAGTTTTTGAGTTTATTACAGTGTGCAATTGTGCACTTCGGTTCCTGTATTAACTTGTCACTTTAGGGCATGGCTGCTTTGTGCTATTCTAACACTTCGTCTTTCAGGGTTGGATTGTAAGTTACCTCATGTGTGTATTCTTGGGCAGAGGGTGCATGGGCGCACTGTGTAGATTACGATTTTATTTTATTTTTCCTTCACTTTTTTATTGGCCTCATGTAGCAGTACAAAGAGGTTTTCATTTTGATCTGTCCGTACAGACCTAGAATGTGCAAAACACTTTTCCTAACCAGACAGTTTATAGGTTTTATCTTAGTGAAAAAGGGAATAATAAAGCATAGAGCTTACAATGGTATATGTGCACTAAATGAAGAAAAATGTTTCATGGCTTATTCTTTGCATGAAATAGATGAAAGTACCTTCACACAGTCCCGGCAAACACATTTTAATACTAGGAGGCAATGATACATTTATATTTCACTAGGGACTGATGTCATTCGTCCAAGCAATGCTGCTGAGTGCCCACAGATTAATGGTGAAGGGAATGTTGTGACTGTCCACTTTGACCTAGTCACCCAGTATTATATGCATGTCAGTATATTAGGTCTCACTACTTTTTCAAGAGGCAGTGTCTCATTGCCCTATTCATATGGAAATAGAAAGACTTGGAAAAAATTATATTAAATGAAGTAAGCCAGACCAAAAGAAACATAGGGTGCATGATTTTCCTCACTTGTAATAATTAGAATGTGCCTATAAATCTACATGTAAACTTTATGAATAGTAAAAGACAAAATATTATACTTTGGTCAGGACTCTAAAGCATTCACACAGGGAGACCAAAGGAGGATATTCTTAGGAGAGAATCACAAGGGCTCAGTAATTTTGTGCATATGATCATAGAGAATGTTTCTGCTTATGGAATTGAACTCCAAGAAATGAAAACAAGAGGTTTTCTTTTTATTATACTGTTTGTAGTTCTTTTTTTCTTCTGATTTTTCCCTTTTGTCTCTGTTTTTGATTTCTCTACCCTTTGTCTTGTAAGTGATTAGGGGAGAAGACGGAAAATCACAAAACTGGTAGAACAAAGGGAGACCTAATTCAGCAATGATACTCACTAGACACTATGTTTGACACTATGTTTGAAGTGAATTATATAATTAATAATCCCTTTGGATATCACCTTTAGAATTAAAAAGAAACATAAAAAAGATATAGTGTCTCATCAAAGTACAAGGCCATATAGTACTTAGTCCTTTGATATTTGCAGTTGTGAGATTATTCTGTGAACATATCAAGATAGGCTTATTGAAGGAATATTGTGTAATCATGCTTTAGAGTCAGACAGGGTCTACTTAGTGTCTGCTATATGGCTTAGGGAATGGTAGTTGAGACCGGTTCTGGATCTGCTTTTGTTTTTCTCAGTCTGAAAAATGAAGATACTGTTGTTTGTCTTTAAGTGTTGTAAGACTTAGAATGCCTAACTTCCCCAAATATGATAAGTAGACACTAAAGGCTTCTTATCTTGAAATTGGGGCACTGAGCGGTATTCTTTTTATATTTAATCAAAGTTAAGCAAGTAAAATATATCTTGTAATAATACAGAAAAAAATGAAGTACTCCTTTGCCATCTAGGTTAAAGTAACTGATTTAAGTTTGGTACATAGATTTTCTCAATTGCACTTTTTCATGTTTTCAGGAACTAGGCTATATAGAGAGATTATTCTTCATTTTTCAAAATAGGAATATTCATTAATTTCCACCTTAGTAAACAGTGTACTTAGATATTTTTATGTTTTAATTTTTTTATAACTCTGCTATGTATATAGTATAGCATGGAACTTTGGAAAATAAGGAGATCTTCATTATTTCAAGTATGAGTTGTAATCAGATTATGCTAAATATTTCTCCATTTTGCCAAAACAAAATCAAATCCCTAAAGCCGGTGGGAGGAATTGTATAATATGCTAATGATGATAGCCAAGATATTAAGAACAGTCACATATATTTTCAGCAATGATCATTAGCGTTATTGCTGTTCACTTACAGTGAGTTATCGAGAATTGAATCCAGAGAGAAGTAGATGGCTTAATCAGTATTTAGAGTGTATTAATCAAATTCTTAAATATTACTCTCAAGAAATAATGATGAGATTAAGGCTTTTAATTCTTAAGGACATAATTATATATGGTTGTTTGCGATGAGTGTTCATGAATGCGCTTTGTTAATTACGTTCATTAAAAGGTTCATATGTCCCAGCCCACTTTAATTTTCTCCATGTTAGATGACAAATGCAATCAGTGAATGCAATCAGTGTCAAACATATAGTAGCCAGTTGAATAATATGTTTATTGTAAACAATAAGAAGTATATTATTTATGTGTTAGGCACGTGCTGATATTTTTATGTACTTTGTTTTACTTTTAAGTCTTTTACCATATAAAAGTGTGCCACAGATGACAGGCAAAATTTTACTGTTAAATTTTATTTTTTGAGTGAAAAATTATTAAACTTTTAAAAAAAATTTTTTATTGTAATTAGTAAAAGGGTTACATGATATTTGGCAGATAGAAGGTGCATTAATTCACATACATTGATACCCTTTCACATGTCTTGGTACCCATTACCCTACCCCCCGCCCCCCCACCTCTCTTGGTTTTCCCCCCTTCCTTATCAAATTTCAAATAACCAAGTACAACTAAATTCAATATAACAGATAACAAAGTGAGATACTGTAACAACATGAGATAACCAAGGGACAGCAAAGATGAGAGACAACATAATACATTAAGGACAACAATCATTCATTATATGGCTTTTGTTTCAATATCCTGGAGGTCCTTTCAATTAGCTTCATACTATATGGCCTTATGTATCATGATTTTGCTCTATTGCAGATCTCTCCTAGTAGAGCCCAAGGTTTCTACTGATTATGACGAATGAGGGAAACCATTGGGCCTAAGTTCCCTTGAGTCTGGCTTACTTCACTTAATATGATTTTTTCTAAGTCTTTCCATTTCCTAACAAATGGGGCGATGTCGTTCTTTCTGACAGCAGCATAGAATTCCATTGTGTACAAATACCACAACTTGTTGATCCACTCATCAACTGAGGGACATCTAGGTTGGTTCCATATCTTTGCTATGGTGAATAGTGCTGCAATGAACATTGTTGTGCTAGTGGGTTTAGTATGTCCTTGTTTCTGGATGGTTGGGTAAATGCCAAGTAGTGGAATTGCTGGCTCATAGGGGAGTTCTATGTTTAGCCTTTTAAGACACTGCCACATTGCTTTCCATAGTGGTTGAACGAGTTTACACTCCCATCAACAGTGTAGTAGTGATCCCTCCTGGCCACATCCCCTCCAGCATCTGTTATTATTCGTTTTCCTGATCCTGGCCATTCTAACTTGAGTGAGGTGGAAATTTAGAGTTGTTTTGATTTGAATTTCTTTTATGAACAGAAATGTTGAGCATTTCTTCATGTGTTTATAGGCCATTTTGTTTCTTCTTCAGAGAAGACTGTCTTTAAGTCTTTGGCCCATTTTTTAATGGGGTGGTTGTTACTTTGGAGATTAGTTTTGGACTGATTCAATTTTTTGAGTTGTTGATATATTTTAGATATGAGGCCTTTGTCCGTTGTTTGGTTGGTGAAGATCTTCTCCCACTCTGTAGGCTTTCTAATTAATTTACTAGCTATGTCCTTTGCCATACAAAAGCTCCGCAGCTTAATGCAGTCCCACTTATCCAGCCTTTCTCTGATTTGTTGTGATTCTAGGTCCTTATTAAGAAAGTTTCGACCTGTGCCAAGGAGGCCTAGTGTATCTCCCATTCCTTCCTGTAAAGTTTTCAGTGTGTCAGCTTTTACCTCCAGGTCTTTGATCCATTTGGAGTTAATTCTAGTGCACAGGTCACAAAGAAGGATCCAAGTTTAGTTTTCTGCAGGTGCTTAACCAGTTCTGCCAGCACAACTTGTTGAAGAGGCTGTCTTTCTTCCATTCTATTTTTTTGGCTCCCTTGTCAAAGATTAGGTGGCCATAGGTCTGTGGTTTAATATCTGGGTCCTCTGTTCTATTCCATTGGTCTTCAGGTCTGTTCTTGTGCCAGTACCAAGCTGTTTTGAGAATTATAGCTCTGTAATAGAGTCTAAAGTTTGGAATTGAAATTCCTCCAGCACTGTTCTTTCTGCTAAGAAGTGTTTTTGCTATACGGGTCTTTTATTATTCCATATGAAATTTTGGATTGCCTCTTCTATTTCTTTAAAGAATGCCATTGGGATATTGATGGGTATTGCATTGAATTTGTAGATAGCCCTTGGCAAAGTTGTCATTTTCACAATGTTGATTCTTCCAATCCAGGAGCATGGGAGGTTTTTCCATTTCCTTAGTTCTGCTTCAATTTCCTTTTTTAGAGTTTTAAAGTTTTCATCAAAAAGGTCCTTTACATTCTTAGTTAAGCTAATTCCTAGGTACTTTATTTTCTTTGAGGCTATTGTGAAAGGAGTTACTTTCCTGATTATTGCCTCATTCCCCTCACTGTTGGTGTAAGGGAAGGCAGTTGATTTTTGAGGGTTGATTTTATCGTCTGCTACTCTTCCAAAGTTTTGAATCAGCTCAAGGAGCTTGGGAGTAGAGTCTATAGGATTCTTTAAATACAGAATCATGTCATCTGCAAAGATGGATAGTTTTTATTTCCTCTTCCCCTACTTGGATCCCCTTTATGCTTGCTTCTTGCCTTATTGCACTGGCTAGGAATTCTAGTACTATGTTAAAGAGTAGTGGAGAGAGTGGGCATCCTTGTATCCTTCCTGATTTTAGAGGGAATGGCTTTAGACATTTTATATTTATTTATTTTTAATTTAATTTTATTGTCAAGGTGATGCTTCCACTAATGTGGATAGCTAGTAATTACCTTAAATATAATCACCCCAGAATTCACCTCTATTGTCAAAAGAACTAAATCTACCCCTTTTCCAATCTTTGCAATTACAGTATTAAAAAGTATATTATGAAGGTGCACATTATCAGAATGGATATGTAAGAAATAAGGAAGGGTCAAGCTAGAGAGATGAGCTCTAGAGATGTGATCTCTACATTAACTCTTCTCTAGAGAGAAGCTAGAAATAGAATGAAAACAATATGTCACACTTATAGACCTGAGCTCCCAATGTTTATCTTATATCTAACTTTGCTGAAACTTTATCAAATTTTTATACTTATATTTATTATATTTTATAAACATTTTTCTTGAATATGGAAATTTAGAGAGATTCTGTTGAAATGCATTAAGGTAGGAAAATTAATTATTGACAGAGTCTGTGAAGATAATTACTAGGTCTTGTGAATAATTTAGAATGCACTCCAGGGCATGCAGTTTCTTCCTCCTCCTCCTCCTCCTTTTCCTCCTCCTCCTTTTCCTCCTCCTCCTCCTCCTCCTCTTACTCCTCCTCCTCCTTCTTCTTCTTCTACTTCACAAACATTGATACCCTTTCTCATGTCTTGGTCCCCATTTCCCTTCCCCTACCCCCGCCCCTCATCTTGTTTTCCCCCCTTCCCTGTCGGACTTCAAATAACCAAATACGCATATATACAATATATCAGATAACCCAGTGAAATACTGTAACAATATGAGATAACCAAGGGATAGTAAAAGAGATGAGAGATAACATAGCACATTAAGGACAACAATCACTCATCATATGGCTTTTGTTTCTATATCCTAGAGGTCCTTTAATTTAGCGTCCTATTGTACGCAGACCTTATGTATCTAGGTTTTGCTCTATTGCAAATCTCTGCTAGAAGAGCCCAAGGTTTCTACTGATTTTGACAAATGAGGGATACCATTGAGCCTATGTTCCTTTGAGTCTGGCTTACTTCACTTACTATGATTTTTTTCTAAGTCTTTCCATTTCCTTACAAATGGGGCGATGTCATTCTTTCTGAGAGCAGCATAGAATTCCATTGTGTATCAATAACTCACCTTGTTGATCCACTCATCAACTGAGGGGCATCTGGGTTGGTTCCATATCTTTGCTATGGTAAATAGTGCTGCAATGAACATCGCTGTGCTAGTGGATTTAGCATGTCCTTGTTTCTGGACGATTGGGTAAATGCCAAGTAGTGGAATTGCTGGGTCATAGGGGAGCTCTATGTTTAGTCTTTTGAGAAACTGCCATACTACTGCTTTCCATGGTGGTCGAACGAGTTTGCACTCTCATCAACAGTGTAGTAGTGATCCCTCCTGGCCACATCCCTGCCAGCATCTGCTGTTTTTAGATTTCTTAATCATGGCCATTCTAACTGGAGTGAGGTGGAATCTTAGAGTTGTTTTGATTTGTATTTCTTTTATGGCTAGAGATGTCTAGGCATGCAATTTCTTTAATGCTAAAACGAATCCTTTAGTTCTAGAGTAACAATTTCGATATTTCTCTATTATCAGTGTATCAATTATCTTGTGATAGTGTCTTGTAAGTTTAATTTATTGATGTATCCTAATGTGATGAAGCCATATAGATTGTATTCTTTCACATCATATGATAATTTGGAGATATTTTTCAGAATTTTTATAGAGATCATAAAATGTTTATTAGTATTTATTCATATTTTTATTATAATGTATAGAGGGGTTAAGGTTACATTCGCCAGCTAGTAGGTGCATTACTTCTCATACATTGATACCCCTTCTCATGTTTTGTCCTCATTTCCCTCCCCCACCCACTCTCAATCATCGTGTTTTCCCCCTTCCCTTTCCTATTTCAAATAGTCACATTCAGATCATAAGATTTTTATTAAAAGATTTTCAGAAAGGAGTTGCTGAGGGTGAGAAATAAAACACATTTCTCTCATTGTTTACCGTTTGTTTGGGTCTCACAATGGCTGGACCAATTTTCCTTAGTGCATTTGGAAAGTCAGTGGAGCCCTGGCAGTTTTTTAGAGTGGAAGTCGGGTGACCACCACAGATATTCTTCCTGTGGAGTCCAGACTGAGCTTTTGTTTAGAGACTGGGGATTTCCAGTCTCTAAAGACACCACTGTAACTGAAGGAACTTTGGAAGTTTTTAATATCAGCTATTGGACAGTTGTTATCATTACTGGTATTGGGACTTACACTGAACACTTGATGCTTTCTAGTCAGGCGGTCAACACAAGCCATCCCTTCAGACCTTGTCACTTTACTTATTGTTGAATAGTATCTTGTGTTGTTGCCTGGGACTGGCCTTCCTTCTCATGGACTTCTTTGTAGCTGGGATGCTAGGTATGAACTGACACACTTGTCTCATGGTTTGAGACCAGGCCTTAACTAATGTTTTTGCTCAATCTTCCTGGGTAGCTGTGATTACAGACAGCCACAAGGCACTGTACCTAATGTGAGTGGCAGTTTATCCATCTCAGCAGGACTCATGAGAAAAAGAGCACTTTTTGAATTCTAAGTATGGTCATCCTTTTCAAAAGCCTTGTTTTTCTTAGAAATGTACTTATTAATCAGGATGAACTTGGATGGTAATTATATGGTAATTTGTTTTCACTACTTTATAAATTTATAATGGTGGTAATTTGAACTTATTTTACTTTATAAAATTCTTTATAAATATAAGTTGCTGGTGATAATGTTTACCACTAGCCATTTTTCCTCCATGCAGTTTAACAAAGTAAAGTAATATACCTTTTAAACTGATAATTAATACACAAATGTTTTTGACAAAGTAAAGTGGTACACTTTTTAAACTGATAACCAATAGACCAATATGTAAATTATTCTTATTTCTTTACCAAGAAAGAGAAATCCATTATTCTTTCTTAAGTTTATAGCAGGTTCTTAAAAGTAATGATATTTCAATTTAAAAGATTTTAATGTGGAGATTTTTCAGATCAGAATATTTGAAAACACTGTTGGAAGTCAGGTACTGGTGACTCATATCTGTAATCCTAGCTACTAATAGGAGGCTGCAATATTTGAGTCAAGGTTCGAAGCCAGCACTCATTAAGAAAGTCCATGAGACTCTCAACTCCATTAACAATCAGGAAGTGGAGATGTGGCTCAAAGTGGTAGAGTACCAGCCTTGCGCCCCAAAATATGTATATAATATTCATATATATGTGTATCTGTTTCTATATTTCTGCTTGCATATATAGAGAAATACAAATTTGTTTAAAATCAAATATTACATACAGATATTTAGATCTATAAATAAGTAACAACTCTAATACTTCTATGGAAGGATAGTTTAGTTAGAAACCCAGTTCCTGGGGCTGAGATTTTGGCCTAGTGGTAGAGTGCTTGCCTAGTATGCACGAAGACCCGGTTTAATTCCTCGGTACCACATACATAGATAAAAGCTGGAAGTGGTGCTGAGGCTCAAGTGGTAGAGCTCTAGTCTTGAGAAAGTCCAAGGACAGTGCTCAGGCTCTGAGCTCAAGCCCAGGACTGGCAAAAAAACCCCACAAAAAACAAAAAACTCCAATGCTTTGTCTCATTTGACACACCCAGGACCAGAGTTCTAGTCCATGATGGACTAAAAAAAATGAGAGAGAGAGAAAGAAAATTGGCTGTAAGAGTGATGATCAGGATACATTCTATTTCTATGACTTGTCCAAAATCTTCTAGCCCCTACTTATAGGGAAAAAGATTTCTGGTCTATCTTTTAATTTCTTAGTGGCACTTTGTTCCATTTTTTTCTGTAGGTTATTCAATGTTAGGTTAGTTTAGATTTTAAATTTTTGGGTCAAAGAAAGATGTCACCATAAATATTTTAGCCAGTGTTTCAGAGACAGTTTTGATAATCTTTGAAAAATAATGTTATAAAAAAAGTTCCAATATGTAGTAATTATGTTGTGGCTACAATCTGCACATTGGATGATAATAAGACACCTACATCTATAGATCCCTAAATGCTAGATAATAATGCTTTGTAACACCACAACTAGAAATCTGTACTGTTCTTATTAATATGAACTGCCAAAGGCTATGAAAGATTGACAGGAAGTATACAGGATTCCATTTTTTGTTTGTTGAAATATAAACTAGAGCTGTTCATTGAATAAAACACCACTCAGCTGGTATATATTTATGTTTGCATTACAGGAAGTCTAGAAAATGTAAAGCATAATTCTTATGTATAAGTATTAAAATTTGTCTTTTAAATTTTATCAGAACATTCAAAATTACAATATCCATTTCTCTTAGGGTCTTTGATATATAGATTATTGTACTAAGATCCTAGGAAGAACATAACTAAATTTCTTCTATCTTGTAGGTACTGATAACAAAGAATTCATTCGTCTGTTTGCCATAATTTTGGACACAGAAAGTCCTTTAACAAATATATACTGGGAAAATTACCCAACCTCAGTGTGTACTCCTTTTTATGATAAAATATTATTCAATTATTAAGACCTAAATAGCACTTAAATGACTGATATGAGGTATCATTAACCATGATTTAATGCCTAAAGGCAGAATAGATTTCAGATGGGACTAATTTTCAAGTTGTAACTTAGTGAGAGATAATCACTTTATCTCACATCATCTTTCTTTTTTTGCCAGCTCAGGGACAGAGCATTGTCCTTGGGCTTTCTCAAGGCTAGTGCTTTACCACTTGAACCACAGCACCACTTCCACATTTTTTCTATGTATGTGGTACAGAGGAATTGAACCCCAGTCTTCGTTAATGCTAGGCAAACACCCTAGACAGTAGGCCAAACTCCCGGTCTCACATCGTCTTTTTTTTAAAAAAAATTTGCGCCAAGGTAATAATTTTATTCTGTGTAGGAGGAAATTTGCTATCGTTTGCGTATAACACATCAAGCAACATCTGCAGTATGGTACAGGTTAGTAAGCCTGTAATTTAGAATTGGAAATATTGATTGCATTTTTCTTCTCTCAAACTTTCTGCCTTATTCCTGAAGAGACTTTTACTCATATATTTGATTTAGCCAAAGTTTCAACCACCATTGAATGAAGTAAACTGTTATCTTTACAGATTGCATTCTAGGATGAATTCATTTCCTCTGCAGTACAATTATTCATGTTTAAATGATATTCTGTCCTCTGGAAAGATTTAAAATGCATGCAAAGATAATTAGGAACTATATGCATTTTGTTTTCTCCTTAGAATTTTATCATTCAGAGATTTAGATTACGCCATTTTTAATTGCTTTGGGCTAGAATACAGCTTTTAAATGTAGTTAAGCCACCCAGAGATAATATTTTAAGAATGCTTTAGTATGTGTTAGCAAAATATAGTCAGGAAACTGCTATTTATGATAAGAAGTGTGTTGGATTAAAAGAGGAATGAAGCAGAGGGAGTGGGAACTGGAACGTGTTCATGAGAGGATAGTGTGGCTGAAGAGAGTTGTACATACAAACATACGACATTATTTAGCTGTGAGCTGGGCAACTTAAATGATGTCATTTGTTCTTATCAATTTTTGTTTTTGGTTCTTGCATGTGGAATGCTTCTGTTGGCTTGATGAAGCTTCATTTCGGTGACAATTAACTTAGAGCAGGCTGACAGGTTGAACAAAAATGCAGACCATAGGCCATCCCCATTTTCCTTGTATTCTTAGTTAAACACAGAGCATAGTGTTTGCATCTGCTACATGCTAAGACAATGGGACTCAACATGGAGTTTGCAGACCGCTAGCTTTCCTTGAGATTTTAAGAGGTTAGAAGATAAGGTTTCCATAGTAATGATAAAGCATTATTTGCTGTTTTTTTGTGTGTGTGAGGTTTGCTTCACTGGTACAAACTCAATAATAGGCAAAGGTGCTGTAAAGCCTTAGTATATTACTGAAAGGACACTGAGATCTACACTAGTAGTTTTTGTAACCTTTACTAACAAGTGCTCAGGCCTAATTGTGATCAGACAACCCCATGTCCTTGTAGAGTAGTCAGATACTGTCAATAAATCTCAGTACATTGAGTGCATACTTTTAAACAGTTTGTGTGGCATGGTGAGACTCATTTACAAAGTACTTCTCCTGGAATGATGATACTTGATCAGATTGTAAGCTAAACTGCTATTTTGATTTCATATCCCTTTTCTAACTTTCTTATCTGAATAACATCAAATTTTGTTCATGCAGCATAACCAGAATGACAAATCCAAGCAGATTTAATTCAGAACAAAATATGAGAAATATTGTCTTCTATCAAGTCAAATATTAGAGAGATGTGTACGATTTGTCAAAAGTTAATGCAGTTTTCACCACATATTTTTGTTAGAGTATATCAGTAGCTCATTAAATATATAATTCTTGTGAACATGGCCTACAAGATGGTTGAATAACCAAACTGTTTTTTAGTTACTTGGTTTCAACTTCACATTTGAAAAATATAAGTTGATAAAGCTCACATAATCATATGCTTTCTAGAGTTTTCAGTAGTTTTGAAAGTTACCATAGTATTTTCAAGCCAAAGAAATTTTAGAGCAATTCTTGTTTGTGGCCTCTTGAAAATTAATAGGCATGTATCTGAGTTGCATTTTTGCCTATACACTTTCACTTTCTAAACAACCTTTATCTCACCATATTTTTCTCTCAGTACAGAGTATGAGAAAGGAATAGCTATGAGAGGCACTAAATGTTGTCTTTTGTCACAATCTGTGAATTGCACAGATACTCATGTCTCCGACTTAGAGAAAGTCATGCCTGTTTTGTGAATAACCTTCAGATGGATTCTTCAGTCACCTTTGATCTTTTTCAGGCTTTTTTCCTTCTTACAGCTTTCAGACTGCTTCAAAATTCAAAAAAGCGGCTAGTAGGTTTTCTTTTGGGTACTATACTGTGAAAATAGAAATGGGAATTCTGATTCCTTACAGTAACTCAGCAAAAGTTCAAGGACACCCTGCACAAAGAAGATATGAGCCATTGTACGAACTTGCAAAGGCATTCATTTACCTTAGCTCCTGAAATAACATTGGATCAATACTAAAAGGTAAAATCAACCACTGGAAATAGGTACAATGAATTGTGCAAATGAAGCATAGCATATGGATTACTACAGTTAGCTTCATACATAATGAACTTTAATCCAGACCTTATTGTTAGTTTACCAAATTACAATGTAAAGGGGAGTGAGAGGCAGTAGATCAACAATGTGTGCTTCAAACAGACCAGGGAATAGCTAGTGAGTGGTGGCCTGGTGGTGTGTTGACCATTTGTTATCTCCTGGGAGTAAAATTCTGGTAAAGAGCATAAAATAAATTATAAGCTTTTCCACTCTACAGCCAAAAACTCATTTATAATTTTCCCTCGTCCTCCGTGTGTTTTGCAGGGCCCTTTATGGTCTGCCCAATTAAGCCTCATTGCTTTCCTTTGATGGAGAGGCAGGGAGGTCCTTCATGAATTTTCTTCATTATAACCTGTGGAATAGATAAAATGTGTACGTGTAATATACAAGTGACATGCAGTGGCAAGCTCTTAACTAGGCTCTTGGGGATACTGTGAGAATAAATAAATCCCTTTCCTGCAGGGCTTGTTGTAGGACAAGAGTGAGACTGAAAAGCATCAGAAAATGTGTGACTAATGAGTTATAAATTAGAAAGTGCAGTGTCAGAGCAAATCCTGTGAGTACTGTTTGGTAGCCTGCATATTATACGAGTAATATATTTTAAAATCTTTTCTGCAGTTAGTAGATATCTTAGGTAAACAAAAAAAGCTCAGACAAAAATTGGTCTTTTGTTATCATCATACATATTTAATAAATTTTAATGTTTTGACTTATTTTGTCCTCATCCACCTGTGAGCATGTGGTATTTCATATTTTATCCATAGTTGTTCACTGCCCTTTGGAATATTTGATTTGGCTGTGATTTCCATTTGCATGTTTAAGCACATACTCCTGCAGGAATTAAAACTTGCCTGTCTCTGAGGGTTACACTCTGAGCTGTAACTTCCTTTTCTAGTGCAGGTACTCTTTTCTCCTGGTCAGCACATGGAGTTCATTTGGCCAGAACTGGTGTTCTGTAGCCAGTGAGCTCTGTGAGCAGTTCACATGAGTGGTGTTTTTGGTTAAAGTCCTAATTAGCCTTCTACAGCTAAGGAGCATGGGTTATGAATCTGCTCATTATTATGAACGATAGGGCCAGTGCTTAAAGATTGCCAGTTTGGCACCGAATCATAATTATTGATGAAAAGGCCTTGTCCCAGAAATGGAAATCATAATTATTATATTTAATCTTTCTATGGCTAATGTATTTTTTCCCCTGGGGAAACAGATGCCAGAGGGTGCTATTAGTCATAGAAAGTTCCCCATCCAGAGAAATCAGAAACACAGGAAGCTAAATCCTGGAGTTTTTAGCTACTATTTATCCATGAGCCTTTACAAAAGATGTAATGCCCAGAGTCTTCGTGTCTATATATCTGTCCTACATAATTTCACTAACTGTTGATCCTTTGGGGCTCATTTTTATTTATGAATTAAGGTGCTTAATAAATGGCTAAACAGAATACCTTTTCCTAGAAGTTCTTACTGGACCCTGAGCAAAACATTCTATCAGAATGGAATGTGGAAATAATCCCTTTTGGTTGAAACACTGAATTTTACAGACAAGAATGGACTGGTCTAGGACACTGTGGTCCCAAACTCCCTGCTTTAGATGATAATATCTATTCAGTTTTCTTGGCTTGAGTAAAATTACATGAATTTATTAATTTAATGGAAAATTTCATTTAAGAGAATCTTGTTAAAAAGATGAAAAAAATAGTAAATTGACTTTGTGGCCAAAGGCAGTGTTTCTGTAATTTATATAATAATACAATTAAATTAGATAATCTTTAGAAACTATGAGTCTAATTTGCTGCTATGAGTCTATTGCTGCTATGTAAAGGAAGTTAGAGGCAGCGTTAAGAAATAATTCAACAATTTGATGCTGCAGTTTCCAATACACAAGATGCACTTCTGCTTAGATGATAAATATTATAATGATTAAACAAAAGCCATATAACGAATGATTGTTGTCCTTAATCTACTATGTTATCTTTCATCTCCTTTGCTGTCCCTTGGGTAACTCATATTGTTACAGTATCTCACTTTGTTATCTGATATATTGAATTTATTTGTATTTGGTTATTTGAAATTTGATAGGGAACGGGGGAAAACCAAGATGGGGGGTGGGGGGTGGGTGGGGGGGAGGTTAATGGGTACCAAGACATGTGAAAGTGTATTAATGTATGTGAATGAATGCACCTTCTATCTGGCAAATATCATGTAACCCTTTTATTAATTACAATAAAAAAAGAAAAAAATAAATAAAATAAAACAGTTTGATTGATATTAAATTTTTGCTTAAAATCTTACCTTTTGTTTTACTTAGCCATAAAAATCATCTCACCAGAAGTATTACAGTTTTATAAACCGTGGCATTCTTTCAATCCAGACATATTTTAAAATGGTGATCTATGTTCATAATCATGTTTGAAACTTAGTTATAGATTATTTCTTTGTTGGAAATAGCTCCTATAAATTAGTATTCTACCTCTTAGGTGTTTTTAATTAAGATTTTACATATGAATTTTTCTACATTTGTTTTAAATGTTTGATAATACAACCTTTTTAAGGTTTACAACTCCCAGCTCACAGACTACAAAGTGTTTTAAATTAGTAAGAAACTGGAGAAAATATCAAAGATGTTCAGCTACAACTGCCATGTTTAGAATAGATTATTTGTTATGGTTTGTAGGCTTTTCTAACTCTCAAAAGTCTCTCAAAAAAAGGTGAATTTCTTTGAGCTGTTTTCTTCTCTCTATCATACTTTGTGTTTGTCCTGCTGTCTTTTTAGACATAGCAAGAAGCACTTCCCAGATGCAGTCTCTCAATCTCAGACTTCCCAGTCTCCAGAACTGTGAGACAAAAAAAAACTTCTACTGATTATGATTGACCCAGTCTGTGGTATAGCGACTGCATCACAAAACAGACTAAAAAAGAAAATTGAAAAGTGAGACTATCACTATAGCAAATAGTTGAACATGTGGAAGCAGCTTTGAAGCTGGATAAAAACCAGAAGAATTTGGAAGAGCAGGCCAGAAAACCGGTATTGTCACTAGCAACATATTGAGGTTTGTGCTGGTGAGGATTGGGAGAAAGAAGGGTGCTGTAGAGAAAGTCTGAATCCTCTAAGAAGAGTGCTTAGGTAATTTGACAGAATGCTGATGGAAGTATAGTTAGCCAATCTATGGTGGAAATGGAGAACAATTTCCTGGAAGATGGAGTAAAACCCATCCTCTCTGCAGTCTCTCTCTGCTTTAGAGCTTTGTGGAAGAAAAATATATGATAGATGAACTTACAAAGCCAAAGAAGCAGGGTTGCCAAAGGCTTTGTGGTGTCAACCACCACTGTGTGTCCAATAGAGAACACATGCAGAGAACTGGTATAGTGTTTAGGGTCTAATGTTTCTTTCCTTGTGTGAATTTACGTGGGTCCTGTTGTCCATTTCTTTTTTGATGTATGTCCTTCCACTGTGTTTGAGAAGCACTTAACCTTAACACTTTGATTTAAAACATCCTAGCTAGACAGAATTTGCCTCAGGATGAATCATGTTTTAGGTCTAGTAATGTCTGATTTAGCTGAGAGTTTGGACCTGTGAGTTGCTGTTGAGTTGCTGTTGGAATACGTGAGGATGTTGGGAGCTATGGAGTATACAATGGATGTATATTGTGTTTGCAGAAGACATGAATTAGACATGAACTGTGGAGGATCCAGGGCAGGATGTTCGCAGGTGGAATGACTCCTCTACACCCTTTTGGAATTTCATTGCTGTGTTGAGGTGAGACCTTTAGAAACTCATTACATCATGACAGTGCTGCCTCATAAATGGAGTAATGTTACCGATACTAGATACAGCCTAATTTTTATCGTATTTACATACATATGTATTTACATACATATGTTGTATTTACACAAAAATACATATCAAATACTAATAAAAATATGACTTATTGGACTGTTATCTTAAGGGCACTTCTAAAATTCACTTCTCAAAAAGGAGAGTGTTGCTAGTATGGTATATGTATTGTCAAGTTTCTCCATCTCTGCATGCCACTTGCCAACGATCAAATGTTGCTTTCTTTCAACATTTTTATGCAAAGTAGAGCCTTAACATCAGTAAAATCATGCAGAAAATACCCGTGTCCTCTTTTATGACTGTCAAAGTTTGTTTTATAAACTTGGTGACAAAGCTTAAAAGTGGATCTACCTACTCCATCTCTTAGCAACTACCCCATGATTTTATTTTCAGCTTGGATGTTAGAACTTGTACATTCCATGTGGTGATTTGGTATTTAGGTCTCTTGCTTTTATCCTTTCTCTCTCTCCTTGATCTTGGTTCTCAAATTCTTAACACCTTGGAATCTCCCCAGTGCTTTCCAGACGTAAGTCATTTTATATTTTAGTCAAGTTTGCTTGTTGTTTGCAGTGGAAATATTGATCCTCAATGAGCAAGTACTTCACCAATATAAACAGAAATCAAGCCAAGCAAGTTTCATGTTTTTGAACTTTTTTTTCTGATTTGCTGGCTAATTTTATGATACAGAAATTTAATTTTCTTGGGTTGACTCATAATTCTACAGAAGATCCTTCTCCAGCACCTACCTACGCACTCTCCTATCTCTTCAACAGGGCAAACCCTACTTCCTTGAATAAAAGATTTCTTCCTGGTGTCTATCTTGCATGAAGAGTGTACAAGTATCATTTTATATTCTATCCAGATGCTTATGATTGTTTCTACTTTGTTTAGAACCAAGGAACAAAGCTAGGAGATTGGTCTTAACTCTAAGGAGAAGGATGAGTAAACCTCTTCTGTTCTTTTTCAAGCACCCTATTTTCTGTTCTATTTCAAAACCCTATGGTTAAAATCTGCAGGTTTGCTGCATCTTTCACTACTTTGAGTAGTAAGTGACACATCTCGGTCTCGTGATGTTGTTTCCTGTATTTTCTGCTTTTGCTAGGATGCTGGTTCTTATTTTCAAGACTAGTGGTTCTTTGCGAAGTATTGAGAAGTTGTGGATTTTTTCCTTCTCTACCCAGGACTTGGCAGAAGGAAGCCATACATTTGTTACTTTTTAATGTATTTTCTGCTTTAGAAATGTAACTCCAATTACATTGTTCTGATTTAGTTTCTTTCCGAATATAACTGGAGTATGGCCATGGCATGTGTACCAGTTCCTCCTAGGATGTCTATTTCAGCTTAATTCTTTTATCCCCCTCATTCCCTTATCAGTGAAACATAGAATTCTTACCATTGCTCCTGTGGATTTGGAGCATCTGGACTCGTGGGAACAGCTAATTCCCTTCATGACCTCTTGCTTAAAACAGTTCCTTATTTAAACATTTCCTACTATTATGCTCTTCTGTTCTGGGGTATCCAGAGTCCTTTTATTGTACTCATCATTCCTCCCATCTAAATAACTTCCTCAAAAACCTGGCTGGTATCTCTCAGCTATTAGAATTGGTCAGCATTTCCCATTTTTTAAGAAAATAAAATTATTTATGTGATAATCTTATGTATGGATCATTATAAAATCTCATTATCTGTACCTTAAATAAGTAAAATGTATGCAGTTGTGGCAAGTGTTTCTTTCTTTGTCAATCTCCTTTCTCTTGAATTATCTTTAATTCATTTTGCGAAATTGCCTTTCTTTTACCTGGGCACTTTCCTCCCCTATTCTGAACAATGATAAATACATCCCAAATGCATGATCTTGAAAGTCAAGTTAAGCTGTGAAGACTTTTGAGTGCTGCTTTTAGAGATGAAGAGGAGGTTAAATGAGAACTTGTTAACTCTAGTTCCAGTACCCTGTTAGAATATGCAGTAGTTTGGATACCACAAAATACTTGAGTTTCTGTTTGTATTGCTATCCTATTTCTTTCCTGATTATGAGACATCTATCCCTAGCTAAGAAAGCTAATTTACCACTGATACTTTCCATTTTGCTTTTGTGGTTCTGTTACTCCCAGGTAGGGAAGATTGATAGAGGAGGACAAAGGGAAACTGATATAAACAATACCAACAAGGAAAAAGACAGCTTTTCCTTTGATTTTTCTCACCTTTTGTACTCATATCATCTCTTTTTTTCTATATTCATTTAATTGTATTCTCTTTCTCCAAACTAGTTTTTAATACATTTGGTTCCAAAAATTCTCCCTTAACCCTTGCTAACCAATACTATTCAATCAAATGGGTCGTAAAGACTGTCTTGATTTCCATCATAACTATCCCTAAAAATTCCCCTTTACATGTTTTCTGTGCCATACAAACATCCTTGTCTTTCTTATACAAATTTATCCGAAAATAACTACTTGTAAGTAAAGTCTCATACAAGTTTGTATTTCTTTTATGATATGAATTATGTCTTGGTTGCATTAAAATTCAACAAGAGTACTATTTTGAAACATGTAAGCAGAGGAACGTCTGTTTTGTGATTCTCAAATAAATGTTCAAATTTGTCATTGGAAAATTAAGGTTAGTATAACTGTATTGTAACTGGGATTGAAAGTCTATAGCAAAGAACTAGTGTTAGTGGCCTCCAATCCTAAAACTTCACTCATCTCATTATCTATTGATTCATACACAGTAGGCTTCTCATTGACACTGCTGACTTACAGGGACAGCAGTAAAAATATAACAGTAATTTAGAAGGAACCCGAGTTTTGTCAACTTAGCTACACTTTGGTGTGTCTTCTCCATGCTTTCTGATACGTTAAATTCTGAAGTATGGGGAACATGGTTTCAGTTACCTGACATAATAAAAATCTAAACATTACATGAGATTTAGTAGAACAGTCTAAATTCATTGGTATACTTTTATGTAAAATTGAATGGAAGCATGATTTTCTAGCAGCACGAGTATCAGCGTGGAAATTAGTTAATTCATTTCTCATGCAATAGTATAACGATGACATATATACACAATTCTAATAGCTTGCTACAGTCAGAGTGCATCAGCATGCAATTGTCTCTATGCGTTTATATGCAATTACTGGAAAAACATACTAGGCTGGGAAATCTGGAGTATTTGGAATTTGCTTCCAAATAAAGTTATCATCATGAAAATATTTAAATATCCTTGGCAAACAGAAGCTCTGCATGTTTACTTGAAATATCACCTCTACCTAGTTATATGAGGGAGAGAATGAGCAGGTGGGGTGTGGACACCTGAAAAACCAAAACACTCCCCTACAATTTCAGTTGTATAAATGATAAATATACACAAATACTAAAGTAAAACACATAATAACAATGTGAAAATACTCTCTATAATACTTTAGTTTGTAAAAAAAATACTGAACGACACAGCGTAAGGTAAGAGTACACATTGACTTATGGAAATTTTGTGAGTATAAACATTTGCTGTGGTGTATGGCACTGAAGTGTTGAGGAAAATTGACTTGCATGAAATTTGTCTGAGTCAGTCTAAATCAGTAGCTGGACTTCGCTGTTACTATCTAGTGTTTGAGGGTAGCAATTGTGACAGTAGGTAACAACCTTCTACTAAATATTTTCTTTCAAAATGTTGCCACTCATTCAGTGAAAATTTACCGAGATGAATGTGTGGAGTGTACTCCTCTCTGTATATCTGACTAAGTATGTTTCTGTATATTCTTCTTTGTGATATCACAGAGGTTCCTACCTAATGCTAGACTTCCCCTTTATAATATCAGTATCAAGAATCTGTGTAGGAACACCTTGTAATTTGTAAGTAACATATATAAATAATAAATAAAACATGTGAATAACACCAAATCTAAATATTTTGGATCACATATGATTAAATGTTTCTGCCAATATCTTTGAGAATAGGAACTGCAAAATACATACTAATTTCTTTGAGTTCAGCCTTTGGTAATTTTTCTTCACCCTTGTCATTGCCAGAAAATTCTGGATGTGAAATACCCTTAGTTTAATTTTACGTAGCTCTGTACCAAAAGGAACTCGATCATACTTACTGTATTATTTTAGTTAACATTCTGCTCAAAATGGCTACCCCTGGGTAAACAGAACACCTTGAAAACTACTACCCAAACTGCTGGGTTATCTCATCCTTCACACCTTTGCAGACACCTGAGTGGAGAGGTCATACAGCTTCTCAGCTATGTCAGTCCTGATGACCCCTGGCATGCAGAATCCAGCTCCACAAATGGCCTTAAAATTACATTTTTGAGCATCTTATAATAGAACTGTTAACATATTAACAATCTGTTAGCAGTCTGGATTGTCATGAGCAAGAACCCACGTACAGTATGATCCATCATTTATTTTTGGTCCCACCAGGAAAGTACAACATTTATTTTCATAAACTAAGGCAATATAAAAAGCAAGTTGAGATGCACCAAATGGAGTACTGAGAAACAATAAAATGTTGTTGACTCTTTAGTGGACAGAGGACAGCCAGGAGACAGGAATCTTGTTCCTTTACACAACAAGGCAAGCTATTCTCTTGTCACTCTGGGAGAGTCTGAATTACTTCATTTGATTTTTCCTTAACCAGGGGTTGGTTGTTTCTGTAATTTATACTTCACAAGTATTGTTTCTTAGCTAACTGAGAAACATTGAGCTACTTTGATTCTCTTTTGGGGATAGAGAACTATGAATCTACACTTACAATGTGCAATTCTTGAAAGAAATTTTCAGTTGGAAAAGAATGAATGTCTATATAACAAAGGAAAATGGAACAGTCCTTGTAGAAAATAACTTTTCTTACCTTAACTTTGGCAACTCATAATTTGCAAGGACGGAAGCTAAGAATCTTATTACACATAGTATGCATTAATCTTATCGAAATGAATTTTATATTTAATCTTTGGATTTCATAATTTTTGTTTCAGTCTTGGTGTTTTCATGTGGAAACACTGGCTTTATTTTTGCATAAATACTGCATATTTTGACTTTTTCCCATGCCCCCAAATCATGGAATTCTGCAAACTAGTCTTCACAGTGGGAAGGGCTTCCTGCCACCTGGCTCCCTGGGGAGACAAGACTCCTTCATGTAAGGGGGGGGGGGATTACAACTGTAGAGGATTCCTGCGCTGTTAATCCAGTTTTCTGTCTTATTCACACTTTTTAGCAAAAAAAAAATCAAATCAGCTACTCTTCACTTTCTTCTGGAAAGTGTCCCTTTTTGCAGACATCATTAACATTGACATGTCCACATAAGCATACTCGTCCTTTTTGTTATTCTCCCTCCTTGCCATCCCAAACCCTTCCCTGCCATCCCAAACCAATCACAGAAAGCCACATTTTTCATGTACATACATGTGCATAGAGTATTCTGACACTTTTAATTTTATCTTAATGATCTTAATGAGGTATTTTAACCTCGTTCAGGTTGACCCATTTGTTTGTTTCTTAAGTTTTAAAATAGTAATTGAATGTCTGCCAGGTGCCAAACAACTATTTCAGAGATTCAAAAGTGAACAGACACAGATAAAAGGAGATTCCTGCCCTCATGAAAACAAAAATTAAAAGATGAATGTGGTATACATATTTATAGATAGACATAGGTATGTTCATAATCAAATAAGTTACCTAGGTTATAGAGCAACAGGTGAAAAAGAGAGCATAGGGAATTTTTAAAAGGATGAATCAGGAAAGGTTTCAGCAAACAATGTCACATTTGATGAAAGGCCAAGCTGTTGTCAGGAATGGAATTGTTACAAGGATATCAAATACTTTGAGTGTGAATGTTCCCAGCAGAGGAAATGGTAGACTCAAAATGCTTTAGGTCTATTTCAAGACAGTGAAGTTGTCAATACTGCTAGAGTACAGTGACTCAGAGAAGAAACAAAAAGAGATAAGGTGTCAGTCAGTTGGTCACTGCTGTGATAAGTACCTGAGACAAACAATTTGAATGGAAGAAGGCTAGACTTTTCACTTACAGTTTGGGAGGTAACAAAAAAGATTTTACAGTTCTTTTCCTAACATGATCTTTTTCTTTACTGCATCATTGTAGAGGATAATGTATTTGAGTTGAGTGTTTTTTTCAGATGTAGAATTGGCCTATTTTTTGATTTTCATTTTCACTCCTTTCTTCAGTCTTTTTGGCCTCCAGTCATTGCCTATGATCTCTCCTTTCCTGAGAACTTGGCCTAAGTTCTACTCAGTGATTTCCTCCATTTTGAAATCCTCCCAGTGAGTTCTGGTTCACTCTTTCAAAGTCTACACTTTGTTCTCTTCTGAGGTTCTCACAAGCAGGTTTGATTCTTTCTCCCTCAGGTCTGGCATAACCTTTCTATTGATCTTCTGTTACCTAAAATTTAATGTCTTCATGTACTCCTATTGAAGTTACATTCAT
This sequence comes from Megascapheus bottae, assembly GCF_031878675.1. Taxonomy (NCBI): domain Eukaryota; kingdom Metazoa; phylum Chordata; class Mammalia; order Rodentia; family Geomyidae; genus Megascapheus; species Megascapheus bottae. The sequence goes on along the minus strand of NW_028327432.1, from coordinate 485,550 downwards.
GTTCATGTCTTTTCGCATTATAAATAGAAATTCCCAGTGGAAGGGGCAGTTCCTAATAATTTGCCTTCCATCTTTCGTGTACATTAAAACCATCTTTTACAGATAGTAAACATTAAAAATTCAGCTATAGAAAGGAAATTATTTTTAAACAGTTGGAAAACATAATGACTGCTCTCCTGAGGTTCCCTGCAGTTATAAAGAAGAGTCATACTGTTATCAGCAATTCCCTTGGTAACTTTCTCAAGTTGAGGGAACTGAGGGAAAATCTCGGAACCTGATGCTATAATGAGGGACATAGTATTTTGGAATTTTCTGTCTTTTACCTTCCCAGGACCACATCCATCTACTTTGATGTTGCACTAAGCAGTCAGAGATTTTGGCAGCTTCATGTGTATCATGCAAATATCTTTTTATCCAATCATATGAGAATCTGATGATTCCAGGGTATGAAACCTGGAACATTTATCAAGTGTTGCCATAACCCTAATTAGAAATGTTCATAGGGGTATAGAGAGAGGCATTCTGGAAACTAAGATATTCATCCACTTCCTCTGCCAAATGCTAGTCATATTCTTGGTATGTATTCAAAAAACAAGTACTTCAGAATTTGATAGAGTACTTATATGCTAGCATGAAAACAAAGCATTGATAATGGTTTTAACAATATTTGTGTTTATTAAGTAATTGTAGGAAGAAGTTTCAATCCCCAAAGTTAGCTTATGAATTCAGTGTGTTAGTCAGTTTTTTCCTGATAAATGTTTTAAGAAAGGGGGTTGTGTTGAGATGAGAGAGAGACAAAGAGAGACATCAGAAGCAAGGTTTACTTGGGTTTGTCTTATGTATGTATGTGTGTATGTAAATGAGAACTTGTAAAACTAATATGTTCTAAAATGGTTAAAAATAACCCTAAAATTCCAGAATAATGTTACTAATAGAATGTAGATTGACAGTATTCATAATTACTGGGGTCCAGTATAACAGTAATACATGAGGCTTGCACAATTGATTTTTATTAATAAAATAATGTAAATTTACAGTTACTATGAAAATTATCATTGTATGTCATTCTATTTTCATTTGAAAAAATTTAAGACACATTAGAGACATGCTATGATGATGGACAGAGGTGGCACTAAGGCTCATGGAATCAGCAGAAGTAGGCGAGAATGACAGAGCTCAGCGATTGCTGAGCTCTGGGGCCCTAGAGGCCTGAGTGGGTAGTGGCAATTTCCCCACAAAAGTACTCTGAGCACAAAATCAGAAGTGCTTTGCAACTCAGTCCTATCAGATTTCAAGACGAATACATATTTTTGACCAAATGGCATTTACTTCAAAATAAATAGGGAACTGGTGGCATTTGAAAAAAAGAGCAGCCATTGCTCTTTATGCCAGACATAATAGTTATTTAATGCTGACCTCATGGAGACAGACAAGTGTAGGGAGAGCAGTTTTTATTTTGAGTGATCCAGAGTGCATGTGTGCGTGTCAGATGGGACTTGAACTGTGGAGGCTCTGTGTGGCCGCCAATCTGAAAACACAGTGACCTGAACTGGCCACATCAGTAATGGTTTCCCCGTGATTCACACATTGCTGCTGGAATTCTTCTTTTTTTTTCTGTCAACACCAAGACGACTTGGTGTAGCGATTATTATTTGCATCCCTCACACACATATTCTTTCTGCACTATATTATGGTTTGGGTGGGAAAAAAAAGAAGAAAATAAAGATTGCACATCAAATAGTTGACTTCTCTGATTGAAGTTTTAAAAACTGATGGGATGATTCATGAACTCTGTCCCTGAAAACAGAAGCAAACAACACTCTCCAGCTGGAGTTGATAGACTATCTATGCTGTTCTGCTCTTAGATTTCTACGCCATGGCTCATCCACCCCTTCATCACAGTCCCTTAGGTGTGTTACCTTTTCCTGCAGAATCTTGTTGTACTTTAGTCATCAGGGATTTCATAAGTTTGTGAAGGGTGCCTTGATATTGAAATGAAATTCTGACTGATTAAAAATAAGTATAAGCACTTTACTAAAATGTTTCTTAATGTTTTTCAAGCTGTTTGATAGGTAAATCCTCATATTTTATTGTCTGCATCGCCATTAGTTGATTTTTCCTAGCATAAGTCCAACAAATGAACTCTGAAACAAATGTCTTTCACATGTCTTGGTACACGTTTCCCTCCCCCCCACACCCTCCCACCCGTCTTGGTTTTCCCCCCTTCCCTATCAAATTTCAAATATCCAAATACAAATAAATTCAATATATCAGATAACAAAGTGAGATACTATACCAATGTGAGATAACCAAGGGACAGCAAAGGAGATGAGAGACAACATAGTACATTAAGGACAACAATCATTCATTATATGGCTTTTGTTTCACCATCCTGGAGGTCCTTTCAATTAGCTTCACATTATATGTCCTTATGTATCAAGATTTTGCTCTATTGCAAATCTTTTAGACTGCGCGTATATTTTCATTATGGTCTTTTTTGTTATTTCATCAGAATTAGCAGTGCAAACTTCAATTGTTCTTAAGGGCTGAATGGACAATCTTGTTAAAAATGTTTTCTATATTTTTAATTTATTTTGGACGTTGATCAAGTCTGACCCAGATACAAGAACTGGAGTGCTTTAGCACTCCAGGACTTGGGCATGATTGGTAGGTAACATTAATCACTTTTTGGGTCCCATCCAGTAGATAACTGTTTAGTGTTACCAGTTACTCCAGGCTCTTAAAATATCATTTAATTATCAAATTTGCTATAATATAGGCACTTTTAGTTAGATTGTATGGAAAGTTGATCAAAAATAGGGTTAATTCACTAAGCCAGAGCGCAACCCATCACTTCCATTTCCAACTGGAACCAACTATAGATAGAAGAAAATTACAAATTAGTGAGTTATGTTATTACTAATCACATGGGAAATATTGAAAGTAGAAGACAAAAGAAAGCTATCATGGTTAGATTCATTTTGTCTTATATTTTTCCTTGGTTACTCCAAAAGGGTGCTAAGCTTTCCTTGGTGCTTTCCAGTGTTAATCCTGTACTTGTGACTGAAACCTTATTGGAAACAGTCATAGCAGATGCAGTTAGCATGAGATGATTACCAATGACTGTGAGCCATCAATCTAAGGACTGGATATCTTTTTAGAGAAGGGAGAAGGATAGTTGGACATAGGAATCCTGAGGGAAGAGAACCATATAAAGATGGACACAGAAATGAGTGAGGAAGCTCCAAGGAGAATTGCCAGATAGATATACCAAGAAAAATGTGTTTCCAGGCCTCTTAGACACACACACACACACACACACACACACACACACACACACAGACTTATATTTAGGTAGTGAAGTATTGATACACACTGTGAAAGAAAGAATGGACGCTAAGGATTAATATTCACCCTGTGCTATTAGGCAGGAAGTTTAGACTTTTCTTGGGTGCAAAATTTAAGCTGCAGTGTGAATGATGAAAAGTAGTGACACCAAAGAATGGCAGAATTGTGATTCTGCTTTCTGGGCTGAGAGATAATATTCATAGCATTAAGTATAAAGTTTGAACTTTTTCACACTCTGAACTTTGGAGTTGAACTGTGCTCAACATGTGCATAATAGGACATGGCAGGAGAAGGAACGTGAGTGAAGGAGGTGAGTTTATACTTAGTTGTTCAGAAAATGCCAAATACTGTCTGGACTTACATGCTACATTCTGCCAGGCTTCTATTCCAGGACTATAGTTCTACAGAATCAACAAGTAGGGGAGGTAGGAAAGGAAACCCAAGGTATACAATACCAGATATTGTGCTCTGTTCATTATACTGTATTATTTCTTATCAATAAATCACTGTTAAATAAAGGAATATGTAAGTTGGTGAAACTTGGTGAATATGAACATTTAAAACATCTTACTTTAAAATAAATTGTATATTTTATCTTGAAAACTCTTGTTTGGACAGTTATATAGATTCTCAATGGATATAGTTTTATCTTGAATTTGAAATGCCCCTTCTGTTTCCCTAAGACCTGTTCATCACAAACCAGTATTTTCAGGCCTCAGATGATCAGAAGCTCAGAGTTTAAATCTGGGTAGTTATGAGATTTTTAATCTTACCCAGTATAGGATTTCAAATGAAGAAACTAAAATGTGTTTTAATTTGAGACAAGTTTGGTGGCATTTTATACTTCAGTGGGTTCTAAATTGCAAGACCCTTTTCACCTTCTACAACTGGTTCCTTCTGTTCACATGCCTGGAGAAACAAGTGTCATATAAAGTGATGGCAGAACCATCTGTTTCTGTCATTTTGACTGCACATCAGTTTCATTGCATATATGTAAATGCTTGAAGTTCTTTACAAAAGAACTCTGTGATATTATTGATTTTATGAGTTGTGATGTTTTTTGAGGTCTTGCTTTAAGTAGCAAGTAAGCTTTGAGTGCAGTTCATGAAGAACACCTATTTACTCATTTTAGGGTTAAACCAAAGCCAGTTTCTAGAAAGATGGTGAATATCTTTTTGATGTTTGAGCTCTCGAACAGGGTCAGAAAATCGTTTCAAAATTAGGTCAAACATAAGGTTACTGGTGTGAGAAAACCATCCTAAGTAGAAAGAAGAGAAACGTAGAAGAAATGGGATCCATAACGAATTGTTAATGATATCACAGTGGGAATCATAACCAAGGAGTAGAAGAGTATATGATGATGGGAATAATTCATTAGGTGAATAGAAAAGATTATAAAGAATCTTTTACCATTTGAATATTACTATATAAATGTCCACACATATGCATAGATGGTGATTTTGAAATTTAGAAGTTTAATTAGCTAGCTCAGAGAATTAAGTTTCTGTTTCCTGGTTCAGGAGAAATTTTGGCCTATTATTGGATGAAATAGAGAGCGACTGAAGATTACTGAGTAGAAGAGTTGAATGACAATGGAAAATTTTATTTGTGTAAAGAAATAAAAGAATCATTAAGATCTGAAAGTTGAGTCAGAGTGTGCCTCTGAGATAATATCAATGAAGTATTGCAAGCAGTGGTAAAGAAAATATCTAGATAGCACTATTTACTATAGCAAAGATATGGAAGCAACCCAGATGCCCCTCAGTTGATGAGTGGATCCACAAGATGTGGTACTTATACACAATGGAATTCTAGGCTGCTGTCAGAAAGACTGACATTGCCCCATCTGTAAGGATATGGAAAGACTTAGAAAAATCATATTAAGTGAAGTAAGCCAGACTCAAAGGAACATAGGCTCAATGGTTTCCCTCATTTGTCATAATCAGTAGATACCTTGGGCTCTCCTAGCAGAGATTTCCAATAGAGCAAAACCTAGATACACAAGGCCACATAGTATGACACTACATGAAAGGACCTCCAGGATATAGAAACACAAGCCATATAATGAGTGATTGTTGTCTTTAATGTACTATGTTATCTCTCATCTCTTTTGCTGTCCCTCTGCTATCTTATATTGTTACAGTATTTCACCTTGTTATCGGATATAGTGTATATATGCTTATTTAGTTATTTGAAATCGGATAGATAAGGAAGCAGGGAAAACAAGATGAGGGGCAGGGGTGGGGAGAGGGAAATGGGGACCAAGACATGAGAAAGGGTATCAATGTTTGTGAAGTATTGCATCTTCTATCTGGTGAATATAATGTAACCCTTCTATTAATCACAATAAAAATATATGAAAAAATAGCTAGTAAATGAATGTGCTAGCCTTCTAGCTCCATGGCAAAATACCTAAGAAAATCAGCTTAACGGTGGCAACATTTGTTTTGGGATATAGTTTCAGTCTGCTTTGGGGAGAAGCAGAACATCATGGTAGCAGGAATATGTGGAGAAGGAAGCCATTTATTCACGTTAAGTAGGCAGGAGATAGAGAGAGAAGAGAAAAAGGAGAGAAGTGGAAGAAGGAGAAAGAGAATTGAAGACTGGAGAGCAGAGATAGAAGAGAAATAGGAGAGAGAAGAGAGCAGAACAAACATCATTTACAAGGACACATTTCAGGGATGCATTTAACAACCTTAAGTCCCAGCTCAAATTGGAAAGTTTTTATCCCTTCCCAATAGCTCATCAAATTATGGACACATGAGTAGGTTGATCCTTTGGTGAGAACAAAGTTTTCATGATCCCACCACTTTGTAAAAAGCATATCAGCAGGCAATCGAATCTTTAGCATATAGCTTTGGGGCAACATTTTAGATACCAGCCATAACAAAGAGGAATATATCTTAGGGGACATTAATTTCATTTTTAATCATGAGCTTGATACGCAACCAGAAATGAACAAGAGGAGCAGAGATTAAAAAAGGAATGAATATGGTCAAAATATATGCGTGTTTAGAACTGTTATAATAAAACCTCTTTGTTGTTAAGTCTGGGAGCTTAAGCTAGCATGTAAGATATGTGAAAGAAATCACCAAGTGTCCAAGTGGTAAGAGAGGAAGCAAAGGTTATTAACTTTCCAAGAGGTAAGGGACCAGATAGCATAGGAAGTATTGTTCATGAATAGAGTGAGTGAAGGCTGAGGTTGATGAGCATTTCAAATGCTGAAGGAATGTATTACTTATGTTTCATAGTTTTTTGCAGCTAGTTGTTCAGGAAGCTGAAGTTTCTCAGGGTTTTTGCTAGGTGGTGCAGTACAATCCTTTCCAGAAGTGAGTAATACAGGTAGGGTTCTGTTTGAATACAGAACAGTTTCTGCAAAACAAAGGAAAAGACCCTTCCTGACAGGTGGTTCCTCAAAAGACTTAACATAGAGCTCCCCTATGACCCAGCAATTCCACTAGTTGGCATTTACCCTGTTGTCCAGAAACAAGGACATACCACATCCACTATCACAATGACGTTCATTGCAGCACTATTTACCATAGCAAAGATATGGAACCAACCCAGATGCCCCGCAGTTAATGAGTGGATCCACAAGATGTGGTATTTATACACAATGGAATTCTATGCTGCTGTCAGAAAGAACGACATCGCCCCATTTGTTAGGAAATGGAAAGATTTAGAATAAAATCATTTTAAGTGAAATAAGCCAGACTCAAAGGAACATAGGCTCAATGGTTTCCCTCATTTGTCATAATCAGTAGAAACCTTAGGCTCTCCTAGCAGAGATTTCCAATAGAGCAAAACCTAGATACATAAGGCCATATAGTATGATGCTAAATGAAAGGTCCTCCAGGATATAGAAACAACAGCCATATAATGAGTGATTGTTGTCCTTAATGTACTATGTTATCTCTCATCTCTTTTGCTGTCCCTTGGTTACCTCGAATTGTTACAGTATTTTACCTTGTTATCTGATATATTGTATATATGTTTATTTGGTTATTTGAAATTGGATAGGGAAGGGTGGAAAACAAGATGAGGGTCGGGGGTCGGGGGAGGGAAATGGGGACCAAGACATGAGAAAGGGTATCAATGTTTGTGAAGTAAAGCATCTTCTATCTGGTGAATATAATGTAACCTTTCTATTAAGTACAATAAAAATATATTAAAAATGATTCTGAGCTGGAGAATGGGCTGCTGAAGAATTTCGAGGAAGTCCTCCCAGGAGAAGATAGTCAGTGCGCCATGCCTTGGGAGTAAGACTGAGTTATAAGAACAGAGCATATGCATGACACTCTGGAGACCATGAAAATCACAGGTGGTGTTGTTGAGTTTGAATAAATAGCATGAATTAAAGGTAGAATGATTTCCTGATATGAATGGTTTTCTCATGTGGAGTGGAATGTTACTGTTGTTGAATGAAGGAACAGGAATCAAGACACTTATTTTGTAGTAGTCACATTCTGATTTCCTGGAACTTCAGTTTCTCCTGCTTGGACCTGTGGCAAGTACTCCCTGCATTATACACTGAACACACCACTCACCATGATTTTTAGGCTTCATGAAGTGAGGGATCTGAACAGTTCTTGAAAAAAATGCGGTATTATTTCAGATGTAGTGTAAAATTTCATGGAAACATTAAAATGTGGTCAAATTGTGAAAAAATGAGTCAGCAGTTAAAATTATGTATCAGAGTATCTTTTGTGAACTGGCTTTTGTGTACTGTGCACAGAGGCAGTTTCAGATTTTTAATTCCAAACTTGAAAATGGAAAATAACTGTTAAAGAAAACTTTTTTCTTTCTGCTTCAAACTGAGAGAGAGCAAGTTGTATAACTGTTGCTTTACAGAAGCAGCTGGTAGCATCTGTCAGGACAATTTGCAGCTATTACCCCCTCTTACAGATCTGAGAAAATTGAATTGTTGACTAACTAATGTAGTTGCGGGTGAAAGTCACCTTTCAGTCACCCAATGACTGTGAAACAACCCTACTTTAAAAATTCATATTGCTGAGTTGCATTTGGAAAAGTGTTGTCCTCTTATAAATTATATTTTAAGATACATTAAATTTGCTTATGCAATATGTATATTTGTATACATATGTCTACGAAGTATGTATTTATAGAGTAGAAGAAAAATCCATCCTCCTCTCTCCATGATGTGCTCCTTTTAACAATTGAAAGCGGTCATGAGGAAATGGGGGGATGGAGGGGAATTTGGATGAAGGTAAATGGAAAAACAGAGATATTTTGAAGGTCTTTTTCCCAGTCATTTTGTGTCTTTTGAGTTGGTAATGTGAGGCAAATATTTGTGTTGCTGATACTGTGCTATAGTCTACTCTTGTGATACAGAAGGATAAGACCTAATTTAATGTGGAAAAGAGCATGTACAGAGATAATGAAACAGATCTACATTAAAATGTAATATGTTATGTGTACTATGAACCAAGGAAAGTTTGCAGATCAATTTGCATTAGAGCAGATACTGGTTTTCATTTGAAGTGTATTTGGACATATGAGTATCATGAGTGGTTGCAGGAGTAAGGTGTACTTTTCACCTACATTTGCTGATAGTCACCCTTCAAAATGTATATGATGCCTGATATACTACAGGGGCAGTAAATATATGTATAGAGAGCAGACCAATGGAGGCAGTAAATATTGTATGTTCAGAGAGCATACTAATGGAGGAAACAAATATATGCAAAGTCTTCAGGATCATCTTGATTTGAATTGCCAAACCCTTCTCCCACTGTGCAGTGTTTTGTTGAAGCCCCATGTGGCCTTTTACTAGAATGAGTAATCAAATCAGAACGCATCCTGGAATATTTAATTGTGGATCACTGTCAGTCCTGTATAGGGAAAAGCAGTGGATCCTGTGTGGAGATGGGAACATAATTTCCAGATAAGGAGAGGAATTTGCAATGACAAGGGTTTTTGAAGGACTGACTCCCAGGACAGAAAGAGGGACAGTGTACAAAGAACCAAACCAGAGATTATGATATAGCATCCAAGAGAAATTTTGTACACAGTGAATTTTATTTAAAATCCTTTCCCTAAGAGTGAAAAGAGAATGACTTCATGGGCTCCGTTCCAATGGGACTTCCCATGCTCAAGGCACTGGTATATTTTGAATAGAGGAGGAGGAGGAGGAAAAGTGGTCATTGGGAGGGAACAGATGATGCAGGGACTTTTGACTACAGTAAGAGTTGGTTCTAGGAGCAGAGGTAAACCATAGTAAATGTTTCCTCAGAATTGTGATGTGGCAAGTTGCTGTTCTTCAAAAGAAAAGGAAATGCCTGTGTCTGGCAGTGTGGGGAATGAATGCTAGGGAACAAAGGTGCCTGTGGAAGACCTTTGGGAGTGACAGGGAAGAGTTGTTTTGACTAGAATGTTGTTGGGGAAAACAGAAGTAAGTAGGTGGTGCTGCCATTGATTCTGACTGGCTGGGATGGCTGACGTGGGGCACATGTTCAAGGGTCCTGTATTAGCAGTGGTGCATTAGATGGCCCACATGTCCATATCAAAAGAGCACAGGCAGTACTCAAGATGAACACTGGGGATCACATCAGTACATAGGCACTACTTGAAATGGATTCAATTCCTAAGGCCACAGGTCAGAGAAGGGGAAAGTAAAGAACTCCAAATGCTGAGCACAATACCCTAGCAAGAAGAAGATCCTTCTAGAGTAGTAAGTTGGAGACAGTTGAAATGGCTGGTCAGAACTCTTACCTAAGTGGTTGTGGTAGCCTTTCTTGTCTCTACTGTACACTTCAACTTCCTTCTTTCCCTCCTTACTGCAAACTTACCACCTTGTTTTTTTTTATTTTATTTTTTATTGTAATTGGTAAAAGGGTTACATGATATTTGCCAGATAGAAGTTGCATTAATTCACATACATTGATACCCTTTCACATGTCTTGGTACCCGTTTTCCTCCCCCCACACCCCCCACCCGTCTTGGTTTTCCCCCCTTCCCTATCAAATTTCAGATATCCAAATACAAATAAATTCAATATATCAGATAACAAAGTGAGATACTATACCAATGTGAGATAACCAAGGGACAGATAACGAAGGGAGCTAGGTCTGTGTTTTTTTTTACCTTTTTTTATTGTAATTAAGAAAAGGGTTACATGATATTTGACAGATAGAAGGTGCATTAATTCACATACATTGATACCCTTTCACATGTCTTGGTACCCGTTTCCCTCCCCCCCACACACCCCACCCGTCTTGGTTTTCCCCCCTTCCCTATTAAATTTCAAATATCCAAATACAAATAAATTCAATATATCAGATAACAAAGTGAGATACTATACCAATGTGAGATAACCAAGGGACAGCAAAGGAGATGAGAGACAACATAGTACATTAAGGACAACAATCATTCGTTATATGGCTTTTGTTTCAGTATCCTGGAGGTCCTTTCAATTGGCTTCACATTATATGTCCTTATGTATCAAGATTTTGCTCTATTGCAGATCTCTGCTAGTAGAGCCCAAGGTTTCTACTGATTATGACGAATTTATTACTATTACTTTTACATTAATTCCTAGGAGAGTGAACCCCTGGAGAAAATAAAGCATACATTCATATATAAAGTACTTTTTATTGAGCCCAGGTCCTCCCTGGTAGTTCCTGAGATACTATCCCCAACTTTATCTGAGACAGTTGAATAATTTTACAAACCCCTAGTGTTCTGCCTCAGTTCTTCCTATATTTAAACCTAAAGTTCATCTCTGTAAAGGTTAACTGAAGTGTTTACTTTGTCTCTTCCTAAATTACTCTGTACTCACATTGCATAGTAAGTCTGCTCTTCTTGCCCTTCAGCACCACTCTGCTCTTTATTTGGGAAATTGAGGTAAGTGGCAAGACTCCACTTGTTGGAACTCCCAGAGCTGGGTTTCTGGCCTTGTATATATGTCATTCCAAATTGTTTGGAGTGGAATAAACTTGTCTTGTTGTTTCCTTAGCATTTGTGTTTATAAAATATTTACTATTAAAAGAGGCCCACATTAGGATAGGTCATTTGTCAGCTTGACAAAGGAGGGGAGCAGAAAGGTTTTTGTTCTCATACTTTGCCCGCACGAGTCTTGATTATTATATTAGCTGTCTAATAGTGACAAGTGAGTCCAGCTCCCTGGTCACCTCATTAATTAATGATATCAGACACTTATGGGAAGACAGAGAAATCACTGCCCCATCATTGGGTGTCTTTCTATCAGGGGCCCAAATCAAGAAGTTTTAAAGATATTAACAAGGACAGCAAGCAGGCAGTTGATATTAATTCCCCTGAAAGCAGTAATGAAGCAATCAGCTTCAAACCAAGCCAGCAGTAACCTGGTGGAACCTTAAGACAGTTGGAATCATCTAAAATTAAAGTTACTTTTTCCTCGTATGAAAGTGTGTTTTTGGAGGGTAGTGAAAGCAGGCAGAGGTTAGGCATGAGACAGATTAGGCTTCAATCTGTTATCAGTGTTTAGATTGCTTGCAAGAGAAGCTCTTTTCAGGTTGGAAAATGAGCTGTGCAAAAGCTGAGTACACCAGACAAATACCAGCTGAGTATAGCAGAACACTAGTTGTGTAACAACTAGTGGCACAAGATGGGATTCTTTTTTTTTCATATATTTTTTATTGTAATTAATAGAAGGGTTACATGATATTTGCCAGATAGATGGTGCATTAATTCCCATACATTGATACCCTTCCACATGCCTTGGTCCCCATTTCCCTCCCCTCACCCCCACCCCTCATCTTGTTTTCCCCCGTTCCCTATCCAAATTCAAATAACCAAATACAAATATATCCGATATATCAGGTAACAAAGTGAGATACTGTAACAATATGAGATAACCAAGGGACAGCAAAAGACATGAGAGATAACATAGTACCTTAAGAACAACAAGCATTCATTATATGGCTTATGTTTCTATATCCTAGAGATCCTTTCATTTAGCGTCCTACTATATGGCCTTTTGTATCAAGGTTTTTTTGCTCTATTGCAAATCTCTGCTAGGAGATTCTTATGTATATTGTTCTACTTAATCAGAGAGGAGAATCACTTATGGAAATAGCAAAGAGTTCTATTGTGGAAAAGGATAACAGCTATAGTTGGGTGTTGAACACAGGCTGAGAACATGGTGCAACATAGACTGCCGTCTCAGATACCCCACAAATAATTGGAACTTGAAATCATTGTGCCTTGATGTGTGAATAGCCAAGAGCACTGAATTTCCTTTTTCTTTTGCTGTTGTCTAAAGTACTGCAAAAATTGGTGTTGGCAGGATACCCTGAAACATCATCCCTGTATGAAGATTTCAAGTGTTTAAAGCATTTGGTAGTATACATAAGTGATTGGCTCTCTCTCCATCTCAGGAAACAGCAGCTGCTTCTAAATGAAAAGTGCTGCATTATCCCATAGAAATCTCTCTGACTACACTGTATGGAGTCCCGAGACCAGTTAATGGAGACTTACATATCCTAACATGACCACCCAAGGCTTTTTAAATCCTCCTCAAGTGTCTATATAGAGAAGGGCAGTAAAGACTTGTACTTCAGTTTCCTCAGTGGCTGAAGACATAAGGACATTGAGTGTTTAAATGTCCAATGATTCCTATGAACCATGGCTGAATAGTGCTTGTGTACAGAGGGGGACTCTGAGGCAATAATGCAGGCGGACCTAAGAGGGGAGAATTCCTGAGATAATTTTTATATAGGAAATAATGCTAGGCTTTATACAAAGACTGGTTTTGCTGGTAAAAGCAAATCTTCTTCTTGCCTAACTTGGATACCTGGACAAATCACCTTAGGCTCTTCACAGGATTTTTAGGTAACTCCTATGTAATTGTATTATGTTTAGCAAACAGAAAAGTCTCCAGTCCACCTCTTTGTCTTCCAACTAGAACACATGCCCTTTAAAGATACGAATTGTGAGATACTGTAACAATATGAGATAAACAAGGGACAGCAAAGGAGATGAGAGACAACATAGTACATTAAGGACAATAATCATTCGTTATATGGCTTTTGCTTCAATATCCTGGAGGTCCTTTCAATTAACTTCATACTATATGGCCTTGTGTATCACGATTTTGAAAAAAATAAAGTAATTTCACTCTTCTATCGGAAAAAATATAAAGATACGAATTGTAACTGCAGGCCATTCTATTACTCAGATATCTGAGATGTGGTTTCAGGAAAAAAAAACAAGCTTAAGAATTAGATCCAAGTAAGTAATGACAATATTCTTTTGCATATCTTTTTCTTGTTCTCTAAAAGGAGGAAGTATTGCATTTAAAATATAAAAGTGTATTTAAAATCATGTACAGCACTTTCTAGCCATAAGTTGTGAGCTCCTAGCTTTTATTTTACTACCTTTCCCAAGGAAAGACTGCACAGGTTCACAGCACCTTCTCCTTTAAAAATGCTTTCTGATATATACAAGTAGCAATTGTTATAAGAATTCCCAGTTCCTTATACACCTAATCCACTGTGACGCATTCCATTTGTTCTTTGTGTGCAAACTGCAGTTTTAGCTATTTCGTGCTATGAGATTGACTTATGTTATTTCATTATTCTGGATTCCTGCCTTTAGATTTGCTTGAAAAAAGAATTTTCCCCCTAGTTGATCATGTTTCTCCTTTCTGAAGTTACTGATCTTCAGTGTCTCAGATTACTCTTAGTCTGTTCAATGTCCTCCTTGTCTTTTCCATTGTATCTGACAACCATTTATATTAACAGTGTGTGTGGGTGTATGCTGAGCATTTTTGAAGTATAATAAATTATTTCTACTTTGAGCTCCATCTAATTAGACATCCTGACTGAAATTCTGCCTGTGGTTCACTGTTGCTAAACCATGAAGAGTTTCGGCTTAAACAGTGGTCTTTATTCCATCCATCTAATGAACGTTTGTAAGTAAAGGAGTGATTTTTTTTCTGCTCATTTTACTGGTCAAAATTAACACAGCGTTGGAATAACTGGAATTTGAAGGGAATTCAGAGACCATCTGGTCCAATCCTCTCCTTTGTTCAACTACGATAAATGAGCCTCAGAGCTTGAACACGTGGTGTCTGAACTAAAACTGGAATCTAGATCTCTGGTCTCCACGTCTGGTACCTCATTGCCTACTATGATAGCTATACTTTTTTTTTAAGTGAAATAGTGTTATTGCCTAATTTTCAAAACAAAGAGATGCAGGGAATGAAATCTTGATTAATCAGGGATCTTTGGTTATCAGCAGCTGAACTTAACTCTGGCCATTTTAGAAAAAAATGTATTTTTCGGAAAGATCATTAGAGGATTACTGTGTTCCTCAACCCCGGTTGGAGTGTAAGGAAGAGAACTCAGGGTTTGGTCAGACCTCAGGAGTCTTTACATTCTAATTGGCTGTCTGAATATCCTCATGTTTCCTGGGGATGGGAATGCATTACAGTCTCTGCTGTATTCTGTCAGTGTCATGAGCACAGTTGTAGACAAGGGCCACAAAACCTAGCAGGTGAGTTCTGGACCAGTTAAGTCTTCTGTGGTTGAGTTCTGCAAGAGTATTGGGAACACTGTATTGTGTGAATGGTAAGGCTAAGATGTTACACCTCTAGTAAAGCCTAAAAGAATCCCAAAAACAAACTAATGGTAGTGCTGTAGAAAACAAATGAACATGTCCTTGTAGAGAAATTGATTAGCAATCCTGGTTTATCAAATAGGTCAATTTATAATAGAGGGTAATTACTAAAAATTCAGAAGAGTTGGTTTAAGCCGTAAGGACATTTTTCTGCCATGACCAAGTGATGCAATCAAGAAAGCAGACACAGTTCATGCTTTTATATGCCATCTTTGCCTTGTTTGTTTGTCACCCTTAAATTGCTAGCTAATAGCTACAGAATGGCTGCCATGTATTACATTTATATTCTGAAATAGCAAGCAAGACTGTGTCCAAGACATCCAAAGAACTACTACTTCCCTTTATATCCGAGGCTACATATTTCGGTCCTGAGGCATCTGGCTTGTTTTCCCATCTATTTTATTGTAGACATATGGTCGGTGGATGCCAATTAACAAGACAATGGAATTAGAAAAAAAATGACAGATTTGCTCTCTGATCACCAAGAGGTGATTTTCCACAAGAAAATCACTGGCAGTTTTATACCTAATGAAATACCATCACAATTAGCCAAAAGAGAAAGGTGAGCAAGGCAGTTATGTAGACCAATTTCCTTGCTCATTTGTTAGGGTGGTTTTTTTTGTGTGTGAGAGTTGGAGCATGCAGGTCCCATGAAGAACCGATATATAGACTAAAACACTGGTGAAAATTGACTATACAGGTACCCGAAAACCCCAAGAGAATTAAAAAAACATTTTTATGTGGTACATATTGAATGAGTGATTGAAATATGTGTTAACAGAAAGTATTCCCAATATATATTAATGCATCATGTATATATATGTATATATGCATGTTGACTGTTTCATAAATGACAGTTTAAAAAATATATTCCAGGGAAACAGATAGCAATGTATACAAATGTTTACAAGAAATATGTTTATTACTTATAATTATGAAAACTGGCATAATTGCCTGGAAACAAGCAAAGGTTTATGTTTTTGAAGGCAGTGTAATGAGTTCAAGAAAATTAAATGCTTCTGTGGAATAAATCAGGTTTGCAAATAAACCAGGTTTCCTCAAGAAAAAAATAATTGCATATTACAAACTATTATTTTTGCATTCTGAAATTGCTATATGTTTATACAAAGCTTATAATTCTCTAAAAAATACTCAGATTTTGCCTAGGGTAGACCTTTATTCTAAGACTGATTTTAGATGTGGAATTTTGCAATCAGTCATCAAAACCTGTTTAAATTTTGATGTAGAATTTAGATTGAATGTAATGTTATTTGCAACTCATAGTCTTAGAAACTGAGGTCAAATAGGTGCCTGCTGATAAGTAGTACCTTCACCTCTCACTTGGAAAATCATTTACTCAACTACAAAGGTATTCCTGTTCATTCTCCTCTACTTACTATTGGTTTTCTACCCAGCAGTCAGACTGAACTTTTATATGCTCATCCAGATGGTGACGCATACACACACACTCAAACTTCCTAGAGCCTTCTATCACACTCAGTGATACCCTCAACTCCCTTTTCAGACTCATCTCTTCCTCTATTGCCTACCTCATCTTCTACAACACGTAATGTGGTCACAGTGGCTTCCTTATGGGTCTTACCCTTACCTTGCTTCTATGACTTTGGAGGACCTGTGAATATGTCTCTTCCTCTTCTTGGATAGAGGTATCTAAGATCCTGTCTGAAATCTTCAAATAGCTCATTTGCTAACCTCTCTCAAGTTTGTGTTCTGGTGCATCTTCCTGGCCAGTAAGCAGAGTTTCTTTTCTCTGTATCATTCTTTCTGTGTGGTGTGCCTGTTGTGCTTTGTATTTGGCTGTGAGTTCCACAAATGCGAGGATTTGTCTTCTTCTCTGTCGTATCCATATGAGTCACTGAGTCAGTGTTCAAACCATGTTTAATTTATATATCAATCCATAAGTCCTTTGAATAAGTGGATCACTTACCACTTAGAGCCCATGGTTTCTATCTCCAAATGACATGCTTTTTTCATTACTGCCCACTAGAACATCTGTAGAGTCATAGATTATATAGATAGACATGTATCAATTAATCTCTGATTAGAACATGCTTATTATGATTCATTATACTGAGAAAATTTTATTTTCTTACATAGCTGTGCATCTGGCAAGCAAGGAATGAAGATTTATGTACCTTAAGCTTATGATAATTCTGTTTTATAAGAATACTTCAAAGGGAAGAACATTTATATTCATTAGAAAGTCTTTTTGACTTGTCCACAAAAATTCATCACAATTTATTTTTGCCTCTTGCTTAAGCATTGTGATGAATTAAAGTAGATAATTAGATAAAAAGCTATTTATAATGTATCATAGCTATTGGTAATCTCAAAGTATTCAAAGCATCATTAATAGCAAAGTGCATAAAGATGGAGTAGTTCAGTTTGCCATTTTTTTATAGTAAATTATGCAACCCTTTAAAGTAAAGCAAGAACTTGGGTAATGGATGATCCTGAAGATAATGTCAAGGGACTGGTGACAGTCAGTGGCAAGGGAAGCTAGGCTTTGAAAAAAAATAATTCTGTAAAATCTGTGTACCAGTTGCTCTGTTCCCTCCTCACAATAACAATGCAGACCTATCCCATCCCTGACCTGTAAATCCCTGCGTGTTACCCCCAGTCTCATGCTTCCGTCTTAACCCTCTGCCAACACGGATTCTTTCTAATTACTGTAATCTTATTCCTTAAGCATGCTATAGAATAGAAATTGTCAGTAATATTTTGGAAAAGTCCTTTTTATCTTTCTTAATTATGTATGAAAACTTGACATCAAGAGATGAGAAAATTCCTGCTAAAATTCATCTAGCCCATAAAAGATGGGTTATGTATACACACATTTTATTATTTCTTTTGCAGTTTTTTAATTGTATTTTATTGTCGGGGCAATGAGGGGTGACATTTACATTCATCAGGTAGTGGTTACATTACTTCTTGAACATTGATTCCCCTTCTCATGTTTTTGTCCCCTTTCCCTCCTCCCCCAGTTACCTTGTTTTTACCCTTTCCTTTCCTATTTCAAATAAACAGATAAATGTATATACAAATACCAAGTAACAAAGTCAGATATGGTAACTACATGAGATTAACCACGAGGGGGAAAAAAGAAGAAAGAAATAACTTCACATAGTACATTAAAACAACAATCACTAAGATAAATCTCTTGTATCCATATCCTAGAGTTCGTTAGTCTCATCCTATATGGACATATATACATAGCTCTTCTTGCAGTTTTTTTTTAAACTGAATTTTTGTACTTGTGGTTCTTTAGGTTGTTTCTATGTCTTGGCTACTGCAAGTAGCACTTTCATTATTATGAGAATGCTAATCTCTTCAATAATTTATTGCCCCTATTTCATAAAAATACCTAGAAGAGGGATTATTATACCATATATTTTTATTTTTTTGAAGCGTCTCCATAGTAATATTCATAACAACTGCAATATCTTACACTTATCTATTGCTTTCTTAGAGATATATGCCAAGGACATTTGAGTATTCTGAAATTAGTTTTTTCTTTCTAGAGCCAAACAGGAGAACTTAGAGAGACCCAGAGGGAAAAGCAAGTCAGGCACAAATGTGATGGTGTTCGTACTATCACGGAGAGCACAATTACCAAACATGAGAGGGGAAAATGTCTTTGTTGGGTATCTTAAATCAGATTGCACTCTGTGAGTCAGGGGAGTGAATTTGGCCTACAGGTGTATTTATTTGGTCAGCACAGTGTTCAATAAGCATTTTTGGAACCATTTATAAGTATCTAGTTGTATGAAACTTTAACATAAATTCTAAGTTTATTGATTGTTTATTTTTTTTGAAAATCAAATACCTGGCATAACAGTCCTGCCAATGTCATTACTTGACATTGAAGCTGAAACTAGGCCATTATTTTTTTCTGTTCGGTACATGCTTTTCAGTTTATCATTGTCTCCATGTATCTTGACCAATCCATTTATATTACCTGAGAGACATATAGATGAATTTGAGCTGTGGCATCTGATAAAGAGACTGGTGAGATGTTCTCTTGAGACGGTCTGATGCTACAATTAAAAAATTCTTGAATTTTTACATTTCCATATTCTCTAGACAAGCCTTGTCTATACTCTGCTCTGTAGAATAATGTTTTGCTAAGATAATAATACAGTAAGGACTTCGGGATCAAATAGGTTTAGAAGTACGAAGTAGTGTGTTCCAATGTGGAAACTTATTATCATATTCACAAATTAAGGCTCTGAGAAGATAGACAATTATGTGCCTGTTGAACTCAGATGAAGTCAGTGTTTCCTGTACTTATTTCATGTGCAAGTCTACACTTGTATGTTAGTATGTTGGTAGACAAATACATAGGTATTTAAGTGTTACTACATAAAGCATGGTCATGTCCTAGGATAATTATCTTTGTAGAAAAAATTGGGAGAGATACTGATAGAGAAAGCAGAGAAATGTTTATTTTTCAGCCTAGGTAACCAAAGTAATGAGTTTTCCGGAAACAGAAATCCTCACATTTTAATTTTGTTGCTCTGAAATCATGATATCAGTCTCCACTTAGGGTGATTTTACTTATCTATCAGAATTTAAAACTATATTTTCCTTAAGATATAAAATTAAATGGCTCTGATTTTTGATATTTTTCATGTATAGTTTTAGTTCCAGATGCAGTAAGACTGTCAGTTACTTGTTACCCACATGTGGGTATTTCATTAGTGGTAGTCAAATCATCCCTGATAGCTTAAGGCTGATGGACAGATTTACATGTGTACGAGACTTAGGGACCCCAGTTTTTTGTTTTCATCATTTTCTCTTCAGTTCAGTGACTCAGTAAAGTTCAATGTTAAGTTCAACATAATACTTCATTTGCTTTAGAATCATGACATTTGGGTGAATCTACTTAATACAAGGGACACTAATTTTAACAGAGGAACTCTCACAGGAAGGTAAAAATGGATGAATGTGGTAAAGTGAAGAGACACACTCTAATCCTGGTCTAAGACACACCATAATCCAAATACCAGACATTATCTTCATTAATTTTTTTTGGATTGGGGGATATCATTTAACTGAGATAGTATTTATCCTCTACCCAATATCACGTGAACCTAAGTCAAGGGAAACAAAGTTTGAAGTAAGAATTTCTCATTTCCATTTATTTTGCTTTTTAGAAACTCTATAAAGAGCATTTAGCCACTGTTTTTTTCCTAGTTGATTAAAAGCTCATCTGTATATTTATAGTATTGTTAGAGATAAAATATATGCTGTTGTGTTTCTTGTCTTTTTAAAAGGACCCTTAAAAAAGAGGTTTTATTTGCTTTGCGTTATTGACTGATAAGTAAGCAGTGGTTTTGTTTCTAGGATTTTATCTACGGGCACCCTTACTGTCTGCTTTCCATCTAATTTTATTTGCTGTTATGGCCCACTACATAATTAACTCTGCATTGTAGAAAATTTAAAAGCTAAAGAAAGCCATTTGAGAGCACTGTTCAATAGTTTTCTTATTTATAAAAGCATGATCTACGTCATGTTTTACCATAGACAATTAAAATGTGAGAACCACTGGTGTGTTTGTGTCTTGATGAAAAGTATTACTGTGAAAAACCCAAAATTGTCTCTTGAGAGTTTGAGAAATCAAGACAGTATAAAACACAAAACAAATAAATAAATAATACCCAAATTGTTGTATTTCTTATTCACTTATATAAAAATATAAACTATACTATGAGGCCTATAGACACATGAAGAAATGCTCAACATCTCTGGTTATAAAAGAAATGCAAATCAAAACAACTCTAAGATTCCACCTCACTCCAGTTAGAATGGCCAGGATCAGGAAAATTAACAACAACAGATGCTGGAGGGGATGTGGCCAGGAGTGATCACTACTACACTATTGGTGGGAGTGCAAACTCGTTCAACCACTATGGAAAGCAATGTGGCAGTGTCTCAAAAGGCTAACCATAGAACTCCCCTATGACCCAGCAATTCCACTACTTGGCATTTACTCAACCATCCAGAAACAAGGACATACTAAATCCACTAGCACAACAATGTTCATTGCAGCACTATTCACCATAGCAAAGATATAGAACCAACCTAGATGTCCCTCAGTGGATGAGTGGATCAACAAGTTGTGGTATTTGTACACAATGGAATTCTATGCTGCTGTCAGAAAGAACGACATCGCCCCATTTGTTAGGAAATGGAAAGACTTAGAAAAATCATATTAAGTGAAGTAAGCCAGACTCAAGGGAAATTAGGCTCAATGGTTTTCCTCATTCGTCATAATCAGTAGAAACCTTGGGCTCTACTAGCAGAGATCTGCAATAGAGCAAAATCTTGATACATAAGGCCATATAATGTGAAGCTAATTGAAAGGACCTCCAGGATATTGAAACAAAAGCCGTATAATGAATGATTGTTGTCCTTAAAGTACTATGTTGTCTCTCATCTCCTTTGCTGTCCCTTGGTTATCTCATATTGTTATAGTATCTCACTTTGTTATCTGATATATTGAATTTATTTGTATTTGGATATTTGAAATTTGATAGGGAAGGGGGGAAAACCAAGACGGGTGGGGGGTGTGGGGAGGGGGAGGGAAATGGGTACCAAGACATGTGAAAGGGTATCAATGTATGTGAATTAATGCACCTTCTATCTGGCAAATATCATGTAACCCTTTTACTAATTACAATAAAAAATAAAAAATTAATAAAAAAATAATATATATTATGATAATTTGCATATACATTCCATTCCTAGTATAGACTGATTTGCAGCTATACATTAGATTTAATTTGTGAACCATTAAGTTCTGCCAGAGTGTCTTCTCATACTGAGTTCTCTTTCCAGGCAATCTCCGGCATGTCCACCATTTTACTTTCCAAGTCTATGTGAATATTCCCAATTCCTTTCTGTAGACATTACGCTCCTTGCAGGAATAGACTTACTATTCTGCATGCTTACACATCTTTACCTGGATGTCTCAAACGCATGTCCATAGTGAAAGAATATCCTCTATCTAAGACTCTTTCTAATATTCATCAAAAAAATCCAAATATGTTCTATGATCCTATACTATTACATAGTAATAGTATAGGAGTGCACATATATCTTCCTCTTTTTGAGATTAAATTTGCAAATGCAACAAGTAGAAATGTAAGTATCTTCATGGAAATCGTCTTTTTTATTTCTAATATATTGCTATATCCTGACAATTTTCTGTGGTGGTGCATGCTTTTGTAATCCCTGTGCTCAGGAGGCTGAGACAGAAATACCTTGGGTTTTAGCAGCCTGGGATACATAGCATGAACCTGTCACAAACCAACCAACTAACAAGCAAACAACAAAAACACAATTTTATAACAGTTCATCTATGTTTAAATTCTTAAGTGATTATTTAGTATAAACTAGAGTTCTTTGTCCACCTCCCTTATGACTTCTGATGAGGATTTCTTGCTCCTGTATTTCTTTACACCAATCCATGTAAGATATGTTGTGTATCAGAACACACCACATATTCTCTCTTCTAAATGCCTTCAGGGGTTTTCATTACCCTTCTTTCAAAACTATGGCTTCTAACGTAGCCCCTCAGGTCTTTTATGATCTGGCCTTCACTTTGCCTTTTAGGTCTTCTATCTTCTATTTTCTTTTCTTCTA
This sequence comes from Megascapheus bottae, assembly GCF_031878675.1. Lineage (NCBI taxonomy): Eukaryota > Metazoa > Chordata > Mammalia > Rodentia > Geomyidae > Megascapheus > Megascapheus bottae. The sequence goes on along the minus strand of NW_028327432.1, from coordinate 462,915 downwards.
TCTCTGCAGTGCAGATCTGTGTCTTTCAAAATTTGTTTAAAGTGATTTTCAATCTACGTTGACTTATCTTCTTTACTTCAAATGTCACTTTTCCGTGAAACCATTTTTTTTGTATATTTTTTATTGTAATTAATAGAAGGGTTACATTATATTCACCAGATAGAAGGTACATTACCTCACAAATATTGATACTTTTTCTCATGGTCCCCATTTCCCTCCCCCCTCCCCCTGATCATCATGATTTCCCCCCTTCCCTATCCTATTTCAAATAACCAAATAAACATATATACAATATAGCAGATAACAAGGTAAAAATACTGTAACAAATCGAGGTAACCAAGGGAGAGCAAAAGAGATGAGAGATAACATAGTACATTAAGGAAAACATTCACTTATTATACGGCTTTTGTTTCTATATCCTGGAGGTCCTTCATTTAGCATCATACTATACTGCCTTATGTATCTAGATTTTGTTCTATTGTGAATCTCTGCTAGGAGAGCCCAAGGTTTCTACTGATTATGACAAATGAGGGAAACCATTGAGCCTATGTTTCTTTGAGTCTGGCTTACTTCACTTAATATGATTTTTTTCTGTCTTTCCATATCCTTACAAATGGGCCAATGTCATGCTTTCTGACAGCTGCATAGAATTCCATTGTGTATAAATACCACATCTTTTTTTAAAATTTTTTATTGTAATTAGTAAAAGGATTACATGATATTTGCCAGATAGAAGGTGTATTAATTCATGTCTTGATACCCATTACCCTCCCCCCCCCGCCTCCCACCCGTCTTGGTTTCCCCCCCTTCCCTATCAAATTTCAAATAACCAAGTACAACTGCCACATCTTGTTGATCCACTCATCAACTGAGGAGCATCAGATCTACCTTTCTTATCCACAAAATCCAGAGGAATTTCTGCACATGAACAATTGGGATTCTCTTTAATTTTTTTTTCTGTAAAATACTTTCTTGTGTCTTTTTCTCCAAAGATAATCTGAACTGTTCGTGTCTCATGGGCTACTAATAACTGGGTTGGTATTTTCTAAACGGAGGTCCATTGTTTTGTATTATTTATTTGTGGTGATAATGGCTTTAAATTTAGGGATCTTGGACATTGCCACTTGAACTACACGTTCAGGTACTTTTTGCTTTAGATTTTTTTTTGCCATCATGGGGTTTGAAGTCTGGGCCTGGGTGCTGTCCCTGAGCTCTTCAGCTCAAGGCTACCACCCTACCCCTTGAGCCACAGTGCCACTTCCAATTTTCTAGTGGTTAATTGGAGATAAGATTCTCATGGGCTGGCTTTGAATTGCGATCCTCAGGTCACAGCCTCCTGAATAATTAGGATTATAGGCATAAGCACTGCACCTGGAGGAAGGTGAGGGTGTTTTTTTTTGGCCGTCCTGGGGCTTGAAATCAGGGCCTGAGCACCGTCCTTGGGCTTTCTCAAGACTAGTTCTCTACCACTTGTGCCACAGCCCCACTTCTGGATTTTTCTTTTCTTTTCTTTAAAAAAAATTTATTCCGTCCTGTAAAGTTTTCAGTGTGTCAGCTTTTACCTGATATATTGTTATCTGATATCTGATATCTGTTATCTGATATATTGAATTTATTTGTATTTGATTATTTGAAATTTGATAGGGAAGGGGGGAAAACCAAGATGGGTGGGGGGTGTGCGGGGGAGGGTAATGGGTACCAAGACATGTGAAAGGGTATCAATGTATGTGAATTAATGCACCTTCTATCTGGCAAATATCATGTAACCCTTTTACTAATTACAATAAAAAAAGGAAAAAAATTGAAGTTTTATTTTTTAAAAAATTTTATGGTCAGGATAATGTATAGAGGGTTTACAGTTACATTTGTCAGATAGCAGGTACATTAGTTCTCACACATTGATACCCCTTCTCATGTTTTTGTCCCCCATTTCTTTCCCCCACTGCCTCCCAATCTCTTTTTTTTCCTCCTTTCCCTTCCCTATTTCAAATAAACATATATACAATATAGCTGGTAACAAAGTCAGATACGGTAACAACATGAGATTAATCATATGGGCAAAAAAAGAAAAGAGAAATAAGATAGGACATTAAGAACAACAACCACACAGGATAAACTTTTTGTTTCCATTTCCTAGAGTTCATTTTATTTGGTCTCATTCTATATGACCTTATGTACATAGGTTTTGAGGGCTTTCTTAAGGCTAGTGCTCTACCACTTGAGGCACAGCCCCACTTCTGGCTTTTTCTATGTGTGTGTTACCAAGGAGTGGAACCCAGGTCTTTGTGCATGCTAGGGAAGCACTCTACCCCTAGGCCAAACTCACGGCCCTGCTTTAGATATTTGTTTTTAGTTTATTTATTTTATTTTGCTTTAATTATTTTTTTCAAGTAGTCTTGCATTTTTGCTAAGTCAAAGACTATAATCCTTCTACTTAATGCTTATAGCAGAACTAGTCATCACACCAAGGTATTGGGTGAGCTGGGGCCTTATTAACTTTTTGACTGGGCTAGCCTGGAACTACATCTTCCTGATCTCCACATCTGAGCAGCTAAGAGTACAGACAAGAGCCACTGTGCTTAGCATGTAGTCTAATTTCATGAAAAAAATTAGGCCTGATTAGACTTGGCTATACTGTTTAGGTGCTGAAAATATGTAAGTTGTGTCTGGATAGAAAATTCTTAGTCACAATTTTCTTTAAAAATTACTAATTTCTATAATTCATTCACTTGAATTTACCTTCTGATGTAATTTTTCTCATTGTGGTGGCTTATTGCCTATCCAGGGTGCTATGTTAAACATTACATAGCTGGACTTATAACTGTTAAAGTATGTGCCAACAGGATATTGATAGTTTGTGGAGTGAAATGAGATGTTAGGAGAATGGTCTATGCAGATAGCTCTCAGAGAATAAGTACATATTGTATTTCAAATGCCTTGATCAGTGTAGATGGATGCACATGTATTATGTGAAATGATTATTGTATGAAATTATTTTCATCTATTCATAGAGAACAGTGGGCAATGGAGTTATGCCACTCACAGCCAACAATGACAGAGTCTGGATATTAACTCTAGGTCAGCCACTGGGAGGCTACACTATCCAAAAAAATGGGAAATTTCTAGATGCATAAGGAATTAGAATTCATTGGTTATCTAGTTCTCTACTTATGCAATGAAATACTTTGTATTTTATACAATATTGTCAAATTCTCTTTTTGTGGTGTCTCCTATCATATACTACATCTTTTCTGTATATGTACTATACCCACTTAAAAGCTTTGATATTGTTTGTCTTTGATGATTGTAATTGGTTTCTGAGAGATCGCTGGAATGATGGAATAAATGTGAAGTTTTCAGGCTCTCTTTTTCTTTTGGCAGCAGATTGGTTGAAATGAGACAGCATTACTTTATTAATAAAAATTTGATGGTAATTAGGACAGGAGCTAGGCCATGTTAAAATGAAAAATAGCTTTTGGTATGCAAATGTTTGCTGCCTTCAGAAAATTAATCACATTCCTATGGTTTCTGGGGAATATTTAAATGACTTAAGGCAGTAGTCTTCAAGGACCTTAGAAGTCTTCAAATAATTAGTTAAAAAGGGTAGCATTGAAGTAGCTGAGTAGGCCCACTGTGAGCCTTTGGTTTGAGCCCTTCATTTTACAGATTTGAAAACAGACACACAGAAAATTGTCTTGTTCCACAAGTTCCAGGGAGATTTGAACCCAGGTCAGATAGGTTTTTACTTTGGGGCCTTCCAGATCACATGGCCATAAAATATACCAGGAATACATGCAAATCTGGTACCTAGATTTTACAAATAAACCAGCTGTGTAGTTATTCTAGGATCACTCCTTACTTTAATTATTAGCTAGCATTTATTTTCATCACTTCTCCTTTCTTATTGGCCTGTGTATGAAAACATGATTTGCTTACTGTCACTGTATGATAGGAAAAGAATCAAGATTGTATTGTGTTTTAGGCCCGTTGCTTCAAGCTAGAAATCCAACGGTTAGGTCTTGAGCTACACGAGGAAAGAAAAACCAAAGGATGAATACTATTGAGTTGTAGGGTAAAATGGAACCCAGCAAACCCAGAGGAGGCTAAGGAAGTACAGCGTTCATATTTTAGCAAGTCTGGCAGCCATCCATCTCCGGAGAGAAGATTGTGAGGGACCTGTACCTTATGCAGAGGGTGAGAAACATGAAATGAGCAGGTGGCACCTCTGTGATATAATCCTGAAGACCTTGTGCCTTCTGGAAAATTACTCCAACTTTGCAGGCAAGTGGCACCAATGCAAAACATGAGATTTGGATTAGGAGGTCTTTGTAAAGATTTCTTTCTGCTCTGAAATTCAGGTTTTGTCCTTTTTTGAAGCATTACAGTAATACAAGTTTACTCTGGCTTGCCATCAGCACTGACATTTTTGTTCTATCCTTGAGGTTTTGGAAGTTTAATAATGTTGAAATTTGTGGCCAAATGATGCAGTTTTTGAGGTAATTTATAGGAGCACTGACCTTTTCTCATTTCTCAGTACATTCCAGTCAGGCAGATTTTTCATCTTTAAAGATTTCTGTATCTGTTGCTTTTATTTTGAGTTTTTTCAGACATCACTTAAGTTATTTAAAGGAAGAATTTTTTAAATAGATAATTGCTAAATTTGCAAATTTATGGAATGCATATCACTGTTAAACTGAAGAAGACTAATTAGAATCTAAGTTGGAACAATAGCTGTGTCTCCTCAATTTCTGATTATTTTGAAGTTTGAAGCTGTGCTTTATTTAAATTAAACTTCTTTTGTGTTTCTTCTTCTTCATTTTAAGATTGATAGGCTAGGAAACCTAACCATTTCAACCAAGTCCCACTGAAGTGATTAATTTGAGTATTGCTTTTTCTCATCCAAATTAAATTAATACAGAAGAAGAAATGCATCACTTTTTATCTGATTACATTTAATTGGTTCCACTTTAATAAGCAAACATTTCTTTAATATAGTTTTTGAGTTTATTACAGTGTGCAATTGTGCACTTCGGTTCCTGTATTAACTTGTCACTTTAGGGCATGGCTGCTTTGTGCTATTCTAACACTTCGTCTTTCAGGGTTGGATTGTAAGTTACCTCATGTGTGTATTCTTGGGCAGAGGGTGCATGGGCGCACTGTGTAGATTACGATTTTATTTTATTTTTCCTTCACTTTTTTATTGGCCTCATGTAGCAGTACAAAGAGGTTTTCATTTTGATCTGTCCGTACAGACCTAGAATGTGCTTTGATCAGACTCACACCCCTCCACCACTTTCCTTTATCCTTCTTCCCCCATCCCAGAACAATCTCAAAAAGCTTTTTGTGCCATTTTCACGTATGTCTGTGAAGTAGTTTGGTTATATTTTGATCATAATAACCCCTCCTTCATCTTCTCTGTCCCTTTACCCCTGCCTCTAATATCCCAAGGAGGACTTACATCCTGTCATTCATTTTTTCAAAAGGGTTTCCCTGTGTATTTTATAAATGTGAATACAACATTTTAAATCAGATTGACTCCCTCCTTACGTTTACTATTTTAAGCCCTATATAGTCATAGTAAGAAAATGTTTTGTGATCGAGCAGCGCTATTGATGCTGATAGAAGAGGATGGGTGACGGAGAGATGGAGAGAGGGAAACTGAAATGGCGTTGAAAAACAGTAAGTCTTATAGAATAGTCATTTGTTGGTCCCTGGTAATTCAGGACTCTGGAGTTAGAGGTAACTTAGCTCAGGACAACCGAGCCAGCAGCTGCACATATTTTCTAGAACAAAACACTTTCATAATATCTTTGGGTCTCAGTTTCCTCGCAGTGAGGGGCTGACTCTGGTGATTTTGCCTAGTTTCGAGATTCCATGTGAACCTATTTTGTTCAATTGCTGCGAAAATTGACCACAGTCTATTCAGTCTTTAGTAGTGCATTTCAGGCTCATCTTTTTGGATGTTTTGGTAAGAGAAATGAGAAAGAATCTCCTTGAAATTGAGAGAGAGCCATTCAGTGAGACAATCTTATTCCTTAATGATACCAATTCTCTCCACTTTAGGAAGGTCAGATTACTCTGACCTACAACACTTGGAGTCTATTTGTTTTCCAAAGTTCTACTTCCTGGAACTTGTGAAGGAATTGTTCTTTTCTTGGAATCTCTTATATTGAGAGACACATACTTGTCATATATGTTTGTAAGTTGCTTAACTTCTTAATAGTCAGAGGTGCATATTTGTAGGATAGTTTTTTTTTCTTTTCTAAAAGCTCAGAAAGGTAAAAAGATTCAGTTTTTCCACATTCTTTGAATCACTTTTAGCTCTTTGTGATAGATACTTACTTCTAACAAGCTTTTCAAGACAGAGTAGCTTTAGACTCATTCCCAAGTTGCAAAGACTCTAGGGGAGATTCTCATATACACTGCACCTAGTTTTCCTTCTTAATAAATATCTTATATCACTATGATACATTTATTATATGAAATAGACCAACACTGATATATTATTTTTAACAAAAGCCCATATATTTTACTCCATTTCCTTTTTTCCCCCTAATTCTCTTCTGTTTCTTAGTTGTACTTAGGATTGCACTTGATGCTGTAGGCTACTGACTCTCGAATGTAATCCTAGCTACTGTAGAGGCTGAGATCAGAGAGGATCATGGTTCAAAGCTAGTCCAGGCAGGACAGTCTCTGAAACTCTTATCTCCAATCAACCACAAGAAGACCAGAGTGGCTCTGTGGCTCAAAGTGGTAGAGCACTAGCCTTGAGCAAAAGAGCTTAGGGACATTGCTCAGGCCCTGAGTTCGAGCCTGCAACTGACATTGACTCCTCCTGTCTGTATAGACTCTTAGACTTCTGTTTCAGTTTTGATGACCCTTCCTGGTTTTAAGGAGCATGCTTTGTGAATTAGATAGTATGTTCCACTGTCATAATTCTTCTCTGATGATCAGAAGGAATATCTAGCATTCTGAGAACATAGAAGTAAGACACAGTTGTTATCATGCCATGCCATGTTAAAGGGACATACTGTTGATATGTTATCACTGTTGGTATTATGTATTTCTTTAGAAGGAAATCATTATGCAAAATGTATATGCACATGTAGGGAGTTGTTTCTGAACCTCACTGAGTTTGGAGTACCTTCATAAGTTATTTGGAAATCTCTATGAAGGAGAGATTCTCTGTTCTTTCCTTCTGTTCAACCTGCCCTTTAGATGAGAATGAATTGATGGACATTCGTTTTATACTTGTGGTGATAACCTAACACAAATCTATTACTACCTAGTTGCCTCTAGAGCTCTATGAGCTCTGTGCTACAACTCTGTCACATGATTACCAATATATTTTTGCTTTGAAAATTCAGTTTTTATTTTTAGTACAAACTATTTATGGTCACAATGTTAGAAACAGGCATTCCCCGAGGATTATTGTCTCCTTGTATTGGAGAATGGTATTATAAACCCAGATCTGGAAATTAGGCATGTTTATTACGTTTTGTGTGTTGCTCTTTGTAGCTGAGAGAACAAGGTGAAAAATAGTATCTTTTGCATGGATGGACACATTTCCATGTGTTTTTTAAGATGTATGGAAGTTCATATTGCTGTTTCTGACCATTTCTTTCCTACAGGCTTTGAGTTAGTTTAACTCCATGTGATACATATTTACTTGTAATAAACTTTTAAAGTCCATGTAGTTTTAGATGTTTGTGAAAGTTGTGAAGACAGTACAGAGAGTTCTCAAGTAGTCTACAGCTGCTTTCCTGTATTATTAATATTTTACTTTTGTATGGTACATTTGTCACAATTAATGAACCACATGAATCACTCTAATTTTGCCTCCTGGCAAAGCACACAGCCTCTACCATCAACCATACATAATTTTATTGTTTAATATATTGTGTAAAATGGTTCATGAATTGTTAACTGATAACCAATGGGAAACAACCATGTCAACAATATAGTGTAATGGCAAGTTATTGTTGCATGTATTAACAGTCTTCACTCATTTTTAAAGTTATTTGGTTGTGTACATGTTGTCCTCACACTTCTCAATCAAATTATTAAATACAATTTTATTTTTTAAAAGAATTTATTAACATTGATTTTTACATCATATTTCAAATGACATGTTTAACCAATAAGTGGGAATTTTATTATAAAGAGCATCACTTTTGACTATATATTAACAATACATACATACTTTGGAGAATTTGAGCATCAAAATGACTAAAATTAAAGGTGGAAATATTCTTAAATATAGTATCATGTAGGAAAATATATTAGTCACGATACCTTAAATGAGCAGGCAAGTCATTTGAAACCATACATAAGCATGCATTTTACCTCTCAATGATGATGTTGCTTAAGAAAAGATTAATACCTAAGAGTTTGTGATTTTTAATATTATGAACTGAGTTTGAGAGATTTTCAAATGATGTTATCTGAAAGCTTTTATTCCTATTGGATTTGTTGAAAATTGTGGCTCATGAAACCCTGACATTAATCAACAATTTGGTACATACAATACACTGCTGATACATCATGGTAAAATTTGCCATATTTTTAACAGAATATCACACTCATTTTATTTGAAAAATTTGACATTTTGAATACAAAGTAGCATTAAATACGATTTTAAGTACAGTTAGATGGACTTGTTACAGTCTACCTTCCATATTTGTTTTTCAGTTGAATGTCTTTAGCCATTATGTTTAATCCTTACAAGTGTCTTTGTTACTCATCTTTTAATCCTTGCCTATGAAAGAATTTATGCAATAAATCATGTGATTGAATTGTGTGATAAATCTCCACCTTAGACCCTGTGAATGTGTCTGCTGTCATGACCCCTTCTACTTGGCCTTATGATTATTTGCTTGCATATTTTATGCCCTACTGCACTGTGAACCCTTCCTGTGCTGCAATTAAAGTCTTCCTTTTTAGAGGTTAGTATGATGCTTTTGGCAGAGAAGATATGAATTAAAGTTTTGGATCCATGGGTCTTTGAGCTTCTGTATACAGAGTAACATTATTATCACAACATGAGTACTGGGTAGTTGGATTGTCTTGAAACACACATTTAAGTTGCTTGTCAGATGTTTACATGCAACATTTGGCCCAAATCTTAGTGTACTGCTTAAGAGTGAGGACTCTGTGACTAGAATGTCTACAGCTCTTTGTTCTAGCTCTTAAAAATTGTGTGACCTTGGGAAGAGAACTTAATTTCATAATCTTCCAATCTCTTCTTCTGTACAATGAGATTTATAATAAAATCAAGTTTATGCCATTTTTATGTGTTGAATGCTATTAAAGCTAGGCATTATTAATACTGACTTACTGATAAATTTATTCTAGTCATATCTGCAATACTTTTCCTATTTTTATTACTTCCAATAGAATATTTTCATCCTCATGATCACTCCTTATTTCTAAAGATTTGATTGCTGGCTTTTCCAGTAGAGAGAGAGAGAGAGAGAGAGAGAGAGAGAGAGAGAGAGAGAGAGAGAGAGAGAGAGAGAGAAAGAGAGAGAGAGAGAGAGAGTTCTCTTTCTTTGCACTGAAAGCAGTGATGATTTCCCAGCATACATCCATTGCTTGGCTCCTGGTTGAGAAGTAATTACTTTGGCATTATCTCCTATGGCATTTGCCATCTGCTGGCAGCATCTCTGAAATGATCCAACTCTTCTGTAGTCTGCCAGTAGTTTATATTTTTATTGGCTATATTTCCAATTCAAATTCTCTCTTCTACATTGGAAAATATGGCTGATTTCAGGAGACTTGATAATTACAGGAATCTTTAGCTTGCACTACCGAAAAGTATCTATTTTACTTTGTAAAATCCTGTTAAATGTGAGAGAAAGAACCCCTTAGAAAGGAGAGCAGAATATTGTGATACCATAAATTTTGGTTATACATCATTTGTTAACACAGAAATTATTGGAAGTGATTCAACTTTGTAATTTCTACACCACAAATGGCAGTGATCTTTGAACAATAAGGTTTAGAAGGCAGTACATGTTTTGCTTTAGTGCTCAGCTTCTCTGATTTTGGATTCTAAGCCATTTTCCCTATAGGTCGTCTAGTTTCCTGATGTTCTTTTAAAATGTCATTGCCAAGGTCTGTTCCACAGTCTGGATTTGCATCTTCAGAACCACTGCTTTCCACAGCACATGAAGGATATTGTCAACCGGACACATCTTTTATCCTTTGCACTTCTGTATTTATCTTTCATGTGGATCTATGCCAAAGCCTCCTGTAAATTTTAGTGGAGTGCCTCTTAGCCTTTGAATTCCCTTTGTCTGTAGGGAGGCATATTCTTGAAAGGACTCCAGGAGGGCAGTTATAATGAGTGATCCTCTCATTTTCCTCATACTCTTACAGACCTGCCAAAAAGCCGCTTATTTCACCAAAGGATGGTGCTGTCTGAAAGACACTCTTGTGAACCTGAGGGATTGCTGCCTAGTCAGGTCCCCTGGAAGATGTCTTTGATTTGCATTTTAATCACTAGACCAAAAGCACAGGCATGACTTATGGAAAGCACTAACTCTATGACTTTAATTCTCTACTTTATTGCTGTTTGTATTCTGCATCATGTGTCCCTTAGGAATATATCCCAATAAATTAAATATATGTATATGTGTGTGTATAGGCCGATATGTAATATCTATATACACACAGGTTATAAATTAGGGTTTGACTGTTGAATTGACAAAATCTTTTTTGTTTTGAAAATTTATGATTTGTGAAAATGTTGATAATGTCCAGTATTGGTGAAAAGGTAGAGAAATAGTTATGATTATTTTTATATACTATGGGAGAATAAAAATTGCATAACTCTTTAGGGATGTTAATCTAGCAAAAGTCTTAAAATTGTTCATTTCTAATTCACTTCATGAGAAACTGTGTATAAGATGTGGTATTAGTTACTGGGAATGACAACGTATTGTTACCATTATCAATCTCATTTTTGTTTGAAGTAGGGCTATAAACAAATTAAACAAGCTAGTGAATAGCAAGAATGTTTTATGGTGATTAATGTTCTGGCAAAAAGTAAGAAATGGTATTGGGGAAGTTATTTTATTTGTTTCACGTGGGTAGTCAGAGAAGGACTTACCATGGATGTAATATTTAGGTAAAAAACAGAAGGAAGTAGGAGAGAAGGGCATGAAGAAAATTCCAATCCAAGCAGGAGAAACTAGCAAATGAAGAGGTCTGAGGTGGAGGCTTGTTGAGGAATTCTGAGTCATTTCGAGCATGGATATTGGAATAGAAGCTGTAAGAATGGAGGAGATGGTAAAAGTAATGACAGAGTGAAGATGACCAGTTCAGGGAGACAGAGGTCATTGAATACACTTTTTAAAGGACTTTATAGACTTTATAGACTGTTGCTGTTTAATTTCTATGTAAAAGAGGCTATCAGTACCTAAAGTTGTATATGCAAGGATTTTTTTGGAGCACTGGCTTATGTTGTCTTTTTTTGTTTTTGGCACAGGTGTATATAATTTTATAATTTTATATGTACTTTCAATGTAGGATACGGTCATTATATGAAAGCTAGTTATCATTTTTTTATCTAGTTATTTAAGGTGCTTGTTTACCCTTTCTCTAAACTTTACAGAGAAGTGATTCAATAATTTGCATTGTAATTTATTCCCTTGTCCAGATATAAATAAATACACACCAGAAAATGCTAATTAAAGCAAACCTTGTTATTCAAACAATTCATTATTCAAAGAAGTTCTCTAATATTTAATGTTAATTTTATTTTGTGGATGTCAACATTCTCTATGACCTTTTATCATTAGAATTCATAAGTGGCTAATCAAAAACACAAATAAGCATAAGAGTATTGAGATTTAAAATCATAGTTTATAAAAATACTTTGGTAGTGGTCCTGTAATACTTTCAAATATTTATTTGGTGGTAATGGATTTTGTATTGCCAGAGGGCAGCAGTTTTTCTACTGACTGTTATGATAACACTGTTTTATGTTTCTTTTTTTTTCTTTAAAAATATGCTTATTTTTTAAAAAAATCAGTTGTGTACAAAAGTGTTTCATAGTTTTTATTTCTCAAAACAAATTTCCAACCCTCCACCCACTGCCCACCCTACTTAAATGGTAATGTTGTAACCCACCCATTTTCCCCTTAGAGGAAGTGAATGGCTCAGAATAAACCCTCCTATAGAATTTACCACTGCTAACATTGTTTAGAGATCTAGAGCAGCTGACAAGCAAGGTTCTTTCTTGTTGAGGTTAAAACGAGACTCCCTACAATGGCAGTATACTTCCAGCAGACACCACTACAAAGCACCATCACAATTGCTGAAAGCTAAAAAATAGATATTATTTAATAGTTTTCATTTTCTATTGGAAAAGTCTTTAAATTACATTAAATAAGTCTCTTTTTCCCCAAAGAAATAGCTTTTATTATGATGCCTGTAAAAAGTAGGTAACAGTGAGCAGACCAGGATCTGGCTAACGCCCAATGCAAATGACTGCAGAGCCACTCACCCTCAGAACCAAGCTGAACCGCACCACACCTGACTATCTATAGCAGCATGGTCGAAAACCAAGCAAAAAGGTGGCACAGTCACAACCTCCATTTAGGTGATTGCGTTTATGAGGTTAGATCAGTACAATAAAGCACTAACAGAACCACCTGGGGCAAGAGAAAGGACAGCACTCCCCAACCCTGTGCCACAAGACTGTTAAGATACATTGCAACAGTGCAAACAAACAAAATGTGTGACATAAATTGGACAGACCGAACTCAAGCTACACTGGAGAGAAAGACTATCAATAAATACTTCAAGTTCCCTTCTGGCTGGTAGGAAGGATTTACCTTATAAACTGTTACCAAAACCTGGAATTCAACTTCAAATTAGAAGAAGTGATAAAGAAAAAAACATCAATTTGTAGAAGTCCATAAAAGTCCAGAAACCTCCTTTTTCATACCTAAACAGTATGCAGCTATGTACAAACAGTGTACCTGGCCCCAGCTCTTGCTCTCCTCTGCCCAGAACCAGCTTACATCCCTAAAACATCAAATGTATGTTCTTATATGCTGTGTTGCTACACTGAAAAACTGTGAAAACACCACTACACCTTTAAAAGTTCAAGTCAGACAAGACCTTATCATCATACCTGCTTTTCACATTGGCAGACTTTAATAAGCAGCACAAGTGGTAATAAACTGATTCTTTTCTTGTTCATTTCTTGTATTTTTTATTTTTCTTATTAAGTAGTTGTATAAAAGGCTTACAATTTTGTAAGTCAGGTTATGAGTACAGTGCTTCTTGATTAGTATCATCCCTTCCTTTGCCCTCTTTCATTTTCCCCTCCCATCCCTATCCATAAATTCATAGTTCAGTTTTTATTTGTTTTATATTTTCTGTTGTGCTGCATTAAAGTTGAAATAACTTTTGTTCTTAGATTACTACCTTTAAAAATAAAGGTGGAAAATTAATTTATACTTAGCAGCTAAGGTTAACACTCTTAACTTTTCCCTACAACAGTCTTGTCCTCATTTGGCTTGCTTTGTAGGCAGAACACTCCATCCTCCAGTCCTGATTTTTGTTATTTTGAAGCGATAGTCTCATGGACTTTTTACCTAAGCTGGCCTCAAACTACAATGCTGTAGGACTTAGCTTCCCGAGTAGCTTCCTGAATAGCTAAGATTGTAGACGTGTTTCCAGCACCCAGTAAGGGTAGTTATCTGAACCCATGGATTTTACTGAAGAGTGAGTTCCATTTTGATTTACTACACTTTCTATAGATATTTATGTATTATCTGAAACTGTATGCAAGAGATTATTCAGGCCAGCCACCCTGTTTCTATGTCATCTAAATTGGTCCAATCTGAGTAAGATGCACTTTGCTCGAAATTCTGGAGAAAAGGTGACTTTTTCCCCACTGAATGTGAATGAGGAAAGCTTAGTAGATCTATAAATATCTTGGAAGATGGAGGGAAGTAGGGAAAACTCACACACAAATCTGGGCATGGGTGGCTCACTCTTGTAATCCTTGCTACAAAAGAGGCTGAGATCTGAGGATTGTGTGTCAAAACCAGCCCATGCAGAAAAGTCCCCATGAGATTTTTACCACCAGTTAACCACTCCAAAACTGGAAATGATGCTGTGGCTCAAGTGGTAGAGCTTTAGCCTTGAGCACAAAGAGGCTCAAGGACAGCCCCCAAGCCATGAGTTCAAGTCCCACAACTGACAAAACAACAACAAAAATACCAAATATTATCAACAGAAAACCAACTTCACACATAAAGATAAACACACACAGAACTTTTGGTGCCATGGTCAAGTGTTTTAGATACATGAGCTAATACATTTCACTTTGAATTAGATGTTCTTTTATAGGTGAAAAATAACACTTAACCAATGTTTAGCTTTCCAAATATGCCAGTTAACCCTTGGATCAATCAGGGACTTATGATAAAAACTCTAAAATAGGGCTTTGTTGAAGGAATGATAATGTTGAATTGGTAAAGGGTAGGCCTTGGGGTAAGCTAAAATTAAATTCCTACTTAACTGTGTATTAGCAGATATCTAGTAGTCATTTACAATGTATATTGTACAATGTATAATCAAAAGTACTTTATTCGGGGCTGGGAGTTTGGCCTAGTGGTAGAGTGCTTGCCTAGCATGCACGAAGACCTGGGTTCGATTCCTTGGTACCACATACTTAAAAAAAAAAGCCAGAAGTGGTGCTGAGGCTCAAGTGGTAGAGCTCTAGCCTTGACAAAAATCCAAGGACAGTGCTCAGGCCCTGAGCTTAAGCCCAGGACTGGCAAAAAAAAAAGTACTTTATTCATGTAATCCTTTTAATGTCTCTAAAATAGCTGCTTTTTGTCCTGATTAAAAAAACCAAGGTGGAGAATTATGAAGACTAAACTGAAGTAGACACAAGTAATTTTTGAATATACTTATTTGCTTGTTCTCCAGCAGCATTTAAGTTGGTTTATTTATTGCATCTTTATAATATTTAAGCTACCACTTGAAAAATGGGAGAATTTTTAGTAGGAATCTTGATTTGTATCTGCCTTGGAAAGCAATGAGGCCTTGGATGTCCCTCTCCAGGGGAGCTACTTGCTGGAGAATGGGGTGCTGCTCTTGGCTAGGGGAAGTCCTCTGAAGCTTGTCTTCCTTCCAGGTTGTTGCTCTGACTCAATGCCTTGCTAGTATCCCTGCTCCTTTTCTTGTTTAGTTCTGGGAGATCTACAGGTAGAAACTTTAAGGGAAAGGAAGAGAGTACTTATAGCTGAAGAGAGAGAGATCATTTCTGCTTTTCCTCATCTTTCGCTTTTCCTCATCTTAAAAATAGAGTGGAATTTCAGCAATCTGCTGAGAAAGAGAGGCCCTTATTCCCTCTAAAATCAGGAACGAGACAAGGATGCCCACTCTCTCCACTCCGCTAAAAACATAGTATTAGAATTCCTACCCAGAGTAATAAGGCAAGAAGCAAGCATAAAGAGGATCCAAAGGGAATCTAAGATTCCACCTCACTCCAGTTAGAATGGCCATGATCAAGAAATCTACTAACAACAGATGCTGGAGAGGATGTGGCCAGGAGGGATCACTACTACAATGTTGGTGGGAGTGCAAACTCATTCAACCACCATGGAAAGCAGTATGGCAGTTCCTCAGAACACTAAACATAGAGCTCCCCTATAACCCAGCAATTCCACTACTTGGCATTTACCCAATTGTCCAGAAACAAGAACATACTAAATCCACTTCCACAGTGATGTTCATTGCAGCACTATTTACCATAGCAAAGATATGGAACCAACCCAGATGCCCCTCAGTTGATGAGTGGATCAACAAGGTGTGGTATTTATACACAATGGAATTCTATGCTGCTGTCAGAAAGAACGACATCGCCCCATTTGTAAGGTTCTGGAAAGACTTAGAAAAAATCATATTAAGTGAAGTAAGCCAGACACAAAGGAACATAGGCTCAATGGTTTCATAATCAGTAAAAACACTGAGCTGTCCTAGCAGAGATTTACAATGGAATAAAACCTAGATACATAAGGCCATATAGTATGATATTAAATGAAAAGACCTCCAGGATATAGAAACAAAAGCCATATAATGAGTGATTGTTGTCCTTAATGTACTATGTTATCTCTCATCTCTTTTGCTGTCTCTTGGCTATCTCATTTTGTTACAGTATTTCACCTTGTTATCTGATATATTGTATATGTGTTTATTTGGTTATTTGAAATCGGATAGGAAAGGGGGGAAAACAAGATGAGGGGTGGGGGTGGGGGAAGGGAAATGGGGACCAAGACATGAGAAAGGGTATCAATGTTTGTGAAGTAATGCACCCTCTATCTGGTGAATATAATATAACCCCTCTATTAATTACAATAAAAATACATGAAAAAAGCAAAGAAAGGGAGGCCTTTATTCTTTTTCTTTTCTCTTAATTTATTTTTTGCCAGGGACCGGGCCTACTTTGCTGTAATAATTTGTGTGCACACTCTTACATTGATGGGTTTGCTGAATGTGCCATTTGCAAACTCCTGTTGACCTGGTCTTGCACTTCAGTGACCTGTGGGCATTGTCTTCCCAATTTGGGCTCCGGGAAGAGGGAAGAGTAATTAACACCAATGGATGAGATGGCTGTGGATTGAAATTTCCTATGGCTGAAAAAAATTAAGCAACAGTGTTGGTTTCCTTATTGTGCCCTACCAAGAGGAGGTCTGTGACAGATAGAGGCCAAATTGCACATCTAGAATAAAACAGGGGCAGACTCCCAGGGGGAAGACACTCTAATTGGTGATGGTAGTTGTCAAATTTGCCAGTAACTGTCACTGTGGGAGTGACCTTTCTGGAGGATTGTTTTGAATATTGTGAAATCCTAATATATTTTATATTGTCTTTGAAATTATATGTGCATATTTGTATATGCACCAATGCCTGGGGCCCGAACTCAGTCCCTGATGATATTCCTTAACATTTTGGCTCAAGGCTGGCTGGTTCTCTCCCACATTACAGTCCCACATTTATTGATAAAATTTTTTCTGGTATTCCTGATGGGTTCCCATAGTCATAGTCTCCTGGCACTTCTCCTTTCAGAAACTAAAGTAGTATTAGATGAGGGCTGTCTTTGAGAAAATTCAGTATAAATTTTTTCCATTCATTTTATGTCTATAGGATTGCATCTTACTGAAAAACCCTAGCATCATATTCTTTAAACTCTCCCAAAGACCTTAGATGAACAACTACAACCACACCAAAAACAAAATAAATCCTGCAGTGCTCATTTATCTAAATGGCTTATGGGATAGATAGGCACACTCTAAGGATTTGGTAGAGGAGTTTTTCTACTTCTGAGTAGCCAGGGTCTTATTTATTTATTTATTTATTTATTCATTTATTTATTTCCTCTGGGAAGGAAATTGTGCCCTCAATATTTTATTACTAATGACTGGACCTGAGAAGCTGCAGCCATCCTCTCCTGTCTTCTGCCGGAGTCACTGCAGATCATTACATGAAAAACTTTTGCAGTTATCTTCCATTGATAAGATCCAAACAAAAGCAGAATAAAAATAGGTGAGTGTACACACCTTCATACTTCAGTAGATAAAGCAGCAATTACTAAATTTCACTAGTATGCTGCCTGCTTTTAGAAATGGAACATAGTGGGGTGGGGTTTGTTTCTGTTGTTCATTTTTATGGTGGCTGATCGTGGGTGGATGTCAATGGTGGGGGCCTGAGACAAAGGTGGGGAAGGAGAGAGCTCCAAGTTAGGACACTTAGGCAATCTAGGCTTTCTCCACAATGTCCCCATGAGATGATGAATCTAGAAATGAGCACTCAGGAAATTGCTATGGCATTGCGATCTATGATGGGAAAATTCAACTTAGAAAGGTAGCACATTGGCGTGATTCAAGTGCTGAGCTTAAGCAGTGCAGCTGAAAATAATGTCAAGCTAATTGCTAACGCAAGGATATAGAACACCAAAAGAATGCAAAGTCTGAAGATTCAAATCAAACTGCATGGAATCGTATTCTATTATTTACTAGATGTGAAATTGGCTACATGAAGCCATTTGATGAGACTGCGTGTGAGTGAAACAGAGAAATAAAAATGCATTGATTTTAAAATCAAATTCTTTCATGCTTAGTTATAGGCAAACAGGAAAACCCTATGACACTGAGCAAATATATTAAGTCATGTTAATTGAAATATGATAAAATATATATGGCTTAGAAGATTCCTGACTTTATACCACCACTGTAGTATGTCTTACATTTTAAGACAGTACTTTAGTACGCCTCAACAACTTGAAATTAAGAAGTAAGCATTAGTTACATTCATATGAATGAATCTACATGTTAATTGATTTAGCATGTGAGGAGAAACTATTGATTAGTTAAACCAGTTAGTAAGTTCATACCAATTAACTATATGCAAGTCTACTCTTGATACCCAACTACTAATAAAATTTTTCTGTATTTAATGTTGATTTTGCTGAGTTACTTTTAGTACAGCATAAACACAAATCTATGTCTATAAGTGAGGTGTTGTAATAGAATAGAAATCTCATTTTAATCCTTCATAGAATCACCAAACCTCATGAACATACTGGAAGGAAAGAACAGGCATTTCAACTTAAAGTCTTTTAAAGACAGTGTTGTTCTTATAAAATTCACAAGTTTAGCTTAGACAAAAGTGATCAATTTTATAGAAAAAATATTTCAAAATCTGGATTTTAGGATTTATAAAATTTTGTTTTAAATTTGGACACTGTCCTTGGGCTGTTTTTGCTCAAGGTTAGCACTCTACCACCTTAAGCCACAGTGCAACTTTTAGTTTTTCAGTGGTTAAAAGGAGATAAGAGACCAAAAGAGCATAATGATATCTGCTAAAATCTGTTTAAAAATCATAGAAATGTAAATCTTCTCAAACTATGCATATATGGAAACATAGCTAGGAAATCTCTCTGTGCAATGATTTACACCGATAATTTTGATTTTTGTTAGTCCTAGGGCTTGAACTCTGGGCCTAGGTGCTATCTCTCAGCTTCTCTCAAGGCTAGTGCTCTGCCACCTGCGCTATGGAGCCACATCCAGCTGTCTTGGAGATAAGCGTCTCACAGACTATTTTTTTTGGGGGGGGGGTCTGGGCTGGCTTCAAACAGCAATCCTCAGATCTCAGCCTCCTGAGTAGCTAGGATTACAGGTGTGAGCCACCAGCTCCCAGCTCATGAATTATTTCTAAATAAGTTGCTTTTGTCAATATGAACTGCAGCTCAAGGCTCCTAAGTTTATAGCACTCTTCCCCGTTTTTTATCTCCAGTTTGGAGAGGACTAGGTTGCATAACAAGTTGGAAATAGATCATTTCTTCTGGCTCCCTAAAGACAGAGCTCAGGCAAAGATGATCTGTATTGTTCTTATTTCCCCCTTCCCAATTATGGTAGTTGCTAGAAAAGAATTTTTATTTTGCTTTGAAAAGGGAAATAAAAAAAATTCAAAGAAATTCTAAATCTGTCTGGACATTGTAATCAATTATTTGACAAGTTCAACAATCAGAAATTGTTATTGTTCCCATCATATTATAAATAGTTAAAAAATTTTAGCTTATTACCTTTCTGTCTGTGTGCTTACATGTTACATGGATATTGTTATTATTATTAGTGTCATTCTAGGACTTGAACTCAGGGCCTGGTTGCTATCTCTGAGCTATTTTTGCTCAAGGCTAGTCCCCTGCCCTTTTTTTCTTTTTTTTTTTTGTGTATGGTTAATTAGAAGTAAGGGTCTCATAGACCTTCCTGCTGAGGCTGGCTTCAAACTGCAATCCTCATATCTCAGCCTTCTGAATAGTTAGATTTACAGGTGTGAGCCACCCATATGCCTGGTAGATATTATTATTATTATTATTATTATTATTATTATTATTATTATTATTTTGCCAGGTCTGGGCCTTGAGCTCAGGGCCTGAGCACTGTCCTGGGACTTTCTCAAGGCTAGAGCTCTACCACTTGAGCCACAGCACCACTTCTGGCCTTTTTTTCTATGCATGTGGTACCAAGGAATTGAACCCGGGTCTTCGTGCATGCTACGCAAGAACTCTGCCACTAGGCTAAACTCCCGGCCCCACTAGATATTATTTTTATATGCAACATTGCACTTTATGAAGAGGTTAAGTCCCCTCTATACAAACATTACAAAAGGTTTGGAGGTCTCCCAGAGCTGGCAAGTGGCAGAATAAGGGTAATAACATAGTAGTAGTAATAATAATTATTATCATTTGGATCTGATTTGGTGTTGAATATAAGCGAATGATAGTGCATAGCTGTTTTTTTAAATCTATACAAATTCCACTCTTCCTACTCAGCTTGTCTAGATTTGTGATTATTTTTAAATTCTTATTTGGACCTTTTCCCTTCTACCCAAGTGTTCTGAAGGAATTTAACCCTTTTTGTTTTGGTAGGCATAATTATTATCTCCTACAACTCTAGATCCCTGGATCCTGTGAGTATAAAAATTTTGTACATTGATCATTTTGCATATGCAACTAAGAGATGGTCCTTCTACAGAGAAAACAAGAAGGTCAAAGGAGGGAGATGCATTGATGGAAGAAGAGGATGAAGTTATGGATGGTGCCAGCAGCCGAGGAATGATGCTGCATCCAGAAGCTGGAAGAGCAAGGAACAGAACCTTTAGAAAGAAGCTAGTCCTGCCAAATCCTTGGCTTTGCCCCCTTAAATCTCTATGGCTGATCTCTATAATGTAGGAGAATATATTTGTGCTATTTTAAGCCACTGAAAGCAGTGGGGAATAAATACACTGATTGGAGTTTTATTGAACACACATATTTCCAAGACTGACACAGCTCTGAGTCTACACCCTTATCATCCTATCATCTTCATGCTAAAGGGCTGAAATCATGGAGAGAGTACAATAAACATGGCTCCCTCCACTTGGTGCCCAGAGTCAAATAGAGAAGATGGGGGATCCAACCCTTATTCTACTATGGGAAGAAGCTGATGGGCCAAAGAGGACTTCATTTTCCAACCAAGGAGTGGGAGGGGCTTCCTATTTGTGTCTACCATTCTTAGACTTCTTCCAAGTTGGAGCTTACACATCTGTTTTCAAGATGCCAGCCAAATAGAGTCTGTGGAATGATCACCAGGAGATGCTGCCATTTGAGAGATGTGTGCTGACATGCTTTTCATTTTGTTTGCAAGTGGTTAATGGTGAGCGTTGCCGACTCTGCTTTTGGATTCTAATATTGTGCATTCCTTTAAACTAGCTAATGCATATTCACTTGGGAGCCACTCTGGAATTTGGAGGACAGTGAGTAATGGCGGACTGCGTGAATTTGACAATGACCAACAGATGCCACAGCAGCACTGAGCTTTGCTGGGGAGTGAGCAGACAAAAGCTCTGATGACATCTTTTCAGAATCCATGACTTGAGACCATCTATCAAGGCTACTGCATTCTGTTTCCTCTACAGCTGCTAAGCCACAATCTGACAATGGTAGGCAACCTCAGCAAGTCACCTAGGCACCATTTTAACATCACAATGAAGTGCAAGTTTCTGAGCTTCAAGAGTTCTCGACAACTTGCTGTGCAACCTGGCACCAGGCCCTCATTGAAACAGCTGGGTTTCCCATTTATAATTTAGAGACAATAACAACTTCTTTATGTTCATGGAAGTCTCACAGTGTCTGCCATGTAAAGGCAAATCAAAACCTTGTCAACCATTAAGTAGTTGACACACAACTCGAACTATGCTTCATTCATATAATCCCAAATCATAAGATGCCTCTAGATTGGGCATATTCAGATGCTTTAATGCCAAAAATGTCATTAGATATTTATTACTAAGGTAGGTGCTTACCTTGCAGGGAACCAGGCTAGATATGCATAGCAACCCGGGGAGGAGAAGAACCACTTTTCTCTGAAGAGCACTGCCAGGTTCTTTCTTCAAAGAAGGAACACAAAGCAGGTGATCCCAACAGGTACCTACGACCCATACTTGAATGCATTCTATTTATGTTATTAAAATATTATTTATCTCCTCATCTGACAGAAACTGAGAGCCTTAAGGATAGTTAGATTTTTCTCAAGGAAGCAGTCACTGTAAGTAGACAAATGGATACCCCTACGGTATCAAGTGTGCTGAAGGGCACATAAAATGAGGAGACATACAATGATACCTAGGATGGAACAATGAGATTCATAGAGAGCACAGTTGTCTTTTGGAAAGAAGATAATCTGATGACCATTTTTCAGGTGTTTAATCTGAAGATTGATTGAGACACTCTTACCCCATTAACTCAACAACCATCTCAGGGTAGATCCTGTACGCAGAGCTACTCCCAACATCTGTCTCATCAGGACAAGCCAGTTAGAGAAGTGGTATCTTTAATGACGGAGGAGTAAGAACTTAATTTTTATTGTTATTATAGTTTCACAGTCACACAGGTCAGGTCATGAGTACCTTTCTTTTTGAACCATGTCACCCCTTCCTTCTCCCAGCTTTCCCACCCACAAGTTGTATCATTCATTTTCAACATAGTGTCTAACGAGTACCATTACTGCATCTGATCATCCTTTGTCCCCCCACTTCTGTGACCCCTGCTCCCAAAGATAAATAAACAGAAAAGGGAAAGATAACAAAAACAGCAGTAGCAGCAACAATGACAAAATTCTCTTGTTTCCATTTTAGAGTTGATTTTGTAAAAAGCGATTTATAGGATCATATTCACAGAGAAGATGAGCCTCGCTGCCTCTTGAACTCTGTTCCCTTTCGTTGCCTCTTGCCCAACGGCCTTGCTTTGTTTCTGCTGCAAGTGTTCGTTCCAGTGTAGGAAGCCACTTCACATCACTTCTCAGAACAATGGAAGGTACCAGAGCACCAGCCCTGTGACCTCATTCACCACGTCCATAAACACTTCACTAATAGGCGATGGCTGTACCCAGAAAAGTGGTGTGGAGTCCCTCGCCAGAATTCAACCAGTGGGTGATTAGATTGAACGGGGGCGGGATCAACGGTTGGACACAAGGCAGTTGCTAGAGCAACCGAAGGAAGAAGAGCCGGGCAGATGGGGCCTGATATTTATAGAGGATGAGGGCAGGTGCTAAGGTCTTTGTCCTGGCTGCTTTTAGAAAGAATGGCTATTGGTTTGGAAGGGTGAAGGGTGTTACACCAGGCAGGCAGTGCCTGTGAGGAGATTGCATTTTTGTTTGTTTGTTTGTTTTGCCTTAGAAATCCTTTGCACTTACTCAGGGGCTTTCATACCAAAATCTTAAATGTTTCCTCTAAACATGAACAGAGAGGAATACATGACATGCAGAAAGGTGACCGGCATTGGTAGTAGATTGTGTTGGAACACAATAGTGATTTTTCTCATGATGTGGGACTTTCAATGCCAACACTGAGATGTTTGGGGAACAGTGGGATAGTGGTGTCATCTTAGCCCATCTGGTTGAAGGATGAGAGAATTCCTTCCCAACTTCTAGACACTGTACTGGAGCCAAGCCATGATACACAGACAGGTGCGAGTTAAGCCTGGTCTGCCTCTAGGCCGTAGATGAGAGATGAGGCATGGAAGCCTCAGGTTTCTTCATAAAGCCCAGTGGTATCGTCGCAGGTCCATTTGCTGTTGCTCTATGGTGGCACTGACCTGAGGCAGTGCTGGCTTAAGAAGAGAGGTTTATTTCACTCGTGGTTGGAGAGATTCAAGGGTCAGGTGTCCATGTCAGCTCAGCTCTGACAATGGCCTCCTGCAAATAGTAACCCAGTCCTGGAAACGCATATGGGAGTGAGCGGTCATCGCATAAGCAGGAAGAAGAGGAGCCTGGAAAGTTCCTGTTTGTTCTTTTGGAGCAGTGTTCTATTGAGAACCAATGTAGGGTCCCAGTAAGGACTGTTAATTCATTTCATGAGTGCTTTCCCCATCTCAAGGCCGTTCCCAGAGGCCCACCTCCCAATGTCCCACCACCTCCACACCTGCATATCGAGGCCTAACTCCTCCAACCCACAAACCCTGGGTGGGGGGGAGAAACCGCGGCCAAACCACAGCTGTGACAAGTTATGACAATTACCACGATCATGACAGATGTCCAGCATGCAGGACATAGCATTTGTTGGAATGTCAGTCTTTGGAGCCAGAGGCCAGGGTTTCCAGACCTCATTTTACAATGTAGATTGTTTACTTAGTCAGTGAGGAGCCTAAGGGATTCAAAGCATCCAAGGCGCTCATCACAGAACCATCTTCATAGCCAAGGGACAACTGGCAGTGGATGCAGAGAGCTCTAGGATGAAGGCCCTCCATCTTCTGTTATGCAGGCTTAATTAGAACACCTTCCATTTTCTACACAGGACTCCGGATTTGCCTCTAGGACCTCCCACAGCTGCACCTTCTACCCTTGGATCTGAGTAACTAAAAGTATCTCAGGTACTTCCACACTTCACCGAATTCCTTAACACACTAGAACAATTGATTCTTTATAGATCACTTACAGAACCATCTTCAGGGCCGAGGGCGTAGATCAGTGGCTTAATTCCAAAGGGTTTGTTTAGCATGTGTAATATCCTGGGTTTTATTCCCATCACCATCATTTTTTTTAATAGGAAACATCACCATGGTTTGAAGTCAGCTCCAACTAATCAACAAAAAGCTGAAAATGGAGCTGTGTGCTAAGTGGTAGAGCACCAGCCTTAAGCAACAAAGCTAAGGGACAGTGCCAATCTCTAAATTCAAGCCCCATTATCAGCACACAGACACAGAGACACAGATACATAGACACACAGACACACAGAGGAAACAACAACTGTTTGTTATGCACACTCTTGAAAAGAATTTTTGGTGAATAAAAAGACTAATTACAATGCTTATACATCAAATGTAAAGCTTGCAAGGAGGATTTAGGATCTTTTAGAGGGATCTAAAGCTAAAGCCACGTTGACTTTCAAATTGGAATACAGTAACTTTTAGATTAGGCCATTGTCTCTTGGTCTGATAAAAATAACTCAGGAATGTTGGTAAACTGGGTACACACAAAGAAAATTAAAAAAAAACCTCCCAGAAATCGAATACCTTTGTCCTGGGGATTGCTTAAAAACTTTTCTTTCAAAATTGTTCCCAGGTTCTGTTGATTTCAGAAAAGAAGGCAGGTTGATCTGCATTCTGCAACTCACTGCTCAGAGCCTCTGCAGTGTGCAGATTTGAAATGGACTTTCTCCCACAGGGACCTTTCTTGGATGCAGGAGGGAAAGAAAAGTCAGCTAAGTTGAGACATCTTTAAAGATCTTCTCTCTGAAGCAAGATACAAACTGTGCTCTTTAGACAACACATTTCTAATGTTCTGAGCTGTGACCTTACTGCTTCAAGTGAATAGAAATGAAAATCAATTCTTCCCTGAGTGAAAAACAGAGATTTACTGGGCTTAGAGGGTAGGTGAGAAGGGAATTTAATATAAGAAAGAATAAGAGCCTTTCCAGGGGTTCTTGGAAAGTTTGCCTGTGGGGAAAAGAACAAAATTCCTACATATCAAGGAGTGGCTAATGGCACAATCACCTCAATCCTGGAATTGTCAGTGATTTAAGGACTTGTCAGAAATGTACATCGAGATACTTCTGGACAGAAATATGCCCTATTGTGAACATCAGCAGCAAAGAATAGCATGTTAGTTTGCTTTCCTTCCTCCTTTCCTTCTTCTTTCTAGAATGGTCCTGGATTTGGGCGTTATCGCTGAGCTAGCACTCTACCACTTGAGCCACAGCTCCACTTTTGGCTTTGTAGTGATTAACTGGAGGTAAGTGTTTCCATGAACTTCCTGTCTAGGCTGGCCTTGAACTGTGATCTTCATATCTCAGCCTCCTGAGTAGCTAGGATGACAGACATCAGCCATCTGTTCCCAGCTACATTACAATCTCTTGTGAACATTACCTGTACCTTCTTCTAGATCACGCTTTTCTAATGTCATCTAGCACAGTTCTCTGTCCATGGTAGATGCTGTTTCAACGTAAGGTAAATATTTACTTACAGGCTTTAATTGTTACTTCATCTTTAAGCTGTCAGTACATGTAATTAACAGGCTCTCTAAATTACATGCTTATACAATGAAAGCATTCTCTATGATTCCACAAAGACAATAGAAGGAATGCAGCAGACACTTTTCTTCTGAGTTTGTGCTCATCATATCCTTAATTTGAAAGTCAAAGCTCCCATGACTTTTCATGAACTAGCTGATTTCCATGTTTCTGAGTCACTTGTGCAACACAGTTAATAAGACTAACCCATCAAGCACGAAAGCCCTCAGATTACTCATTACCATGCTTGGTAGGTTGGCAGTTGCTTATGAGTTGCCAAAACCATTTGATTTTTAGGAAATGGGTTGTTTTTAATGGGTGAGTTTGAGTGATGTACTCAGGGGGCAAGCCAGTGGCCTGTGCCCTCCATACATAAGATGCGATGAGAAGAAACAAAGACCTGTGACAGGGCTGCAGGCTTTGGGGAAAAGACCGCAATCCATACTGACACTTTGGAGTAGCATTAGCATTCTGTGTCTGCGGTACTAACTCTTTAAAATGCCCTTTGCATTGACTATGGTATAATTGACATTGCTCCCTAAGGAACTCCGAGGATTATGGGGAGGAAGAATCAAAGAAAGAAAAAAAAACATCTCTTCTGAAGGTTTTTCTCTAGCTACAAAATTCAGGGAGACAAGGACACTTGTTCCTGGGTGATGTCATATTAATAAAACCCAAATAAGCACGGAATCTATCCATTGTCACAACTTTCCCAGTAGCTTTTGAATCTCATTTCACATGATCTTTCTAATTGATATTCATCAATTAAGCATGTGGAAGCTTAATGTAATTTTTTGTTCTAAATATCAGTTAAGATGATTCATGATCTATTTGTCCACACTGAAGTCTCTTTGAAAAGTACAACTTCTGTAGTTCTAGCAATGGATTGATGCTGTAAACACCCAAGAATGTGTAAGAGAGGAAAAGTGGTGGAAAGGAGAAAGATGCATACTCAGTTTCTACTGTAACTGAGAGTCAGAAAGTTCATAAATGTGAAAAACCTTATGAATGAAAATGACCTATTAGGGGTCAAATGTCAATTGCTGTATATTAAAGCCATCACATGGAATTATATACACACACACATATATATATTCATAAGTGTTTAATTGAAATGTCAGATTTTCTAACAAATTTATGATGCATTTATTCCCCAGATTTGTGTTGGATTGGTGGATATTAGTAAATTTGAGAGAGAGAGAGAAAGAGAGAGAGAGAGAGAGAAGAGTGTGTGTGTATGGAATGGGTTAGTAAAGGAAAAAAGTAATTTCCAATGAGCATTCCATAATAATTCTATCTACTAGAAATAAATATTTTCTTTAAAATATTTTATAGACATTAAATTAGATGAAATTCCATGGAAAATCAGAATGGAAGCGAATTTAGTGTGTTTTCTTCCTTTCGGTGAGCTCCAAGGGAAAGGTATTTATCATATAGTGATATTTACTATTATAAAACATAACTTCAAGAAATTATATTATTCTACATAGTGAATGGTGTTTGAAGTCACCTAGGAAAAATGAAAAGAATGGTTCTTGATGTGATGTGAGCTTGTTTATTTAATTATATATATATTGTCGGTTGTGGGGCTTGAACTCAGGGCCAGGGCACTGTGACTGAGCTTGTGATTAAAGCTAGTACTCTACCATTCTGAGCAGCCACATTCCACTTGCAGTTTCTGAGTGGTTAATTGTTGTGAATTGAGAGAAGAGTCTCACAGGAACTCTTCTGCCCAGGCTAACCTTTGAACCATGATCCTCGATCTCAGCCTCCTTGAGTAGTTAGTATTATAGGTGTCAGTCACTGATGTCTAGCTTAATCGCATTTTTAAACTGTGAATCTGATATGTCTTATGGAGAACACATAGGTGCTTTATAACATTTTAGATTATAATAAGAAGAAAACTATGCAAACTTGCTTCAGAAATTTTGCTGTTAAAAAAAAAGAGAAAGAATGCTCCCCCTGATATGTGAATATTAGATCTAAAATGCACTGGGACATGACAAATTATACAGGATTGTGGATACACATGGTGAGACCAGAAGAGGTGTTGCATGTCTACATTCAATTTTATTTTCGATACTTTTGGGACCAAATTAAAAGATTCTTTCTCCAGACCAATGTCAAGGAGTTTTCTTCCTATGGCTTCTTCTGGTAGGTTTATTGTTTCAAGTCTCATGATTAGTCCACTGAAGTTGATTGCTTTTTCTTCCATATGGGGTGATATATTTTTTCTTTTACATGGGGTAAATTTCATTCTTCTGTACATAGATGAATGAATATTTATTTTTCCCAGCACCATTTACTGAAGACTTTCCTTTTCCCATTGTATTATATATGCAACTTAGAAGTGAACCAGATCTATTCTTTCTTCCATCCTTGTCTTGCTTCATTTCAATTTAGCCTTGCAGGCATTTACCTTTTCAGTCCCTGTTTGCTTGATTGGAAAACAAATGAAATCAAACAAAATCTAAACATACCCAACTTTCACAAATATTGTCAAATTCCATTTTTTAAACCTTGTCAGTGCTTCCTGTAAACCCTAATATAATTTTACTTTTATCAATTTATTTCAGTCAAATTATGCACTTGGGGCACAGTATTTTTAAGACTACATCTTATGTTTTTGCTCTTTTACCATAACATGGCATAATTAGTCATCCTATAAAATTTGTGGTTTGTTTCCACATTTAACTCACTTTCAAAGGTTTTTCGATGTGATATTCTCTTTAATGCTTTATATATGTGTTAGTCATTCTTTGAAGATACCTCTCTCTCTAGGCCTCTCTGGTCTATACCTCTCTCAAAATTACGAGGTTGTTATCTAGATTCATATGTTTGAGGATTTCTAGTCTGTTGAGAGTTATCTTTACACAGGTACTGTGGTCATGATTAACAAATTATAGAAGTGAAAATTTTCTCTTCTGCAATATGCTAGTCTTATTAGTCTTTAGCCACATAATATGTAAATATAGCATTGAGCCAATTTAAAGAACCTTAAAGGTAAAATTATGCATAAAATGCTAAGCCAAAGAACCCATTAAGAGTCAAAAGAATGTGATTGCTTTTGAATCACAATTCAAAGGATTTAATGGAGATAAACTGCTCAACAGATGTAAGAGAATAAAGGCATAACCTTGGACCTTGTAACGCTTCTCCATGTGCCTGGCACAAGGATTTGTTAGCTTGAAAATTATTTCAAATGCAGTAGAGACAGCTTAGTTTAATTTTGAACTCCATCATCTGTTTTAAACTTTGAGCAAGTTGAAAAAAAATCCTGTTAGGGTCATAAGTGCTAAAATGTAAAGAATCAGAAACATCTTCATCATTTCATTCATGCTGAATATTTTTTGATTATTAAAAAAGAGAGATAGCTTTTTGCAAATATGGAGACATCTGTTTTTCTACATTGGACACTTCCAAGTGAAGACCCTTAGACATAGTTTTAAAGGCAATGAAGCTTGAAAGGATCAGGGATGGATGCTTTATTTTTATATTATTACTGCTATTATTCAGATGCAGAGAAAAAGAAACAAACAAAAAAGGACAAAATTTATTTTTAAGCTCAAAGGGAATAGGTACTTCTAGGTTTGCAAATGAAAACAAGATCTCTCTTCTTACTCATGTCTTTTACACCTCTTCCAATAAGAGGAAAATGTAATTTAAATGGAAAACTCAGAGTCGATGATTACTGCTCTCTGTATAGCTTCTAAAATTAATTTTAGTTGCTAGATCACTAATACTGGGGTGTGTCCTGTGCCCTGTGCCCTCTTAAATAATCCTTCTATGTTGCTCAGGGGGATACAGTTGGAAGTGGCACCTCTATTAACCTTAGCTGAATGCCTTTCAGGAAAGAAAAAAAAGAAAATCACTGGAGTTATACTACGAACAATACCTATCCTGAACATCCCACCACAGAACATTACTTTTATGTATGTATGTATGTATGTATGTATGTATGTATGTATGTATGTATGTATGTATGTTTGGCCAGTCCTGGGGAGTGATCCCAGGGCCTGAGCACTGTCCTTAGGCTTTTCCCTCAAAGCTAGCACTCTGCCACTTGAGCCACAGCACCACTTCTGGCTTTTTCTGTGTATGTGGTACCAAGGAATCGAACTTGGGTCTTGGTTCATGCTAGGCAAGCATTCTACCACTAGGCCAAATGCCAGACCCAGAACATTAACTTTAAATCTAAACAGACTGTTGACTAGTCTTTTCAGGCAGTGGAGAAATCAGAGAGTCAAGACAAAGATATTTCTCATCCTGAATTTCTATCATTATATGGTGTATTTCTATTACCATAAAAGCTGCTTTGGATGTGCCCATTAATTAACTGGGAGCAAGATAAAGGCTGAGCATCCCAGACCTTTCCCTGTTGCGTCTGTGTCCTTTGCCCTGAGTTCCTTTCTTCTCTCCAGGAATCACTCTGAAGGCACATACAGGAGAACAGTGTCACCAAGGCCCTACCTCACCAACACTGACACAGTAGGCTCTGGGCTCTCCCGATGCCAGCTGTGAGTACATCGATTGAATTATGGAACTCTTTTCACAGTCTGTCCCCCAATTCTCTCTATTTAGCCCAAGCTCAGCATTTGAGACCCAAGATCACGAAGCACAGCTGAAGCCTAACTGAAGTTCCAGTTGTCTTCTTGTGGCTGCCATGGAATAAATCTTTTTCTGCCCTTCACCTTAATCTTCCTAGTTCTGCTTCCTTATACCTTGGATTATAGGTGTGTACCTCCATGTCTGTTTGTTCTTTGAAATAGGTTCTCACTAATACTTTGTGGGGGCTAGCCTGCTATGCTATAGGATCTCATTGAAACCTTTGCTACCTAATATTTAGTTATCAGAGTACAGGTTTTCTTCCATTATTAGATTATAAGCTTCTAAAGGACAGTGCTTTGCATCTTTACATCTGTAGCATATTCTGTGATATCAAAAATGCTTTTTCAGAGAGCATGCCTTGAAAAAAATATATCCCCAAGGGAATCTGACAGTTAAAGTAATACTACTACCCTTACTTTGTAAAACTGAAATTTCTTTAAAAATGCTTAACTTATACAAATTGTGTATTTTCTAGTTAATTCTTTACTGTTTTATTACATTTTAAGTCATATTAGTAAATTTAAAAAATGCAGCTCATTCACTGGGAACCCTGTGTGTTATCTGCATAGCTCAGATCTAACCCAGGTAATGCTTAGCCCCTTTCATATCTCCTCAATAGCCACGTGTTTGAGATGTACAATGCCACATCAAGTTAGAGCAGTAAAGGGGGAAAGAAAGAATTCTCAGTGGACTTTGTAGAAAGCATCTAAAAGATAAGTCTACAAAGTCACTAGGGGCCAGGCTAGTATTAAAAAGATGCGACTGACAATCACAATGGTATTCTAACGTGGTTGAAATTTTAACTTAATATTAAACTAATTTTAATTCATTTTGGGGCAGATTATTTTCCCTTAAAGTCTTCCTTAGGGTCCAATTTACATTGATTTGAGAAGACACAAAGATCTCAAGCAGTAGAATTTATTCTATTCTTTAGAATACTGACTACAATGCAAAAGGGTCAGGGCATTAAAGGACAAGGGAAATAATCAAGGGGAGAAGGCAAAATGAATAATTTCCACCTGCTTGGCTTTGAAACTTCTCATTCAGAGTGGTCTACCAAGTGGAATCATGTTGGTATCTGTCCAATAGGGAATGGCTACATTATCCTGCGGCAAGAAATGCATCTCGGAAGGATTCTAATGAAAACGGTGCCTAAACAGAAGAGTTTAAAAAAATATAAGAAAAGTTAAAGGCAGACAAAGACCCCTGAGTATTTTCAGAAAATATTTACCAACCACAGTGAAAAGGCAGGTCCTGGATAGAAGTAGCTGAAAGGAGGAAGAAATGGTTAGGAAAGTCAGAAAGAGAGAATGCCTAGGGAGAGACCAAATTTTGTATTATAAGGAAGAGACGAGGAACCCTGGAGGTGTGACTGCTCACAATTATCTGGAGGGTGGGGGGAGAACAGTGCTGTGATTCAGATGATTGATAAAGAGGCCCAGGGACTCCTCTTGATCTTTGGAGGACAATTTTAATTTCCACACAGGAGCCCCAGGTAGGGGTGCAGTTGACAGTGGGGAATCAAGATGATGGAGCTCCTTTTGGACATAAGTGCTAATTGTTCTCTTCTCACTACTAGAATGAGTCAAAGCAACAACAACAAAAAGCAGTCTATTATAGGAATAAGAGAGGAAATTTTTAAAAATACCCTTTTCTCCAACTTACAGAAGTCAACTAAGGAACATTCCTGTGCATGGCAGAAAGTTCCATTCCCTCCCTGGGATGGGAATTGTGTAAATGGAAAGCCCAAGTAACTTTTCAAAAGGGACATGGCTTCACTTCTAGATCTCACTCAGAGCCAGTCTTTGGTTTACAAATGTGCTTGCATAGCTCAAAGAGGCAGCCAAGGAAATGCTATGCTCAGATCTATAGGAAAGGAAGCCCAGGTGAATGGTTTGGCACCATCAGCACACCTGGTAAAGGCTAAATTATAAAAAGAGAACCTACTTTTCCTTGGGAGAAACAGCATGTTCTTCAGAAAGAGGCTGGGGCCAGAATTCAGATGGCGTGGCATACATTTCTTAGATGTGCACTAATCCAGCCCCACAGGTCCCTTCACTAATATATCAACTCTGACAATAAAGAAACCTCCTACAAATGAACACAAATTTGCTTAATATTTGAGAGCTATGAATTAAGATTTGAGAGCTCTGAAAGGCATTGGATAGAATATTTACCTACTGTGCCAAACACTTAAACTTAGTGTCTATCATGCATGAGGATTAACGATGGCTTTTTGAACTTGAAAGTCAGTTTATATTCAATCTCACTTGAAGACAAAGCTAAATTATCATTTGCTTATGAATGGCAATGTCACAGCTGTGTGTGTATATATATATATATATATGTATAACTACATCTATATATTCACTTTCCAATAGCATTCCATTATATTAACTCAGGTTGTCAAAGGATTTCTCCTAGACATCTTTTTTTGCATATAATTTTTAATGTAATTAATAGAAGGGTTACATTACATTCGCCAGATGGGAGGTGCATTACTTCACATACATTGATACCCTTTCTCATGTCTTGGTCCCCATTTCCCTCCCCCACCCTCACTCTCATCTTGTTTTCCCCCCTTTCCTATCCAATTTCAAATAAACAAATATGCAGTTTTTTCTCCTCAAAAATGTTCTGAGAGGATGCTTTAGACAAAAAAAATTAGAAAGGAACACCTTCCTCGGTTAGATATGATGACAATGCAATTAAAATTTTTGCATTTGCAGTATTCTGTCTGGATAAAAGATTCCCCCCCCCAGCAAAATGTGGATGATGTTTTAATTTCCCCATGGCCTTTCAGAATTCTGTTAGCATTGAAAAAAAGTTTCAAAGTATTATTTCTTACCATAAGTTTGAAAATACCTTTTTATTTCCTCCTGCATATAATGTTTAAGTTCACTTTTCTCCTATTAGCTTCTTTCTCCAGAAAGAATAGTTTCATTTAGTTATCATGAGCTTACCCTTTTGGCATTTTCTTATTGATACACATTAATGTACAAAGCAATGGGTTCTGCTGTGACATTCTGAATGTTCATATCATGTCAACTCCCTTTTAAAAGTAATTGTAATTTTAAAAATTATAGTGAAGGGGATGTACAGACGGGCTACAGTTCGGTAAAAAGTACACTTCTTTTTTGGGTAATGTCACCTCTTCCCATGTTCTCTCTCAGGCTTTCCCTCCCATTCCTCCACTCACAAGTTGTACACAACTTGTATTCAACAATTTTCAGCATAGTGTCCAGTGAGCCCCACTGCTGCATTTGTTTATCCTTTGTCTCTCCATTTCTGTGCCTCCCTTTAAACTCCCACAGACAGATAACCAGACAGAACAAAATGGAAAGACAAGAGAAACTAAAAGGAAAAAAAGACCCTCACTTTCATTTCCTGGAGTTCATGTGGATATATAGTATTTTGGATGATCAGATGCACATAGGCAGTGTGCCTTTCTGTTCTTCTCCTGTCTCCTCCTTTGGTTTCACTATATGTGAATGCCTAGAGACCTGTATAATTTCTTATGCCCAAGTATTTTAGATCTAGTTAATTTTTGTGTTTTTTAAAAAACTATCTTTAAGTAGTTGTACAAAAATGGAGTTGCCACTTTATGTATCAACCTCTTTCTTAACTCCCCTTTCCCTTTCTATGTCTTCTCTAATCTCAGATCTTATATGAGAACACAAAATACTACCCTTGCAAAATCAAGCCCGTTGTTTATATGCCACACACAAATCTCCATTTCCTCACTACCACTCAGAAGAGAGAAGACCATGGTTACAATAACAATACTTCAAAGACAAACTATACATTTAAGTATGGTAAATAAAAATCAGAAACAATAATAAGAATAGAAAAGTAAGAGATTGGGCATGTGTAGGATACACTAGTAATTAAAATCATCAATGCTTATATTAAAAATGAGGTGGCAGGAAAAGCAAAAAGGGGCGGAAGAAATAGTGTTCTGGATCTGGAATAGAAATGTGAGGAGAGAGGTAAAGTCCCCCTGTGTGCTGGAAGTGGAGGATTGAAGACAGAAGAAAGAGAAGGTAGCGAATAGGCTCTTAACACTGCTGAATAAAGGTGGGTAAATTTCTTCTTCTTCTTTTTCTTCATTTCCTCTTCCTCCTCCTCCTCCTTCTCCTCCACGCTGAAGCCTCTCCTTTTCCTTTTCTTCTTCCTCCCTCCCTTCCTCCTTCTCCTCTTCTTTCTCCTATTTCTTTCTCCTTCATTGCCTTTGTCAGAGACCCAGAAACTTCAGGGGAAATAGGTCATTTACAGAAGGATCTTGGCAGGTCTTCCCAGGGTTATGCCCTGGCCTGAGACCCACAGTTTGATTTACAACTATGTTTGCCTAGCAAGTACACTGATTCTCATTAGGTTCCGTATGTAAGTTGATTTGGGGAAAAAAAGTAAGAGGATGGAGAACATTGGGGGAAATTAGAATTTCCTAAAGCCATCCATTAGTGCTGTGTTGCTGCTAGGACTGAGTGTTTTACAAGCTGACAGTCACCTAAAAACTTAAAGGAAAGCAGTTTCTATAGCAACAGAGGAACCATTTGAAGTGTGACTAGATAATCTTTTCTTATAACTAAGAAAGCAGAGATATGGAAATTCATTAAAGATATATTTCATATCTTCTACCTAATGCATATTCAGGGCAAGTATACTCTTTGACATGTCAAATATCTTGCTGACATCTCAGTGCATTAAATAGTGATGCATCTTAATGGTTTGATTAGCTTCCCAAGATGAATTTTGGCTGCTAGTAATCATGATTAAGGATATGTATTCTGGACTTGATTGCCTTGGGTTCAAACACTAATACTCCCAATTTTAGTTCATTGCTATATCTGTTCCTGAGTCTTTTATCTTTAGAATGAAAACAAATAAATCTACTCTGAATATTTGTAAGCCTTAAAGAAGTGGAAATATATAAGCAGTGTCTTGTTGGTGAAAATAGCTTACCAAACACTGCCTACTGTAAATAACAAGTCTTTCAGAAATGGACTGGCTTACTGTTTTCACAGATAAAACTGGAATTCATAGTCCATTTAAACAAATGCAACTACAGTTGGCTCAACTTTCTAACATTTCTATTTGATCCAGGCATCCTCACTGGCATAGTCAGTAATACAAGATGAGCACTGTGTCATTACTTCCTTTTAAGTTACATATTTGTCCAGTAGGCCAGGGGAATGATGTGCTGTCAACCCCTTTTCAGGGTCCACTGGTAGAAGGAACATGGGAAGGCAAAAGGCCCCTTTGGTGGAAGCTTATAATCAGTCTCTCTTGTATTCTCTGCATGACTCCTCATACTCTAGCCTTGGCTTGGTTTCTAGAATAAGAAAGGGTCCTGCTTCAGGATTTCATGAGTACTATTCCTTCACGGGCTCATTTTCTTTTCTTGGTTCTTCCGATAACTGAATGTTTGTAATCACAACAGTTTCAGCCCAGATGTTGTCCCTCTTTCAAAAATTGTTTTGCCAGATCATTTTGTATCAAATCAATCCATTAAAAATTCTTAGTGTATTTACAATTTCTAATGATTGACTTAAATTAACTTGTGGAGCTGCCTGCCTCACGGATTCATGTTTCATGCAGGAAGTGACTGGTTTCTTTCTAGTGAGGGATGTAGGCACTTAGTAAGTGAATGATTGAAAAGAGTGGACAGGCACACAGAAGAGTAAGTCCTCATTTGGACCAAGATTCTACTGAGTTCTTAAAAGAAAAATGGGCAGTGCGAGATAGGTGATGTAGAACTCAAGAGAAGCATAAGGGAACATATAAAGGATTTCTTTTGAACCTGAACACATAACTACCAGGTCAGGCTTCCTATTTCCTGCACACCCTTGAAAACTGCTTCTCCTTGTCTCACTTCTGTTATTGGGTAACTTTTCCTTTCACAGTCCTCCCATTCCAATCTTGTTATCCTCCTACTTATAGAAATGAGGTGCCACCCTGTAGCTCTAAAGCAGAATATTTTGTTAAAACATTCACATCCACAGCCACAGGGGATTGCTTAGATAGCACAATCATGTTTATGTAGCCAGAAGCAAGAAACGATGACTTTCCACTGGAGGAGATCACTTAGCTAAGAGCTATGGGCTTCCATTAACCGTGATAACCACAGTCTAATTTCACTGCGGAATGAGAGCTGTGAGATAATTAGGAAAAGTGCAGGCCAGAATGCCAGTGCATATTTCTCCTAAATTAATACAGCCTCATCAAATAGGTTATATTAAAAACAGACACTGTATGAAACAAGATCATTGATTGTCTTAATTAATATGAATCAGCAGGCAGAGTCAGGGCCTACATTAACCTTGGCAGTGGTTGAGAGTCTGGGGAAACTTCACTGAGCAAAACTGACTTGGAGGAAATAAATCTGTGCTCCGAGTCTGGATATTGTGCACTGGAGCATCTGTTCTGATCTCCATGTCCAGTCCAAAGGGTCTCCTTTGTAGGCCAAGGGAGGAGAGCAGACCATACAAAACAAAAGTCTCCATTATGGGTCAAAGTTCACAGGTGGAAATAAACCAATAAAATGACAATGTCTAACATCTTTTGAATAAATAGGATTCCAAAAATTAAATCTTGAGGAGAATGGGCAAAAGATTAGAAGTATTATTGATCAAAATTTCTAAGCAATATATGGGTCATTTCCAAATGCTTCTGATAATTACAGTGGCTATGTATCCCAAGGGAAATTAGTTTCAAAGTCCTTCCTTTCTTTTCCTTATGGGTTTTTTTGTTATTGACATCTTAAGATATGTTAATTTCTAGGAGGAAGAAATTTTTGTTCTGTTTTGAATGATATTCCAAGAAATTCTTAGTTATTTCAAGCACAGCCATTTTTAGGTTGCCATATTTAGCAAACATATATGAACTGCCCAGTAAAATTTTAATTTTAGATAAACATGCAATATTTAAGACATCCTTGAACTGAAAAATTGGTTCTGAAATTCCAATTTAGTTGAGTGTCCTTTATTTTATCTGAAAAACTATATGTGGCTTTTATGTTTCTGAAACCATATTTTCTTTTTCTTTCCTTTGTGGTTTTTAGAGAGGATTTCAAAATGTATTCCAGGGTGACCCTTGAATTCATGATCCTCCCGTCTCACCTTTCAAAACCTTGTTTTACAGGCAAGAACCACTACTGTGTTCACATTGTTTTTAAGAGGAGTATCTACTTCATTTGCAGCGAAGAAGACTAGAATGTGTTAAACAAAGTAAAAAGTTCTATAAAATTGCAGAGCAGTACCTAATATTTAATTGAGCTAATTGGTGGGGATGTAAAATATGTAAGGTTCCCTTAGACCTATGTCATACATTGGATGTGATGGGCCTGGATTCTGAGGACCAATGTGTTTCATTTCCAGAGCTTGTTCTCTTTCAACTTGTCTTCTTGCTTGCTCTTCAGGCCCAATGTTTAGTACTTGAGTTCTAGTATGGACATTTGTGAAAGTGTTCTGAGATTTCAGGCAAGTCCTCTAATATTTCTATGCTTCATTCTCATAAAGTACAATGTCTTGCTAAATATAAATTGCTCTGAAACATTTGTTGAATTGAATTGGGTACTCATTTGCATATGGATTATAGGGAGGGTTGTGGTATACAGCAGAGGGATTGAGAGTTCAGGTTTTCTGGTCCCCTGACTCAACTCTGGGCTTATTCAATTTCTTTACACTTTGTTTTCTCAATGATAAACACGCCATAATAGAATAACTAAGCCACCACATCATTATAGAGGATAGAATACATTTTAAGAACACCTACCATGGAACTAAGCTTTTAACAACTGCTCTTTGAATTTCAAATATAGGAGATTATAAATGAGCAAGGCACATTGAAAAGTTTGGGTGCTGAATAAAAAAATACAACGAAAATAGGACTTGGTTTTAATCCTTGCTCCGATGGGGGTAATCAACCCTTTCCAACATTTTTGAGACTCACCAAACTCACATTTCTGAGTTCAGGTTTGTAATCAGAATAAAGGAAAGGTAAGAGCTCTGGATATAATTTTTTCTAGTTTTCCTTAGCTAGATAGTCCCTTTCCTTTGAGTATCTGTGACTACTTTTTATCAAGACTTAGACATCTGAGAATGTGGTAGAGCCAGAAAGAAAAAACAGGGTGCACATACCAACATCTATAAGTAGATGATAGAAGAAAGATGGCCTTCCATTCTGTGATGTCACGATATCACCTTCTTTAGGAGTTAACCTAAATTTGGGAGTTTTACTCTGTGAATTAAGAGAATATTTTATGTGGTTTTTAATATAAACTATATGACTCACCAATGTGATTGGTAAAAACTAATCTTCAAAGTCTACGTAATGGCTTTGAATAGCACTGAATTTTGTTTTCTTTTGTCATGATTGAAGTTTCTCTTCCCCAGACTACCAAGTATTTATTGGAATATAAAGAATAATTTATGAATAGATCTACTGAGCAAAGATTAATCTTTTTCTTTGTTGCAAAACCCTAAGTCCACTGGAGTGAAGCTCTAGGAGAATTAGAATGCAAGAGCTCATCAGCTTCTGTTGCAACTATAAAGAAAATGACACAGCAGCATGAATGATGAAGAACTTAAAAGGAAATGCAGTAGTTTTTTTTAAAACCCTATTTTAAAATTTTACCTGTGTGATTTCACCAGTGGAGAATAAAATTCTTGGGATGAAAGCTTGCAAAGTGAAATGTTATATGGTTCACGTTTTGTAAGAAGAGACTGCATTTCTGATCTGCTTTTTTAAGATTCAGATAGCATTTTTGAAAAGTTCCTCTTCATTCTGAGGTTGAAGGTGGAGCCCTTGTGCTGTGTCCAAGGGGTGTTCTCTGAGAATTGCATGAACAA
Organism: Megascapheus bottae; assembly: GCF_031878675.1. Taxonomy (NCBI): domain Eukaryota; kingdom Metazoa; phylum Chordata; class Mammalia; order Rodentia; family Geomyidae; genus Megascapheus; species Megascapheus bottae. Next base: position 423,385 of record NW_028327432.1, on the reverse strand, counting down.
GCAATTCTCACAAGGACATAGGACAGTCCAGAAAAGAAATGTTGCTTATATTTTTTAACTCCTAGTTTACCACCTTCCACATCTTGTATAAACTGGGTAAAAGGGAACTTTGTGGCCATGGAACAATCAGCCCTTTGAGCCCTGGAAGTTGAAGGGTTTTTTTTCCCCATGGCCTCTAGTTTTAGTCATTTCTGGAGGATAAGAGGAAATGGTCCCTGCGCATGCATGTTTCTATAGCATGATCCTGATGTGGTGTCAGTTTCACAATCTGTATAATCAGGGGATTTGAGCCTGTTGCTGTTTACAGTTCCTTTTCCCTAGAACATTCTTTGAATTTAAGGTGAGTTTCTTTGTTTTGGTGCTGGCACTAGGATTTAAACTTAGGGACCTAGCTCTGTTCCTTGTAGTTCTACCCCTTGAGCCACAGCTCCACATCTGAATTTTGGTGGTTAAAGAGTCTCACAGACTTTCCTGTCCCATGCTAGCTTCCAACCTCCATCTTCAGATCTCAATCTCCTGAGTAGCTAGGATTACAGGTGTAAGCCTCTGGTAAGGTGAATTCCTCTTTGTCTCCTTACCTCCCTCCCTCCCTCCATTCCTTCCCTCTATTCCTCCTTCCCTTCTCCCCCCCTTTATTTCTTCCTTCTTTCTGTTTTCCCTCCAGATCAACTTGCCTTGTGAAGATCTAGGTATGAAAGCAAGGAAAGAAAGGTGACAATGGGAAGAAGATAAAAAAAATTCACAGCAATCAAATCCCTACTGTGTTGCCAGAACTTCACAAATAACATCTCATTGTTTTTCTTACCGGACCCTATGAGGGATCTGATTATTGGCACTGTGTATTTTTAATGTATAGAGACACGGTAGGTCAGTAGTATGATATAATTTGTGCAAAGACAGGCACTGAAGTAGTAGAGTTGGGTTTTGGACATTCGTCAATCCAATTCTAAATTTGTGTTTTTGTTCCATTGCAAATAAGGCTTTGTGTATATTTGCAACAGAAGATGTAGCCAATCATCTCCACCCCCTCTTGGGGTAAACGGAGGATCTAAATTAATAAAACATAGCATGGATTTAAATTATGTGAAGATGTTCTTTATCCAACAGTATCCTATTTTTGCCATGAGCATGATAAAGATAATTAACAGACTGTTTTAACAAGTGGCACTGTCATGCTATGCATTGATTTTCTCAGTATTTCACATACTTGAGAAACATTCAGGAATTACTTTTAATATTACTTGCAAATATCTTTGCTTACTTAGTTTATACAGCATTCCTTTTGATATCATGTCATAATTAGACATATCTTCTCTAATTCGAATCAAAGAAGTATCTGAAATACCTTCTAACATTTTTATGTTTCTGAAAAACTTTATACTTTGTGATATTGTTAACAGTTATTATTTAGTAATAGTCTGTATGCTAGATATAATGTAAACCATTTGGATTCCTTGAAGATGAAAATAAGCAAATTTTATTTTATTTAATGATTACAATTTTGAAAGAAATCACAATTCTTATCTTCTTTCTCCATTTTGTGTTTGTCCAGCTCTTTCTTTTTTGTTGTTTTTCTTGCTACTGTAGGTCAAACTTTTCATCTGTATTGGGGAATAAACTTTTTCTTAGCAGTTTTTTTGGCCGATATAAATCTCATGGTATTTTTGAAGGTTTGCTGCCATGTTAGTTGTATTTCTTTTCCAGGTCACAATGAGGTACTGGTCAGAAAAATAAAGGGTAATTTGTTAGACTGTGTTCTAATAAAGTAAGACTTCTGAGCAAGACACCAGTGGCTGACATATGAAATCCTACCTACTCACTATGCTGAGACCTGGAGGATCAGTTTGAAGCTAGTCCAAACAGAAAATTCTTCATTTCCAATTAACCAGCAAAATGTTGGCTCAGGTGATGGAGTTCCATCACCAGTACCAGAACAAAAACCCAAACGATGATGTTGATGATGATGATGATGATGATAAATTATATGGCAGACAGCATCATAATGATTTCTACTCATAAGACATTCTGAGATGAGATACTTACTATTTATGAAGTTTCAAGCATTTATTCAGTTCAGTGTGGTGATCGTATTGTTCTTGCTGTGTGGGCGGGAGTGAGTAACTTCACTTTTGAATCATAGTGAAACAATGAAGGCTTTAAAGATAGGGCATGTGAATAGTAGGTGCTATTTTGGCTCTGAAAAAAAATATACCAGTGAACTCTGCTGCCATTGCAAAGGCACCTGGTGAGAAACACCTGGTGCTTTTCTTTTCTATTATTAAAGAACTTGATGTCAGAAAATAAAATGAAATAAAATGCTGCCAGTGACACTTTCTGAAAAGATGGGTATCAAATCTTTGGCTTACGGAATTCATAAGGACTTTGAGATAATAGATTATATTACTTATGAGTGTTTCCTTCTTACAGTGGTATGTGTGGCTATTTATAATGATTCTGTCATAAAATATTTTATATGGACTCTGTACTATACTTCAGCAACAAATAGTAATTAATACTTTGGCTGATGTCTTTCAAAGTATTTCCCATGTGCATACATAAACATATAAATACTTTTCTAACACAACAACCCTGCTAACCAGATTACTTTTAGGACTTGTGCATATGAATGTTTTGGCGAATATTGCTTTTGCACATGTAAATAGGAAGTGTGAATTTTTTTCATATAGTTATTCTTTTGAAAAAACGTCATGCTAGTAGCCACAGAGCTCTGTAATTTATTGAGTCTTGGACTACTCAGCTATTACAAATTGCACTGTGATGAACATATCTGGCTCGTCATTCATCTCTGACACCTCTTGATTCTCCCTCCACAGCACTGTGGGTATGTTCTTGGACTGTCCTGTCCACGTCAGAATATTAGCATCCCTTGCTTCTACCAAAAGATGAGAGGAACCCTGACATCTCCCTGTGCCTCCAGACAACCCAAATTTCCCCCTCCTTCCCATGTTGCTAAGGATCCCCTTGGGAATCCGAAGCTTCTCTCTGGCGAGCGATGGACCCAGAATAAATTCAGTCAAGAAAGGATTCTTACACAGTTTGCTACTGTTTTGTAACTAGCCAATTCTAAGGTACATTAGTCCTCAGTTTCTTTAGCTGTTAACTGGGAAGATGATCTACCACATGGAGTTTTAGGGAAAATTATACACAAGACATTACAATGCCTCACACCTGGAAAGCACTCAGTTAGTATCGTACCTACCCAAATTGAAAGAATCATTTAGGGTCTCAACTTATTTCTGTCCTTGTAGGCTCTCTAAAAGAGGCATGCCAGCAATAAGAGTTGTCTTCAAGTTTTTTGTTTTCAGCTGTGTGGAAGGGATATTTAGGGAGGTAGAAATTTATAGTTATGCACGAGACATCATCATAGTCAGTATTTGAGTTATGTGGAACAGTATGTCAGGCAATGTGGGGAAAAATACTGAGATGCCTAATATGCTATGCATTTTATATCTCATACAGTTTATATTTCAATTTTTATATTTGGCAGCATGTTAGTAAAGTGATGTGATGTATATAATTTGTAAATAAAAACACACTGTGCTTTCTTGCCCCAAGTTATTTCTTTGCTCATGGGTGTGAGAACAGCATTCATTTTGGAGACCACTTGCTGGGAAGATAGAAATTCTTTTTTTATTTTGGAACAGAGGAAAGGAGTTGTAAATTTCACTGCCGTTCAGAGTGCCTACAATTCATTGTGTATTATTTCAACATCATATGCATGAAGTTCATCATTCTTGGGGTTTTCAATAACCGCAGAGTTATGCTTTAAGTGTTCCCACCCCAGTCTTTCTTTCAAGATTGATTAAAATAGGAAGGAAAGTGAAATGTTTCCTATGTTGTGGATTGCCTTTCCTTCTGCTTTGAAAATGGGAAATCAAATATAATATGTTGTCCCTTTTGCAATGTCAACAACAAATATCTCGAGAAATACTGCCCTAGTTAATTAAGTCTTTTCCTGGTCCCTCTGTTCAATCCTCTTTGAAATAAGGTGCCTAAGAGATGTGGAGTTGCTATAGACTTCAAACCTGCAACCTAATAACAGGTTTTAGGAGCTGCTGGAGGGAGTGAGCTGTGTATTTGGCAGTGTATACCATGTACATTTTCAGTTCTGTGTGTATGTGTGCATTCATATTTGACTAAGAGGAGCACCACTGGGACATGAACTCAGGACCTTGAGCTCTCACTTGGCTATTTCAACTATTTCATGCTCTACCACTTGAGCCACATCTCCACTTCTGAATTTTTTCTTTTTGCTGATTAATTAGAAATTAACATTTCATGAACTTTTCTGCCTTGTCCCCAGCTTATGCTATTTATTATTTTTATTGATGATGATGATGATTTTAGAAAATACTTGGTTGGAACTTATACCTTTATATTTGCTCAGCTTGCTTGCACATCTGGTGCTCAAGTATTTGATCCAAACCTCCAGACCAATATCTATTTTTATTCTGATATAATCAAAGAGAGAAGAGAGTCTCTCATCTCCCAGACAAACCCAAAATTTGAAGAAATAAATGAACAATAAGGTAGAAAGTTAATGAAACAGGACTGTTTCATCCAAATTAATTGTCCCCGCCCTTTCATGTCCAGTGTAGCTACCCTACCTACTATGTAGAAAATATTTTGTGAATAATTTCTATGCCTGCAAGCAAAACAGTGCACATGCTTTTCTTTTATTTATTTATTTATTTATTTATTTATTTATTTATTTATTATTGTAATTAGTAAAAGGGTTACATGATATTTGCCAGATAGAAGGTACATTAATTCACATACAGTGATACCCTTTCACATGTCTTGGTACCCATTACCCTACGCCTCACACCGCCCACCCATCTTGGTTTTCCCCCCTTCCCTATCAAATTTCAAATACCCAAATACAAACAAATTCAATATATCAGATAATAAAGTGAGAGACTATAACAATATGAGATAACCAAGGGACAGCAAAGGAGATGAGAGACAACGTAGTACATTAAGGACAAAATCGTTCGTTATATGGCTTTTCTTTCAATGTCCTGGAGGTCCTTTCAATTAGCTTCATATTATATGGCCTTATGTATCAAGATTTTGCTCTATTGCAGATCTCTGCTAGTAGAGCCCAAGGTTTCTACTGATTATGACGAATGAGGGAAACCATTGAGCCTAAGTTCCTTTGAGTCTGGCTTACTTCACTTAATATGATTTTTTCTAAGTCTTTCCATTTCCTAACAAATGGGGCGATGTCATTCTTTCTGACAGCAGCATAGAATTCCATTGTGTACAAATACCACAACTTGTTGATCCACTCATCAACTGAGGGACATCTAGGTTGGTTCCATATCTTTGCTATGGTGAATAGTGCTGCAATGTACATTGTTGTGCTAGTGGATTTAGTATGTCCTTGTTTCTGGATGGTTGGGTAAATGCCAAGTAGTGGAATTGCTGGGTCATAGGGGAGTTCTATGTTTAGCCTTTTAAGGCACTGCCACACTGCTTTCCATAGTGGTTGAACGAGTTTGCACTGCCACCAACAGTGTAGTAGTGATCCCTCCTGGCCACATCCCCTCCAGCATCTGTTATTATTCGTTTTCCTGATCCTTGCCATTCTAACTGGAGTGAGGTGGATGCACATGCTTTTTCACACATGAAAATACACAGTGTATCCCACTGTCATTTTTTTGCCAGTCCTGGGGCTTGAAATCAAAGCCTAGGCATTTCAGGTTAGGCACACTCTTCCACCAGGCCACATTTGCAGCCTGTTCTATTGTTATTTGAACTGTTTTTTTTTAAACCTTGTAATATAATCAAGATACTTCCCATGTCAGTATATATAGATTTATAGTCTTTCTTAAAGCTGAATAGAGATTCCTCTGCCTGGATTTATTATATTACTTTAGCTACTTGGTAATTCAATACTGAGGTGGTATAGCATACTGTACATTAACAGAAACAAAATTACTGTTTCTGAAGGTATGCATATTTGAAGTTTAGACCCACTAATGATGTATTAATTTGCCCTCCCACAAATGGGAAATGTCCTATTCCTTTACATAATTTTCAAAATTCCCATTGAGGCAGAGTATCTTTCAAATGTGTCTTCCTTGGCCTGTTTTCCAGATGTATGACTGGGAGTGGTGTTTTTAGATGTGAACTTGAAAGAGCTCTTCCTGTCCTGCTGGTTGCTTCCCTGTTTTGATGTTGTTCTGTTGCCAAAGAATCCAGAATGGTGTCTCTAAGAAGTGCCCTTGACTACTGAGTGAGGAAGAGACTGATGGTACCATCCACGTTTCTCAAGACTGAGAAACAACACTGGAAACTTCACTTGAACCACTCATCCAAAAAGCTCAACAGACTAAATAACAGAACACGGATCAAGCCTGTTGGCTGTTTGGCAGGCAATGTGTGATCAACAATGTCTATTCTTTCGGCTGGATTTTGCTGGATTTATCGGTTACACCTTAACTTACAATGCCATCAGGGACTGAGACTTGATTCCCCAGTACTCAGAACACACAGAGCAAAATTACTTAACACCTTGGCCTGAAGTAACAATATCTACTTCACCGAGGTCGACCAGACATCCAATTCTGTGGGAAGGTACTGCTGTCCATCACAACTATCCTATATGCTATTTTATTATTTTTTCCTGCAGCTTTCCTTGGTGTGGGGTAGTAAAAAGCTTACAGAGAAAGATGAACCCGAGTGGTACTTTGTAGAGGCATGTAAAAGAACAATGCCAATTGTTATGCATATGGATTATTAGATGTACAACACTCAGTAAGCTTTATGCATGTTGTGTTACCTAGAAAGAACATATGTGTTATTAATATGATTTTAAAACAGTACCTTTTCCCATGAAGCTCTGATGCTCTGAGTAGTTTATATTCTCTAAGCATCTTTCCTTTTCCTCTTTCATCAGATTGCACTCTTAAAATTCACTGCATGGTCTCTGTAGGTAAGAGGAAAAGACTTAGCACTGCTATGGCCTTTCTGTTAAGCTCAGACAGTGCACATTTTCTCTGATTCTGGGATACTATTATGTTTTGCAGCCTCCTAAATATTTTTCTTCTTTCATAGACAATTTCAAGTTTAATATTATATGTTTAAAAAGTGAGATAATTTTAAGGTCATAAAAATTTTGGAATCCTGCAGGCTTTAAAATACATGAAAAATGATTTAAAAAACCCTCACAGAGCCATTATTTCCATCTTTTCTAAAACTCACATACTAGTTAGCTGCATTGTTGTGGAATTACTGTAAGTTGTGCTTTAAAGGGATTAAGATTAACTTGATTAGAAGAAATGCTAGTTACTAAAAAATTAAGGCAGGAAAAAGGCCTGTATGTTTGTATGTTAGTAGGAAATTAATGAAATCCATTTGGTAGAAAACAAGCCATTTTAAATATTAATTTTAATATGAACTATTCTCTGGGCAAATGTTTCATAACTCCATACTATATTAATATTAGAATTTTCCTGATGATTTGTGGCATTGAGAATAATAGGGGTTGTCAAAATGTACTGAAGGTGTCTCAGAAATTTTTCTTGAGGATTCACTGAAATTAAAACAAATTACATGCCTCAGGATAATCTTTGCTGTACCTCTAGTCTGGTCCTGAAATGACTGATTTGCAGTTCTGAAAGAAAGCTCAGAAAGAATCAACTAGATAGAACTGTGATAAGGAGAAGCTTTACTGATCAATTAGAGAATAACCTCAGGCACAATCGTTCCCCAAGCTAATGCACTGAAAAGCAGGCTACTAGTATTGTTTTGTGTAAGGTGTGTGTGCATTCATTTTGGAGGTGTTGAATTCACCTCTGGGCCACATGATTGGTGGCTGGTGCTTTACCACTGAGATATTATTCCAAGCCCTTTCAATGTTGGTTATTTTTGAGGCTGGGACTAGCCTGGGGTGGATAGGTTTGGGCTACATTCCTGCTAGCTGTGATCCCATGTGTCACTGAGGATGAAGGCAAAAGCCATGTGCGCCCAGCCAGAGATGACGGGTGCTTGCCATCAGGGCCCCTGGCTGATATGGAGTTGGGAGTACTTCTGACTGGAATGGCCTTGAATTGCTCAATCCCCTGATCTCCACTTTCCAAGAAGCTAAAATTATAAAGATGAGCTCTCAAACCTGGCTCAAAAATGAATATTTTTTTATATATTTTTATTGTAATTAATAGAAGGGTTACATGATATTTGCCAGATAGATGGTGCATTAATTCCCATTCATTAATACCCTTTCACATGTCTTGGTGCCCATTTCCCTCCCCCCCACCCCCACCCCTCTAAAAGCAAATATTTTTAATACTGACATTTCATGTTTTTAAAAACATGAGCAACAAGCAGTTGTTATAATCTTGCTTTCATGTTTCAAGAAATTTCTGTTATATATATATGTATTCTTTATTCATGCATTCTTTTAACAATCATTAATTATCTACTTTGTACTTGGTTTTGTATGGAGAGCTGTGGGAAATGCAAAATATATGATATAATCATTGCCTTCTGAGAGTTTCTTTGGAATATTATAATAAAATATGAGAAGAAAATGAAAAAGGTCCAAACGTAGAAATCTCATTCTGAGCACCAAAATGAGCCGAATCGGTTTTGTTCTTTTCTGTTCTGGTTTTTGACTTTTTTTTTCCTTTTTCCTTTTTGAGACAGGATCTGGCTATGTAGCTTAGGCTGGCTTGGAAATAACTACATATGTAGTTCAGGCTTGCCTCAAACTTAAGATCTTTCAGTTTCCATTTCCTAAGGATGGGATTATAGGCAAGTGCTACCATGCCCAACTTGAGTTTAGTCTTTAATTACTGTGCAGACACACAGTAATTGAAGAACCTCCTTAGGAAGAGCCAAGATTTCAACAGATTAAGGCAGGAAAACAGGCTAGAGAGGGGACTAGTGGGAGTAACAGGGGCTGTGATCAGCTGAGTAGTTTATCTGGAGGGGAAGCCTCTACTCTGCTACAGCTTATCATCATGAGGCAGGACTGTAAGCCTAGAATGGTCAGTTGTTTCACTGTTTTAAGGAAATTTAAATTTTAAACTTAAGTCTCCTGACACAAACACACACACATGTGCATGTATACAGCATACATAATAGATGTATATATATACAATAATATATATGTGTGCACATATACACAGACCCACATGTATGTCAATTAATTTAAGGGTTGGTGTTAAGGTTGGTGCTGTACCACTCAAGCCATACCCGTACTTCCGAATTCCTATTGGTTAATTAGGTTTAAGAATCTTACAGACTTTCCTGCTCAAGTTGACCTCAAACCGTGATCCTCAGATCTCAGCTTCCTGAGTAGCTAGGATTGTAAGTGTGAGATACTGGTGCCTGATATAGGTCTTCTGTTTTGTTAAATGATGGCTCAAATGTGTAGAAATACTATGCTGCTTAAACAAACATGGAATGGGACTAATTTGATCTATTGGGCCATTAATTCTCAACTTCTGGCCTGTAAGTTGGAGTCTATAAAAATCTGGTAGTGGAGGCACAGCCAACTTTAGGATTCATCCTTGTATTCTTTTTGCCTCTAGGCCTGTGTGGGCGGGTGGAGGGGTCTGATTTAAGTTCTATTGCTTGGCACTGCTCTGATTTCCCGTTGTGTTTGGGGACGCGCTGTATTACTCACGCCTCTGTGTCCCTCTGTGGTTGCTCCATGGTGGTGGGGAGTCTCTCCCCTTGGGTCTCCGCCTGTGTTCCCAGTCTGGGTTCCGCTGCTTGCTGTTCTGGTTCCGCGTCTGGGTTCCGCTGCTTCCATTTGCTGGCCTGGTTGTATGTTGGTTTCTGCAGCAATCGGGCTCCCAGGCTGGCCCCCTCCTCCCGCAGCCGCTTGGAACTGGCAGAGAGAGGTGGGGGAGGGGTCCTCACGATCCGAATTCTTTGAGAAAGTTGGATGTGAGCTTTATCTGGATTTCTTTTCCGGTTTGAGTCCTTCTCTGTTGCTTTTTGAGTTTGTTGTCGTGGATTTCTTAAGATAATTGGCTCGTGGGACTCCCTGGTTCTCTCTATTTGTGAGAGAGAGCTCGGCGCCATCTTCCTTCCCCCTCCGCATGCGTGCTCTTCACTGGGCCTCGGCCCTGGTGCTCACCGAGCATGCGTGCTCTTTGCTGGGCCACAGCCCTCAGTGCTCAGTGAGCATGCATGTTTGCCAAGGCCACGCCCCCAGCTCATGGCCCACGATGGCAGCCGCAAGCGGGTGGCCCTGATGCCGTTCTCCTCACAAACATGCGAAGCTCAACACCCGCCATTGCCTCAAACGTGTCTCCCAGAGCTGAGGAGTCCGGTAAGTGACCAGAAGCCGCTTTTAGCCTCTCAAAGTAGAAAGAATCCCAGGAAGGACGACGGCGTCATCTTCCCCACCCCTAACACTCCCGACCCTGAGGAAGAAAGAGACCGAGTCTTTCAGGTATCTGTGCCGGGGCTTGCAGGTGAATGAACCAGGGAGTAGAGACCCCAGTTGGGGCGACATGGGGGCTGCACGGGGCCTGCATGGGGCCAGGGCGTCATGGTCTGAGAGGAACTAGGGGCCTTGACTGGGCTGATAGGTTTTGGTAGGATCTGCGCATGCATGAAGTTGTGCCTTGTGCGGCTCAGGCTGGAGGATCTGTGCATGCGAAAAGTTGCGCCTTGCGCCTCTCAGGCGGGAGGATCTGCGCATGCGAGAAGTTGTCCCTGTGTGTCTCTCAGGCCGGTGGATCTGCGCATGCGCGAAGTTGCCCCTGGTTGCATTTCGCAGGCCTGAAGCGCGCGATGCATGCAGCCTTCCAGTGGGATTTTTCATTTTTTGGTTTTTGCCGTGAAGATTGTTGAGTCTGTGTCTTGCGGGAGTCGCGGTGAGACAGCTTTTTGTTTACATTTCATTAGCTGTCAGATAAGGAAGAGTCATAACAACAGCTCAGCCTCTCCGCGCCTTCTGGGGCCTTGCACTCCGGCCAGCAGCCTGAGTGTCTGTGCTCAAGGCTGGTGCACAAACGTGGAGCTGCCGTTTGCTATTATTGTTTTATTTTTACATTTCCCCGCACACATAAAGCTGCTGTGAACATGTGTGCACAAGTCTTTGTAGCAGTATATGCTGTTTATTTTTCTTTCTTTCTGGAATGCATTGCGAGGTATGAATACGTTAATCATACAGTAGGTGTGTGTTTAAGGTTTGGAGAAACAGCAAACACATTTTCTGACGTGGTTATACTGTTTTATATTTTCATTAGCTGTTTCAGAGAGTGAGGGTTTCTTCACGCCAACACTTGGTACAAAGCCTGCTTAAAAATATTGGATCTGCTATAATGGTGATTTTTTTCCCTCCTCCCTCTTCAGCTCATGTGCTTCTGACAAGTTTGTTAGGGCATTTGCTTTTGAAGATGCCAAGAGAGTCATGATGTAGGTAGAACAAGCCATACATTCTTTTTTTTAAAATTTTTTATTGTAATTAGTAAAAAAAAGAAAGCCGAAAAAAAAGAAAGTTTTGACCTGTGCCAAGGAGGCCTAGTGTATCTCCTATTCCTTCCTGTAGAGTTTTCAGTGTGTCAGCTTTTACCTCCAGGTCTTTGATCCATTTGGAGTTAATTCTAGTGCAAGGTGACAAAGAAGGATCCAACTTTTGTTTTCTAGAGGTGCATAACCAGATCTGCCAGCATATCTTGTTGAAGGGGCTGTCTTTCTTCCATTCTACTTTTTTGGCTCCCTTGTCAAAGATTAGGTGGCCATAGGTCTGTGGTTTAATATCTGGGTCCTCAGTTCTATTCTATTGGTCTTCAGGCCTGTTCCTGTGCCAGTACCAAGCTGTTTTGAGAATTATTGCTCTGTAGTAAAGTCTAAAGTTTGGAATTGAAATTCCTCCAGCGCTGTTCTTTCTGCTGAGAAGTGTTTTTGCTATACAGGGTCTTTTATATTCCACATGAAATTTTGAATTGCCTCTTCTATTTCTTTAAAGAATGCCATTGGGATATTGATGGATATTGCATTGAATTTGCAGATAGCCCTTGGCAAGATTGTCATTTTCACAATGTTGATTCTTCCAATCCAGGAGCATGGGAGGTTTTTCCATTTCCTTAGTTCTGCTTGAATTTCCTTTTTTATGGTTTTGAAGTTATCATCAAAAAGGTCCTTTACATTCTTAGTTAAGCTAATTCCTAGGTACTTTATTTTCTTTGAGGCTATTGTGGAAGGAGTTTCTTTCCTGATTATTGCCTCGTTCCTCTCACTGTTGGCGTAAAGGAAGGCAATTGATTTTTGAGGGTTGATTTTATAGCCCACTACTCTTCCAAAGTTTTGAATCAGCTCAAGGACTTTGGGAGTAGAGACTATAGGATTCTTTTTTGTGCATTTTTTATTGTAATTATTAAAACGGTTACATGATATTTGCCAGATAGAAGGTGCATTAATTCATGTACATTGATACCCTTTCATATGTGTTGGTATCCATTTCCCTCCCCCCCCACATCCCCACCCGTCTTGGTTTTCCCCCCTTCCCTATCAAATTTCAAATAACCAAATACAAATAAATTCAATATATCAGATAACAAAGTGAGATACTATAACAATATGAGATAACCAAGGGACAGCAAAGAAGATGAGAGACAACATAGTACATTAAGGACAACAATCATTCGTTTTATGGCTTTTGTTTTGATATCCTGGAGGTCCTTTCAATTAGCTTCATACTATATGGCCTTATGTATCAAGATTTTGCTCTATTGCAGATCTCTGCTAGTAGAGCCCAAGGTTTCTACTGATTATGATTAATGAGGGAAACCATATAGGCTAAGTTCCTTTTAGTCTGGCTTACTTCACTTAATATGATTTTATATAAGTCTTTCCATTTCCTAACAAATGGGGCGATGTCATTCTTCCTGACAGCAGCATAGAATTCCATTGTGTACAAATACCACAACTTGTTGATCCACTCATCAACTGATGGACATCTAGGTTGGTTCCATGTCTTTGCAATGGTAAATAGTGCTGCAGTGAACATTGTTGTGCTAGTGGATTTTCTATGCCCTTGTTTCTGGATGGTTGAGTAAATGCCAAGTAGTGGAATTGCTGGGTCATAGGGGAGTTCTATGTTTAGCCTTTTAAGGCTTTGCCACACTGCTTTCCATAGGGGTTGAATGAGTTTACACTCCCACCAAGAGTGTAGTAGTGATCCCTCCTGGCCACATCCCCTCCAGCATCTGTTGTCATTCGTTTTCCTGATCCTGGCCATTCTAACTGGAGTGAGGTGGAATCTTAGAGTTGTTTTGATTTGCATTTCTTTTATGACCAAAGATGTTGAGCATTTCTTCATGTGTCTATAGGCCATTTTTTTTCTTCTTCAGAGAAGACTCTCTTTAAGTCTTTGGCCCATTTTTTAATGGGATGGTTGTTACTTTGGAGATTAGTTTTGGAGTGATTCAATTTTTTGAGTTGTTGATATATTTTAGATATGAGGCCTTTGTCCGTTGTTTGGTTGGTGAAGATCTTCTCCCACTCTGTAGGCTTCCTAACTAATTTACTAGCTATATCCTTTGCCATACAAAAGCTCCGCAGTTTTATGCAGTCCCACTTATCCAGCCTTTCTCTGATTTGTTGTGATTCTTGGTCCTAATTAAGGAAGTTTCAACCTGTGCCAAGGAGGCCTAGTGCATCTCCTAACCCTTCCTGTAAAGTTTTCAGTGTGTCAGCTTTTACCTCCAGGTCTTTGATCCTTTTGGAGTGCAAGGTGACAAAGAAGGATCCAACTTTAGTTTTCTGCAGGTGCTTAAACAGTTCTGCCAGCACAACTTGTTGAAGAGGCTGTCTTTCTTCCATTCTATTTTTTTGGCTTCCTTGTCAAAGAATAGGTGGCCATAGGTCTGTGGTTTAATATCTGGGTCCTTAGTTCTGTTCCATTGGTCTTGAGGCCTGTTCTTGTGCCAGTACCAAGCTGTTTTGAGAATTATAGCTCTGTCATAGAGTCTAAAGTTTGGAATTGAAATTCCTCCGGCACTGTTCTTTCTGCTAAGAAGTGTTTTTGCTATACGGGGTGTTTTATTATTCCATATGAAATTTTTAATTGCCTCTTCTATTTTTTTAAAGAATGCCATTGGGATGTTGATTGGTATTGCATTGAACTTGTAGATACCTCTTGGCAAGATTGTAATTTTCATAATGTTGATTCTTCCAATCCAGGAGCATGGGAGGTTTTCCCATTTCCTTAGTTCTGCTTGAATTTCGTTTTTTTTAGGGTTTTAAAGTTTTCGTCAAAAAGGTCCTTTACATTCTTAGTTAAGCTAATTCCTAGGTACTTTATTTTCTTTGAGGCTATTTGAAAGGAGTTTCTTTCCTAATTATTGCCTCGTTCCTCTTACTGTTGGCGTAAAGGAAGGCAGTTGATTTTTGAGGGTTGATTTTATAGCCTGCTACGCTTCCAAAGTTTTGAATCAGCTCAAGGAGCTTGGGAGTAGAATCTATAAGATTCTTTAAATACAGAATCATGTCATCTGCCAAGAGGGATAATTTTATTTCCTCTTTCCCTACTTGGATCGCCTTTATGCTTGCTTCTTGCCTTATTGCACTGGCTTGGAATTCTAGTACTATGTTAAAGAGGAGTGGAGAGAGTGGGCATCCTTGTCTCGTTCCTGATGTCAGAGGGAATGGCTTTAGATTTTCACCATTAAGTGTAATACTAGCTGTGGGTTTCTCAAACAGAGCCTTTATTACATTGAAGAATGTTCCATGGATTCCTAGTTTCTCCAGAGCTTTTAACATAAAGGGGTGTTGGATCTTGTCAAATGCCTTTTCCGCATCTATGGAGACAATCATGTGATTTTTGTCTTTGCTCCTGTTGATGTGTTGAATTATATTAATTGATTTGCGTATGTTGAACCAGCTTTGCCTCCCTGTGATGCATCCAGTTTGATCATAGTGTATAATTTTTTTGATGAGTTGTTGTAGACGGTTGGCCAGTATTTTGTTGAGAAGTTTTTCATCGATGTTCATCAAAGATCTAGGTCTATAGTTCTCTTTCTTTGATGAATCTCTGTCTGGTTTGGGGATGAGGGTTATACTGGCTTCATAGAATGAGTTTGGTAAGGAACCTTCATTTTCAATTTCGTTGAAGAGCTTGAGGAGTATTGGTGTGAGCTCTGCTTTGAAGACCTTATAGAATTCAGCTGTGAATCCATCTGGCCCTGGGATTTTCTTAGGTGGAAGTTCTCTAATTGCCATTTCTATTTCAGAGCTTGAAATAGGCCTGTTGAGTTGGCTTAGTTCTTCTTGGTTCAGTGTGGGTATGTTAATATTGGCTAGGAATTCATCCATTTCATCTAGATTCTCAAATTTGTTGGCATAAAGGTTTGAGAAGTATTCCCTCATGATATTCTGGATCTTGGTAATTTCTGTCGTGATATTACCATTTTCATCTGAGATTTTGTTTATTTCGATACGCTCTCTTCTTTTTTTGGTAAGGTTTGCTAAGGGCTTGTCAATTTTGTTAATTCTTTCAAAGAACCAACTCCTTGTTTTGTTGATTCTTTCTATAGTTTTTTTGGATTCCAAATCATTTAATTCTGCTTTGATTTTAATTATTTGCTTTCTTCTACTGGGATTAGGGTTGGTTTGTTGCTCTTTTTCCAGGAGCTTAAGGTGGGACATTAACTTGTTGGTTTGCAATTTTTCCAACTTGTTGTTGTAGGCACTCAGCGCTATAAATTTTCCTCTGAGTACTGCCTTTGCTGTGTCCCAAAGGAGTTGGTATTTTGTGTGCTCCTTACTGTTAAATTTCATAAACTGTTGGATTTCTGTTCTGATCTCTTCGATGACCCATTGGTGATTCAACAATGTGTTGTTCAGTCTCCATAAGTTACAGGGTTTTCGTTGGTGGAGATGTGTGTTCAGTTCCAATTTGATGCCTTTGTGGTCTGAGAGTGTGCATGGAATAATTTCAGTGTTTCTGAATCTGTCCAGGTTTGTTTTATGGCCTAAGATGTGATCTATTTTGGAAAATGTTCCATGTGCTGCTGAGAAAAACGTATATTGTGTTGTTGCTGGGTGGAATATTCTTCAGATGTTTGTTAGATCTAGTTGGTCTATATAGTTGTTCAGTTCTAAGGTTTCTCTGTTGAGTTTTTGCCTTGTTGATCTGTCCATAGGGGAAAGTGGTGTGTTAAAGTCACCGACAATCACTGTATTTCGATCTATGTATGGTTTCAGTGTAAGTAAAGTTTGCTTGATGAAGTTTGGAGCTCCGGGATTGGGTGTGTAAATATTTAGGATCTTTATGTCTTCCTGGAGGGAAGATCCCTTTAGTAGTATGTAGTAACCTTCTTTGTCTTTTCTTAGTAATTTTGGTTTGAAGTCTATTTTATCTGATATGAGGATGGCAACTCCAGCCTGTTTATGGGGGCCGTTAGCTTGATAGAGTTTTTTCCAACCTCTCACTTTCAAAAGATGCTTGTTTTTTTGGGTAAGATGTGTCTCTTGAAGACAGCAGAACAATGGCTCTTGCTTTTTGATCCAACTAGACAGCCTACGCCGTTTAATTGGAGAGTTAAGTCTATTGATATTGAGAGTTAGGATTGAGAGATATTTATTAGGTCCTACCATTTTTAAAAGCTTTTATTTGGGCCTGTGTCTTGACAGTTCTTGTGGTCCTTAGGTGGTATGCTGTTTAGCTGCCATTTCTTTCCCTATATTGCCTTTATTTTGGTTTTCTATGTATAGAACATCTTTCAGAATTCTCTGTAGTGTTGGTTTTGTTGCGACATATTGTTGCAGCTTTTCCCTGGAATGGAATGTTTTTATTGTTCCCTCAGTTATGAATGAGAGCTTAGCTGGGTACAGTATTCTTGGTTGGTAGTTATTTGCCTTAAGGGCATGACATATATGCTTCCAGTCACTTCTTGCTTGCATGGTCTCTGCTGAGTAATCTGGGGTTATTCTGATTGGTTTTCCTTTATAGGTTACTGAACCTTTTTCCCTGGCTGCCTTTAGGATCCTTTGTTTGGTTTCTACTGATCCTGTTCGGATTACGATGTGACGGTGAGATGTTCTTTTCTGGTCAGGTCTGTTTGGGGTTCTAAAAGCTTCTTGTATCTGGATGGGTCTGCCTTTCTGGATATTTGGGAAATTCTCTGAGATGATTCCCTGAAGTATATTTCCAATACCATTGACCTCTTTCTCCAGACCCTCCTCAATACCAATTAGCCTTAAATTCGGCTTCCTAATTGTATCTTGGACCTCCTAAAGCGCTCTCTCATTTTTCCTAGATTTGGATTGACTCATTTTCTGTTCTTTCTCTATAATAACTAAATTATCTTCAGCCCCGGAAATTCTCTCCTCTGCATTGTCTAACCTGCTATCAAAGCTATCTACTTTATTTTTCATCTCCCTTGCTACTAATTGCTCATTTTTGATGCCTTGCATCTCTTCTTTTAGATCATGTATGGATTTCTTTAGCTCCTTGATTTCCATTTGAGTGGTTAGCTCAGTAGCTTTATTTTCCTTGAACATTTGCTGGAGTTCGGTCACCTTTTTATTTGTGGATTCTATGAATTCATCCATCTTTCTTTGAACAGGCTTTATTATGGCTTCCTTTATGGCTCCTTCTTTTTCACTTATCACCTTGTTTATGGTTTCCTCTTGTTCAGATATGGCTTCCTCCCTTATCTCTTTCTTTATATTTTCACATTTTTCATTAATGATGTTTATCAATTGCATTTGTACAGCACTTGGAAGACTCTCCTCTAGGCTTGCCAGTGACTGTTCCATTGGCTGTTTACATTGGGTGGGGGAGGTGGGAGATGTTGTTTCTTGATTTGACATTTTTCTTGAGTTTCTTGTTCTGCCCATTTGAAAATGGGAGCAAGATTAATACTAAACACGATTATAGTTTTTCAGATATAACCAACCTAGACCTCTGTAGCTGGCAGACTCTAGATGTTCACAAGTTTTGATTGGTGTTATCACTCTTTCTTTTTGTGCAGTTACCGACCAGTCTAATAATCCACTGATAAGCGATTTATATCCAAAACAATAAGCCTCTCAATCCAATCTCTATTGTCTTTAAGTCCCTCTGAGCCTAAAGGATAATTAAAGACCTAGATATACAATGTTGCTCAACAGCCATCAAGTGTAGATCCATGCAGTATAAGGGTTGAAAGAGGAGCAGAGGTCCAGAGATAGAAAAATAGAATGAGAGAGGTCGGGGGGTAAGTAGGTAGAGTATTTGAGTACAAAGTTTGGAAAGTATTAGAATAAAACTTATGTGTTGCTGCGCGACTAGCTCTTAGCCCAACCAGTGGCCTCACAGTGGACCATGGGATGGATCTGCCAGCTTCCCTCTGAGCGTGGTTGGCGGACGTTTTCCTGGGCTGCTTCCAGGGGCGGCCCCAAGCCAAGGGTCTGGGGATTGAGAGTTTCAGAGAAAGCTAGGCAGCGTCCCTATTGTCTCGGCGCCATCTTCCTTCCCCCTCTATGAGACTCTTATCTCCACTTTGTCATCAGAAAACTGGAAGTGGTGCTCTGGCTCAAGTGGTAGAGCACTACCCTTGAGTTGAAGTGATCAGGGGCTGCGTCCAGGCCAGAGTTCAAGCCCCATGACTGACAAAAAAAATGTTACTGCTAATTCAATATTTGATTTCACTTCAGATGGCTAAAGTATTTGGGCAGTAGGAGTGACCCTGGCTGTATAACTTTCTAGATGACTGTCAGTGCTGGCAGCTTGATGATATGTGTGGGGTTTAGATAACCATGAAGAAACTCCTGAGCAAAAGAATTAATATAGGATGTCCATGAATGTTCCATGTCCTTACAACCATCTGGCTTTAGATTCTCCTATTTTATACATATAGCCAATGTGAGTGTAGACTTTCAGCTGTGCTGGATAGTCCTTGGCATATCTCTGGTCATTATAAGTATTTCCTTTCTCTCCAAAGCATGGAGTTGGAATCAAGCAACTCTTGGGTTCAGAATGCGTGCTTTTGCAGGTATTACCCCATATCTCTAGTGCTCAGTTTTGTGACTGTGAATTGAGAAGAGTGATCTCAGAAAAGTTTATCCCACGTTTAGATGTAAAAAATTAAAAAAGTTTAGATGTATATGGAAGGCTCAAAATAGTGAGAAATGTAGGAAGTGCTTAGTATACATTAGAATTTTCTTGGTCATCATTTCTAGCCACCTGTGTTCACTCAGTGTGATCATGTACACATCCTGTTGCTAACACCCATTGACCAGTATCTTGGAAAGATTCTTTAACTTTTGTGCCTCTAAAAGTTTTATTCTTCCTGCACCTTGGGCTTGTACCCAGGAAAATCTCAAGATATCCTTGATAAGTAAACTTAATAAAAATAAAATATAAATCAAACTAATTCAGTTCCTAGTTGTTTCAGAGAGACTTTTCAAATTAAAGTAAGAGTTACCTGAGGATAAAATATTTCCTTGGTTTTAATTTAGCATATTATAATGATGCATGTTGATATGATTAAACTTAACTTTTTTTTTGACCTGGGACAAAAGTCACCATCAAATGAGGGCATATACATCATCTTGTACAAACATCCTATATCTTAAAGGCCTTTGCAAATACTGCAAATTTAGGATAAACTTTTGTGTAGCCCATTAAAACAAAACTAGGTATTTATGCCCATGAAAGCATTCTAGATAGTGTCATAAAAGTAGTTCATTGCTGTTATCTGAATTATTTAAAGCTGTTCAGTACAACAAAATTTTTATTCTGTAGCAGTTTTACAAAAAGAGAGAAAAGGAGGAGATCTGGGATTTGGAAGCCTGTTTTATCTACTCTTAAAAATTGTATGGCAAACTCTGAAGGCCATTAAACTATTAAAATACTAACTGGGATTTGCAGGATCCTTCTCTTTGTTCCCTGTGTTGGATGTATGACTAATGAGATCATACCAGCCTCCTATTAAAATGTATTTTCCTATCTTTTCGTTATTAAGCTCACAAATGAAAACCTCACTGTGTTCTAATTGCTGGCAAGAAACAAAAATGAGTAAAATGGGCTGAACGGGGCCAGCATCCAGCGGTGTACTTTAGGAATGATGTGCTCTGGGTCTTTCTGGTTTTTGACACATCTGAGTTTCAAAGTCAAAACCAAATAATCTATGAATAGTTGTATGAATGTTATGATGGGCGGCTGGCTCACACCTGTAATCATAGCCACACAAGAGGCTGAGATCAGAGGGTCACTGTTCAAAGCCAGACTGGGCAGGAAAGTCTGTGAATCTCCAATTAACCACCACAATATTGGAAGTGGAGTTGTGGTTCAGCGGTAGAGTGCAGGGGTAGAACCCAAGCCTTGAGTTCAAGCCTTATGACCCACAAAATACCCCCCCCCACACACACTCTATATCCTGTTTAGGACATTAGCGACAAATCTTTTTGTGTAGCACATTGAGCTTCATCCTCTGAGACCCCTCCCTTCCCTTTCCATTTTCTTCCACCTTTTCCCTCTTCTTCTCTATTTTTCTCTTTTCCTTCTCTCTCTCCCTCCCTCCCTTCCTTTTTGTCTTCTCGTCTTTCTTGAAGCATTTTTCTACGTATCCCAGGTTGACCTTGAATCCATGACCCCCTGCCTCAATCTTCCAAGTGCTAGGACTACCATAACACCACCAGATTAAGGAAATCTTGATAACCATGTGCAGTGTTAGCACATGGGAAGTCCTTGAGAAAAGTTCTGTGAACATTGTGACCAAACTGAATTTATTGCTTCCTACTGCATTGCATCTTAGTTATTTATTACAGGTCTATTTCATTATTACTGCTATATCTCTGTTGACTCAACTGTTGCAGGGAGAGGAAGCAAAATGAACACAGAATAGATGTTCCATTCAGGATGGGATACTTCCAGGCTAACCCACCAGAGCCGCTTGGCAGAGCAGACAGCTAACAATTCAGTCAGATTCCAAGGAACAAATGATCTGAAGCTCTTTGTTTTTCAGGCTAATTTATGATCTGAAGTTGTTCAAATTGGGATGACTTTGCCTGTTTTCTTCACTCTCCCAGCCTTAGCAATCACATAGAGAAAGTTTTATCAGGGAATACAAGAGGGGAGACCTTTTATGTCATATCAATAAATAAAGTGAGCTGAAAAATATTTCTTGTCCACAGTTTCTACAGAAAACTGGTTC
This sequence comes from Megascapheus bottae, assembly GCF_031878675.1. Lineage (NCBI taxonomy): Eukaryota > Metazoa > Chordata > Mammalia > Rodentia > Geomyidae > Megascapheus > Megascapheus bottae. The sequence continues at coordinate 402,251 of NW_028327432.1, read as the reverse complement.
TCTTCCCCATGGCTGCTAGTCATGGTTGCCGCAGGAGCCAGTTTCAAAGGTTACTCATTGCAGCCAGATAGAGAGTTCTTCCTGGTGCTGGGAGGGCATGAACCTGTGTATTACTGGCTTTTGTAACTTCATTGTCCACCAACATGAGGAGCTTGTCAAGGGAATAATCTAAGGAGAGAAGGGAAGGACAGATGACAAAAGATTTCTGTCTTCTTTGATACCTAACATTTTGTGACCCCTACTGCTAAATGTGTCAAAAGATCCTTGGGCAATTTCATATTTGTGAAACAAAGTAAAAGCAACCAGGACACCACAGTGACACTTTCAGGCAGATGGTGCAAACAGAACTTGCTGTGGCTACATTTCCTCAATTCTCTTTGAACTTAAGGTTATATAGTATTGGCACAGCTTTGTCAGACGTCTCATCAGGGTCAACCATTATTCTCTCCATTATCTCCTTGCCTCATAGTTAGAGATTACGGGTTTAAAAAAGATTTTGTTTACAGAGTATCATTTGGAGTAAATGTAGTGGTTGAACATAGTATACTATATCCCTCCTCCTGTTTTTGTCTAATGGCAAATATACTAAAAGATAGTTAAGTAAAATTTGAAAAATTTACTGAACAGCTAATATGTACTATAATCTGTATTAAGCACTTTACAGAAACAACAGGCTTACTCTATAACTTTCCTGTGAATTATTGGAGAGAATCCTGATGCATAAACATGTTAAATAAATCACCCCAGGTGCTTGAGCTAACAAGTACCTATCTGGCTTCAAAGCCTGATCTCTTTGTATGATACCATAATCTGTGGGCACAGTTTTACTTTAGTTGTCTTCATAACTCAATTTCACGGAAAATTGTTGTAGAGGAGCTAAAGGTCTCTAAATTAAGAACAGCTTGAGAACTGCAAGAAGAAAACGTTCATGTCTTACTTCTGCACAGACATCTGAATCTTCTATTTTACACATAGTCATTTTCTTCTGTCTCTGATTATTTTTTTCTTTTTGCCAGTCCTGGGACATGAACTCAGTGCCTGAGTACTGTCCTTGGGCCTTCTCAAGGCTGGAGCTCTATGACTTGAGCCACAGCACCACTTCTGGTGCTGCACCCCTCCCTTGGAATCAAACTTGGGTCTTTGTGCATGCTAGACGAGCACTATACCAGTAGGCCAAACTCCTGGCATGCTGTCTCTGCTTTTATATCTACTTTACAGCCAAATGAAAATGAAAAGCCATTAGGAAGTTGCATCTACTAATTCTGCTTCTGTTAATAATGCTAAATGCTATATTATACCAGTATATATTATATAGTACTGGCTTATTCACAGCTCATATCTAGCACTTTACATAAGGTTGGAACCCAAGTTTAGATTTATGTTGGGAAGTTCTGCAGATATAATTGAGGAAATATCTAGTTTAACCTCAAGTATAGGGAAAGAGGCAGCACTGGGCTTGATAGGTAATGTGGGACTTTAAAATTCTACCCATAATGTTTATAAGTTGAGGCAGTGAGACAGTGACTAACAAGCAGAATAATGATCAAAACCTTACATTGTCTTTTATTACAACCTATCTGGAGGTGTAGGTGGTTCCTGGAATCCATGGGAAGCTTTAGTAATAGCAGGGTCAGCTTTTTCTCTCTGATCTTCTTTGTCTTTTTCCTGTGGTAAAACAGTGTGTTCACACTTTTGGACACACATCTACATTGAAGGCAACAAGAGCAGGAGTTGTGTCATCATTATTTGTTCTTTTGTTAGGAAAATAAAACCTTTCTTACAAATGACCTACATGTATTTCTGCTTATATATCCATGGCCAACAATGATTCCTGGCCATCTCTTGCTGTAAGGAGACAGTGAAATTGAATGTTTCACTACTCCATCCACGACAGTTAAAGATAGTAAAGGAGAAGGAGGAAGCCACTGGCTTTGGGATCGTACAACCAAATTATTTTTAGCTTTTTAATGAGCTGAGATTTAGGATTAAATAAAAGTTCTGGAACGCACTTATCAGAGAGTCTGACATAGTGATAGAAATATAGTAGTTATAACTATTAATAAAAAGAAAACAAGAAATGCTCTTTGTTTTAAATTATACATTCTCTCTTAAATTCTCCAGTGACAGAACCCCACAAGAAATAATGATGTTCCACCTTTACAAATTTAGAACTAGGAATCCCTGGAACATTCCTCAATGTAATAAAGGCTGTGTATGAGAAACCCACTGCTAGTATTACACTGAATGATGAAAATCTAAAGCCATTCCCCCTAAAATCAGGAATGAGACAAGGATGCCCACTCTCTCCACTACTCTTTAACATAGTACTAAAATTCCTAGCCAGTGCAATAAGGCAAGAAGCAAGCATAAAGGGGATCCAAGTAGGGAAAGAGGAAATAAAACTATCCCTCTTTGCAGATGACATGATTCTGTATTTAAAGAATCCTATAGACTCTACGCCCAAGCTCCTAGAACTGATTCAAAACTGTGGAAGAGTAGCAGGCTATAAAATCAACCCTCAAAAATCAACTGCCTTCCCTTACACCAACAGTGAGAGGAATGAGGCAATAATCAGGAAAGAAACTCCTTTCACAATAGCCTCAAAGAAAATAAAGTACCTAGGAATTAGCTTAACTAAGAATGTAAAGGATCTTTTTGATGAAAATTTTAAAACCCTAAAGAAGGAAATTAAAGCAGAACTAAGGAAATGGAAAAACCTCCCATGCTCCTGGATTGGAAGAATCAACATTGTGAAAATGACAATCTTGCCAAAGGCTATCTACAAATTCACCGCAATACCCATCAATATCCCAATGTCATTCTTTAAAGAAATAGAAGAGGCAATTCAAAATTTCATATGGAATAATAAAACACCCCGTATAGCAAAAACACTTCTTAGCAGAAAGAATAGTGCAGGGGGAATTTCAATTCCAAACTTTAGACTCTATTACAGAGCTATAATTCTCAAAACAGCTTGGTACTGTCACAAGAACAGGCCTGAAGACCAATGGAATAGAACTGAGGACCCAGATATTAAACCACAGACCTACGGCCACCTAATCTTTGACAAGGGAGCCAAAAATATAGAATGGAAGAAAGACAGCCTCTTCAACAAGTTGTGCTGGCAGAACAGGTTAAGCACCTGCAGAAAACTAAACTTGGATCCTTCTTTGTGACCTTGCACTAGAATTAACTCCAAATGGATCAAAGACCTGGAGGTAAAACTGACACACTGAAAACTTTACAGGAAGGAGTAGGAGATACACTAGGCCTCCTTGGCACAGGTCGAAACTTTCTTAATAAGGACCAAGAATCATAACAAATCAGAGAAAGGCTGGATAAGTGGGACTGCATTAAACTGCAGAGCTTTTGTATGGCAAAGGACATAGATAGTAAATTAATTAGGAAGTCTACAGAGTGGGAGAAGATCTTCACCAACCAAACAACGGACAAAGGCCTCATATCTAAAATATGTCAACAACTCAAAAAATTGAATCACTCCAAAACCAGTCCCCAAAGTAACAACCATCCCATTAAAAAATGGGCCAAAGACTTAAAGAGAGTCTTTTCTGAAGAAGAAACAAAAATGGCCTATAGACACATGAAGAAATGCTCAACATCTCTGGTCATAAAAGAAATGCAAATCAAAACAACTCTAAGATTCCACCTCACTCCAGTTAGAATGGCCAGGATCAAGAAAATTAACAACAACAGATGCTGGAGGGGATGTGGCCAGGAGGGATCACTACTACACTGTTGGTGGGAGTGCAAACTCCTTCAACCACTATGGAAAGCAGTATGGCAGTTCCTCAAAAGACTAAATATAGAGCTCCCCACTGACCCAGCAATTCCACTACTTGGCATTTACCCAGTCATACAGAAAGAAAGACATACTAAATCCACCAGCACAACAATATTCATTGCAGCACTATTTACCATAGCAAAGATATAAAACCAACCTAGATGTCCCTCAGTTGATGAGTGGATCAACAAGATGTGGTATTTGTACACAATGGAATTCTATGCTGCTGTCAGAAAGAATGACATTGCCCCATATGTTAGGAAATGGAAAGACTTAGAAAAGATCATATTAAGTGAAGTAAGCCAGACTCAAAGGAACTTAGGCTCAATGGTTTCCCTTATTTAACATAATCAGTAGAAACCTTGGGCTCTACTAGCAGAGATTTGGAATAGAGCAAAACCTTGATACAAAAGGCCATATAGTAGGATGCTAAATGAAATGATCTCTAGGATATAGAAACATAAGCCATATAATGAATGATTGCTGTTCTTACGGTACTATGTTGTCTCTCATCTCTTTTGCTGTCCCTTGGTTATCTCATATTGTTACAGTATCTCACTTTGTTACCTGATATATCGGATATCTTTGCATTTGGTTATTTGAAATTGATTAGGGAACGGGGGAAAACAAGATGAGAGGTGGGGATTAGGGGGAGGGTAATGGGTACCAAGACATGTGAAAGGGTATCAATGTATGGGAATTAATGCACCTTTTATCTGGCAAATATCATGTAACCCTTCTATTAATTACAATAAAAATATATGAAAAAAAGAAATGAAGGATACCTATAGAATGATCTTTGAGTTCTAACACAATAAATAATTAGATTGACTGATTCTCATTATCCACCTAGCTATTACTGAAAATATGTAAAGAAAAAATTTAGTGGCCAAAGAATGCCTGAGTAAGCTGTTTCATATGCTGGAGTAGGATTTGCCTTTTAAATTGTTTACCCGTCACTTAAGGATAGTTTACTTTCCAAATGAAACATTAATTTTTTAGGATGGTGTTTCTTTGCTGGTCTAAAGACTACTTTTAAGTAACAGTTTAAAATGTTGACATGGAAGTTGAATAAGGGCCATAAGTAAGTTTGATTAATATGTATATCATACCTATATGCAAGCAGTCATAATTATAGGGAAATTATCAAAGCTATAAAGCATTTCCTTTACAAGTACTGAGGGGAGAAAAGAATGGGTAAGATTATTGTGTTTAGTTACTCAGCCTATTCAGTCAAAAAAAGTTTTTTAATAAGAATCTAACAAAGTTTTCAGAATGTAACCAAATGCAATCCTATTACTTGTTGCTGTTAAAATACTGTGTAACAAATAATCATGAAATGAAGAGATTTAGAATATCCACATTATTATCATGAGTCTATGTGTTATCTCAGTGGTTATATAACAGTGTAGGATGAAGGTAATCCAGGTTGGGCTAGCTTACATATCTGTTGTCAGTTGACAGTTTAACAAAGGAGCCTAGCCTAGAATGATATTAGCTTGGACAACTCAGCTTCACTCCATCTCTTTCATATCCCTCACTCATACAAGATTAGCTCACTTTATTTTGGTCATAGTAAGGATGTAGGAATGAGTCAGCTCATTAACAAAAGAAAGAAAGCAAAAATATGCATACTTTAAAAAAACCTGTACTTGGGATACATAGACTAGTATCTTAGTTGTTAGAGCAAGTCACATGGTCAAGCCTACAGTCCGAATGGAAGAGGACTACACAGTTCTGGGCAAACACCATGGATGTGATATAACCACTATTTGGAATTTAGAATCTGTAATGCAGTTAATCTACTAAAACAGACTTTTGTGTTTATTTAGGGACCATAAGAATAGGCTCTGTCTTTGAAGACTTCAGGCCACATTGGTTGCAGTGTTATTGATTGCCTATAGAACTATCAAACTAGTTTGTATATAGTCTAGTTTGCTTCTTCAATCGGTAATTAGTTTTGGACCTGTCACCAATGTTTTGAGAAGTTTTATGAATATTGTAATTACTTTGGCACTTCTCCCCAATACAAGCCTTTATATTTCTTCTCATAGGCCAAACCTTATTCTTCCTTTCATATAGAAGTTATTGTCTTTGATTAAAAGGAAGCCTCTGAATGAGAGGAAAAACTTCTTTCCAGTATTTCTAGAAGTGGATTTTGGTAGACAAAGGAAAAGAAAATATCTACTAATTGGCATAAATTCCATATGGGTATGATGTGCCATATAGAACTATGGCATTCTTCAAGGACTCCTAGATTTAGGATTGTGTGCATCTTGCAGGGAATATTAGAAAACTTTATCCTACAGTACCTCCAGAAAAATAATAAAAAGTCATGTTGCTATTGGAAGACGACCCGTCATTGCATCAAATTTTTCTAACTTAAATTTTTCATGCATAAGCAAGCACTTACCTTGGCAAAGTCTCACATTTTTCAGCCCAAGAAATAAGTGTAGTGTTTTCCTCAGTCAATTTGAATTTCCAAAGAATATGTTGAAAATTATATATGCCTCTACTTTAGAGTTAATTAGTAACTTATTCTTCTCTTACCACTGTAAAACAGAAAAGGTCCAGACTAAAATTTCATATGGGAAACTTCAGTGCTTAAGAGGATAAGAATGAAAAACCCACAGCAGTTATTTTTTAAGACATAAAGAAAATGCAAATGTTTGTGAGCTTAGGAGATATATGAAACCACATAAAGCAGCTATCTGTTAAAATAGTTCAAAAGCAAAAGTGTGGTTAGTTATTGACTGGTTTTAATAAGCCTGAATGTTGTTAATTCACTTGCAAAGAATTTCAGTCAAAAGTCAAGTCTTCATTATTTTTCAGTAAGCATTTCATGGTCAGTGTTGGATTGCTTGTAGTTGTGCTCAGCAGCAGGTGGACCAGATGCTGAACGTTAAATTAGCAAAATAACTAGCTAAAATTCTCCTTGCAAGCTTTGATTCCTCCTTGCCTTCCTCCCACATATAAAAATCAGAGATAAGAAAATATATTGGAACAGACAGTTATATAGCCATGGGTTCTTTTTATAAAGTGTATCACCTTGCTTGCTCCATCTATTGACTTCTGTAACGTCCTTGTATATGGCTGGTGGTGGGATCTGTTTCTGTTCCTCCTTCAGAGAATATTTATGTAGATAGATAGCCAGGCAAATACAGTTTATACTCAAATGCTGCAGCTTCTACTTAAATAGAATTTTCTACTTTTTTTTTGTTTCCATTATGCCCTCTACTACAGTTCAAAATGGCTGTTGCCCTAGTTACAGAAATGGGGAAGAAAACATTCTTGGTCCTTATGAATGGAAATTAGCTTATATATGCTAATAGTGAGAAATTCAGTATCAGTATTCTTTCATTCCAATTCAGCTTTCCTCTGAGAATTGATCCTGAAGCTAAATGGTTGGAGCTCAACTACTTTACCATTTTCAATGAGTGTGCTGTCAGAATACCATGAAAAGAGAAAAAAATAAGCATCTGATAATTTGCAAAAACTTGTCCTACAGAAAATAAAATTTCTACATGTCCATTGTCACTCAGCTGCACAGGACTGCTGAGTTAGCTAAGTTTGCACTCTAAACAGATTCCACTATATTTCTAGAATAAAAAAATCCATCATCTCAAGGACAGCTATGCATTTATGGACATATCACTTATGATTTATGAAAAATTAAAAATTCATAGTTGCATCTGTGATTGCAGTTCAGTTTCATTGTCATGGCTCTACAAAATAAATTGAAAACAATTCAACACCTAGAATAATAGTGACACAATTAAATATGTTTTTAGTGTTACATTAAGTGTAAAACAGATTGTTTATGGTGCTTGTTATCAACAATGTGTGTATCATGTTGATTACAATAATAAATTCTAACCGATGCCTGGCCAATTCTGTTTTTATCTTATAATGTAGCACATATTCCTGCAGCAAGTAGCCATCAAAACAGAGAAGACTTAAGCCTGTAGGACATTTGAGAAAAGTACCAGGGTTATTTCTTACATCATTGTTGGCAGCATAACAGATACTCAAGAAGATGAAACTTGAATATGATACAATAAGACAGAGCGATAAAGCATCTAGATCATCTGTAGAATTTTCAAACATCCACAGCTCGAAAGGCATAACCTGAGTACTACTTTGCTTGTGATGAGCTATATTGGGCCCAGGGACTCTTCTGGGGTAGAGAGCAGTTCCCTTAGTGCCTGAGCAAAGATGATACACATTAACTGTTGACACATATGACAAGAAAAGGGTATAATGGATAGCTTTCTGTTTTGGAAATAAGAATATGAATGTAAGGTACTATGAGACCACTTTCTCAAACAAAATTCTGAAGTCCATATTTGATGAATTTTCTTGAAATCATTGACATCCACAGTGATACTTATAGGAACTCCAATAGATAGTTTTTCTGTTGCTTTCCCTCTCCATAGCCCACAGGCTAAATGGGGATTGGTGGCCCAGGACATGAGGATGTACAAGTAGAATCACAGCTCAGATCTAACTGGGCACAACGCAACTCTACCTGGAAAACTGTGAACATAAAAAGCAGCTGGAGACTTGGCTGAAGTGGTAGAGTGCTTCTCTAACAAGTACGAGGCTCAGAGTTCAATTCCTAATACTACGAAAAGAGAAGTCCAGTTGGAATATTAATAGCATTTGAATTTTGGTCACTTCTTTGACCTAACTGGCACTAATTAATATTTTTTTCTCTTGTATTTTTTAAATAACTCGTTAGTGTTTGCCTTTTCCTTAGTGTAGATGCTAGTTTATCTGATTTTTTGAAATTTTAATGAAAAGCCAGGATATATCTTTAAATTATTAAGTTATTAATACTTACTACTTTTGCTTCTTTTTTTTGTCAGTCGTGAGACTTGAATTCTGAGCCTCAGCTCTTCAGCTCAAGGCAAGCACTCTACCACTTGAGCTATAGCATCACTTCTTGTTTTCTGGTGGTTAATTGGAGATAAGAATCTCACAGGCTTTTCTGCTTGGGCTTACTTTGAATCAGGATTCTCAGATTTCAGCCTCTTGAATAGCTGGGATTACAGGCATGAGCCATGGCTCCAGGCTAAAACTTGCTACTGTTTACTGGAAGAAATACCATGTATTTCACTTCTTGTAAAGTTTTGAAGACATGTGTTGCCTTTTTCTTTGAAGTTCAGTTACTAATTTTTGTGACAGAATACTTACATAGGCAATGAATCTTTTGCCTTCATCTTCAATAGCTACTATATTATTCTAATTAAGAATAAAATTAAAACAATATAAAGGCAGAGATTGTAGTATCTTTTATTCATTTCTGTAGTCCCAGAGCCTGAAATAGTGTCTGATATATATAATAGGCAAATAACACATATATGAATGAAAAAAATATGAATCAGAAATATTAAGTGATTTAAAATCTTTTAAATCTTAGAGCTAGTACTTAACATTAACCATTTTATTTTTGTACAGTAAACTTTTGAAGTTATTCCAGGAACTTGTTATATAAGTCATAAAAGGTTGCCTATAGTTTCTCTTTAATTCACCTACATTGTGTTGTTTGGTGAAGTAGATCAAGGCTCTCTGTGAAGAGTTGTCAGTGATCTCAGTGTTTTTCCGAAGCATTGGTAGATGCATAATGAATAAGAGTTGTGTTCTATGAAATGTTTTTTTTAATTTCTTTTTTTATTCTTTGAAGATTTTTTTATTATATTTTATTGTCTGGATAAGGTACAGAGGGGATACAGTTATATTTGTCAGTTAGTGGGGACATTACTTCTCCAACCTTGATACTCTTTCTCATGTTTTTGCCCCCTTTCCCTTCTCCTACCCCCTCCCAATCATCTTGTTTTCTCCATTCCTTTCCCCATTTCAAATAAGCAAATAAACATATATATACAATACAACAGGTAACAAAGTCAGATACATAATTTCATTTCTGGATCATAAGTTATACTTCAGTGTGTTGATCGGGATGGATTCTGAGCATGTGGGATACATTTTAAATAAGAAGTAGTTTTGTTTGCAGTGTAATAGCTAGTACATGGCAAACAGATCCTGTGGACATTGCATTTCCATCCACATACATATTTTAGGTTCAGCAGTTCCAAACAGTAAACATTTGTGTTGATTACCACTTTTGCTGAAGAGGTAAAAAAGCGTGACTCCAGTGTTCAATATTCTTATTGTTTTCCTCAGATATTCAGTGTTTAAAATTTTGCATTCTTGTAATGTACCTTTTGGTAGACAGTTTGGTGACATGCCCCTGAATGAGAGCTAGAGTATAATCAGTCTGCTAATGGGAGCAGAAAGCAACTTCTGAAAATGATCCAGTCCACCTTATTAATGTCCAGCCTTATTTGAGCTGACTGACTTAATGCAGCTTAATTAATGCCTACGAATGCATGCTTAGTGCATGAAGTGGCTTGCACGTGAAATTTACATCTCTGGAATATCTAGCAGCTTGCTGAAGTCCACAGAGGTGAAATAAAATTCCCACATCTCCCTGGTGGACACCCATGTTTGCATTCTGTAAACTTGTATCCTTCAGAGACTGAAAGGATGTTGAAGATGATGGGAAGTGATGTTACAGGATACCCTTGGAAGGATTTATGTATGAATAAGAGCTCTTTAATTCCATCATAGCCCTTTATAATATCTTTTTTCTTCTCTCAGTTTTTATATACCACAATGATCTTTCCCTTCTCTAACTGTACTGTCCCTCTTACTGACCTCTAGGCCTGTGTTTGTTGTGTTTTTAGCATCCCCTTTCTTCTAGGTAGATACCGTCTGTGAATTACCAGACCAAAAGTTAGTAACCACAATATGTAAAGAAGTAATTAGGGCCAGGAGCATGGCCTAGTGATAGAGTGCTTGCTTTGTATGCATGAAGCCTTGGTATGACATACACAGAAAAAGCTGGAAGTAGTGCTGCAGCTCAATTGGTAGAGTGCTAGCCTTGAGAAAGCCCAAGATCAGGGCTCAGGCCCTGAGTTCAAGCTCTAGAACTGGCAAGACAAAAACAAAAACAAAACTTCAATAAACTCAACAAAAATGAAAAATAACATATAAATGAATAAAATTTTAAACTAGTATTTCAGATGCCATTTTATATCTGTCCTAGTCTTTGGACATTTAGTTTGCTGTCTTCCTTTGCTTCTTTATATACACTGAGATACACATCAGTCAATCGAACATTATTTTGTTGAAATTTATTACTATTTCTTTTTTTTTCTTTTTTATTGTAATTAGTAAAAGGGTTACATGATATTTGCCAGATAGAAGGTGCATTAATTCACATACATTGATACCCTTTCACATGTCTTGGTACCCGTTTCCCTCCCCCCCACACCCCCCACCCGTTTTGGTTTTCCCCCCTTCCCTATCAAATTTCAAATATCCAAATACAAATAAATTCAATCTATCAGATAACAAAGTGAGATACTATACCAATATGAGATAACCAAGGGACAGCAAAGGAGATGAGAGACAACATAGTACATTAAGGACAACAATCATTCATTATATGGCTTTTGTTTCACTATCCTGGAGGTCCTTTCAATTAGCTTCACATTATATGTCCTTATGTATCAAGATTTTGCTCTATTGCAAATCTCTGCTAGTAGAGTAGCAGGCTATAAAATCAACCCTCAAAAATCAACTGCCTTCCTTTATTACTATTTCTTTTACATTAATTCCTAGGAGAGTGAACTCCTGGAGAAAATAAAGCATACATTCATATATAAATTACTTTTTATTGAGCCCAGGTCCTCCCTGGTAGTTCCTGAGATACTATCCCCAACTTTATCTGAGACAGTTGAATAATTATACATACCCCTAGTGTTCTGCCTCAGTTCTTCCTATTTTTAAACCTAAAGTTCATCTCTGTAAAGGTTAACTTTACAAAGTGTTTACTTTGTCTCTTCCTACATTACTGTGGACTCACATTGCATAGTAAGTCTGCTCTTCTTGCCCTTCAGCACCATTCTGCTCTTTATTTGGGAAATTGAGGTAAGAGGGAAGACTCCACTTGTTGGAACTCCTAGAGCTGGGTTTCTGGCCTTGTATATATGTCATTCCAAATTGTTTGGAGTGGAATAAACTTGTCTTGTTGTTTCCTTAGCATTTGTGTTTATAAAATATTTACTATTAAAAGAGGCCCACATTAGGATAGGTCATTTGTCAGCTTGACCAAGGAGGGGAGCAGAAAGGTTTTTGTTCTCATACTTTGCCCGCACGAGTCTTGATTATTATATTAGCTGTCTAATAGTGACAAGAGAGTCCAGCTCCCTGGTCACCTCATTAATTATATTAATGATATCAGACACTTACGGGAAGATAGAGAAATCACTGCCCCATCATTGGGTGTCTTTCTATCAGGGGCCCAAATCAAGAAGTTTTAAAGATATTAACAAGGACAGCAAGCAGGCAGTTGATATTAATTCCCCTGAAAGCAGTAATGAAGCAATCAGCTTCAAAACAAGCCAGCAGTAACCTGGTGGAACCTTAAGACAGTTGGAATCATCTAAAATTAAATTTACTTTTTCCTCATATGAAAGTGTGTTTTTGGAGGGTAGTGAAAGCAGGCAGAGGTTAGGCATGAGACAGATTAGGCTTCAATCTGTTATCAGTGTTTAGATTGCTTGCAAGAGAAACTCTTTTCAGGTTGGAAAATGAGCTGTGCAAAAGCTGAGTATACCAGACAAATACCAGCTGAGTATAGCAGAACTGGTATTTGTTTGTGTAACAACTAGTGGCACAAGATGGGATTCTTTTTTTTTCATATATTTTTATTGTAATTAATAGAAGGGTTACATGATATTTGCCAGATAGATGATGCATTAATTCCCATACATTGATACCCTTCCACATGCCTTGGTCCCCATTTCCCTCCCCTCACCCCCACCCCTCATCTTGTTTTCCCCCGTTCCCTATCCAATTTCAAATAACCAAATACAAATATATCCGATATATCAGGTAACAAAGTGAGATACTGTAACAATATGAGATAACCAAGGGACAGCAAAAGACATGAGAGATAACATAGTACCTTAAGAACAACAAGCATTCATTATATGGCTTATGTTTCTATATCCTAGAGATCCTTTCATTTAGCGTCCTACTATATGGCCTTTTGTATCAAGGTTTTTTTGCTCTATTGCAAATCTCTGCTAGGAGATTCTTATGTATATTGTTCTACTTAATCAGAGAGGAGAATCACTTATGGAAATAGCAAAGAGTTCTATTGTGGAAAAGGATAACAGCTATAGTTGGGTGTTGAACACAGGCTGAGAACACGGTGCAACATAGACTGCCGTCTCAGATACCCCACAAATAATTGGAACTTGAAATCATTATGCCTTGATGTGTGAATAGCCAAGAGCACTGAATTTCCTTTTTCTTTTGCTGTTGTCTAAAGTACTGCAAAAATTGGTGTTGGCAGGATACCCTGAAACATCATCCCTGTATGAAGATTTCAAGTGTTTAAAGTATTTGGTAGGCCGGGAGTTTGGCCTACTGGTTAAAGTGCTTGCCTAGCATGAATGAAGACCCGGGTTAGATTCCTTGGTACCACATACATAGAAAAAAGCCGGAAGTGGTGCTGAGGCTCAAGTGGTAGAGCTCTAGCCTTGAGAAAGCCCAAGGACAGTGCTCAGGCCCTGAGCTGAAGCCCAGGACTGGCAAAAAAAAAGCATTTGGTAGTATACATAAGTGATTGGCTCTCTCTCTATCTCAGGAAACAGCAGCTGCTTCTAAATGAAAAGTGCTGCATAATCCCATAGAAATCTCTCTGACTACACTGTATGGAGTCACGAGACCAGTTAATGGAGACTTACATATCCTAACATGACCACCGAAGGCTTTTTAAATCCTCCTCAAGTGTCTATATAGAGAAGGGCAGTAAAGACTTGTACTTCAGTTTCCTCAGTGGCTGAAGACATAAGGACATTGAGTGTTTAAATGTCCAATGATTCCTATGAACCATGGCTGAATAGTGCTTGTGTACAGAGAGGGACTCTGAGGCAATAATGCAGGCGGACCTAAGAGGGGAGAACTCCTGAGATAATTTTTATGTAGGAAATAATGCTAGGCTTTATACAAAGACTGGTTTTGCTGGTAAAAGCAAATCTTCTTCTTGCCTAACTTGGATACCTGGACAAATCACCTTAGGCTCTTCACAGGATTTTAGGTAACTCCTATGTAATTGTGTTATGTTTAGCAAACAGAAAAGTCTCCAGTCCACCTCTTTGTCTTCCAACTAGAACACATGCCCTTTAAAGATACGAATTGTGAGATACTGCAACAATATGAGATAAACAAGGGACAGCAAAGGAGATGAGAGACAACATAGTACATTAAGGACAATAATCATTCGTTATATGGCTTTTGTTTCAATATCCTGGAGGTCCTTTCAATTAACTTCATACTATATGGCCTTATGTATCACGATTTTGAAAAAAATAAAGTAATTTCACTCTTCTATCGGAAAAAAAATATAAAGATACGAATTGTAACTGCAGGCCATTCTATTACTCAGATATCTGAGATGTTATTTCAGGAAAAAAAACAAGCTTAAGAATTAGATCCAAGTAAGTAATGACAATATTCTTTTGCATATCTTTTTCTTGTTCTCTAAAAGGAGGAAGTATTACATTTAAAATATAAAAGTGTACTTAAAATCATGTACAGCACTTTCTAGCCATAAGTTGTAAGCTCCTAGCTTTTATTTTACTACCTTTCCCAAGGAAAGACTGCACAGGTTCACAGCACCTTCTCCTTTAAAAATCCTTTCTGACATATACAAGTAGCAATTGTTATAAGAATTCCCAGTTCCTTATACACCTAATCCACTGTGACGCATTCCATTTGTTCTTTGTGTGCAAACTGCAGTTTTAGCTATTTCGTGCTATGAGATTGACTTATGTTATTTCATTATTCTGGATTCCTGCCTTTAGATTTGCTTGAAAAAGGAATTTTCCCCCTAGTTTATCATGTTTCTCCTTTCTGAAGTTACTGATCTTCAGTGTCTCAGATTACTCTTAGTCTGTTCAATGTCCTCCTTGTCTTTTCCATCGTATCTGACAAACATTTATATTAACAGTGTGTGTGGGTGTATGCTGAGCATTTTTGAAGTATAATAAATTATTTCTACTTTGAGCTCCATCTAATTAGACATCCTGACTGAAATTCTGCCTGTGGTTCACTGTTGCTAAACCATGAAGAGTTTCGGCTTAAACAGTGGTCTTTATTCCATCCATCTAATGAATGTTTGTAACTAAAGGAGTGATTTTTTTTCTGCTCATTTTACTGGTCAAAATTATCACAGCGTTGGAATAACTGGAATTTGAAGGGAATTCAGAGACCATCTGGTCCAATCCTCTCCTTTGTTCAACTATGATAAATGAGCCTCAGAGCTTGAACACATGGTGTCTGAACTAAAACTGGAATCTAGATCTCTGGTCTCCACGTCTGGTACCTCATTGCCTACTATTATAGGTATACTTTTTTCTTAAGTGAAATAGTGTTATTGCCTAATTTTCAAAACAAAAAGATGCAGGGAATGAAATCTTGATTAATCAGGGATCTTTGATTATCAGCAGCTGAACTTAACTCTGGCCATTTTAGAAAAAAATGTATTTTTCGGAAAGATCATTAGAGGATCACTGTGTTTCTCAACCCCGGTTGGAGTGTAAGGAAGAGAACTCAGGGTTTGGTCAGACCTCAGGAGTCTTCACATTCTAGTTGGCTGTCTGAATATCCTCATGTTTCCTGGGGATGGGAATGCATTACAGTCTCTGCTGTATTCTGTCATTGTCATGAGCACAGTTGTAGACAAGGGCCACAAAACCTAGCAGGTGAGTTCTGGACCAGTTAAGTCTTCTGTGGTTGAGTTCTCCAAGAGTATTGTGAACACTGTATTGTGTGAATGGTAAGGCTAAGGTGTTACACCTCTAGTAAAGGCTAAAAGAATCCCACAAACAAACTAATGGCAGTGCTGTAGAAAACAAATGAACATGTCCTTGTAGAGAAATTGATTAGCAATCCTGGTTTATCAAATAGGTCAATTTATAATCGAAGGTTATTACTAAAAATTCAGAACAGTTGGTTTAAGCCATAAGGACATTTTTGCTGCCATGACCAAGTGATGCCATCAAGAAACCAGACACAGTTCATGCTTTTATATGCCATCTTTGCCTTGTTTGTTTGTCACCCTTAAATTGCTAGCTAATAGCTACAGAATGGCTGCCATGTATTACATTTATATTCTGAAATAGGAAGCAAGACTGTGTCCAAGACATCCAAAGAACTTCTACTTCCCTTTATATCCGGGGCTACATTTTTCAGTCCTGAGGCATCTGGCTTGTTTTCCCATCTATTTTATTGTATACATATGGTCGGTGGATGCCAATTAACAAGACAATGGAATTAGAAAAAAAATGACAGATTTACTCTCTGATCACCAAGAGGTGATCTTCCACAAGAAAATCACTGGCAGTTTTATACCTAATGAAATACCATCACAATTAGCCAAAAGAGAAAGGTGAGCAAGGCAGTTATGTAGGAGACCAATTTCCTTGCTCATTTGTTAGGGTGGTTTTTTTGTGTGTGAGAGTTGGAGAATGCAGGTCCCATGAAGAACAGATATAAAAGACTGGTGAAAATTGACTATACAGGTATTCGAAAAACCCAAGAGAATTAAAAAAACATTTTTATGTGGTACATATTGAATGAGTGATTGAAATATGTGTTAACAGAAAGTATTCCCAATATATATTAATGCATCATGTATATATATATATGTACATATGCATGTTGACTGCTTCATAAATGACAGTTTAAAAAATATATTCCAGGGAAACAGAGAGCAATGTATACAAATGTTTACGAGAAATATGTTTATTACTTATAATTATGAAAACTGGCATAATTGCCTGGAAACAAGCAAAGGTTTATGTTTTTGAAGGCAGTATAATGAGACCTGAGTTGAAGAAAGGCACAATTGCAATTTCGCTTACACACCTCCAAACATTTATACTGACCTTAAAAATGGTAGTTGGAGTACAGAGGTATATCTACCCCTTTTTAGGCTTTCATCCTTGGCATTGTAGCTTAATGGATGTAAATATGGGTTCTGAAAGCTGCTGCTTAGCTTCAAAACTTACTGCATTCATTTACAACCTAGATGACCTTGAACAAGCCACTCTGTGCTTCACTGTTTTCTTTGAAAAACCTCTGAGGTTATTAAGAGTAAATGCCTCAACTTTTTGTGAACATTAGATGAGCAGATATTCATAAACACTAAGGGCCATGCTGGTACACAGTGTGTACTTAGTAAATGGAAGCTGTTATATTTTCCTTTACTTTGAAGAGACAAAATACTATATAAAATAATGGGTTATGAAGGTATTAAACTTTCAAAAGCACATGTAAATAAATTCTCAATTAGTTAAATTCATTTCTGTGGAACATTTTTTCTGAGTGGCCTTAGAGAGACCCATTTCTTTCCTTTGCATTGTTTGTAATGCTCAAAATTAACTGTAGGTTGTATTGTATAGGAATGCAATTTATCAAGATGATAAATTTGTCATGATAAAAACATCTGTGCTCATTCTAGTCCCATTTAGGAGACAGATGCCCTTTAACACAGAAACTCATCTGTCCTCGTGTAAAACTTAAGATGAAACTTTTGGGGAATCCTTCACCTGTGGTGCAAGTGAGGCGACTGCTGTGGAGAGCTTTCTTTAGCGTTAGGAACCAGCTTGCAGTGGATCTTGGACTCCTGTTCCTGTAACTAATAAACCTACTTTGTGGAACTTGTTACAGGACTGTGTTCTATTTTTTGGACCCAAGACAAGGTGATAACTAGATGACAGTGACCTTGCTTCAGATTACAAAACCTCACAAAAAGCCTGTTTAGGTAGATAACTACAATGAGGGACATAAAGTAGCCAAATGGCTAGTGGCTAAGAGTCGGCTTCCCAAACTCATGTTCCTGGTACCTTTATATCCTATAGCTTGTTATTATACTGATCCAGGTCACAGACGCCAGTCACTGCTTAACTGAGATGCAGTCTACTGAGTGAGTACCCAGAACTACAGGTGTGAGTCTTGGGTACTGAGCCCACTACTGGCTTTTAATAGCCTCTGGATGGTGGGCTGTCACCTTGAGCTTAGAGAATTTGGATTGAGTAGTCTTTAAATCCATTTTCAGGGATGTTGTTTATTATTCTGCTGTGGTCAATGGAACCAGAGTAGTGACTGTAATGAGAACTTAGGTCTGCATGTCAGGAGACTGGGGGTTACCTTCTCATCTCAGCAACCTTGATCTGTTTGCTTATACTGTGTATAGCCCAGACTCCTTCTTGTGTTTACACACAATGTAACTAAAGTATCCACTGCATACATTTTGCATGTCCAGTGTGGGTTAGCAGAGGCCTTGGCTTTCTCTCACAGCCTCCCAGGAAGTGGAAGATGGAGGCTTCCCTTCTTGGGGCTCAACCCACATCATACAGTCTTGCCCATTTACCTCATGATTGGAAAAATGAGAATCTGGAGAATTCTGGACTAGCTTTTGATTTCCTTGTCTCAAAGTGGCACATTCCCCTTTGGTTCCCATTTCAAGAACAAGAAGCAATCATTAACCCCTTTCTCTTTCCCATCTCTGCTCAGCAAGCTAAACTGTAAGACAGCTGAGAAACGTGGGAGTTCACATGTGCTATTTGTTACATGTCTTTTCATGTGAAGGAATTTTGAATTTGCATTTTGCTGTTTATTTCCTGAAGTAGTGGACACACATTTTTTGAAACTGAACTTAAACATATATGAGCCATATGTAGATGAGACTGTACCAGTGGAGACAGCATAGGTGAAGCCTAGTGCCTGGCTGTGTTGTTCTACATAGCATGACAAGAAGGCTTTGTAATTGCACCAGGGTGCCTCAAAGGACACTAAGAGCACTTCTGTGTCCAGGGTAAGACCTGCCTAGCTTAGTGACTACGTAGTTCACAGCCACTGAAATTTTATTTGCCATTGATCATATCTAGTGTGGCTTTATTAAGCGATGTGCCCAATATGGTGGCACATGACTGATGTCTCAGCTAGCTATTCAGGAGGCAGGACGGTGTTGTCTGAAGCCAAGCAAAAGAAAGTTAGTGAGCTTCTTTCTCGAACACCAAATACAAATGCAAATCAAAGAACACCAAGAATTACTAGGTAGAACGATTGCCTATCCCGTGGGAGGCATAGGTTCAATTCCTAGTGCTAAAATGTCAAAATAAAGTGAAGCAAAAAATAGCAGTGATAATACTAGTAGATTCCTTTCAAGAAGAGGAGGTTTGGACACTATTTTATGTTATTAACTCTTGTAGAATGGGTTGTATCTCATAAACTCTTGACAGAATTTTTGGGGAATAGTGTTTACCCTTGGATATACAAACAGATTTTGCAAGGATTGTGGGAGTCAGTAAGACAATGCTGTGTATCACAATCCATTCTGCTAATGTCAGTAGCCGATATGTAAAAATTTTTAAAATTAACATCTGAGACATCATTCTCAAACACAAGGTTTCCTAATTCCTTGCCTAATTCATCATCAGTACTATTGACTGTGTATTAGAAATTAGAAATAAAATGAATAAATAGTAGTAAACTGTATGAATCAGATATAATACCAAATCTGAAACCAGAGTCAGGTTAATATTTTGAAAGTATCCTAGGCAAATACATTGTTAAAGCACTTTTGTGAATTGCCTCTATCTTTAAAATATCCCATGAAAAACAGGTTGTTATTCAGAGGAGAATAGTGAATCTCAGGGGTTAGTACTTTGGACCCTTGTCTACTATTACATTAGGAGATATTTACAGACAACCATGTACTCCAAAGGCAAATTGTTAAAGAGTTTGTAGTGACTTTCCAGCCTTGTTTAATGCCATTGTTTGCTTGCTTTTTTACATTGCCAGCATTTAAATTCAGAGTTCTGAATTATAATTTAAACAGTAAAGAAAGCTTTGATTCCAATATATTTTTATGCAGTTCCATGATTTATTTTTCATACAGCTAATGAGAATAAACAAATGACAGATGACTCTGTGGGGCAATATTGTCTTTTGACCCATTGAAAATGTTTAATAGTTTATATAAATCAAGCCCAGTAAAAAAGTGACTTATTTAAACTGGCTTCAAGGCATTGTACACAATAGTAATGACTCCATCTATTCTTGCAAATGGAGAAAGTCTGAGAACAAATGTTGGTTATTAACTATTCATATATCCCACACCATAGCACCTTGACCTTTGTGTAGTACTAGTGACTGCATACAGCGATAAAGATTGTAAAACTAAATAATGTATTTATCTTCATTAAGTTAATTTAAGAGCTTTATTTTAAGAGTAATATTCTGTTGATGACATTTATTTCCTAGAGATCCCTGAGTTATGATTAGGACAACAGATCTGTGTTGTTTGGCGTAAGTAGTATTCATGAGTATTTGTTTCTTGGATTTGTGACTGTAGTAGGTATGATAATGATTCCTAATCTCTACAAGTTATGAATATCTTGCATTCTATAGCAAAAAGGGCCTTACAGATAGGATTAAGTTTGTAGACCAGGTTTTAAAATAAGGAAACTCTCCTCAATTGTAAAATTTAGGTAGACCCCATTTGAACTTTAAAACAAAGAAAGTTACCTTGGAAGGTAGAGAAATGTGATAATGAGAAAGTATGAAATATTCATGGCACAAGAGACATTTAAATTACTACTGTCGTAGAGAGGCTATATGGAAAACAGGATGAGTTTGGAGACTGGTGTGTCAGGCCTGTAATCACAGTTACTCAGCAGGTTGAGATCCGAAGGATTGTGGTCCAAGGCCAGTCAGTGAGGAGTTTTCTAGATCACATCTGTAAAATAACAAGCAAAGAGCAGGGCTGTACTGACTTAAATGATAGAGTTCTGGCCAACCACGTAAATCAAGTAAGCGTGCCTGAGTTCAAAAATTTTATATGTATTTGTGCATGTGCACGTATAGCTTAAAATCAAACTATATGTTGGCTATAAGTAACTTACTTTACATTTCAGGGCATGTGTAGGCTGAAAGTGAAGGAAAAGAATAGACATCCCATGATAAAGGCAAGCAAAAAAAAGAATGAAGTGGCTATATTTATATCATACAGAGTAGAATTTCAGTAAAAATTGTTCTAAGACATAAACAGAAACAATATGTAGTTATGTAAGTTCCAATTCACCAAGAAATCATAATAGTTGTAAATACATAATCACTATCATAAGAGTAAATATATAAAGCAAAACTGCCCAGGCCATTGAAGGTCATCCTGGAGGGAGAAAGGTCATAAGATCTCTCATAACCAATTGCACACACCTATCACCCCAGCTGTACAGGAGGCAGAGATCTGGAAAATCAGAATTTAGTATAGGCAGAAGCTTTCATGAGATCCCACTTCAACAGGTGCTGGGAATGGCGGCATGTGCTAGTAGTCCAGCTAGTCTGAGAAGAGTGAACAGGAGTATCAAGGTCCATCACTGAGGCTCTATCTTAAAAATAACTGCAACATAGATCTGGAGTTTTGGTTCAAGTGACCGAGCACCTTCTTAGCAAACATAAAACCTTGAGTTCAAAACCCAGGACAGTCAAAATGAAACAAGAAGTGTTTCAAATACATTACACATTATAATGACATTGAAAAAAAAGGACAAATGAAGTCTAGTTTGCAGAAATTAGTATTTAATGTAGAACCAAAACAACAATAGAAACAAAGAAAATGGAAAATCAGTAAAGACAAAAATCAGTGAACTAATAATTATTTCTTATAAAAATTAAAGTCCTTCAGGGGCTGGGAGTTTGGCCTAGTGGTTAAAGTGCTTGCCTAGCATGCATGAAGACCCAGGTTCGATTCCTCGGTACCACATACATAGAAAAAAGCCGGAAGTGGTGCTGAGGCTCAAGTGGTAGAGCTCTACCCTTGAGAAAGTCCAAGGACAGTGCTCAGGCCCTGAGCTCAAGCCCAGGACTGGCAAAAAAAAAAGAAAAATTAAAGTTCTTCATCTATACTAAGAAATAAACAATATAAAAATAAATAAATTTAGATAAAAAGAGAGGAGGTATTACAATGGATGCTTCAGAAAGCGAAAGGACCATTACAATTGATAACAATTATCTGAAAGAAAAATAATTGACCTAGGGGAACTGGGAAACAGTCCTACAAACATAAAACACTTATGCATCTAATCATGAAGCAATGGAATGTAGAAATGACATACAGTCATTTAGAAAAGCTTAAATCATAACAGTTCACTGATGAACCATACCAAACATTTAAAGGAGAATCAATAATGACTCTTTAGTTATTTCAAGAACTAAAAGAAATTCATTTTATGAGGCCAGGCATTGACTTGTTACTAAAGGGTAAGTTAAGATACCTCAAAGAAAACCCAAATCCCAATGTTGATTGAAGCACTGTGCACCATACTCAAGAAGTGGTAAGGGCTCAACCACAGGTAAATGGACAAAGTATATGTGTTATATACACAAAATTGGGTATTATTGAACCCTAGAAAAGAAGGGAGTTCAACCACAGGCAGCTGTAGGGATGAATTCTGAAGATGTTGTGTTAAGCAAAGTAACCTCATCACAAGACAACAAAGACTTGTACAAGGTACCTAAAATAGCCTCACGGTGTTGCGGTGATGGGTAGCCGAGAACAGAGGCAAGAGAGTTACTGATCCTGGGCACTGACACCCAATTGTACAAGATGAATAAATTCTGGAGGCTCTGCTTTATGGAAAGAGAAAAATCTCATGGCCAGTAGTTACCAAAAAATAAAGAAATGAAGATTTAAAGGGTCATGAACAGGTTAGGACACTCATGATTAACTGAGGATTTGCTATGCTTCTTCCAATGAACTTGGCTTCAGAGTCCTTTATTTTTGCTTTGTGTGCCATTCTACATTAGACCTTACTCTGTTTCTCTTACCAGCTTTCATTTGTTTTATTTTTAGTAGAGCTCAGAAGACTAAGAAAGTCGGTTGCTGTGGAAACAAAACCCTTCTTTTTCACAAATATTTTTCTAAATGTCATGCTTAGGTTCTCCCTAAGCCTGAGTTGCTATGCCAGTGTCCCTCCTCTGTTTGTTGGACAAGGCTGGACAAATGTGTTTGCCACAAGTTCCCAAGTAAAAGCACTGCTGTAGTATTCTACATTTAATTTCACTTGAAGACAGGGCATGAAATTCTAGGAATTATTTAGCCTTAGAAAGAAGTGAAAGAAACAGCCAGAGTAGTAATTACAGGGAGCAATACTGCCCAAAGTGTCTTCATGAATCAGTGTTTCAGTGAAGGTTCATCATCACTTATGAGCTGTCATAGCATACCAGGTATCCCCTTATCCTTCACAGAATAACCTTAATATTAATCTGTGCAGTGTTCAGATATTTTCAAAGCTATCAGTGCTCTGGTAGCTTAGGCAATGTCTTTAAATCTTGACCCTCACTTTGTACTAAATAATTTTCATAAAGCCAGTACCTATAATAAGTTTTAGCAACTCTATTGTGTGAATTAATGAAAGATAAATACTGTACTCATGATTTGTGAGGACAGAGTTGTGTGTGCTACACTATTTGAATCATGTCCCTGGCCCTTTCTGCTTTAGTTATTTTTTTTTCCTTTCTAAGAGTTTGAGTTTTTTTCTGGGTTGCTTTTCTGCCCCAACCTTCCTATCTCCACTGATATTATTGGTGTTTGTTTCTACTAAGAGACAGATTGAGATCATTTATAGGCTCTTGTAGAAAAAAACGCCTTGGTAGTTATCTGTTGTCAATCATTACTTATGATTCATGCTACTGAAGGTGATTTTACTATAATTCCAGTTTAGTTGGTACCTTATTGAATGCTTGTGCCATATTAGGAAGCTAAATATCCATTAGTAAATCCTTTCTGGTACTCACCGGAAGTCTGAAAAGAAGTTGAATGAATTATATTTATTCCAAATGATTTGAAAATATCAGTTGTCTAAAAAGAGTAGGTATATCATAGCCTTTAAATATCAGTTAGCATTAACAATTCCTGGTTAGGAGATGATTGGGAAGGGGTGGAGGAAGAGAAAGGGGTACAAAAATATGAGAAGGGGTTATCAAGGTTTGAGAAGTAATGTACCCCATACCCGATGTATGTAACTGCAATCCCTCTATACTTTATCCTGATAATAATATACAATTTAAAAACTTCATTGTAAATTTACATCCAGCTTTTAGGACAGTCTCCAGTGCTTATATTCTAGAGGGAACCAGATAATAAATACTCAGCATAATCAAGTAGTAAATTATATTGCACATAGGAACATGACATCAGAAGGATAAAAGGAGAAAAGTTCAAACAGGAATAAGGATTGAAAATGCATGAGGCAGGGTAGCAGTGGCTGAGTGGTCTTTGAGAAAGTGACCTATGAGCAAAGTGTGCAGGTTGGGGGTTTGGTGACCATCAGGGAGAAACACACAGGCAGAGGAAAGTGATGATCTGAGCTGTTTCATGTTAGAGATCACCTGCCACCCTGAAGTAACATCAAGTATGTACACCACTGCACTTGGTGGGAGTGAAGGGCGAGGAGGAGATGGGATCAGAGAGGAGGCAGGCAGGGCTGCTGCTATGCTTGCAGATAACAGAAGGTCTTGACACTCTCTTCCGGGAGTTTGGCTTTGACTGAATGAAGAGAGACTATGCATGCCTGGATTTTGGACACAGCCATGCTAGCATCTGACTTAGCCTTTGCAAAGACCTGGCAGCTCTGTTAAGAATACCTCTTGCCCCATGTCATTGTTGGTCTTCTAGCATATTCAGGAGTCTAATTTTTTTGCAGATATCTATGATCAATTTCACTTCTGGGCATTTCACAGTAGATGATTAAAATGCATTGACTTCTTTCTATTTTAAAATATTGAAGCTTTTAGAATAATGTTAAAAATAACTTTCTTGCCCAAATCTAAAATATAAATCGACTAATTTAAGGAAACTTTCTTTCTCTGACTACTTATTATCACTCTTACATTTGAGAAGCCTCAGGCAATTTTTGCAGGTTCTTCCCTGTGTTTTTACAGTTTATAATGAGATCCTATTTAGACTATATTAGTTAATTAATTCTTAACAATTTTATGCAACTTGCACTAAGTATCAGCGTTAATTAGTAGGTTCAAAACTATTAACTTTTTCAGGAGGGCTTATGTTATAAAATTGCATGTTTTCCAGGTTCTCTTAAATTGAACAAAGGGAATTTACGGTTTCTGTGCCTTGACCATTGGATTGTTTCTGTTCTTTGACTCCCACTTGTTTTAATTTACAGCAATATTTATAAAGTAACTGATCTTTTGAGAATATGATTACCTGAAATTAAATCATGGTTAGTTATAGATGTAACAGTATGCAAAGCATTGCTTAATAAGACTTTTGACTTTTCTTGTTGGAAATGCCATTGTGTTTAGTTATATAAAATATGTAAAACTTAGATTAAAACTTGTTTAAGTCAGGTGCCACTGGCTCATACCTGTAATCCTAGCTACTCAGGAAGCTGAGATCTGAGGATTGTGGTTAAATGCCATCCCAGCAGCAAATCCATAAGACTATTATCTCTTCCAGAAAAAAAACCAGAACTGGGGTTGTGGCTCAAGCACTAACCTTGAATGAAAAGCTCATAGACAGCAACCAGGCCTTACTTCCAGCAGGACCCACCTATTAAAAAACTGAAAACAGCAGCCCAGTAAACCTGTTTATTTTCTCTTTAGAAACAGATTAGACCTATTTGTTAGGAAATGGAAAGACTTAGAAAAAGTCATATTAAGTGAAGTAAGCCAGACTCAAAGGAACTTAGGCTCAATGGTTTCCCTCATTTGTCATAATCAGTAGAAACCTTGGGCTCTACTAGCAGAGATTTGCAATAGAGCAAAACCTTGATACAAAAGGCCATATAGTATGAAGCTAATTGAAAGGACCTCCAGGATATTGAAACAAAAGCCATATAATGAATGATTTTTGTCCTTCATGTACTATGTTATCTCTCATCTCTTTTGCTGTCCCTTGGTTATATCATATTATTATAGTATCTCACTTTGTAATCTGATATATTGGATATATTTGTATTTGGTTATTTGAAATTGGGTGGGGAAGGGGGGAAAACCAAGATGAGGGGGTGGGGGGGAGGGTAATGGGGACCAAGACATGTGAAAGGGTATCAATGTATGTGAATTAATGCACCTTCTATCTGGCAAATATCATGTAACCCTTTTATTGATTACAATAAAAATAGTAAAAAAGAAACATATTAGAGCAAATCATTGTGATTGAGATAAGTCAAGACCGAAGGAACAAAAGGCATATGGTATCCTTAATATAGGGATATTAGATCCAAACACTACACCAGCAATGACGCAATATTTGGGTACCCAAGTTTATGGACATGGTCTTAGAGATATAAATATAACTACATAGACCTAAAATTTATGATGGGCTATATATGCTATGGACATAATTTCTTATTACATATATTAATATTATCTATGACATATAAACCTTCAGCTTAATTTAATTATGTTCTAAAATCTATGTGCCAGTGATTGTATATAGAGATTCCCTTCTTGAATACTTGTTTATTAAACATGACATTTGGAATATAATGTAAAAATCAATGTTAATAAATTCTTTAATTAAAAAAAAAGAAAAAAGAAACAGATTGTCATCCTAAAGTACTAAATTATATAGAATGTTATACAATAAGTACTTTGGGAGGCTAATGACATATAGCTCTGTACAGGTCCAGTAATGCTTAAAATAAAAACTTTGATTCAAATTATTGAATAATATTTTGAGAGCTCTCACAATAGACACAGCATTTATCAGTATCTCTGAATTATAGAATAAATTTTTAAGAAGGGAAAATATCAAAGCATGTTGAGATTACTAATGTTATATAGGGGGAAAAAACATGGGAAGGGGTATCAAGGTTCAACAATTAATGCACCTATTTCCTGTATAAATGGAATGCTTCCAGAACTTAGGAAATCATAACACTTGAGAGGTAGACAACACTATAGAGATGAGTCCTAATTGACAGCCAAAGAAATTATGTATCTTCCTAAGGTCATTGGACTTTCCGGGGAGTATGGTTGAAGGTAGAAGTGAATTTCTCCAAGGTTGTCCTTGCAGCTTTTCTCACCTTTTGTAGCACTGGACAATGCAAGGTAAGTGCCAGTGCTCCCGTGTGTGTACAAATTAACTGATGATTCATTATCAGATGGTTAGTCCTGTTTTTAATCAACACCTTCTGAATATTAATGTTCTTTCTGCTAGTGGTTTGATAGAACAGTTTCAGAATTTTTAAACTGGTCTTTCTGCTGGAGTATATACATTGAGTTATCAAAGCAGTGTGAGACTTGTTACTTGCTATGTGGCTAGTTTGGATAAAATAGCTCATTAAGCCCTGGTTCCTTCTAAATAAGCTTCTTCTGATAGTAAGAAGGTATAGGGAAGAATAATTAAAAGGACTTCAGCAGGCATTATACTCTGACCAAATTTTAAGAAGCAGTATGGGCTCACAGAAGAGTAGAGCTGGTGAGAATCCTGCTGACTATGAGTATGGGAATGTACTGATGATACCACACCAGCAGTGAACTCACCCACACATACCCACCCAGGCAATCACACTCTCACTCAAGTATGGTGGCTGAGGGAAAGAAGAATCGACAGTATAGCAATGTCTGCCTGCTGGATGGGAAATGCAGGGCATACTCCCTGGAAAGGGTTTGCTCATGGCAATGCGAAGCTGTTGCAAAGTGCTGACACATGAGGTTCAGGCTTCTCAAGTACAGGCATTTGTGATATTTGTATAATCCCTTTCATTTGACAAATGTCACCAGGCTACCAGACATGTGGCTCTGGCCTCTGGGATGCAGATATGACCACGAATAATGTGTTCTCATCTTTTCCAGCATTCACAGTAGACACTGAAATAGTTAATGCTATTCTCTAGTTATTATGCAGCAGAAACAACCCCAGTATATCCAGAGGCATGTAACAAAAATGATTTTTTTGGTTCACGTTATGAGGCTGTGGAAAGCTTTCATCCTGATGGGATTGCCTGCATTCCGTATGTCTTTTCACTCAGAGCCCAAGCTGAAGACACAGTCCATCACCATCTGGAGCATGCTGCTCCCATGATGCATTTCTCAGAGCCAGGGATCAGCACACCATACCACTCCCCTTCCCACTTGTGCCCAGAGGCAGCAAAAAATCACAGCCAGGGACTTTCTGCTGGCTGTAGCAAGTGACTGGACCAAGCCTGAAATCACTGGAGCAAGAATGATACTCTGCCTACAAGGAAATGTGGGAAAGGTTCAAGAAAGTAATTGTGCACAAACAAGGCTGTCTATCACAGGCATGGCGTCTGCCTGGCATTCACTGACTTTTGCTGAATGAAAGACCACAATTTCAGCACTCACTGTTCACGGCAGTCACCCTACACAAATTTCACCATGCCTTCTGGTAGTTTGTAAAAGAGATCAGCACCATACTAAAATTGAGGATGTAATTGAGGATGTGGAACCACAAAGTTTACTTGATGCGTCAACTTTGTTCAATCACTTATCTGCTTATGCATTCAACACCAACAAATTTATTGAGAATCAATCATGTTTCAGACATTGTTACAAGAGTTCATGTGGATGATTTTTTTTCCAGTGCTGGGTCTTGAACTCAGAGGCCTGAGCACTGTCCTTGGGCCTTCTCAAGGCTAGAGCTCTCTCACTTGAGCCACAGCACCACTTCTGGCTTTTAAGAAAAGTAGATAAGAGATTCCCATGTCTTTTGTTATATCTTCTTGTTATGATGATGTAGTCAGTTTCCAGGAACTTGCTTTATTCTTTTCTTAAATATATTGATGTACTCTTATGATCTTATTTAAAGTTGGGTTCCATTGAACTTGTGGTAATTTTTTTCACACTACTTCCTCAGTACGTTAATGGATGGAACTTCTAAGGAATATAAGTTGCTTTGCTCTTCACACATGAGACCTGAGGTTACAGTAGTTGGCAGTAGTCTGTCACCTCTGGATATTCTGACGTGAACATTCTTACTTCCGTTCTTCTTTCATCTTCCAGTGTCAGGCACTGGGTGCTTTCCATTTACTTTTCCTGTAATTACTAGATGAGTTATGGGCTACAAATTCAGGCCTGCAAGGACCCTCTAGCATCTATGACACTGTTGTCAAAATTTACCTCTGATGCGGAGAAACTGTGCCTCCTTTGGATGGATAAAGGAGATAGAACCTTGCTTGTCTCTCGTAGGTCCTGTCCTCCTGCTATTCTCAGCTACTGCTGATGAAAACAAATTAACCAGGTTGGTGTTCAATAGAGCCACCATTTTCCAAGCATCCTCTGACAACAGTATTGAATTTCTGTGGGACTTTTCTAATGAGTATATAAAATGAATACTGCTATGCCATTTGAGTGCAAGAAAAAGCCTTTATGGTTACTATGTTTATTTACATTAGTTTTGTAACGTTGTAGACTATAAGGATGTGAAAACTGGAAATACATGTCTGTTAGGACAAAGCCATTTGTTTATAGTTTGATTGCAACTGAGATTATACTGGGTGAAAATAATCTTTTCCACTTGAGCCACAGTACCACTTCTGGCTTTTTCTAAGTATGTGGTTCTGAGGAATTGAACCTAGGGCTTTGAGAATACTAGGTAAGCACTCTACTGCTAGGCTATGCTCCCAGCCACAAATAATGCATTTTCTGAGTCACAAAAATTCTTGACATATGAGTCAAAATGTATTCCATAAAATAAATCATTTCTATGGCATTGATGACTTAGATATACATGTTTTCTTCATTAATTGCTTCTTCCTTTGGGCAGTCCTGGGCTTGAACTCAGTGCCTGGGCACTGCTCTTGTGTTTTTCTCTAGGCTAGCACTCTACCACAGCCACAGCACCACTTCCAGCTTTTTTCTGTTTATGTGGTACTAAGGAATCAAACCCAGGGCTTCATGAATGTTAGAGAAACACTCAACCACTAGGCCATGCTCTCGGCCCCTCATGAATTGCTTTCCTCTGCACTTTACTTTCTTTTTTTTTCAGACCAGTTAGAATTTATTGTATAATCATTTCCAATACCAAAAACTATCATCATCTGAAGTATCATGTGCATTTTAAAAACCAGTGAGAAGTGTTTGGGCAATTATGCATTTTACTTTCTAGACAAAATTAAGTATTGATAATTTTGTATATTTTATTCATGAGAAATTCAGTCCTGTTGTATACAATGTGAATATTTACTCTAAAGTCTAAAGTTAATCCATGTAATTTTGTGCTAAAATTTATATTCTCTATTTCAATGTGTTTTTCTCTTAATTCCCCAGGGAACTTGTTAGACAAAGTTCAGGTTTCATTGTAAAAATAGCTACACCACGACCAAGGGTATATTCTTCCACATTTTAACTAGTCCTCATTTGGTAGAGCATTCCTTTCCTCACAAAAAGTGAAGGTTATATTATTTGTACAAATATGCACAGCATTGATCTAATCCCACTATTTTGTTTGATGAAGTGAATATACTTAATTAGTATATCTATCTGAAAGAGAGACTAAGACTTTTTTCACTAATACTGTGATGTTACTAAAATGAGGTTTAATTGTAAGTACTGTAGGAAAAAATTTTGTGCTGTTCTTAAAAGTGTGCTTATTTCAATTGCCCAACTACTCAGTGTTTTAGAAACAGAATTCATGACTGTGTTAAAAGTTTAACATATAATAATATATCAAATTCTTCATTTCCCTTACTGGTAATGGAGGAACAGTATAAAATTTAAATGAGGTCTGATTCAACTTGAAAAATTGATGTGTGTCTGCATATGACTGCAGTACATGTAAAAATGAAGAAATAATTTACTAATCAATTCAGAAAGTTATCAATATCAAATATGACATGAATGTCTTGGTTATTATGAATTCTACAAGGAGAATCAATTGATTCTCCACTAACTAAAATTCATTTGCATTGTTATTTATGGTGTAATTTGCATTACCATCAGATGTTCTCAAGTTAGCTTTTGCCATTAGAGAACTGTAAGATAGCCTGCTGAGTAAGAAGTCAGCTTATGGATGTAATAATCCCTCCAGAGTGCACTAGACAGTATGGAGCATGGCCCAGAATGGTTTCCAGTAATCACCCTTACTCCTTCCATGAATAATTCTTCTCACTGGTGATTTAATTCTGCTTTGTGGGAATAGTTTTCCAAGTTTTCTTTATGGGAAAGATCACAGCACCTAAAAGGATGAAAAGACATTGATTAAAAAGAAGACTAGTGTGTATGCAAAATTTTAGCCAAAAGCTCTTGATTTTACTGAGACTTCTTGGTTAAATAAGGTTCATTTTCTTAAGTACCACATGACTACAAATACAACCTAGTACCTGGCGGTCTTTCAGTAGGTTGAGCCAGCTCCTATTTCTCAGGTTTGAATGGTTTGGGCACTGTAGATTCCTCAAATAGCATGCATTTGTTGAGCAAATACACTTGAAAGTGGTTGCAAATGGCAACCATTTAGATATGAGGAAATAACTCACAAGTGTTGACATGCACCTTTAACTGTGTTACTCTGGGTAAATTTGAATATTACAAATTTCAAAACCCAAATAGGAAACAATTTTTCCTTGAATTCTAATTGCTAGATTTGGAAATCACATTGCTGCCATATGATTCCTCTCCTCCTCATATTTTGATCTCTACCACCCAGAAGAGACTCAAATTTATAGGGAATTAGAGGGCGTAATAATACAAGTTCTGCCTTTTTCCTCTTTTCAAATACACTTCACCTTCAGTGTGTCACTGTAGCAAAAGTGACAGTGCTGGATCTTTCCTAAGATGAAGCATCAATTGTTGACTATTTAAAGCATTGTGTGTTCTACTTCTCTCTGTAGTCATTTTGTTTAAGATCATGTTTATTTACAAGCACACTACGATGTTCCTATTTATCTGTCCTTTGGAAAAAAGGAACAGCTTAACAGAAAACCTCCACTCATATTTAACATGATTGGCCAGGCTTCCTTTAGCCAGCATCTTCCATTGCTGCAGTATAATAGTTTCCACACCACCACTTCTTTCGCACTATTCAGCCATCAACGTATGTCTGGTGGCTTATAGATTAAATCCAGTGACCAATTTTAGTATCTCTTTTGAATTAACTTCCCTCAGTTTTTCACAGTCTGAAGAAGCCCTTTCACTTTTATGCTTGAAGGAATTATTTCTTGCCTTTCAGAAAACAATTCTACTTCCTGTCTCTTCCTTTCTTCTACACCTTTCATTCTTTCCACATTGTGATCTCTCTCTATTTGTCAACCTTTAGTATCTTTGGTTCTCTGTTCTGCCATTTCCTCCTCTTCGTCCCTTGTGCCAACATTGTACTGTCAAAATTTCAATGATCATCTTGAGCTGCTTCTTCCAACCACATGTCCCCTGCCCCGCACCCATCTCCTGGGATTCACTTCAGTGTAATTCAGAGCACCTAATTCTTTGAGTCAAAACTTAAAATGGTAAAAATAAAATTCACTATTTCCTTCCAATTCCCTTTATTTCCTATCTTGGATGATGGTAACACTTTATGAAAGAACAATTAGTATATGCTTAATTTCATTTTTTTCTTTTCTTTCCCAGTAGACAATTAAAATCATATCGATTAGCTCCTTGAATGTTACTTACCTCTACTTCAAATAGAGTTGGTATTTAAACCACTATATCTTGATTTAGCTGATGAAATAGTTGAAACAAGACAACCAATTCTGACTCTACAGTTGCCACATCACTTTTTCTCACCTTCTGCTTTCTAATATTGGACTTTGCATAATTCTCAGATTAATTATGGATTTCATAGTTGCAGTCCTTTCCATACTGATTCTTTTACAGCATGACTTACTAAAAGCATCACTTTCTTTGTGGAAATTCTCTTGGCTTTTTTGAGCAGAATCAGACCTGGCTTCTTCGGAACAGAATCTGCTTGTTCTGGCTGAGTGTTTAGACTTCCTCACACACACTGTATATATAACCCATTTTCAAATATATATTGACAGATTTTTTCCCCATTCTTCAGATTGGCTCTTCACTTTGTTGATTATTTCCTTAGCTGGGAAGAAGCATTTTAGTTTGAGGTAATGCCATTTTTAAATTTTTGCTTTGGTGTTCTCTGCTTTGTAGGTCTCATCCAACTGTGTCCTTTCCTATTCCAGTGTACAGAGGCATTTCTCCTATTTACTACTGTAAAAGTTTTATGTCTCATGTTTAGGGTTTAATATATTATGACCAGATTTTTGTGGCTTGTATGTGGTTTTGATTTTGTTCTCTGATATGTAAATCTCCAACTTTCTGAGTACCATTTATTTAAAAGGCTGTCCTATCTCCAATGTGTGTTCTTCCCTATCATGTTCCAGATCTTATCAAGAAAGTTCCCAGCTTTTCCTCAGTGTGTAAGTTAGCTACTGCCTCATGAATGGACATAGTTATGTGGATATGGGTTCTTCTTTATTTTTATTATGAATTGACATTATATTTTAAATATCACATAACTTTCCTGCATGTATTGGTACAATCATATGGCTATGTGTTTTATTATAATGATGTTGTGTATTATAATTGTTTATTTTCTGTGATGTTGCAGTATAAACCCTTGATGTATCTGGCTTCCTAATAAGAATGCAAAAATGTGGCTTATTTATGCTTCTTATGTAAGTCTTAGCCATAGTAAATATTAATGACTGCCTTTTTGAATTGTTTAGGATGAAGGGTTAGTAATTGTTTAAAGATAATTCCATAAATCTCCACATGATTTCATAAATTCTTATGCTTATAATTGATCCACAAGATCTTTTCAATGTACGTATGTGTCTGTGTTTGGACTCCTACCTAAAGATATGCTTGTTGTCCTTCACAAGTTAGAGAATTCCATGGGAATCTTAGATTTTCATAAACATGAATCAATTCAGTTCATTTTGCTACACCTCTTTTTAGTTGTGTCTAGAATTCTTTTGTGGACTGACATCTGTGCTGTGTTCATGCTTTCTGTTTGAACACTCACAACATAGTGGTTTCATGATTTTATTTTGACTCAGTGAATGTTTTGCCTATCAACTTTTCAGCAAACATGACATACCTGAAGAAAAGGATTTTCACTTATTCTAACTTTGAAAATTAGTACTTATATAAGAAAATACTTTTTAAATTTAAAATGTAAATTTTTATAATTTTAAAGTAGTTGTACAAAGGAGTTCCCATTCAATAAAGTCATTTATGAATGCCCTGCATCTTGATCAGTGTCACCCTTTCAACATTCCCACCCATCCCTCTCAATCCTAACCTTCCCTCAGTTTTTCCAATATTGTAAGACATATATTAGGTTTTATAACTGCATTCTTCCTTCTTCCTCTTTTCATTTGTCCTTATCCTGCTTTCCTTAATACTTCCTTCCATATTTTCTGGCATTATTCTGTTGAACTGTGAGTTAGACTTACTAAGGAATTTTATCCTTTGACTTTTTCCCTGAATCTATCATATTTTGATCCATACACTTATGTACACTTGTATACTACCCCAGAGTGATTACTTATATATCTATGAATTAATTTTGTGTTCCACTTATAGGGGAAAACATGCATCCTTTCTTCTCTCTGGACCTGATTTACTTTACTTAACACATTTTTCCCAGGTCCTTATGTTTCAGCATTTCATTTTTGTGAATTATAATTCTTTATGCAGAAAAATGTTCCATGTGGCAACTTCAAAGCAGCCTGCTGAGAAACTAAGAGAATATTTAATAATGGTCGTGAGCAGTGAGGCCTGAGTGATCAAGTGCAGGTCTTCCCAGGTTGTATTGGTTATTCTGTTGGGCAGGTAGCTTCAAACACCATGTATAATCCTTTGAACATTACCCTCATCTCCTAGTACCTTCACTATCTCCAGAAGGTGTTACTTTCCTTGTCCTTTCTTAGCAAGGAAAAGGTGCTTTGTATTATTTATTGACCTGATAACATATTCTTGGAGGTATAATCGGAACGTATCAAACCCAAGTAAGTTGTAATTGTAGGGGCCTCAGAAGTAGCATTTTAATCCATTTATGCTAGGGTAGAAGAAAATTTCCATTTCTTATGGAAAAGACTTCTAGAATTCCAGTCAGGCCTTAAACATTTAGAGTGAAATTGAGGGTTTATTTGCATTCTTAAAATCATCTAAGAAAATGTAATTTGGGAATCATCTCTCGTGTTCAGAGAGCTAGTGAACTATAAGTAGGTTACACCTTAGATCCGAGTCTTTGTCACTTTCAGTTCTGAAAATGACAAAAGATTGCTTAAAATTAGTTTTGGAGCTGGATGCTGATGGTGCTTGTTTGTAATATACTCGAAGCTTCTTAGGAGGCTGAGATCTGAAGATCAAGGTTTGAAGCTAGCCCAGGAAGAAGAGCCTGAGAGACTCTTCTTTCCAATCAACCGTTCAGTAATAGTGGAAATGGCACTGTGCCTTAAGTGGTAAGAGAGCTAGCGTTGAGCATGAATGGGCTCGGGACAGCACCCAGACCCTGACTTCAAGCCCCAGAGCCTGCAGAAAAGCAGTTTTTGAGCACAAAGAAAACTATACATCATGCATATCAGTAAAAATCATTAAGAAGAATCAAGGAGCAGCATTCTAATATGACAATAGCCATCAGACAAATAATTCAGTTTGAAATCATAAGGACTTTCATAAGTATAGTCTACTATCATAGTCTGATTTTATAGGACATTGTTCTACTGAATTACTGTCACTATTGCAGATAATGAGAATGAAGCCAACTTAAAAACAGTTAATTTGGGAAAGAAAATTGCTATATAACATCCAAATAATAAAAATGTAATTAGAAATAGCATAGAGCGTTGAAAGAGTTTTGTCTTTGGTGTTTGCTTTTCACGAGGGAATCAGTCTATAGCCCCTAGGCTTTTCTCTGCCAGACATGATAGCAAGTGTTTCCTGGGACTCTTCGCTATTGGTTTTATGTCTCCTTCCTGCTGTAAGTGCTTTGCTGTGCCACAGCTCTGTACCTGCTTTTCCTGATACCAGTAGCCAGTAGAGCCAATGCTGCTCCTCTCTTGGGTGCATCTAACATTTATATTTAGAGGTGTCCAATTCATTTCTATCTCATTTATTTATCTAACCATTCAATTGTTTACTGCATATTGAGTTTGAAAAAGAGCAGAGGCTTAGAGTTGAAGGTATCAAGAAAATGTATTATAAGACGTCAGGCTAAGACAATAAACATCTGTACGTATATCTACCAATTAAACTTGATTCATAATATATTCATTTACATAAACCAGTAAGTCAGTATATAGAGACTTTTCCCTTATGTCTACTTTATTCATTGAAATAGGCTTTTCACAGTATTTATATACTATGATATGAATTAGACTCTTAACAATCAACTTTTTTCTATAGTACCTTCTATATGGTGTTATTGATCAATATTTTTAAATAAATGATTAACAAAAATAACTTTTCCTTTCATTGTGGCACTCTTCTGAAAGCTCTGTGCTTCACCATTTCACTCATTTCCATGGAAACCATGTAAGTCAGTTTTCTGGAAAATAAATATTACAAAGGAAAATAGAAAAGTCCAGATGAAGCCTTAGATTCTTGCTTACCTTGGCAAATCAGTTATATCTGACAAGTGCTACAGAGATCAGTGTTGTGGAGAGATTGCAGTCACTGTGACGGTCCGGCTTTTTCAAGTGAATGACAGCTAATTGTCATACAGTCAAGGATTAAGGGAAACATAAGTGTATTGACCCTTAGCACATGGGGAGCCTTTATAAAGTTACTTAGATTCAACACATTCTTAAGATTTCTTTATTAAACAGATACATAAACCTAATATTGGCAGGCCATTAATAGATGCTCATTCAGGCCACATATATTGCTTGCCTACTGTGGTTCACATCTTTTTCTGAAAACTGAAGATACAGAAATGGGAGGAAACTTGGGGTTTTCTCTTGTCATGATAGGAATGTTTTGGTGGGACATGCTTTTTTCTCTTTTTTTCCCCAATTTTCTGGCAATCTCATATGGTTAATGCATCTGACTTTGTTACACACACTTATTTGTTTATTTGAAACAGGGAAGGGAAGGGAGAAAACAAGATGATTAGGTGGGGTGGGGGAGGGAAAGGAGGACAAAAACATGAGAAGGGGTATCAAGGTTTGAGAAGTAATACACCCTTTGTCTGACAAATATAACTCTAACCCCTTTATACATTATTCTGACAATAAAATATAATAAAAATGCCACCATGAGATTTACTCCAAAGTGATAACATGACTATTGAATGTTTTCTGAAAATGACATTGCAGAGATTGATATTCACTGAGAGTAACATTTCTCCTAATGTTCCCCGAGTCACTGGACTCAGTACACCACAGTAAAGAACATAGCGTGAAGTGGTACAGTGCCATAAAACTGGCTTGTTCCTATTTGTAATAAGCAAGTCCTCTTCTGCACTTGTGCTGATCCATGAGCCAATCTAGTTCCTACCTTCCTCCCAGTGTCAAGAATTTCTCCCTCATCTTTCCTGAAAGTATTGTGTGATTGCAATTCAAGGTTTCTGTTCCTGCCATATGCTTTCTCTTAATGTCAGAAACATGTGTATGCCCTGGTGTACTTGTTTAGATACTTTGTCTGCTATTCCTATAGAAATCAGTTTGGATGACAAGTAGCATCCATCTCTGAATTCTGTTATTTTATAAGGTGTCTCTATTCTGCTGTAATTAGTCTAATGGCTCTTTATTATGTTAGACTATTTTTCTTGAAATATTGATCCTTAATAACTTCTGTAGTCACTGCTAAACACATGTACGTTTATTGCACATATATACAGTAGAAATGAATAGAGAAAATGT
The DNA here is from genome assembly GCF_031878675.1 of Megascapheus bottae. Lineage (NCBI taxonomy): Eukaryota > Metazoa > Chordata > Mammalia > Rodentia > Geomyidae > Megascapheus > Megascapheus bottae. Next base: position 364,496 of record NW_028327432.1, on the reverse strand, counting down.
GCCACTTTATTGAAGGACAAAATTGTACATTATACAATTCTATCACAAATTATGTAATTCAGCTATTTTTAGACTATTAAGGGATTAGTTATTCAGCAATCACCAAAACCAATTCAAAATCAATGAAAGCATATAATGTGATATTTTTGTGGAGGATTTTCCCACTTACTATAATATTTTCAGAGTTTATTCATGTTGTAGTATTCTAACATGATTTTGTCATGCTTTCTTACTGCTTATTTGCTTGTGGGCTTTGGGTTGTTTTCACCTGTGGGTTGATTGACGCTACTGTCAGTAGTGGGTGACAGAAATTTCATTTAGTTTGGGTGTGTGCCTACCGGTATAATTACTGGACCACATGTAGGTCTGTATTAATCTTCTGAAGAATAGTTAGGCCATCTGTGAAATGCTGTACTTCTTTGTCTTCCCGCCATTCTGAGTTCTGATTTCATGATACCTTTTCCACCCCTGGATTTTATGGGGCTCTTTTATGTAACCAGAATGGCAGATGTTTCATCTTGGTTTTGATTTATGCTTACCTGAAGATTATTGATGGTGACCTCGATTTCTTGTGCTTTTTAGTGATTTCTTTGCCAGTCCTGGGGCTTGAACTCAGGGTTTGAACACTGTCCTTGGACTTTCTCAAGGCTAGAGCTCTACCATTTGAGCCACAACACCACTTTCGATTCTTTTCTATGTATGTGGTACCGTGCACTGGAACCCAGGTCTTCGTGCATGCTACACAGCACTCTACCATTAGGCCAAACTACTGGACCCATTAGTGATTTTTTTATTGTAATTAGTAAAAGGGTTACATGATATTTGCCAGATAGAAGGTGCATTAATTCACATACATTGATACCCTTTCACAAGTCTTGGTACCCGTTTCCCTCCCCCCCCCACACCCCCCACCCGTCTTGGTTTTCCCCGCTTCCCTATCAAATTTCAAATATCCAAATACAAATAAATTCAATATATCAGGTAACAAAGTGAGATACTATACCAATAAGAGATAACCAAGGGACAGCAAAGGAGATGAGAGACAACATAGTACATTAAGGACAACAATCATTCATTATATGGCTTTTGTTTCACTATCCTGGAGGTCCTTTCAGTTAGCTTCACATTATATGTCCATCTTCCTTCTCCCCATTAGTGATTTTTATATCATCTTTGTGAAACTAAAAATTCAAGTCTTGGTCCATAGTTAAGCATAGACTGCATGGTTTCTACTATTGTGTTGTATAGTCTATATACAAAGATTTTATAGTAATATATGACTTGCAGATATTTTTTCCCATCTGTGGGACTGTTTCTCACTTTTTTGATAGTGTACTTTGAGGTGTAGATGTCTTCAATTTTGAGAAAATCAAATTTATCCATACATTTTTGTGTTGTCCTTACTTTAGATGCCATCTAAGAGACCAGTGGGAAAAGTAAAGATGTGAAGATTCATGCCTCATTTTTCCTTTCCAAATATTTTATATTGTTACCTCTCATGGTGGAGTCATTAATACATTTTTAAGTACTTTTGGTTTAGACTATAGGTGTTCCAGTGCCATTTGCTAGAAGGACTCCTTTTCCCCATCTCTCTTTCTCTTTGGAGATGAGACAATAGTAAACACAAGGGCTTGTTTCCAGATTCTCAGTTCCTTAAATCCACATGTGCTGCCATGATGTTTCAGTTACGGTGGCTTTTCCATAAACCTTGTAATCAGAGTTCCAGTATTTTAAGCATTTCACCCCACGGTCTGGATAGTGGGAATAGAGGAACATTGTCTTCTCACCTACAGTCATTAGAATTTACCTTCTGTAACATGGAGCTGAGCGAAGGGAGGATTGAACGAGAAGGGCTGGCATCCTTTTCCTCATATTTCTCCTGGAACTCTGCCCAAAGTACCATAACTCTTGGTTGGTTTATGAAGGATGGGGAGTCTTATGTTTCTGACTACATCTGACTGTAATGGAGTTACTATCCTGGTAGACTGGGAGAGGTGAAGGAGGGAACCATTCCTCTCATGCCACAGACTTTCCCTGTTTTTATTGGATTTTATTTGATTCTCTTGATTAAATGTTTCTTCATTTTTCTGTATGCCCTTAGGGCCATTGCTGGAGACTTTAAGTATTTAAATCATTGTTGTCAGACCCCGTGGGGAGCTGGTTTACAACACTCTTCCCTCTTCACACTTTAAAGCTGTACAATAAGACTAGTCAGTCCTAGCCTGGTTTACACATTCATCAGTATACTATGGGATTCCTCTGCAAATTTGCACAGGTTTCCCCAATGAAATCATTGATTATTCTTTGTTCTGGGTTGGCCTGACAATATATTAATCCTGGTACTCTCGTCCCTCACTGTGAAATAACAAATCGTTATTCTTTTACATCTTGGTCTTTATGAAGTTACACTAATCAAAATGCACATGAAGTTATAAGTGCTTCCTTTTTTTGTATGAGTACTGAGCAGAATTTCACCTTATTTGGACTTTCTAATAGGGATAAAAGTCTGGTCTATCTTGGATAGCAAATCTTTATTGGTATATTTCCAAACTTTTAGGCATCATCAGTTTTGGAGTGAGAACAGAATAATGACAGATGTTTGAACTGAGGTCCTCATCATTATTACTGAGGAGAATATATCTTCAGACACTGGATAATATACAATGTTATCTGAAATAGAAACTCTGTTATTTAAGCTATTGGATATTACCTGTCCCAATGGGTATTGGCACAGTCTTCAAATACATCGAATTTTGGATGAAAAAAATAAGCACATGCCCTACAACCTGTATTTGATAGTTACTGTTATTGCAACTCGTAAGATTCTGACAAATTTTTGTGGTCTGACTAGATAACTTTCTTACGAAATATTTAGAAAATATATTCTCTACATAAAATTCTTCATCGTCATTCTTAAGTATGTATCTTGTAAAATATTACTCCATTTCAATTACTTGTTTTACTTCATGTTTTATTTTTATAAATCAAAGCTTACATATCCATATAAAAGTTTGTTTCTGGTAAAATAAAATTCAAGTTCTTGTAGCAAACGTAGTACTTTGGATTTTCAGTACTAACTGTAGAACTCTTGATTTCTTTTTCAGACAGAAATATTGAACCTTGTAATAAATTTACAGAAACACCAAAAGAATAATACATATGTAAGAATTATGGAATTGAAAAAAGATACTGACATTTTGGTAAGCTTGACTTAGAGGAATTTATAAAAGTAGCATTTGACTTTAGTGTCATTAAAAATGAAATAAACTTATATTTCAGTAGTAAACAGAATTTAAATAAATGTTAAATATAATGAATTTAAGCAATGAAGTTAACACAGTTCATTTAGTTGAAGAAATATTGAGACTTTAAATTTTTTAATTTATTTTTGCCTTTCTTGGGGCTTGAACTCAGGGCCTGGTAGCTATCCTGAGCTTCTTTTGCTCAAGGCTAGCTCTCTGCAACTTCCAGCTTTTTTTTTTTTTTGGTCAGTCATGGGATTTGAACTCTGGGCCTAGGCATTGTCCCTGCGCTCTTCAGCTCAAGGATACTACCCTACTTCATGAGCTACAGCGCCACTTCCAGTTCTCTGGTGATTAATTGAAGATAAGAGTCTCATGGACATTTTAGTGCCCTGGCTGGGTTTGAACTGCAAACCGCAGATCTCAGCATCCTGAGTAGGTAGAATTACAGGCGTGTGCCACTGGTAACGGACTACATTGAAACTTTCATTAGCTTAGCAAGAAAACCAAATCGTCCTCCCATGAGTGAAGTTAAATGAGCTTCAATGGTTGAAAATCCTCAGTCAAGCTTTCACTTGTGGTTTTCTAATATATTTTTATTGTAATTAATGAAAGAGTTGCATGATATTTGCCAGATAGAAGGTGCATTAATTCACATACATTGATACCCTTTAACATGTCTTGGTACCAATTACCCTTCCCCACCACCCAGCCCCCCAACCCCCATCTTTGTTTTCTCCCCTTCCCTATCCAGTTTCAAATAACCAAATACAAATAAATTCAATATATCATATAACAAAGTGAGATACTATAACAATATGAGATAACCAAGGGACAGCAAAGGAGATGAGAGATAATATAGTACATTAAGGACAACAATCATTCGTTATGTGGCTTTTGTTTCAATATCCTCGAGGTCCTTTCAATTAGCTTCATACTATATGGCCTTATGTATCAAGATTTTGCTCTATTGCAGATCTCTGCTAGGAGAGCCCAAGGTTTCTACTGATTATGACGAAAGAGGGAACCCATTGAGCCTAAGTTCCTTTGAGTCTGGCTTACTTCACTTAATATGATTTTTTCTAAGTCTTTCCATTTCCTAACAAATGGGGCGATATCATTCTTTCTGACAGCAGCATAGAATTCCATTGTGTACAAATACCACAACTTGTTGATCCACTCATCAACTGAGGGACATCTAGGTTGGTTCCATATCTTGCTATGATGAATAGTGCTGCAATGATTGGGTAAATGCCAAGTAGTGGAATTGCTGGTTCATATTGGAGTTCTATGTTTAGCCTTTTGAGGCACTGCCACACTGCTTTCCATAGGGGTTGAATGAGTTTGCACTCCCACCAACAGTGTAGTAGTGATCCCTCCTGGCCACATCCCCTCCAGCATCTGTTATTATTGGTTTTCCTGATCCTGGCCATTCTAACTGGAGTGAGGTGGATGCACATGCTTTTTCACACATGAAAATAGACAGTGTATCCCACTGTCATTTTTGCCAGTCCTGTGGCTAGAAATGAAAGCCCAGGCATTGCGGGTTAGGCACACTCTTCCACCAAGCCACATTTCCAGCCTGTTCTATTGTTATTTGAACTGTTTTTTTTAAACCTTGTAATATAATCAAGATACTTCCCATGTCAGTATATATAGATTTATAGTCTTTCTCAAAGCTGAATAGAGATTCCTCTGCCTGGATTTATTATATTACTTGGCTACTTCCTAATTCAATACTGAGGTGGTACAGCATACTGTACATTAATAGAAACAAAATTAGTTTCAGAAGGTATGCATGTTTAAAGTTTAGACCCACTATTGATGTATTAATTTGTCCTCCCACAAAAGGGAAATGTCCTATTCCTTTACATAATTTTCAAAATTCCCAATGAGGCAGAGTATCTTTCAAATGTGTCTTCCTTGGCCTGTTTTCCAGATGTATGACTGGGAGTGGTGTTTTTAGATGTGAACTTGAAAGAGCTCTTCCTGTCCTGCTGGTTGCTTCCCTGTTTTGATGCTGTCCTGTTGCCAAAGAAACCAGAATGGTGTCTCTAAGAAGTGCCCTTGACTACTGAGTGAGGAATAGACTGATGGTACCATCCACGTTTCTCAAGACTGAGAAACAACACTGGAAACTTCACTTGAAACACTCATCCACAAAACTCAACAGACTAAATAACAGAACACGGATCAAGCCTGTTGGCTGTTTGGCAGGCAATGTGTGATCAACAATGCCTATTCTTTCGGCTGGATTTTGCTGGATTTATCGGTTACACCTTAACTTACAATGCCATCAGGGACTGAGACTTGTTTCCCCAGTACTCAGAACACACAGAGCAAAATTACTTAACACCTTGGCCTGAAGTAACAATATCTATTTCACCGAGGTCGACCAGACATCCAATTCTGTGGGAAGGTACTGCTGTCCAACACAACTATCCTATATGCTATTTTATTAGTTTTTCCTGGGGTAGTAAAAAGCTTACAGAGAAAGATGAACCCGAGCAGCACTTTGTAGAGGCATGAAAAAGAACAATGCCAGTTGTTATGTATATGGATTATTAGATGTACAACACTCAGTAAGCTTTATGCATGTTGTGTTACCTAGAAAGGACATATGTGTTATTAATATGATTTTAAAACACAGTACCTTTTCCCATGAAGCTCTGATGCTCTGAGTAGTTTATATTCTCTAAGCATCTTCCCTTTTCCTCTTTCATCAGATTGTACTCTTAAAATTCACTGCATGGTCTCTGTAGGTAAGAGGAAAAGACTTAGCACTGCGATGGCCTTTCTGTTAAGCTCAGACAGTCCACATTTTCTCTGATTCTGGGATACTATTATGTTTTGCAGCCTCCTACATATTTTTCTTCTTTCATAGACAATTTCAAGTTTAATATTATATGTTTAAAAAGTGAGATAATTTTAAGGTCATAAAAATTTTGGAATCCTGCAGGCTTTAAAATATATGAAAAATGATTTAAAAAACCCTCACAGAGCCATTATTTCCATCTTTTCTAAAACTCACATACTAGTTAGCTTCATTGTTGTGGAATTAATGTAAGTTGTGCTTTAAAGGGATTAAGATTAACTTGATTAGAAGAAATGCTAGTTACTAAAAAATTCAGACAGGAAAAAGGCCTGTATGTTTGTATGTTAGTAGGAAATTAATGAAATCCACTTGGTAGAAAACAAGCCATTTTAAATATTAATTTGAATATGAACTATTCTCTGGGCAAATATTTCATAACTCCACACTACATTAATATTAGAATTTTCCTGATGATTTGTGGCATTGAGAATAATAGGGGTTGTCAAAATGTACTGAAGTTGTCTCAGAAATTTTTCTTGAGGATTCACTGAAATTAAAACAAATTACATGCCTCAGGATAATCTTTGCTGTACCTCTAGTCTGGTCCTGAAATGACTGATTTGCAGTTCTGAAAGAAAGCTCAAAAAGAATCAACTAGACAGAACTGTGATAAGGAGAAGCTTTACTGATCAATTAGAAAATAACCTCAGGCACAATCGTTCCCCAAGCTAATGCACTGAAAAGCAGGCTACTAGTATTGTTTTGTGTAAGGTGTGTGTACATTCATTTTGGAGGTGTTGAATTCACCTGAGGGCATCCTCTTCCTCACCCCTAACACCCCTGACCCTGAGGAAGAAAGAGACCAGGTCTTTCAGGTATCTGTGCCGGGCCTTGCAGGTGAATGAACCAGGGAGTAGAGACCCCAGTTGGGGCGACACGGGGGCTGCACGGGGCCTGCATGGGGCTGGGGCCTCATGGTCTGAGAGGAACGAGGGGCCTTGACTGGGCTGATAGGTTTTGGGAGGATCTGTGCATGCGCGAAGTTGTGCCTTGTGCAGCTCAGGCTGAGGATCTGCACATGTGTGAAGTTGCTCCTTGCGCGTGTCTCTCAGGTGGGAGGATCTGCGCATGCGCGAAGTTGCCCCTGGGCGCATTTCCCAGGCCTGAAGCGCGCGATGCGTGAAGCCTTCCAGTGGGATTTTTCATTTTTTGGTTTTTCCGTGAAGATTGTAGAGTCTGTGTCTTGCGGGAGTCACGGTGAGATGGCTGTTGTTTACATTTCATTAGCTGTCAGATAAGGAAGAGTTATAACCACAGCTCAGCCCCTCGGCGCCTTCCTGGCCCTTGCACTCGGGCCGGCAGCCTGAGTGTCTGTGCTCAAGGCTGGGGCACAAATGTGGAGCTGCCGTTGGCTATTACTGTTTTATTTTTATGTTTCCCCACACACATAAAGCTGCTGTGAACATGTGTGCACAAGTCTTTGTAGCAGTATATGCTGTTTTTTTTCTTTCTTTCTGGAATGCATTGTGAGGTATGAATACCTTAATCATACAGTAGGTGGGTGTTTAAGGTTTGGAGAAACAGCAAACACATTTTCTGACGTGGTTATACCGTTTTCTATTTTCTTTTTTTTTAATTGCTTTTTTTTCTTTTTTATTGTAATTAGTAAAAGGGTTACATGATATTTGCCATATAGAAGGTGCATTAATTCACATACATTGATACCCTTTCACATGTCTTGGTACCCGTTTCCCTTCCCCCCCACACCCCCCACCCGTCTTGTTTTTCCCCCCTTCCCTATCAAATTTCAAATATCCAAATACAAATAAATTCAATATATCAGATAACAAAGAGAGATACTATACCAATATGAGATAACCAAGGGACAGCAAAAGAGATGAGAGACAACATAGTACATTAAGGACAACAATCATTCATTATATGGCTTTTGTTTCACTATCCTGGAGGTCCTTTCAATTGGCTTCACATTATATGTCCTTATGTATCAAGATTTTGCTCTATTGCAAATCTCTGCTAGTAGAGCCCAAGGTTTCTACTGATTATAACGAATGAGGGAAACCATTGAGCCTAAGTTCCTTTGAGTCTGGCTTACTTCACTTAATATGATTTTTTCTAAGTCTTTCCATTTCCTAACAAATGGGGCGATGTCGTTCTTTCTGACAGCAGCATAGAATTCCATTGTGTACAAATACCACAACTTGTTGATCCACTCATCAACTGAGGGACATCTAGGTTGGTTCCATATCTTTGCTATGGTGAATAGTGCTGCAGTGAACATTGTTGTGCTAGTGGGTTTAGTATGTCCTTGTTTCTGGGTGGTTGGGTAAATGCCAAGTAGTGGAATTGCTGGGTCATAGGGGAGTTCTATGTTTAGCCTTTTGAGGCACTGCCACACTACTTTCCATAGTGGTTGGACGAGTTTGCACTCCCAACAACAGTGTAGTAGTGATCCCTCCTGGCCACATCCACTCCAGCATCTGTTGTCATTCATTTTCCTGATCCTGGCCATTCTAGCTGGAGTGAGGTGGAATCTTAGAGTTGTTTTGATTTGCATTTCTTTTATGACCAGAGATGTTGAGCATTTCTTCATGTGTCTATAGGCCATTTTTGTTTCTTCTTCAGAGAAGACTCTCTTTAAGTCTTTGGCCCATTTTTTAATGGGATAGTTGTTACTTTGGAGGTTAGTTTTGGAGTGATTCAATTTTTTGAGTTGTTGATATATTTTAGATATGAGGCCTTTGTCCGTTGTTTGGTTGGTGAAGATCTTCTCCCTCTCTGTAGGCTTCCTGATTAGTTTAGTAGCTATGTCCTTTGCCATGCAAAAGCTCTGCAGTTTAATGCAGTCCCACTTATCCAGCCTTTCTCTGATTTGTTGTGATTCTTGGTCCTTATTAAGAAAGTTTCGACCTGGGCCAAGGAGGCCTAGTGTATCTCCTATTCCTTCCTGTAGAGTTTTCAGTGTGTCAGCTTTTACCTCCAGGTCTTTGATCCATTTGGAGTTAATTCTAGTGCAAGGTGACAAAGAAGGATCCAGCTTTGGTTTTCTGCATGTGCTTAACCAGTTCTGCCAGCACAACTTGTTGAAGAGGCTGTTTTTCTTCCATTCTATTTTTTTGGCTCCCTTGTCAAAGATTAGGTCGCCATAGGTCTGTGGTTTAATATCTGGGTCCTCAGTTCTATTCCATTGGTCTTCAGGCCTATTCTTGCGCCAGAACCAAGCTGTTTTGAGAATTATAGCTCCGTAATAGAGTCTAAAGTTTGGATTGAAATTCCTCCGGCACTGTTCTTTCTGCTAAGAAGTGTTTTTGCTATACGGGGTCTTTTATTATTCCATATGAAATTTTGAATTGCTTCTTCTATTTCTTTAAAGAATGCCATTGGGATATTGATGGGTATTGCATTGAACTTGGAGATAGCCCTTGGCAAGATTGTCATTTTCACAATGTTGATTCTTCCAATCCAGGAGCATGGGAGGTTTTTCCATTTCCTTAGTTCTGCTTTAATTTCCTTTTTTAGGGTTTTAAAGTTTTCATCAAAAAGTCCTGGAGGATGCCTCGCTCAAGAATTGATGTGGGAGAGATGATGGCTCCTATTTTCCCGCACACCCTACCCACTTTTGTAAGGCCAGGTCCCAGCGCCCTCCACTCTCCAGATCCAGTGGCCTGGGAGAGGAGTCTTAGCGTCCGCCTGCTTGTCAGTCTCCAGTCAGAGGGCTGGGAGTTAAGCCCGTTGGGCGGGTGGGAGTTGGGACAGCTCCGCCTCCCTTGGTGGGGTGCTGGGTCTTAGGTAGCCCACCTGTCATTCTCCAGTCAATGGCCAGAGGGAGGGGGCTGTTGAGGGAAGGGACAGGATTCTTAATTCCTTGCCCCCCTACTCCTGCCAGTCTTTCTCGGGTGGGATGAAGGGGTCTGAGTTAAGTTCTATTGCTTGGCACCCGCCCTACATTTCCGATGGGTTTAGGGAATCGCTGTATTACTCACGCCTCTGCGTTCCATCTGTGTGTGTTCCACGGTGGTGGAACCAGTTCTATGCTGGTTTCTGCAGGGGTTGGGCTGCCCTCCGCCAGCCGCCAGTTTTCGCAGCTTGGAGCCATCGGAGAGAGTTGGGGGGAGTGGTCCTCGCGTTCCGAATTCTTTGAGAAAGTTGGATGTGAGCTTTATCTGGATTTCTTTTCCACTTTTAGGCCTTCTCTGTTGCTTTTTAAGTTTGTTGGTTTGGATTTCTTAAGATAATTGGCTCCTGGGACTCCCTGGTTCTCTCTTTTTGTGAGAGAGAACTAGGAAGCATCCCTATTGTCTCAGCGCATCTTCTGTCCTCTCTCTCTTTTATTTTTTAAAATCACTGTTTAACCAGGGGAGTAATTGTAGCATGGTGCAAAACAGGAAATCGTTCAGAGCGATAGGGGTTCTCATCCTACTCAACTACAAAGCCAAAGGAGAGGAACTGATGATAATGTTTTCTCTATGCTGTTTAAACTTTTCCCTTTGTTAGGGACACTTCTTGCTTCTCCTTCTGAGAGAGCATACAGAATTTAATTCATTACTATGTCATTTTGAAAGGCTTTGCATTTTGAGTGCAAGCACCTCAACCCTTATCTTTGTGTTTTAAAATAAATTCACTGTATATATACTTACCATATGTATTTATGTATCTATTTATCTATCTATCTGGCGAGAGAGAGAGAGAGAGAGAGAGAGAGAGAGAGAGAGAGAGAGAGAGAGAGAGAGAGAGAGAGAGGGAATACTATCACATTTTACACTAATGGATTCAAAACTAAGTGTTGGAAAATGTAGCATTAGGAAGTCTGAATCTTGGACTTACAAGGTTACCAATGATGGAGACTTGATTATATCACTCCTGGGTTCTGCCGCTTCTTAAGTAAATGCAGGACCTCTTCTTGTCTCATAGCTGGTGGGAGTCACACAGCACAAGTCTGCTCTTGGAAAGGCACAAAATCACTCAGAGAGAGAGAGAGACAGAGAGAGAGACAGGGACAGAGACACAGAGAGAGACAGAGAGAGACAGAGACAGAGAGACATTGAGAGAGAGACAGAGACAGACAGAGACAGAGACAGACAGACAGAGACAGAGAAAGACAGAGAGAGCAAGAGAGAGAGAGACAGAGTCAGAGAGAGAGACAGACAGAGACAGAGACAGACAGAGGCAGAGACAGAGCCAGAGCCAGGAGGGAGGGAGAGAGACAGAGAGAGAGAGAGCAAGAGAGAGACAGAGACAGAGACAGGAGGGAGGGAAAGAGAGAGAGAGACAGAGACAGAGACAGGGAGGGAGAGAGTGTTCATGTACATGCATGTGTCTGTGGTGCCGTATTGGATGATGAGAAAACACCATGTTCAGGACAGAAATTTATCTCACAGATATCCTTAAACTTACAGCTGTTCTTACAAAAAAACTGAATAGTTCTAGAACTCCCTCTGTAACCCTCACTTTGCATTAAGAACTAAGGATACTTCCTTTCCTTCTTCCAGAAGGCCTTCTACCATGAGATGTCTCCCTTACCATTTCTTTTGCTGTCTGCCCAGGAGTATTAATTTCCTTTCTACTCCGGGAGCACTTCAAGTTTCCCCGACTAGTTCCTTTCATAAGCTGCAATGAAGCTTTTCCAGTACTGCTGTCCATTGTCTTCTTCCTATCCTCCGTCTGTTACCTGTCTAACTCCTTTTAGATCATTATAATCTTAATGACATCAGTTCGACTTAACCTATTATTCCAATTTATAGTTTTCCTTTCTTTTATAATCCCAACTTGTAAAACAGCGCCAATTCGTTTTAGATAAAATGCCCCATTAATAGTGAGAACTGAGATTTATAGTTATATTGACAGTATTCTGTGTTATGTTTAATACATAGTAACTCTCAATAAATATATTTGATTAGATAAACAGCAGCATAAGACTAAGATTGGAATTTAAAATGCATTGGCCAAAGTAAGGAGTTGTTTTTTCTTGATATAAAATACAAAAGGATGCACCTAAGAGTTTAAAGATGAATTTAAATGCATACATTTTGAAAATTTGTGTCTCCAGGTCTTCATATGTTGTTTATTCACTTTGCATGCCTCTGCCACCTCTCTTTTCCTTTCTCTTTACACATCTGACCTTATTTATTTATTTATCTTTGCCAGTCCTGGGTTTAACTGAGGACCTGAGCACTGTCCTTTGGCTTCCTCAAGGTAGAGCTCTACCACTTGAGTCACAGCACCACTTCTGGCTTTTTTCTGTGTATGTTGTACTGAGGAATCAAATCCGGGTCTTGGCTCATATTAAGCAAGCACTCTACCACTAGGCCAAATTTCTAACCCTCTGGCCTCCATTTATAAACCTCTGGCTTTTGTTAACCCCCATTTATGTTCCAGATCTGGGTATCTACCATTGTCCACAGGGATATTTTCTCATATTTTCAGAACGAGGCTCCATCTTTTTTTTATGGTGTTGTGGCACTCTGTTTGCAAAAATCCCTCACCTTGCATTCTCTTAGCATTGAAGTATTGACTCTGTGCAATGAATTATTGACTCACACTTGAGGCTGATGGGGTCATTGCCTTATCACTTTGGCCTTAGAAGAGGCTAGAGATTGACTTGATAATGTCAGTTTCATAGGAGTTTTATTCCTATTTGATTAACAGGGGCAAGACCCCTGGACAAGACGCTCAAGTAAACTTCTCTGGCTGACAGTGTTTGATGTCGGTTGTCATACATCATGGCTGGGGAAATTAAGTATGGTCTGTGCTAGTCCACTGGGAGAGGATAACAGAAACCGTGCTTGGTCTCTGGACTCTGATATAGGAGGCTTTTTTTTGTTTGCTAATTATAGTCTCGTTGTGCTGTAATAAACTATACCCCCAAAGAATACAGCTTTTTGCTTAATTGTTGAGTTCTGATGAATCATTGCTGCTGGGAGTTGTATGGGAAACCTCTTCATATGATAGTACATATTCAACATAGAAGGTCCCTATGAAGGGCAGGGGGTACAGCTGTGCATGGAGCAGATAGGAAGGAGTTCTTTCTTCAGTGAGCTTTCCATCTGGTGATGAAGCAGCCAGTTCACATGTGGAAAGACTCAAATGTTTACCAGTGAACGGTATGGAATCAAAAAAGTCAGAATAAAGTGGTAGGCCGATCTCTGCTTCTTGCTAACCATGGGGCATATTTGAGAGATGGTGTACATTTGAGTTAACATATATGTTCAAAGTGCACCAGGTTCCAAGTAGACATTAGACACTCAGTAGATGCTGGTGACTTAAATAAAATCCAGCGCTTCCTCCTCTTTCTACAATTTTTCTTATTTGGAAAATTGCCTGATTAGTATGAATTTAGAAAGGCAAAATGCATGCAATTGTAGTGTGTGTGTGTGTGTGTGTGTGTGTGTGTGTGTGTGTGTGTACAGTTATAGAAGGCATAGCTGACTTTTGAGAAGAAAGAGCTTCTCTACTTTGCTAACTTGGGTTTTGAATTGTTGTTTATTCTGACTAATCATGACTAAATACTTTATATTGCCATTTAGTTTTATACAAGCATATGTAGAATGTAAATGTCACAATAAACACGAAAGTCTTTTCTCCACGTTGAAGATTATGTAGAAGAAGCACAAGCTTGCTTTGATTCCTGATACTATGAGCAATGTCTGCATTTAATTTGCTAATGTAAGATAATGTGGTCATCTTTTATTTTCCAGATTGAAGCTGGCCACAGGATTGTCCCAGCGCTGCATTCTGGACCCTCCCTTGGCCTAACAGTCCACACTTCAGACCCTGGCACGCGTGAGTAACGATCACGTTCACTTGTCAGTACTTTCTTAACACACTAGACTTTGTTTTTTGAAACATCTTCCCAAGACATTGGCCAAGTTGGGTGCTAAATAAATGGTGTCATGAACACATTTAAACATTATAACAGTAACAGCATAATCTGTGGTTTCCCATTTAAAATATTATGACTACACTTTCTTTTTGGTGCACATGCACTCTGTGTTGATTGAATAGAGAAAAACCTCCTCTTCTTTATATGAGAATTAGCAATTTCACAAGGCTGTGTGGAGTAGGCAACAATCGTAGCCATGTATTGTGTTATTGTGTGTGTGTGTGTGTTAGACCTTTCATGTGTTGTGTTATTGTGTGTGTGTGTGTCTGTGTTAGACCTTTCATGTGTTGTGTTATTGTGTGTGTGTGTGTGTGTTAGACCTTTCATGTGTTGTGTTATTGTGTGTGTGTGTGTCTGTGTTAGACCTTTCATGTGTTAGATCTTCTATTTGTACCTGTCAGAAGATGACGGTGATGGAGGAATTAGGCCTAAAAGCTTTGTATGTGGTTATTTTCCTACGCTTCTGGGTGGATAGTAGGAGAATAATGACAAATTATTTTTAAGAAAATCATTTCTTGATTGTTTATATTCCTTTAAATAGAAATAGTAATCATTTATTGCATTTTGTTCTGGAAGGAGTGTGGGGGAGGGGTACATGATAGCAAAATGGCAGAATAGAAGCAATAAAGGCCTGGGGTTCAGACAAACAAAACATTTTAAATCCCCGCTTTTATGCTTAGTAATTGTATGATCTTGGGAGAAACAACCATTAGAAAGAAACAAGTTCATTGTGTTGGCCTCAATTATCTATAAAGCAGTGCAGGGTACTTTCCAAGTAAAAATAGGGAAACTTTGCTTAATATAGAGGTCTCATTTATATTTGTAAAGCACTTCATCACTTTCAAACATATTTTCCCAGGCTGTTTTCTTTCTCCAATTGTCAGTTTTATGACTGCCTGCTCATGTCCTTTGTGGTGGATAGATTCTGCCTTAAGTTTCTAGAGATGGATGAATATAGGGATCACAGCATTGGACAGATGGACATGGCAGTAGTTTATAATAGTTACTCAAGTTTACAAGAAGAAGGACATTGTATGAGAAGACAGGAGCTGTGGGAGGTGACTAGATTCAGGCATGGATGCCCTCTGTTCCTGTGTGTGGAAGGGTTTACCTTTTTTGAGGCATTTGAAGGGCAGGCACAGAACTGATACATAAATCTCAGGAAAGAGCAGGACTCATGCAAATCACCTTGATCTAGGAGACTCTGTGGCAGGGAAATGGGGAGAGAATCTTGTAGTTAGGTGAGAAGGGACTTAGCTAGTTTCCTCTGGGGGTCAAGACTCACCTATAGGTTAAGGTTACATGATACATGATTTCTTTTTATCATAATTAGTAATGATATGAAATTCTGAAGATCTTAAAACTGTACAAAAGTTGTCATGATAAAATGATTGATAAATTAGAAAGCAAGAAGTAATCTGTGTGTAATAATTCTGTGACAGTAAATGTAGTTCATATCCCTACATACATGAAAGGATTTTGAAATTTAAGAATAACTCTCTCTGCAATTAGTGTAGTAGGAAAATATCCCTGTAATTACATGGGATTAAGCATCTTGGTAAAGTAAAGCCATATTTGATGCCATAACATTTTACCAACTCCTGCCCAAACCCTTCCTTCTCATTGCCAGCACACTTTGAAGACTTGTACTACATTCCTCTGCCACCCAGGACAAAGATCAGAGCTTCAGTTTTGATTTATGAGTTTCTATGGTACAAAATCATTCTCTCTGATGGAAGAGTAGAATTGCATTTTGTATACATACCAGATTTTTGTGACCCATTTATCCAGTGAGGGGCATCTGATTCTATATCTTGCCTATGATAATCAATACTGTGGTGCATATGCTTGTGCCTCGTTTGTGTTATATTGGATAAACGCCCAGAAGTAGAATTGCTGGATCATAGGGAAGCTCTAATGTTTCAACTTTGAGGAACCTCTGTACTGCTTTCCAGAGTGGTTGAACAAGTTCACATTCTTACCAGTAGTGTAGTAGAGTTCCTTTTGGCCACACCCTACCAGTATTTGTTATTATTACTTTTTTGATAATGGCCATTTTAAGTCCAGTAAGGTAGAATCTCAACGTTCTTTGTATTTGTATTTCTGTATATTAAGTGAAGTAAGCCAAACCCAAAGAAACAGACTGCTTGATTTCTCTTATTTGTGGTAACTAACATATGCCTATCAATCTGCAAGTAAGCACACTCAATATTACAAGATAAAAAATACACTGGGATATGATAAATTATACAGGTCTCCAGACATTGACACAGTGAGACCAAAGGAGGATATTCTTGGCAGAGGATCACAAAGATTCAATAGCTATGTGCATATAAAATAATATCTATTCACCTCCAGGAAGCAGAAAGAAGAGGGTATTTTAAAAAATTTGTTGGGCCAGGAGTTTGGCCTAGTGGTAGAGTGCTTGCCTAGCATGCATGAAGATCCGGGTTCGATTCCTCAGTACCAGATACATAGAAAAAAGCCAGAAGTGGTGTTGAGGCTCAAGTGGTAGAACTTTAGTCTTGAGAAAGTCCAAGGACAGGGCTCAGGCTCTGAGCTCAAGCCCAGGACTGGCAAAAAAAATAATTTGTTGCTGTTTGTTTTTGTTTTGTTAATCTGTTTTTGAGAGGATGGGACTAAAGGTTAAAGAATTGCAGCAGTGATACTCACCAGGTGAGGATGAGGGAAAAACTGGGAGAGAGCAAGGGAAGGGGTGACACTGTTAAAAATGTATTCAATACTTGACTTATGTAACAGCAACCCTCTGCACATTACCCTACAAATACATACACACATATTTAAGAGTTCATATAGCAAGGGCTTTCCCATACCTGTTCATTCCATTTACAGTCACCTACCTTCAGCCTCATCTGTTTTTATGCCTTCTCCAGCCTCAGAGCTTCCCATAGACCTGGCATGCTTTATCTCCCCAACCTATCTTCCTAGTTTTACCTATACCACTTTTGCTATATGACAACTACTGGTTTGCTTAAGTGACATTTCCTATGAGAACATTTTTCTGATGTCTGTAGTAAAGTTGACCACCATGGTATGAGTAATTCTGTGGTTCTTCTTCACAGTATTCCTGAAATTTATACAATGGAGTAAATTAAGAACCTTGCTTTTACTTTTTAACTATGTTGGCAATAGATGAAGTAAACACATGGGAATGGGTATCAATGTTCAAGAAATAATGTACCCACTACCTGATGAATGTTACTGTAACCCCTGTATATATCATTTTGACAATAAAATACAATTAAAAGAAAAGAAAAAATAAAGAACCCTGTGATTGCCAGGCAATTGAGGCATTAAAAAAATAAAGACAAAAACCAGTCTTCCAGTCCATTTTATTTAAATACATCTCATCATCTCTTAAGCAGTGATCTTCTATTAACATTTATGTCTAGCTCGAGGGTAATCAACAGAAACTTATTTCTGAATTAATTAATATCCCATGGAGAACACATTTCATAGTGTCTCCAAGAAATTTCAGTACAACTAATGATCTTGCACATTTGTCAAAATGTTTAGGATTTTGAAATGCAGAAACATTGATAACATTTAACCAATTAAATGGTCAGACTTTAGTGTAATAAATATTGAAAAGACATCAAAATCTTTTATGTACATGGGTTCCTAAGTTTTTAAATTATTTTAAAACTTGCAGTTTTAGTTGGTATCTTTAATAGTTGCAATTAAAAACAATTATTGATTAATAAACTTAAATATTTAGTACCTAAATATTCAGTACCTAATGAATTATTTTATTAATAATTGATTTTTAACATTTATTTCTTTGGATAAGTAGATGAATTAATAAATGGAGATTATCATAATTTTTCATTCATAACTATATACTTAAATTGTATATTTTATAATTTTTATTTTATATTCCTTTTTATTATAATTAATAGAAGGGTTACATTCTATTTGCCAGATAGAAGGTGCATTATTTCACATACATTGATACCCCTTCTCATGTTTTTGTCCCAGTTTCCCTCCCCTGATCCCCTCATCTTGTATTCCCCCTTTCCTGTCCTATTTCAGATATTTTATAATTTTTATTCACAATTTATGAATTGTAGACTAGGTCAAATACAATAGAAGCATTTGTTTTTTGTATGAATTAGTGGCTCATTAGTAGTAAAACTTTTTGAATGTATGTTCATAAGTTTGACTAATAAAAAATTAAATTAGAACTATAGTATCATATTTTTGGAAAAACTATGGGCCAACTAATTTTGTGTTTCATTTCTGATTGAGTGGCTCATTCAACTAGATGTAATCTCTGAAAAGTTCTCTTTGGAGTCCAAAGCATTTTAAATTAATTATTTTATGAGTATGGAACCATAATATAGATTCTGGCATAAAAGCCTATAATAGGGGTTGGGAATGTGGCCTAGTGGTAGAGTGCTTGCCTAGCATTCTTGAAGAAGCCCTGGAGTTGATTCCTCAATACCACATACACAGAAAAATCCAGAAGTGGTACTGTGGTTGATGTGGTAGAGTGTTAGCTTTGAGGAAAGCCCAAGGACAGTGCTCAGGCCCCAAGTGCAAGCGCCAGGACTAGCAAAAAAAAAGCCTATTATGTACCACAAAAAATGATCTAACAAATGTGATTATTTTGACACCAATTCTCACTATACAAAAAACAGTCAGTTTCTTCCTTGTGAATGAAAATGATTAGGGAAGCATGTAAAGATATCCACTTCATTTGGGTTTATGTTCTGGTCTGATATCTTCTATTTAGAAGTAGTTTTCTAAGGCAATTTGTATCATTGTCAGCATGTGGCTTCTTCTGGAAATCAGAGGCAATTAACTGCCAAATTTGCCAGTGATCTCTTTTGTTGTATGACGACCTGCAAAACACTTTTCCTAACCAGACAGTTTATAGGTTTTCTCTTAGTGACAAAGGGAATAATAAAGCTTAGAGCTTACAATGGTATATGTGCACTAAATGAAGAAAAATGTTTCATGGCTTATTCTTTGCATGAAATAGATGAAAGTACCTTCACACAGTCCCGGCAAACACATTTTAATACTAGGAGGCAATGATACATTTATATTTCACTAGGGACTGATGTCATTCGTCCAAGCAATGCTGCTGAGTGCCCACAGATTAATGGTGAAGGGAATGTTGTGACTGTCCACTTTGACCTAGTCACCCAGTATTATATGCATGTCAGTATATTAGGTCTCACTACTTTTTCAAGAGGCAGTGTCTCATTGCCCTATTCATATGGAAATAGAAAGACTTGGAAAAAATTATATTAAATGAAGTAAGCCAGACCAAAAGAAACATAGGGTGCATGATTTTCCTCACTTGTAATAATTAGAATGTGCCTATAAATCTACATGTAAACTTTATGAATAGTAAAAGACAAAATATTATACTTTGGTCAGGACTCTAAAGCATTCACACAGGGAGACCAAAGGAGGATATTCTTAGGAGAGGATCACAAGGGCTCAGTAATTTTGTGCATATGATCATAGAGAATGTTGCTGCTTATGGATTGAACTCCAAGAAATGAAAACAAGAGGTTTTCTTTTTATTATACTGTTTGTAGTTCTTTTTTTCTTCTGATTTTTCCCTTTTGTCTCTGTTTTTGATTTCTCTACCGTTTGTCTTGTAAGTGATTAGGGGAGAAGATGGAAAATCACAAAACTGGTAGAACAAAGGGAGACCTAATTCAGCAATGATACTCACTAGACACTATGTTTGACACTATGTTTGAAGTGAATTATATAATTAATAATCCCTTTGGATATCACCTTTAGAATTAAAAAGAAACATAAAAAAGATATAGTGTCTCATTAAAGTACAAGGCCTATAGTACTTAGTCCTTTGATATTTGCAGTTGTGAGATTATTCTGTGAACATATCAAGATAGGCTTATTGAAGGAATATTGTGTAATCATGCTTTAGCGTCAGACAGGGTCTACTTAGTGTCTGCTATATGGCTTAGGGAATGGTAGTTGAGACCGGTTCTGGATCTGCTTTTGTTTTTCTCAGTCTGAAAAATGAAGATACTGTTGTTTGTCTTTAAGTGTTGTAAGAATTAGAATACCTAACTTCCCCAAATATGATAAGTAGACACTAAAGGCTTCTTATCTTGAAATTGGGGAACTGAGCGGTATTCTTTTTATATTTAATCAAAGTTAAGCAAGTAAAATGTATCTTGTAATAATACAGAAAAAAATGAAGTACTCCTTTGCCATCTAGGTTAAAGTAACTGATTTAAGTTTGGTACATAGATTTTGTCAATTGCACTTTTTCATGTTTTCAGGAACTAGGCTATATAGAGAGATTATTGTTCATTTTTCAAAATAGGAATATTCATTAATTTCCACCTTAGTAAACAGTGTACTTAGATATTTTTATGTTTTAATTTTTTCATAACTGTGCTATGTATATAGTATAGCATGGAACTTTGGAAAATAAGGAGATCTTCATTATTTCAAGTATGAGTTGTAATCAGATTATGCTAAATACTTCTCCATTTTGCCAAAACAAAATCAAATCCCTAAAGCCGGTGGGAGGAATTGTATAATATGCTAATGATGATAGCCAAGATATTAAGAACAGTCACATATATTTTCAGCAATGACCATTAGCGTTAATGATGTTCACTTACAGTGAGTTATCGAGAATTGAATCCAGAGAGAAGTAGATGGCTTAATCAGTATTTAGAGTGTATTAATCAAATTCTTACATATTACTCTCAAGAAAAAATGATGAGATTAAGGCTTTTAATTCTTAAGGACATAATTATATATGGTTGTTTGCGATGAGTGTTCATGAATGCGCTTTGTTAATTACTTTCATTTAAAGGTTCATCTGTCCCAGCACATTTTAATTTTCACCATGTTAGATGACAAATGCAATCAGTGAATGCAATCAGTATCAAACATATACTAGCCAGTTGAATAATATGTTTATTGGAAACAATAAGAAGTATATTATTTATGTGTAAGGCACGTGCTGATATTTTTATGTACTTTGTTTTACTTTTAAGTCTTTTACCATATAAAAGTGTGCCACAGATGACAGGCAAAATTTTACTGTAAAATTTTATTTTTTGAGTGAAAAATTATTAAACTTTTTAAAAAAATTTTTATTGTAATTAGTAAAAGGGTTACATGATATTTGCCAGATAGAAGGTACATTAATTCACATACACTGATACCCTTTCACATGTCTTGGTACCCATTACCCTACCACGCACACCCCCCACCCCTCTTGGTTTTCCCCCCTTCCTTATCAAATTTCAAATAACCAAGTACAACTAAATTCAATATAACAGATAACAAAGTGAGATACTGTAACAATATGAGATAACCAAGGGACAGCAAAGATGAGACAACATAATACATTAAGGACAACAATCATTCATTATATGGCTTTTGTTTCAATATCCTGGAGGTCCTTTCAATTAGCTTCATACTATATGGCCTTATGTATCAAGATTTTGCTCTATTGCAGATCTCTGCTAGTAGAGCCCAAGGTTTCTACTGATTATGACGAATGAGGGAAACCATTAAGCCTAAGTTCCTTTAAGTCTGGCTTACTTCACTAAATATGATTTTTTCTAAGTCTTTCCATTTCCTAACAAATGGGGCGATGTCGTTCTTTCTGACAGCAGCATAGAATTCCATTGTGTACAAATACCACAACTTGTTGATCCACTCATCAACTGAGGGACATCTAGGTTGGTTCCATATCTTTGCTATGGTGAATAGTGCTGCAATGAGCATTGTTGTGCTAGTGGATTTAGTATGTCCTTGTTTCTGGGTGGTTGGGTAAATGCCAAGTGGTGGAATTGCTGGGTCATAGGGGAGTTCTATGTTTAGCCTTTTGAGGCACTGCCACACTGCTTTCCATAGTGGTTGAATGAGTTCGCACTGCCACCAACAGTGTAATAGTGATCCCTCCCGGCCATATCCCCTCCAGCATTTGTTATTATTCGTTTTCCTGATCCGGGCCATTCTAACTGGAGTGAGGTGGAATCTTAGAGTTGTTTTGATTTGCATTTCTTTTATGACCAGAGATGTTGAGCATTTCTTCATGTGTCTATAGGCCATTGTTGTTTCTTCTTCAGAGAAGACTCTCTTTAAGTCTTTGGCCCATTTTTTAATGGGATGGTTGTTACTTTGGAGATTAGTTTTGGAGTGATTCAATTTTTTGAGTTGTTGATATATTTTAGATATGAGACCTTTGTCTGTTGTTTGGTTGGTGAAGATCTTCTCCCACTCTGTAGGCTTCCTGATTAGTTTACTACCTATGTCCTTTGCCATACAAAAGCTCCCCAGTTTAATGCAGTCCCACTTACCCAGCCTTTCTCTGATTTGTTGTGATTCTTGGTCCTTATTAAGAAAGTTTCAACCTGTGCCAAGGAGGCCTAGTGTATCTCCTAATCCTTCCTGTAAAGTTTTCAGTGTGTCAGCTTTTACCTCCAGGTCTTTGATCCATTTGGAGTTAATTCTAGTGCAAGGTGACAAAGAAGGATCCCACTTTAGTTTTCTGCAGGTGCTTAACCAGTTCTGCCAGCACAACTTGTTGAAGAGGCTGTCTTTCTTCCATTCTATTTCTTTGGCTCCCTTGTCAAAGATTAGGTGGCCATAGGTCTGTGGTTTAATATCTGGGTCCTCAGTTCTATTCCATTGGTCTTCAGGCCTGTTCCTGTGCCAGTACCAAGCTGTTTTGAGAATTATAGCTCCGTAATAGAGTCTAAAGTTTGGAATTGAAATTCCTCCAGCGCTGTTCTTTCTGCTAAGAAGTGTTTTTGCTATACGGGGTCTTTTATTATTCCATATGAAATTTTGAATTGCTTCTTCTATTTCTTTAAAGAATGCCATTGGGATATTGATGGGTACTGCATTGAATTTGTAGATAGCCCTTGGCAAGATTGTCATTTTCACAATGTTGATTCTTCCAATCCTGGAGCATGGGAGGTTTTTCCATTTCCTTAGTTCTGCTTTAATTTCCTTTTTTAGGGTTTTAAAGTTTTCATCAGAAAGGTCCTGGAGGATGCCCCGCTCAAGAATTGAGGGGGGAGAGATGCTGGCTCCTATTTTCCCGCACACCCTACCCACTTTTGTAAGGCCCGGTCCCAGCGCCCTCCACTCTCCAGATCCAGTGGCCTGGGAGAGGAGTCTTAGCGTCCGCCTGCTTGTCAGTCTCCAGTCAGAGGGCTGGGAGTTAAGCCCGTTGGGCGGGTGGGAGTTGGGACAGCTCCGCCTCCCTTGGTGGGGTGCTGGGTCTTAGGTAGCCCACCTGTCATTCTCCAGTCAATGGCCAGAGGGAGGGGGCTGTTGAGGGAAGGGACAGGATTCTTAATTCCTTGCCCCCCTACTCATGCCAGTCTTCCTCGGGTGGGATGAAGGGGTCTGAGTTAAGTTCTATTGCTTGGCACCCGCCCTGCTTTCCCGATGGTTTAGGGACTCGCTGTATTACTCACGCCTCTGTGTTCAGTCTGTGTGTGTTCCACAGTGGTGTCGAGTCTTCTACTCCCCTTGGGTCTCCACCACCACCTGTGTTCCGCGTCTGGGTTCCGCTGCTTGCTGTTCTGGTTCTGCATCTGGCTTCCGTTGCTTCCTCTGCTCGCTCACTGGCCAGTTCTATGCTGGTTTCTGCAGGGGTCGGGCTGCCCTCTGCCAGCCCCCACTTTTCGCAGCTTGGAGCCGGCGGAGAGAGTTGGGGGCGGGGTCCTCGCGTTCCGAATTCTTTGCGAAAGTTGGATGTGAGCTTTATCTGGATTTCTTTTCCACTTTGAGTCCTTCTCTGTTGCTTTTTAAGTTTGTTGGTGTGGATTTCTTAAGATAATTGGCTCGTGGGACTCCCTGGTTCTCTCTTTTTGTGAGAGAGAGCTAGGCAGCATCCCTATTGTCTCGACGCCATCTTCTGTCCTCTCTCTCTTTTATTTTTTAAAATCACTGTTTAACCATGGGAGTAATTGTAGCATGGTGCAAAACAGGAAATCGTTCAGAGCGATAGGGGTTCTCATCCTACTCAACTACAAAGCCAAAGGAGAGGAACTGATGATAATGTTTTCTCTATGCTGTTTAAACATTTCCCTTTGTTAGGGACACTTCTTGCTTCTCCTTCTGAGAGAGCATACAGAATTTAATTCATTACTATGTCATTTTGAAAGGCTTTGCATTTTGAGTGCAAGCACCTCAACCCTTATCTTCTTTGTGTTTTAAAATAAATTCACTGTATATATACTTACCATATGTATTTATGTATCTATTTATCTATCTATCTGGCGAGAGAGAGAGAGAGAGAGAGAGAGAGAGAGAGAGAGAGAGAGAGAGAGAGAGAATATTATCACATTTTACACTAATGGATTCAAAACTAAGTGTTGGAAAATGTAGCATTAGGAAGTCTGAATCTTGGACTTACACGGTTACCAGTGATGGAGACTTGATTATATCACTCCTGGGTTCTGCCGCTTCTTAAGCAAATGCAGGACCTCTTCTTGTGTCAAACCTGGTGGGATTCATACAGCACTAGTCTGCTCTTGGAAAGGCACAAAATCACTCAGAGAGAGAGAGAGAGACAGAGAGAGAGACAGGGACAGAGACAGAGAGAGAGACAGAGAGAGACAGAGACAGAGAGACAGTGAGAGAGAGACAGAGACAGACAGAGACAGACACAGACAGAGACAGAGAAAGACAGAGAGAGCAAGAGAGAGAGAGAGACAGAGTCAGAGAGAGAGACAGAGACAGACAGAGACAGAGAAAGACAGAGAGAGCAAGAGAGAGAGACAGAGACAGAGAGAGACAGACAGAGACAGAGACAGACAGAGACAGAGACAGAGCCAGAGCCAGGAGGGAGGGAGAGACAGAGACAGAGACAGGAGGGAACTAGAGAAAGAGAGAGACAGAGACAGAGACAGGAGGGAGGGAGAGAGAGAGAGAGAGACAGAGACAGAGACAGGGAGGGAGAGAGTGTTCATGTACATGCATGTGTCTGTGGTGCCATATTGGATGATGAGAAAACACCATGATTAGAGAGAGTCTCTCTCTATGCTTAAAGAGCAGGAGTTGAGCAGTATTAGAACACAGTCAAATCACTTTTAACATTAATATTTTTAAGCATCCTTTAATGTTTATTTTCCTCT
The DNA here is from genome assembly GCF_031878675.1 of Megascapheus bottae. NCBI lineage: Eukaryota > Metazoa > Chordata > Mammalia > Rodentia > Geomyidae > Megascapheus > Megascapheus bottae. The sequence continues at coordinate 339,413 of NW_028327432.1, read as the reverse complement.
TAAGCAAGTTACCTTGAGGTATAAACAGGAGGACTTCAGGCCAGGTATTAAGTATGAAGTCATATTTCAAAAATAATGAATGTAATACAGGCTGGAGATACAGGTCAAGTGTCACAGTGCTCTTCCAGTAAGTGTGGGGCCTGAAATTCAACCCCCCCCAAAAAATGCAAAACCAAAAATACAAGAGCCAGGAGTTTGGCCTAATGGTAGAGTGCTTGCCTAACATGCACGAAGACCCAGGTTTAATTCCTCAGTACCACATACATAGAAAAAAAGCTGGAAGTGGTGCTGTGGCTCAAGTAGTAGAGGTCTAGCCTTGAGAAAGCTCAAGGACAGTGCCCAGACCCTGAATTCAAGGCCCAGTACTGGCTAAATAAATAAATGAATAAAAGCACTGAAAATCTCCAAAAGTACAAGAAATAAAAAAGTAATGGAACAGGAAAAGATTAGTGGTAGAGAGGCTAATCTCAGTGGACTTATGGAAATCTTATGGAATCTCAGGAATCTTATGGAAAACACAATTCAGTTTTCAAGTACAGATTTTTGTTTAATTTGATATCTAACAAGGAATACCATGTGGATATTAGGAACCGATACAAAGTTTTAAATATTTTTCTAATCATTTAACAGATAATCAGTATAAAAGGAAGGTAATCTTTTGTATTTTCTTTAGTAAAAATAATAAATTTTATCTTAATGTATTTTTGGTACATTGCATGATTATGAAGTTCTTTCCCAAAACATTAAGAGCTTTTGTCTTTTATTAAGTCTCTGAAGAAAGTTAATTGTCTTGATTTTCAAACAAGTGTCCTTCTGAAGAAGATCATCTAGAAAATACTCTGTATTCTAATTGAACTGCATAATGGCCTGAATGTAGCTAAAACTAACATCCACAAAGATGAGAAGTATTGTGTTCAAAGATAAGGAGTATTGAAATGCTTCATAGGGAAAGCTGGGTGTCTGGGAGTTATTGATGAACAAAGTCTTGGTCTAAATTCCTGGGTGCCTGATTGCCTCCAGAAAACGCAGGAACATTGAGAGGGATAGAATTTGTTCACTTGAGCATTCTGAAAACTCCCTGAGGACTCTAATAAAAGTTGGGTATAATAGACACATGAAATTGCTCAAAAGCTCATCTTTTGAAGGAAAATACATAAAGCTTGAAAACCTTGAATACCTTTCTGACATTTTGCCATTAACATTACCATCGTTTGTCTCAAACTTATTGTCTTCTTTAGTTCTTGCTTCTGAAATATTTATTAGGGACCTCTCGGCATAGAAGCTCCCCCAATAAATCCTATTTACAACACTCATTTGTATGCTGGTGGAATTGAAAATGTTTTTTGAGGGGCCAGGTTAAAGCAGCTGCTTCACACTTGATTTATACTTAGCACAAGTCCATTATTAACGTCAACTAACTGCACACTTGAGAAAATAGGTCAGAGATTCTCTGTCTAGAAAAGGGGTACGAAGATCAAATTGCAAAATCCATATGACATATATTAAAGGCTCTCCATCTTCTCTTCGTGAAGACTTACAAGAGTTACTTAAGATTCCAAACAGGCCACCAAGGTTGTGTGGTCAGTACTTCAAAAGGATTGAATTGGGTAAAAACAAAATAAAACAAAACAAAACCCAAAGGAACTTTTTTCACACCGTATAGTGTTATTTATTAATGAGTCAATTCATCCAGCCAATACTTTTCCTTCCCCTCTATATAGACTGCCAATAAGTGGTCTAGGTGCTGGTGAAAAGGCACTGAACAAGAGAAAGTTTGTGGGTTTTGGTCCATAATTGTCCACTTTAACTTGGAAATGTACACCTCTAAACCTCTGTGGACATGTAATGTAATATTGCTCAAATATCCGCCCCCCCCCACTCTCTCTCTCTCTCTCTCTCTCTCTCTCTCTCTCTCTCTCTCTCTCTCTCTCTCTATCACTCTCTCTCTTTCTCTCTCCCTCTCTCTCCCTCCCTCCCTCCCTCTCTAGTCTTCTGTGAAACCGGTCCAATGTGAACGGGTTATAGCATGTATGTATCCAGTGAAATAGAATGTGCACATGCAAGTTACATGCAATCAGTTTAAGGGTGGGTAGATGATACAGTCAGCTTAACGTTTTTTGCAAGGTTCAGAATCTTTCCCCACACAGCATATTATATGCAGTGCATTGGTTCAATCACCTACAGATATGTACCAAAGTCCATCTGTAGGCAGCCAGTCTATGATGCAGAGCAAGATGGTTTCCCAAGACTCAGGAAAGTTTACATGGTAATAAGGTATTGTCTGTGCATTTTCCACTTGCACTGAAGCTAACCAACCTCAGAAAACAGCCTGCCTCAGGCTTTACACCAGAAGAACAATCTACTGACAGAAGCATCACATATCCTGGTTGCTATAGGAGACAGGAATAGAGCTGCTGCTGTCATAGGATAATGCACCTTACTCAGTCATTCTTAACTACAATAAACAAGAAAAAGAGGAAAACTGGGTTAGCTCTAGGTTACCAAGAAAAGATGGCTCACACCATCCTTTTCTTTTTGTTTTTGCCAGTCCTGAGCCTGAGCTCAGGGCCTGAGCACTGTCCTTGGGTTTTCTCAAGGCTAGAGCTCTACCACTTGAGCCTCAGCACCACTTCCAGCTTTTTTCTATGTATGTGGTACCGAGGAATTGAACCCGGGTCTTCATGCTTGCTAGGCAAGCACTTTACCACTAGGCCAAACTCCCGCCCTCCCACTCCCCCCACACACAATCCTTTTGCAGGGACCACTCCAGAATGAGTTTATCTCACTTGCAGCACCTGCATCTTAACTAATACAGTAGATTATGTCTTTCACCCTTTAAAGATGTACTGAACTTGGATTCCTACTTCTTTGATGATGGGTTATGTTCTGCGTCACTGTATTTCACATCTCCTTTAAAAATCATATATTTAATCAAAAATTTTACTCTTGGATCTATAATGGATTTTTAATGAGAAAGATAATTTTGATAATATTTTGAATGGATACATAAGAGATATATTTTAATCTCTCCAATAAGGCATTATGTAATCACGTTTGCACTTAGAAAGCCAACACTGTAATTGTTCTTTTGGATTGAACAAATATATTTTATTTTTGCATTCCTGGCTGATTCCTATGTATTAAACTAGAGATGGATGATTTATCTGCAGTAGAATGTGGTCTTGTGGTTGTTATTAAAAATAATAAAAGCGATGGCAATGGTACTCAATAAACACTATGTTGAAAAGGAGCTATACAACCTGTGTGAGGGACAAGAAGACAAAAAGGGAGAGATGAAAGGGTGCCTTTATCCAAAGAGAAATGTACTCTTCACCTAACTTATGACATCGTAACCCTCTGTACTTCATCTTCATAATAACAACCAAATAATAAGCTACAAAAATAGAAAAAACTACAGAAAGTTTAACTCAGAAATCTCTATCTTTGTATTTGGTTACTTGAAATTGGACAGGGAAGGGGGGAAAGCCAAGAGGGGGTGGGGGAGGGTAATGGGACCAAGACATGTGGAAGGGTATCAATGTATGTGAATTAATGCACCTTCTGTCTGGCAAATATCACGTTACCCTTTTATTAAATACAATAAAAATAAATTAAAAAAAAGAAATCTCTATCTGCTCTTGTGGAATTGAAGTATGACAAATATACCCAGTGAATGTATTTTGACTAAAGCCCAAAGTACTGGATAATTGCTGATCTTTGACTTGTTTATAATTTAGAAATGGTAAATGACAAATGAAGAATATTGATGCATAGATCATTAAGCAGTGATGCCAGTTGCCAAAGCCACTGAGTGTCAAATAGGACTCTATTCTGCCCCATATAGAGCCTCTCATGGGTAAAGCCAAGTGTTCACTCTGGAAAAAACAATAGGATTCATCTGTTGACATAAGATTTTGTTGACTATGGTAACTAGGAGGGTTAAATTGATATAGTTTTATTATTGCTTTGCTTATTGTGGGGGATTTATGATCTGTATTATCTTTGTGTTTAATCAATATGAGCCTCTTGGTGTGTACTTTTAAGCATTAGCCTGTAGTTTTGAATAAAACAATGAATGCATACTACAACTATCAAATATTCTCATGATAGACTATTGTAAGATGGCATATGGAAAATTTATCCATACATAGAAAGATGATAAAAAAAATAGTAGGCAGATTAATGGGTATGTTCTTGAGTTCTTCAGTTGGTAGACAAATGAAAGCTAATTTTCAAATTTGTTGGCCAATTCTGTCCTGGGGGAGAGAGATGACTTGACAATTTTTAGGAAAGTAGAGGTAAGAAACAGTTTTTATTCTGAATGTACTCTGAGCTTTCTGTTTTGTGAAAAATGAGTGGGAAATTGTGGAAAAAGATCAGAAGTAAAAAGAATCAATAAATTTGTTGGAAGAAATGAGAATTTCATCTTCTATAATCAAGATTTTTCCCAGGCCTCATGTGACATTCTTAGATCATGAATGCCAGATGAGTTCTGTACACTTTGCCAAAAATTCTATGATTCTACAGCTTTGTTTTCTTTGGCCATTGAAGCCTGACCAGTGAGGCTTTGTTATTTGAATTGAGACTTTTTGAATAGATAAGGTTTCTAATTCCCAGATATGCAAATTGGAGTAATCTTTATAAACTTTGAGCTTGTTCTGGCAAATGAAAACTAAAGACAAAGAAAATGCTGTGATGTCTAGCCCATCCTTATAAAAGAAACACATCTATTGTTTTAAAAGTTTTTGTAATATGCCTGTCCTCTAGCAAAAGTGGAAATATGACAACCTGAATTTCTCAGATAAATCCTCGGGGATAATATCATTTTCTCCATATTAGAATGGGGAACATAAACCATAGTGAAGCAATATAATTTGTCTAAATTCACACAAGTTTTATTCCAGGCAGAAAACTTAGCATTGAAAGAAAGATGCAAAGCAGTGAATAGACACCTGCATTTTAGGGTCTTGAGACAGTAGGATCCTGAATTCCAAGCCAGCTTTCAGTACCTATCAAGAAATTGTCTTAAACGGGAAGAATATAATTACAACACGTGCGCACACGCAAACACATACACATGCACACACACACACACACACACAAGGATAAATTAGAAATCATTATATGATGAGAATCTGCCTTGTTCTCACACACCTCAGTAACACCCCCAGGCCCACTGCCCATCTTCCCCAACCTCCAGTCAGAGAAATCTCCACCCCAGAGTGGGACAGTAAAAACATCACCACTGACTTATCTAAAAAAAAGCCATTCTTTTCTGTCACAATAGGGGCAGCATAGCTTTTGACCTAAGTGCTCTTCATAATGTCTGTGATCTTCTGCTGCAGCTCATGTGCCTGTACAGAGCCCCAGAGTTCCTCTCTGCACTCCTCTTATCTCCCAGCCCATGGGTGCTGCTTGGTGCCTCTCTTCAGCAGTGATTAAAATCTGACCTGATCTGTTGAGGTCTCAGTCCCCCCTTTCTTTTCTTTTGTCCATTTGATCTTTCCTGACAAATGGTGCTGAAACCTGGGATGGATGGAGGAATCTCATCCTTGCAGGGGACTTTGCTTGCTCTCGCTTGTTCTCTCTCTCTCTCTCTCTCTCTCTCTCTCTCTCTCTCTCTCTCTCTCTCTCTCTCTCTCTCTCTCTCTCTCTCTCTCTGTCTCAACAAGTTTTGACCTAGGTTTCTATCCATTTGGTTAGCAAACTCAGTTTTAAGTCCATTGTTCTGCTCTTTCTTTTGCTATCAGATTCTCATATTCTTATGACTCAGTTACCTTATAATTTAAAAAACTACTTTTCTTCTCTTAATAATAGCTTGGGTTGACTACTTTTCCTTGTGGGCATTATTGTTTCTTTCTTCTGTGTGGCTGCTAGGAAATCTAAGAGACCTTATAACACATATCAGTGTTGCTGTCAGCATCTCACCATGATTATACTGCTTCAAGAGAATTTTTTCTGTTTCTCTTGAAGCCTGAGCATCTCTAATTATTTTCTGTTATCCTTTCAAAGAAGAGATTTTTTTTGCCAGTCCTGGGCTTGAGCTCAGGGCCTGAGCACTGTCCTTGGACTTTCTCAAGGCTAGAGCTCTACCACTTGAGCCTCAGCACCACTTCCGGCTTTTTTCTATGTATGTGGTACCAAGGAATCGAACCCGGGTCTTCATGCATGCTAGGCAAGCATTTTAACCACTAGGCCAAACTCCCGGTCCCTCAAAGAAGAGATTTTTAACAGGTGAGTTGAAAAAGGAAACATGATCTAAAAGTTCCAGAGGATTGGTTCATATTTTCTACATAGCCCATGACACTTAAATAAACTGTATTGAAGTAATACTGTGAAATAACAATGTATTTTATAGTGGTGAGCCTTTGTGGTATTTAGAGGTGAATGAACAGATTTCATTTTCATTTCAAGGTCAAAGATCACTCATGAAAGTGAAATGGAATTTCTATGTGAGCATGAATTCTAAGTTGAAAATATTATTTTACACAGAAGATATATCTGAGATTCTGTGATACTCATGGAGAAAAATTATATCTTGCTTTTTAATAATGTTAACCAAGGGTCTGGGAGTTTGGCCTTGTGATAGAGTACTTGCCTAGCTTACACAAAGACCTGGCTTCAATTCCTTGGTACCACATACATAGAGAAAGCCTGAAATGGTGCTGTGGCTCAATTGGTAAAGCTCTAGCCTTGAGAAAGCCAAAGGACAATGCTCAAGCCCTGAGTTCAAGCCCCAGGACTGGCAAAAAAAAGATTGTTAATGTTAACTAAGTGGAAATTTGGTCTTATCTGGGTGGGGTGTGGCTCATGCCTGAGGATCATGGTTCAAAGCCAGGCTGGGAACTAAAGACTATTATACTTTTTTTTTCATGAGTGACAAAGGTTTATTGTGGGGAGGAGCCAACAAAACATGGAGGACAAGAGAATATAGATTGATAAACACTAGACGTTGTCTAGAAATTGGGCCATGATGAGATGGCAAAGTGCTAGCTTTAAATTACAATGAGAAGCAACTTACTATCTCAGTATTATAACAAATCAATGTCACATCTATAGTCTTGTTTTCTAGAGCAAATACTTTAGGATAAATTCTTTCCTCTCTGTAGCTTTATTGTGATATAAATCATATACATCCATACAAGCCACTCATGTCAAGTGTACAATGTAATCCCTTTTAGTATTTTAAAAATATCACCACTATATAGATTTAGAATATTTTCCACCCCCCCTGAAGACCATTATACTCTTATCTCTAATTAACCCCTAGAAAACCAGAAGTGGCACTGAAGCTCAAAGAGTAGGGAAGTAGCCTTAAGCTGAAGAGCCCAGGGCCAATGCCCAGGCCCAGAGTCCAAGCCCCACAACAACAAGAAAAAAGAAAGAAATGAAGAAAGAAAGAGAGAAGTCTGATCATGGATATCTCGGGAATTCTATGGAAATTTGTCCAAATTGACTTAATTTGTACTATGTGACATTTATATAATTAGGCACCTTATTGATCAAATCAATACACCGATGCCATTACCTTACTTAATGAATCCAGACTTAGAAAAGAAATGAGGGAAATTTTTATTTGATGAATCTGCTTCAGAAATCTAATATTTAATGTCCAGCAGTGAGGACCAGCAAATTCCAAGTACTTTAAAAATCTAATAGTGCTTATTTAACACAACCCATTTGCTTTCCAAATCAGTTCAGGGTAGGTTTGCCTTGGAGAATAGCATGAGGACCCTCTAGAAATGGCAGATATTCTGTGGAGGGACATTAATCAGAAGAAATTGAAAAGGCATTTGCTTCTGGCCTTAAAGTCCTTGGACTGGAACAAATGGTAGTCAGAATTACCCAGTCCGAGGTGTCTGAAAACTATCATCAGCATTTGTGTGAGTGATTCGGCATCTGCTACATGGGTGTCTTTGTGCATACCATTCAGGAGAGGGTGGTTAGAACTTCTTTCAAAGATAACACTGGATACAGCTCAGTGTTTGAGGTGAATTTCTTTCAATGACACAGTGCTACTAATTCTGTCAGGTCTTGGCTCTATGGAGGTGAGGACACAGACTTGTGGAAGCTTCCATGTCATGCTCCTTCATGAACTGCTTCGGTCTAGATGACTGAGGCATACCTGTACTGCTAATATCAATAAAAAAAATGAAGAAGGCACAGAAGCTGTACTTTCCTGTGTCTGTATAAACAAAGCCCAAGCAGCCATCAAACTGGTATCCCATAAAAAATATGCCCCTGGGAAAGCTACTTGAGAAACTCAGATTGGAAATTATGTCAGCTACACAGATAGCATTGTGGTGAAGCAAGAATCAAGAAAGTGAAAATGACACCTTCAAAAAGCTGATGTTGATGTGTGGCTCAAGTGATAGCTCATCAGCCTTGAGCAGGAACGTCCGGGAGCAGTGCCCAGGCCTTGAGTTCAAGACCTAGTCCTGGAACATAAAAAACTACTAAATACTGCCTATGAAAAACTCATTGCTAATACCATACTGAGCTGGGAAAAAAAATCTCATCTATTTCTTCTGAACTCATGAACAAGACTTTCTATCACATTTACTAACATTGCACCAAAGTGTTATCTAGAGTACGCAGGCAAAAAAAGGAGAAACTTGTGCATACAGATAGGGAAGAATGAATTGAATTATCCTTGTTTGAAAATGACAAGGTTTTATACATAGAAAAACCTAAATACTGCATCAAAAAACTCTTGGAATAGATTAATGAATTCAGTGCAGTAGCAGGATGCCAAATCAGTACACAAAAAGACTTACATTTTAAACATTTATAATGAATTTATTGAAAAGGCATCAAAATGATCCCATTCATAATAGCCATAAAATTAAAATAATCAGGATTAAATTAACCCAAGGAAATGAAGATGCAAATTATAAAACACTGATGACAAGAACTCTGGAGGACATAAAAATGAAAATACACCCTATGTGTGTGCATTAGAATAATTAATATGGTTAAAATGACCATGCTACTTACAAGAATCTCTAACCAGTGTGCTATTTTTGAATCATTTTTTCAACTAAATAGAAAGCAATCTTTAAATTCATACAGAAGCATAAAAACTCAGAAAATCCATAGTGATCCTGGGAAAAGGAAAAGAAGGACAAAGAAGATGAAAAGAGGAAGAAGAGGAGAAGGAAGTGGCTAAATCTGGTGGTATCACAACTGTATTTCATACTAAAAGCTGTAGTCATGAAACATCATGATACTAGCAAAAAGTGGACACATAGGTTAGTGGAATAGAATAAAAAACAGAAATTAATCCACTTTCATACAGCAGACTGAGTTTTTATAGTTATAAGAACGTATAGTGATTGAACAAGTTTACTGCCACCAACAGTATTCAGCCACTCTGGAAAGTAGTGTGGAGTTTCCTCAAAAGACTAAACACAGAAATTCCCTATGATTCAGCAATCCCACTCGTGTGCATTTACCCAAAAGACCACAAACAAGGCCACACTATCAGCACAACTATGCTCATTACTGCGTTATTTACCATAGCTAAGATATGGAACCAACCAAAATGCCCCTGAGTAGAAGAATAGATCAAGAAAATATGGTGTACGTGCACAGTGGAATTCAATTTTTCCATCAGAAAGAGCAACATAGCCCCATTCATAAGGAAATAGAAAGACTTGGAAAAACATTATATTAAGTGAAATAAGCCAGACCCAAAGGAACATAGACTCCATGGTTTCGCTCATTTGTAATAATTAGTATATGTCTAGGATAGTCCTAGAAGAGGATAGCTCAATAGCTATGTATACATGACCATGTAAGATGAGGCTAAGCAAAATGAACCCCAAGATATGGAAACGAGAGGTTTTTGTTGTTGTCTTGAGGTACTGTGTGAAGTTACTTCATTTATTTCATTTGTTTTATCCCCGGTTGTTACTGTATTTGATTTTAGTCCCTGGGTCTTATGTATATGTTTATCTGAATTGGGGAAGGGAAAGAGCACAAGAAAATGACAAGACAAAGGACAAATGGCAAGGCAGTGCAACAACCATATCCAAAATATGCTGGAAATGAGCTTTACAACTTGGAGGGAGGCTGAGGAGAAGTAATGTGGGAGAAATACGAAGGAGGAGGTAACAATGTTCAACCAGAAATATACTCATTGTCTTATGTATGAAGCTATAAACCCCCCTTACTTCACCTGGATGATAAAATTAATTTTTTAAAAAAAAAAGAATGTAAAGGAAAGACAGTCTTACACCAAATGATGCTAAGATCACTTATACACACATGAAGAATAATGCAGCCAGATCCCACCGCTTATCCACACAGAAGTCAACCAAAATGGATCAAAGGCCTAAATGCAAATCCTGAGATCATCAAACGATGTGAGAAAACACAACAGCATTGTTTAAAATAGTGATGTTACCAATGACTTTTTAGATAGCATTTCAGGGTCATAGGTAACAACAACATCTTTTGCACAGCAAAGGAAATTATCTAAAGGAATAAACAGTGATCTACAGAATGAGGATATGTATTTGCAAACTAGTTAGCTGATAAGTGATGACTATACAGAACATATAAACAATTTAGAGAGCTAAACACATTAATTATTTTTAATTTAAAATGAGCTAATGAACTAGATAGATAACATGGTAGAATGTACTTAGGGTACATACAAATATCATAAACTGATATCTACAGAGAAGGATCTGACTTGTAAATAAGTAGAATAGCCATTCATACACTGTTAAAATATAATTTAGTAAAATATAACCTGAAGGTCGGATCTGACTTCTTATCTATGGGTAAATATAGTTTTATTGGAAAACAATCACAACCTTAGTTTGGATGTTATTGATAATTGTTTTGCTGCTGTTCTTCCAAAGCTAAATAGTGGTGGTAGATTAGATAGTCCGTAGCATCTAAACTAATTGTGTAAATCCACTTAATAAATGACTATTTTAAAACGTTATGTAAATGAATGATTGCATGACCTGTAGGGTACACCTTGATATCTTGTTCCTCTGTAGAAGGAAGGTTCTATTTACTCACACCCTGTCATACCCAGTGTGTCCTGAATGACAATGTATATGAGGTCTGTTCTAGGTACATGATCACCATAGAATATAAAATGTATGCAATCATCTTCGACAGCATTTATCATATCAGCCATACATGCTACAAACTAATTTGCTGAGTCACTAGCAGACAATCCTATTGAACTATCATTTACTAAGATTATTTATGTAGTAACTTTCTCATCCCATTGCAGCTACCTTAAAGTCTGGATAATATTTCTATCAAAAATATTTGTTATGACCACACATAATGTATAAATATCTCTGTCTGTGATATGCACAGGTGGACTATAGAGTGCCCTGAATTCACGTGGAACTTTGATTAAGGCTAACTTAAATTTCAGACTATGAAGACACTAATGACATTAGCCAGCCTTCTTGAACTCTTAGAAAGAGGGGTGGGCATTGTATATCTGTACCTATTCATGTCATGAATACTCGAATAGAACTGATTATAATGAGACTGTAGGACACTGGATAAGAAAACCTTGCACATACAAATATCTAGTAACTAAATTAGAGTAGTAGTGGAGCTGATAAATAAAAAAAGTGAAATCAAGATTAGTTGATTTATGTCAAAAGTAAGATCCATAGGCTTTATTGATGATTAAAATGTTGAATTGAAGCACTATAGTCTCATCTAAGAAGTCACAATGCTTTCCGTAAGGCAAAATGACATGTATTGAGGCTCTGAGATGGCATTTCCTGTCCTGATAGCACAAAAGAAGTTACATAAATACAAGAATGTGTCTTTCTTCTAATGAGATTCAATTGTTGGTTTAACCAAAGCTCTAACAAGCTAGATTTGGCTCATGGATAAACCTTTCCTGGCTCTATTTCAGATTTCCATCTTGACAGTTTAGAGGACCATAATAATTAACTTATAAACGCTAATGCAGGGGGAAGGAAGATGGCGCCGAGACAATAGGGACGCTGCCTAGCTCTCTCTGACAAAAAGAGAGAACCAGGGAGTCCCACGAGCCAACTACCTAAAGAAATCCACAACAACAAACTCAAAAAGCAACGGAGATTGTTGTTAGCTTAGGAAGTACCTTTGTCTAGCTAGCTGTATTAGTAACGAAGTTCTCTTATATGGAAAAATCCTTTGTTCTGCATGTACGCGATGAGTGTTTTTAAGGGTTCTTTGGAGAAGAGCCATGTAGCTAGTGCACTAGACCTCACCACCTCCCTCCACACACACACTTCTTTTTCCCATTCTTCTTTTCAAATTTCAAATTGGATTTTTGACATAGATTTTTGGTTGATTTCAAATCATTGAAATGTCCCTTATATGTGGCCTGTTTTCTAGGTCACTGTCAGGCAGTGTTTGGTGGCAACTATTGTATTTACAGGGTGTAGAGTTTTGTTTATCCATACTTCTGCCTGTCTTCTGGTTTTCATTCTATGGTAACTGATTTTATCTACACGTTGCCTCCAATAATCAAAACATTTGAGATTGACATGGTTTCTTTACCTTCTCCACTATCTTCCCTTCCCGTAGGCTTTGAAATTCCACATTTGATATAAGTCTTTCCTTTGGTACTTTGGGTCAATTTCCTCTCAAATAATGACTCTGAATAATGCCAGGTTATTTTAAATCCAGGATGTTTGATGTTTCAACTTATTGAGACTTAATGGATCAAACTTATTTATATTTGAGAGGAAACAAATTTTTATCCGTTCAGAAACAGAATATATGGTGATTAAGTATATCCTAAGCACTAATTGGAAAAGATATCACAAATGCAGGTGAAAGTAATGTTCACTTTTCCAGATTCAATAAATTATCATCTGTTTTAAAGACGAAGAAATTGAGGATACTAAAGTCAAATAATGTACTTACTTTAACCAAAGGTAGACTTTTTTTCTATGAAAATATGTGTTTCATTAATGGATCAATATATTTGCTATCCAAATCTATCACGTAAGAGCCAGAAGCAAGAAGTATTCACCACGAGTCATTTTACAAATAATACTAATACAGGATTTGAGCTCAACTGGAAGGAAAGTTCAGACTAAAAATGTGAAAAGGAGCAAGAGAATAATGCACTGAAGGTAGGAAGCCAACAGAAATGCATAGCAGGTGATGACATTTGACATTCACTGGCTTAATTATTCTACAAAATTACATCCAGATCATATTATATGCCATGCAGAATGGTGCATGGTAGAGACAGAAGTATAGAAATAAGTAAGACACTGTCTCCAGTATCAAAATTCTCCATTTTAAATACAAAGTTACTGAGTGTGGGGAAAAAAGAAAAGAAAATGTATATTGTATAAGATGGAGTTCCCAGTTTATGAGGCACAAAAGGACTGCAAAATGCAGTTGTGCATGCAACCACATCGGAGCGTGACAGGGAGGAGGTGCAAGGGTGCCTGCATTAGATGCCAAGGGTTATAAGAAGGAAACGAAGGATCCAGTCAAAAAGGAGAGTAAAAGAACAGATCCAGAAATGGACATGTACTTGTCAGGCTTTATGAAATAGGTTGGAAAGAATGGGAGAGAGTAGAGAATAAGGAGGGCCCTGTGAGCCAAAAAAAAGGGCTCTATCGATTTATTTTTCTTTCCCCGAGTAACAGAAGAAGTGATTAGAAGCTTTCTGTGGAGGGATTTCATACAAAGAACCACCTTGGTCACCGTGTCAAACTGGCAATCAGGAGGTGAACACAGTTCCAAGGCAGAGACAGGAACTGAAGTACCCTCTTGCCTTGAACCAAGTGGATGGAGACTAAAGATACAGTGTAAATTATCAGTGAAAGTCAACTTTTAAAGGGTTTTAAACGTCAGTCCAGAGACATTTATGTTTTGTGCAGGAATCTTATTAAAGGTGACGGAGAATCTGTAATGACCTGTGAAGGAAACGAAAGGGGTGAGTTTCAGGAAGGGCTCTCCCCAGGTCTGGGGTGTGGAGCCATGCTACCTGAAGCCTTGTGGGCCTTGAATTGGAGCTGGCTCCTTGGAGCAGCCTCATTTCTATCACAGACAGGAGTTTCTAGTCGTTGAAGACACAGAAAGATGAGTTGTTGGAAGTCTGGACCATAGCCAGCCCACGGATGTGAAGAGCCACTCTAGCAGTGATCTTTGGAGCGAACATATAAAGAAAATGGATAGTTTCAGAGCCTCAGGAGAGCTGTTCTGAAGACAGATGGAGCAGAACAACTGCAGACAAGAAAAGCACAAAACTTATTTTTGGCAGCCACTGACATACAGTGGAACTGACAGAGCCAGCTGTGAAATTCTGGGAAATGGTGGCATTCCCCAGCTCCAGTCTTAGGCGGAGGATTTAGAAGAGGCTGTTCCTAATGTAAGGGCCAGACCAAACCTAGTGGCACAATTGTCACTGAGTTAAATTCTTTCTGAGGCCAGAACCCATTTTCCTCCACATGCCATGTTCTTTGAGTTACACACACAGAGATAAATACACATGACTGTGAAAAAAACGTTGGATTTGAGTATCGTGTAACATTGCCTGAGCTATATGATATTCCATATGGCACAAGCATCAGTAATATGCAAGCTGGGCACAAGAAGAGCTCAGGAGGACCACATACCTTTGCCTATTTTTCTTGTCATTAATATCAGAATGCATATGCCCCAGACTTTTCTAGGAAATGACACCCCTTCTCCTTCCCTGTCTTCCATGTCCCTTCCTTCACTGTCACTTTCCTTCTTCCCCCTCTTGCTATCCTCTCTGTCTGTCTGTCTGTCTGTCTGTCTCTGCCTCTTTTTCATTTTTCTTCCTAAGACAAGGCACAATAAATTTTAATATTGTGCCTTTTAGCAGCCACTGTATCAGTCATTAGTGATACCATGACATTATTGGGACACTGGTAGCACTTGAACGTAACTGAGGATTGATTAGGTTTTAAAATATTCATATTAATTTTCTGATATTCACATTGAATTGAGGTTGCATGTGAGTACACCCTACCTTGTAGTTAATACTGTCCAAGGAGCCAGTCATGGTTGGGCATCACGGTGGCATTTTATTCTTCAATTGCTTAAGGAAAACAGTGAATTGAATTCTGTACTATTAGTCCACACTGGAAATCCTAGCTTCTTGGTAGGCTAGGATAACGAGGATCATGGTTCAGGGACAGCTTAGACATACAGGCAAGACCCCTCCTAAACAAACTCAGTGCAGTGGCATGGGCCAACCTCCCTAGCTATGTGGGAGGCTGAGTCTGGGAGGATCAAGTGTCCAGGCCAGCCCAGTGAGAAAAAGACAATGAAATGCCATTTCACTGGGTGGGGTTGTGTGTCTGTCTTCTCAGAAATTATAACACTGGAAGTAAGACCCTATGTGCAAAGTAACTAGTGCAAAAAGGACTGAAGACATAACTCCGAGAGCACCTGTCTTGTAAATGCAAGACCCTGAGTTCAAATCCCAGTGCTACCAAAAAAAATCTTACATTCCACTTGCACCTTTGTGACACATTTGAGATAGCTCTAAAAATAAATATTTGTTTATTGTTGCCATCAAGTAGGTACTAAAATGCAATAACTAACCAGGCACTGGATAGCTTTCATCTTAAGTCACTAAACAGAGAGCTCCGTTATCTAAATACTTTTCAAAGGTTGAGGGAATATGAGAGATCTGGAAAAAACAAACATAAGTCACTGACTTGATATTTAAGAAATAAAAATGACTAGATGTTTAAATAAACATATTATTGTGTCAACCTTGTTAGCTGCCATGGTTAATATTTATAAATTTCTCAGTACATTTTGAAAGCAATTTGCAGGTTCAATTTCTCACAGTAAAAGATTTTCTAGGCTTGTTAAATAATTGCTTAAAAATTCAGCCAACCAAAAGTGAAATGAATTTCTCAGCACTAAGTAATTTCAAAAGTAAAATAACAACATGCTTGAAAATATGTTGAGTGAAATCTTATGTTTAATGCAGGATGGGAATGTATTGTCATAGCTTTCTTGTGGTATTAAAATACAGACTCCTGAAAGACTTTTGAACATGGCTTCTGTGTTAATCCAGGCAATATGGCTTTTGTTCAAGAAGGAAAATTGTAACATTTCCCTTCAAGGAACCCGACAAAATATAGTTTTTAGAATTTTTTGACTGGTCCTTAAAAGGCTCGATTTTCCAAAATCTGTAAGGTGAATGCCAGGCAGAGGTCAGTCAGCATTGCGGTATCCTGTGTCCCTGTTGGCCTTTTCATTCTCCAGACACTACTAAGAACACACCCACAGGTGAACACGTGCGCATGTCATTTATTGTGTTGAGAAGGATCATTCTCCCCAATCTCTCAAAATTTATTTAAATTCTTCTTAGACATTTTCTTCACATTGCCTAGACAAACAGATTTAAACACAAAATGGCTCATGTCAGCAAAACCAAATTTAGGTCTTTTAACATTTTCCTAATGAACAGTATTTGGAGGATAATGTAAGAAGAGCCTATGAAATTAATATTTGACAAAAATAAAATACACATAAAACTCCATAGTAATCTTTAATAACACTCAGCTTTAGTAAGAAAGCCATGATTATCAAATAAGTTAGCTAAGAGTGCAGTTGGTTGAGAACAGACCCTGTTACTATGGCAACCTGATTTGATATTCACAAGGTGTGTTTTTAGCATAGAATCCTGTCTTGAAAATGAATACAAGCAAATAATTAGGTAACTAAATTGCTGAAACAGCAATTATATTTTTGAAAAATTCTGAAGTTTAAGTCATCCACTGTTGAATATGAATCAGAATAATAGCAGACTACTGAGCAGCGAGTTCCATTTCGAAACTATTCTATGTGATGGATCAGATACTTTCCTTTCATCTAGACCTGCAGGTTTGTTTGTCTGGGATTGTTACTGAATTGCCTCAAAAGGTTCCGTTTCCTCATTTATAAAGAGAGATACATTGAAATAGATACTTCACCATCCTATTTAATGAGGCTGATGAGATGTGAGTGACTGCTTTGGGGTTCTAGAAGTAGTTTGGAGACTTTAAAGAAATTCTTCCTTGAGCTAAATGCCAATAGCTCACACTTATAATCCTAGCTACTCAGGAGGCTGAAATTTGAGGATTGTGGTTCAGAGCCAGCTTTGGCAGAAAAGTCTATGTAACTTCAAGAAATTCTTTCTTGATAGTTTTAAAAAGCTTTTCTCTTGTTTATGTGGCATTTATTTAGGCATGAAGTCACTTGAGACAAGTGGGAGATGCTATTCAGATTTGTTCACGCTAACAAACAAATGAAGGACATTTGTGGACAAAATACAAATACCAACACATGGCAAAGAAATGAAATCATAATCTAATAATGACGGGGATTCAGATTTGAAAGTCATTGTCAACATTGAAGCCTCTCTCTCTCTCTCTCTCTCTCTCTCTCTGTCTCTCTCTGTCTCTCTGTCTCTCTCTCTCTCTCTCTCTGTCTCTCTCTCTCTCTCTCTCGCTCTCTGCATCTCTCAAGTTTCTGCCTTTGTATAAGTTCTCATCTCCAACTCTGAACTCTGGCATTGTCCCTTTGTTCAGTGCCTGGATGATTTATACCTAAGGGCAATGCAACGTTGTAAAATTTATTATCAGAGAGACTCTGTTCTTCTTTACAAAGTGTGAAAAAGCACAATTTTTTAAAGGGATGTGTTATGGAAGACTGACAGATAATAGAATTTTCCAGGAAGAAATAATTTTCTTAACACTAAGCATGTCGATGTAAATGCTTTATAAACAACGTTTGCATTCCCTGGGTGCAGCTTTCTCAATCTGTGGACTAATTATTGGACTTAGTCAGCGTCTCAAATACTGTGGTGTGTCAAGCACACACCCTAGATGCACATGGGATACTTATGTTCTAAAAATATATTGCAATTCTAGCTCCAAACCTGACTCATACCTTCAGACCTAAGGCCACAGAGTCAGGCTCCAAGGTCTCCATGTGTTTAAGATACACACAGCCTCTAGGTCATTCTTTTAAAAACATTGCTGTGGTTTGCAAAACAAAACAAAACAAAATAAAATAATTAACTTCAATTTTCCCATGTTCAACACATCCAAGTATGAGATCAAATTTGAGACCAATCTATACTACATAGTGAATTTCAAATAAATCTGGGCTATATAGTGAGACCTATTTTGTCACAAAAACCAAAATGAAACAAGCAAGTGAATAAATACAATATGTCTACATATGGAACTTTTTATAATGCTTTTGTTTAAGTAAGAATTGTACTGTTCATTCATAAGTAGTCTGATCTTCTTTTAAGTACTGTAGTTTAAAGTTAGGGCCATACCTAACTGTTTTGTTTTTTAAGATGGAGTCTAGTGAACTCTTCTAACTGCCTAGCCTTGAACCATAGTCCTACAAATGTCAGCCTCCGGAGTCACTGAATATAAGTGTAAGCCACTGACAACTGGAATTTATTTTTAATTTCATGTTCACTTTGGATTTTTACAACATTATTTATTAGCCAGAAGTCTTGAAAGCTTTGTTGATTATACTCCCATGTTTTAATCTATAAGGCAAACCTTAATCAAAATGAATGCTTAGTGTTAATTTTTTGATCACGTAATGTGTTGGTTAGTCTAATGACCAGTTGATTAACTGGTAATAACCACTTTGCTTTTGGAATATGCTCGGATGAAAACATCTATTAGAAGTCTATGTTTAGTGTTGAAAATAGTGGACATGTCATTCGTGATAGACCAGCTAGATCCTCTTCCTTTGTGGGCCAACCAAAATGCTATCCCTGTACAGTGTGACAATGGACAGATTACTCAGAAGCACTGAAAATACTTTCGAAGAGATGGTCATTGTGTCCTGCTTCCTGCCTTATGCCTCTAGATAAACCTCTCTTACATTTTGCTGCCACTTCTAACAGTCCTTTGCCCCCAACTCCTTGTCTGTTTCATGTATCTAGATTTAGTTATTAATGAGCCTATCAGATGCTGAAACACAGTTCTTATTCCCAGATTACCCTTCCAAAATACCACAACAATTTCTGTTTTATCATTGGCCTATGGAAACAGGAAAGTAAGATTTTGAAAGAAATGGGAAAAAGAAATCCACCCCAGTGACTAAGAGGAATTAGCAATATTATCATTCACAGTCACTGCTGGATCAGTATCTACATTCTGTCTTCTTTCATTGAGACATGTAATTAGGGGATTACAGTCAATATTATTGCAGTGAATAAATGAAATTTCAACCTCAAATGTGACAAAC
Source organism: Megascapheus bottae (assembly GCF_031878675.1). Classification (NCBI taxonomy): domain Eukaryota; kingdom Metazoa; phylum Chordata; class Mammalia; order Rodentia; family Geomyidae; genus Megascapheus; species Megascapheus bottae. The sequence goes on along the minus strand of NW_028327432.1, from coordinate 320,165 downwards.
TTGCTTTTGATGGACTCCTAGTGCTCTTAGAAACACAAATGACCAAATGAGTATATTGTGCAGTGGGCAGACTTCCTCTTTATAAGAAGGCTAAGTCTCCTTTGGAGTCACTTGAAACATGTCTAACCTTGCCAGCAAGTGATCATCAGCTAGATGTTTCTGTAAATAAACATCCAATTTGCAGCAATGATTTTCAGATATAATTATTCAGCTGTGTATAGCACTGATGAATATTAGCAGTATAAAAATAGGCATGTATACATTATTTTAAATGGTGATTAGGAAGCAAATCACTTATAATACTGATGGAAAGAGAGTAAGGATCTATTGGACTTGAATAATTTCATTTACCTTTGAAGTTAAATTTAAATTACAAGACAAACGCCTGTGCAAAAGAACATTTAGACTAATAGCTAAGCAAGAGATATGGTTCCTAGCAGGGAAGCTAAAGAAAAACGTACAGAACTGCTTAAAGTATTTCTTTCCTCAGCAATAGAAACCAAGACAGGTACAGAAATGCTTTAAATAAATCATTTGGGTGGAAAATGGAGAGCCTACAGAAGCAGTGAACTTTAGGGAGACAAGTTTGGTTCACCTCAAAGCAGATGCTGTTCAACAAAGGGAGTATGTATTTCAGCTATATGAAGGAATTGGTCCTTGGTAGAAATGAGTACATATGTTGAAATGTTGGCAGTATTCAGCCAAGGGAGTACATTTCTTCTTTAAATGATACATATGAGCTTTAAAAATCAGTTGCCTACTATGTGAATCCTATTAGACATTCACAGAAGACAGCCAGAATGGAGTTGAAAATTCAGAGTAGATTGTCAGCTAGAAGGTTCTAAAAGGAAAGGATAATTCCTCCCCTTTCTTTTTTTTACAGTGCATATATAGGCTAATTCTAGAAGAGGGAAGGAAGAAAGAAGGGATAGAGGAAGGGAGGAAGGGAAAATGGAAACATTGCTTGATAAAAAAAACCCATAGATATGGTTCTATATATAAAAGAGTCTGTGTCTTCTTCATAGAAGAGATATTTAAAATTGTTTTTTGGGGTGGATTTGGTTCATTACTTCAGGGTATGATTTAACCTCAGAAACATTTAGAACATGGCAAAAGGCAAACAAGCCTATTTTGAATAGTATGGTGGTACTTTGCTTTCTATGGGGGTACATTTGAAGAGATTCTTCCGTGAATTTAGTTAGGATCTTGCAAGGGAACAACAAATTAAAATGTTCAGGAGTAGAATGAGCTTGGCACTTTCAAATATGAAGGTAGAGGTCTGTGTTTCTAAGAGGTAGTAGGAAAATGGGAAAGAAGTAGGGGAGTTTTATAGTGGCTGACCATGTGCCTCTGAATGTGTTGCTATTTTACCAGCATAACAATGAGTCAGACTTGTGGTCAGCACTTTCCCTCTTTCCTACCTCTTTTCCAGAAGATGAAAGACCACAACAAGTGATGAGCGTTTGCCTTGTTTTATCCTCATCTACCACATCAACCATGACATGAGTATAAAACACCTCATTTGGCATACAGTCAAAGTTGCATGAAATCTGATTCCAAAATATTTGTGAGATTTCATGTAGCCAAACAAGCAAAACTGAAGGCAAAATACTAAAAGCAATTAGAACAAAAGTATGAATCTGAGTAGTTGCCATATTTTGAGATGAAAATTTTTATATACTGCTGAGACTAACCAGCAAAATATTTTATTTATTTTATTAGAGGTTTGACAAATAACAATTGATCACTTCAGTAAATAATCAGATATATGGTATGTGAGACATTGTGTTTATTGAGTAAGTATGAATGACAAATGAAAACATGTTACATCCATGGAGAAAGCAAGTTATAAAAATGTATATTTAATGCCAGGTATGGTGGCTCACGCCTGTAACCCTAGCTACTCAGGAGGCTGAGATCTGATGATTATTGTTCAAAGCCAGCCCAGGCTCTTAAGACTGTAAGACTCTTATCTCAAATTAATCACTAGAAAACTGGAAGTGGGGTTGTGGCTCAAGGGTAGGGCAGTAGCCTTGAGCTGAAGAGCTCAGGGACAGTGCCTAGGCCCAGAGTTCAAGCCCCACAAACAACAAAAAGCATAATATTTAAAAGGTGACTAAAAGAAACTTTAGAAGAATAATGAGCTTGTAATACATAGAGGAAAGATAAATCTCTAGATTCAGATTGCTGACCAAAATAAAGGTGACTTTACTGTGGATGTTTTTAGGATGTTTTTATCTATAGCAGATCATTGTTCTATAGTCATGTTCATATTCTTTTCTATTTGCAGCTTGTTTGAGAGAGGTTAGACTCATTATTCATCCAAAATGGAATGAAGTAGCATAATGTGGTATCTGCTGATGAGTTGTCCTGATTTTCCAGGGTTCTAGCACTGGACACACTATTGTGGTAATTGCCACCTGCTTTTTGTGTCTCCCACTGATGAAACACTCACCCTTTAGCCTCATGTTTTGTGAGTATGCGTCAATGTTAATATAAATGAATTAAACAAGCAATTAATTAGCCTCACCTTGACAAGCTAGAGTGTAGTAAATACAGGCATTTTTTTTACTTGTAGGTTTTTTTTATTGTAATTAGTAAAAGGGTTACATGATATTTGCCATACAGAAGGTGAATTAATTCACATACATTGATACCCTTTCACATGTCTTGGTACCTATTACCCTCCCCCCTACACCCCCACTTGTCTTGGTTTTCCCCCCTTTCCTATCAAATTTCAAATAACCAAATACAACTAAATTCATTATATCAGATAACAAAGTGAGATACTGTAACAATATGAGATAACAAAGGGACAGCAAAGGAGATGAGAGACAACATAGTACATTAAGGACAACAATCATTTGTTATAGGGCTTTTGTTTCAATATCCTGGCATTTTTATTATGTCTGCTAATTACCATCACTTCTTTTAAATTGATCACTAAAATAATTTTAAGTTACGTTGCATTTATTTTTAAAAACACATTAAATTACATATAATACTAAGGTACTTTCACACATATATTATGTAATTTTAAATCCATTTAAAACTTTTTGTCTTAAAATTTATCTTTGTCTATGATAAAAAGCATTCATAATTCTTTCTTTTATCCTTTTGAAAAATCCAGTCTTTCTATTTGTAATTACCCTACTTTACATACTTATTCCTACCTAACAGCATAAACATCAGTATTCCTACTTAGCTTTAAATTCTATAAAATATTTTAAACAATAACAACAATCAGAGAAATCACAGAAGCCTATAATATCACCTATGCAATCCTAGCTGAGACTGTATTTCCACACAATTTTATTTTATTTTTTTAATAATTTTTATTGTATTTAATAAAAGGGTTACATGATATTTGCCAGATAGAAGGTGCATTAATTCACATACATTGATACCCTTCCACATGCACAATTTTAAAACAGAAATTAATCTAAACTGTAATAAACTGGTGCCAGAAACAAGAAAAGAAAATAGGTCAGTGGGTTTGGTGTTCTGGTGCTTATTTTATTTCATTTTCACTAAAGAAAAAATAATTGGCTGCTGAAATTGTTCATGTAGCTACCAGTGCTATTCACAATAAGCATCAGGGCATTTTAATCTTAGAAATGAACTTGCTGGAATTGCATCAGATACAGTGATGGGGACAAAGTCATTACTAGCTGTATATAAACATTTTCTTATATTCCAGACTGCTGGTGCTGCAAGTAGTGGGGGCTGGACAGTAGTTGAGGCTGGGCAGTTGCTGGCTGCTTATAAGCCATGTTTCCCTTTTTTCCTCTTGTATAAGTGGGCCTACATGACTGATTGTTGCCAAAGGAGTGGGAACTGTTGTGATGTTTCAGTTCTCTAATTGAAAAAGGTAAATTAAGAAAGTAAGTCGCACCCTCTCCATACATTTCTTCATAATTTATCTGATTGTCTAACACAAAGGATTCTAAGCTATGTCGGGGGGGGGAAAGGAGGGGGAAGCAGGGAGAGAGGGGAAGAAAGAGAGAGGGAGGGAGAAAGAAAGAGAGGGAGAAAGAGACAGAAAAAAATAGAGCTACATAATTGAAGTGTAGACTAAGGAAGGAAATAGCATCTACTGGTCAGAAACATCTATCAGGAGTTATATCATCAAAACATTAATATATACTGCCAAAATGCAGCAGTATATTTTTATGTTAAGTAGAGTACTCTCGTCACTAATACATACAGCTACTTTTGAGTCATTCTTTCAGTGACTTACCTAAGACAGTTTATTGTAAAATCCCCGTAAGTTGGGGGGATGAGGAAAATAAGCAAGTTGATTAAACAGTTTACAATTCTGGATCCAATTGCATCTAATATCACCCACTTATTTCCTGCATTCTATTTTTCCTCCGTCTATGCCTGTTCTTTTTTTTCTATTTTTCTCATTCTGTTTCTAATTGTGTCACCTGAAAACCTGCCGAATAAATGCTAGGCTATAAGGTACCCTATAAACTAAACAGAAAAGCTTAAATTATTTGTAATTGGTAATGGAAAGTAGAGTTGACTACCAGCCAAATGGGACTAGAATTTAAAGCATAAAATTTGGGCAGGGGCTGGCAATGTACCTTAGTGGTAGACTGCGTGCCTAGCATGCATGAAGCCCTGGGTTCAATTCCTCAGTACCACATATACAGAAAAGGCTAGAAGTGGTGGTTTGGCTCAAGTGGTCGAGTGCTAACCCTGAGCAAAAGAAACTCAAAGACAGTACCTGGGCCCTGAGTTCAATCCCCAGGACTAGCAAAACAAACAAAAAAAGAATTAGGCCCTTCAGGGTAATATTGTTTATATGCAAAATCATCTTAGGGAACCTGTCCTAGTAAAAGTTTGAGAGTATTAATAGTATAACATTGAAGAGACACCAGAGCAAGGTGGCTCACACATGTAATCCTAGCTACTCAGGAGGCTGAGATCTCAGAATCAAGGTTCAAAGCCAGCCCAGGCACAAAAGGAAGTGGGGTTTAGCTCAAGGGTAGGGTGGTAGCCTTGAGCTGAAGAGCTCAGGGACAACACCCAGGCCCAGGGGTAGGGCAGTAGCCTTGAGCTGAAGTGCTCAGCAACAGAACCCAGGCTGAGTTTAAGCACCATGACCCACAAAAAAAATGAAGAGGGATAATCATTCTGCATAGAAATACTTTGACTTATTAATAGTTGTATAAAACTGTATGCATGATTTAATTAAAAGTTACATAAAATGTAAGTGCTGAAACACTTGTCTTATAAAATATAAATGAGGTACAGTCACAACCTCTTTTCATTCTTTTCCATTTTCTTAATGACTTACATATTATAAACCAAAAATACATTTTTCGAGGAACCTAAGCCTAATAGATAAGAGTTTGGCCAATTTATGTGATATTTTACAGCTAACTTTAATTATGACTCTAGCTGTACGCATGAAAAATTGAAGGCTGAAGTATAGAGCCTTTGGCCATGCCATAATAGATTTCTACAGAAAATGCCAAACTAGGCTCCAAAAACAAGAACCATCCTCAATAACTTTCACACAAACTCAGTCTGACAAAAGGGAAAGTTGAACTCCAAATGCCTGGAATGTGGGAAATGCCAAGAATCCCTTCAGAGCATTAGCAGAGTTGCAGTTGGGAAGAATTTCTGCTTACAAAATTTTCTTCCTACTTCACCTTGAGGGCAGAGAGATGGAGTGTTAAGACAGTTTACGCAAAAGCTCCTTCAGACACTGAAATCCCTTACCCAGTATTTAGATATTTTGTGTATCCAAGATATCCAAATGAGAGATCATAGGCTACCACACAGAATAATTATTGAAATCACTGGAGATACTGAGGCACAGAAGTGTGACTAGGTCATGAGGGCATCTAGTCACCACTTTCTTCTAGACTTACCTCATATCCTGCAATGACTCCCTGAGCTTTATGTCACATACAGCCTTTTTCTCACTGTAGGCTCTATGTCTCTGCAATGATTAATCAAAATCAAAGTAGTTTCCCTAACAGGAAAATGGTGATTGTATAGCTGATCCCCAGGGAAACATTTTCAGTTTAAAATTCTTTCAAGTTCAAAAAGCCTATCCATCAATAGTGAGTTGAAGCCAAACTCTTCCTGGGAGACTGTAGGAAAGGAATTGATTTTGTGGAGTTTCCCATAAACATTAATTACTATTCATCCATGAACTTCAGTTGCTTCTTGACAGTGGTATACTCTATGTGTGACAAGCAACTATTCATATTTATCTATTATTAAGCTTTTCTGTCTTGGCTTTATACTCATTAGAAAATTTCCATTACATTATTTGAAAATGTATCACCTGACTCCCAAGGCAAATGTTGATACGGTATGCTTTCTTTTTTTTCTCTCAGAAGACATTTGCTGAACTTCAGCTATACTTTGAACACACTGGTTGGCTTCTAATGCAGTGTGACTGGGATAAGGTCAAAAGAGCAGCTTGGACCATTGCAGCAGGATGTCAAAGGTACATGACACAGAATCCTTCTAAGAGTCAAGGACTTAACTTCTAACCCATCATATGGGCCTATGAGAACAATGCCTGGAGAACAATAGGCGATCAAGAATATTGGTCCACAGATGGATCATAAGATGAAATGAGCATGGGGCTGAAATGTGAAGGCTCAACTCAGTCCACACTACAATAGTGTGATGAGAAAATATAGGTCTCAGTCTAGTGGGTAAATAGATCTGTCCACTGAAACCAGATGTTTGAGTGCGGTCTACTCCTTGTTTCTTTTGGTCATTTGTTTAATTTTGTTAAGAAAGGCGAAGTTCCTCACATAAGGTTGGGATTATGAAGATAACATTATTGCATAGTTAGAATTCAAGATTCTCACCTCAGTAACAAATGTGACTTTGGGGTAGTTGCCTAAACTTATTTCAATTTCAACATCACGAAAGGGTATATTTCAATAACCAATTACACCATGTTTAAAATGATGACATACCAATGTAAACTGAGCGACTTCCATGAGTTTTGTATCCTCCTCCGAGGCTGTCCCCTTCCCAGCATGATGACTGCCCTCATGCTTTGTGTGTCCCCCATCTTAGCAACTTACTCTTTCTTATCTCTTCTAAGCCAGTTTAGATCTATGGCCCTCATTTGCTTTGGGATTTTCCTTCAAATTTCTGAAGATTAATAGGATGTATTTTAATCTCATACTTTATTTCTTTTAACCTTTTCTATTGATATCTACACATGAAAGAAAAAATTAAAATTTGCCCCATGCCATTGACATACACACATCACACACACACACACACACGCGCGCACATACACACACACACACACACACACACACACACACCATGGATACGTCCATTTAAACTAAACATATGCCAATATTTCAAGGATGTATATTGGAGAAGAGGAAAAGTAAGATATTTCTTTTGTAATTCTGTGTTAGGAGACTGATGAGAGTTTACCTGTCAGTTAGCATGTTAGTTGGTGCCCTCTGGCAGTCCAGTAATCCCTGTCACTGTGCCCTCTAATAGTATAGGAACTACTAAGCACTAAATAATTAATTGTGTTCAAGATTAATTATAGTAAAAATTAATTACATTTAAAACTTTACATCCCTGTGGTGCGTAAGTATCCTAGTCAAATATCGACCAGCCACATGTTTCCCTTGACTGCCATGTTAGACAATATGTTTTTAAAAGCATTTCTACTATTGCTGAAGTGTTATTAGACAATCCTGATATTAGAACTTGCAAATAGATCCAGGGGGATGTTGTTGTATGATTTCTATCAGAGTTTATATGGGAGTATTATGTAGTTGAGATATGGCTTCTCTCTCAGGATTATCTATATTTGGGATGTTTCAGAGGACAGAAGAATCTTAGAGATAATGAGAAAAATGACAGTTTGCAATAAATACATGATTGTACCATTTCTGCCATTTTTGCTGTATTTTTTCAAACTGCATATTGTGAGCTATTAGTGTTTTTATGAAGTCGCTTTACATTATAATGGTAAGTTTTGAGAAAATAAATTAGAACTCCATCAAAGACAAATGAGAATAGTACATCATGTATAAATAGAGCGAACGTTGTCTCATTAAAGTTTTAATTTGGTTTTGCATCATAGAATTGTGATGTGAAATGATTGCCTACTGAGGGTCACATTTAAAAATGTTTCAGAGTAATTATAGAAAAATCCCATAGGGTGGGCATCTCTGTAAGTTTTTTTCCATATATTTTTATTGTAATTAATAGAAGGGTTACATTATATTCACCAGATAGAAGGTGCATTACTTCACAAACATTGATACCCTTTCTCATGTCATGGTCCCCATTTCCCTCCCTCCCCTCCCCCGGCTCATCTTGATTTCCCCCGGGAATGCACAGTGTGTCAATTGCCAAGGAATAAGAGCTATTTTATTACATATCTAGGAATGTACATGTTACTAATATAAAGACATTCTCAAGCTTTTCTTACAATGCGTTACTAAATTTGTTAGCAATATCAAAAATTACCGTATTTCTGTATAGATTTCTGAACATGCTGTCTTCTTACACCTCAACTTTTATCTACCACTTTTGTCATGGTGAATTTTCTTACCTTTTCTCAAAGTCTCCAGTAATGTGGTCATGCAGCAGCATTTAGCTTTCTTTTATCTCTGTATTTCTCCCCCTCTGAATTTATATTTTGAAGCCTTTATAATTGAAGACATGGTCTCTAATGAGATAATTAGGTTAAAATGAGGTCATTAAAATAAGCTCTACTCCAATATAACTGTTATTCATATAAGAGAAGAAAATTAGGACATAAACACACACAGAGGAAGACCATGTGGTTCAGAAATTGTCTATAAACCTAAAATGAGGCCTCAGAGGAAAATTGTCCTGAACACCACTGAACTCAGTCACCTAGAGCCAAGAATTGTCATGGCAGCCAACTCATACTGTCTACATCTTCTTTTTTTCTTTCTAAGTTTAAATGAATGTATATAGCATGTATTTCAAAGGTCTTTAGTTTCAAGCAACTTTGTTCCATTCAATTAAATAATGATTCTGGAATATAATAAATATAACTTCAAATAAAAGAAAAAGTTCATAGTATTATCCTCCTACAGGAATATAGAAAGGTGTTAGGATTTGGGAAGATAAAACTAAGAGGTTCGAAACTATTTTCAGTTTTTTGTGTGTCTCCTTTACACTCATTCAAAAGTAGAGAACTTATATCCCCTGGGAGAAGAATGAGGACACTAAGTTACAGTTTAACCAAAATTCTAGATGAAGACTAAAATGAAGTAAAAAAAATCGATGTTTCCTAACCAGAAAAACTAACAGATGTTAAATAGAGACGATGTACAACAGTTTAAGTTTATTATTTCATACTGGTAATTAACTTGGGTTATATTATACGTGACCCATATATAGGGTATAAAACATTTGGCAAAAATTAACACCGTTTGAAATAATTCAAAGTAAATTTGAATTTTGTTCAGGTACTGAACAGCCAATCATCAGAATAAGAAAAGTCTGAAAATTAGTGCACAGAAAATATATTTTCAACATAGTTTATTTACTATAAATACCTAGGGGTTATGTGAAAATTTAAAAACAGCCATTTTCAGTTCTTTGTTTCATTCTTGAAATTCAAATAAAGGGAGGATAAAATATTTAAAGGTTATCATCTGAGTAGAGTCAACAGGCCCCAAAGTTTCCCCTAGTTTTTTAGAAGACATTGTTATAATGATAATATCATCTACTTTAGCAATTTCAACTACTTTCCATGGCCTAGAAAAAAATACATATTTTCCCAAAGGCCCCATAAATTGGAAAAGGCTTCACTTGAACATCTGCTATTCCATTTATTTTTGGTCTTGACCTAACAAGCAGTTAGAGACTGTTAAGGGATTGGGCTGCATAGTTACCTTCTGCCATTTCAGAATGATTGCTGCCTTCGGGTGTAGCTGCTCTTCCACCACAGCTTCCTTCTGAGTCTGATTAACTGGAAAGGGGGATGCATACACGAATAGGTGCAGAGGTCCAACATTTGTTTTTCTCAAGGCATATCATTTAGTGAGAAGACCAACAGTGGGATAAGCTATATAAAACATGGGAAGCCTACCGAGTTAAAGGTTTGGTTTTGACTTTTAAGATGGTAGCAGAGTCACAGTAGTAACAGTACTCACATTTAATGTACATGTTTGGAAACCGTATGAAATAACTGGAGGGGAAGACGTGGGGTTGGAACAAGTCGGGGCAGAATGGTGGAAGGTGTGACATTTATCAGGATGCCTCGTATTCCTAAGTTGACATGGAGAATTGAAACCTTTCTGTGAAACTACTTAAGATACATTAAAATAAATATATCCATAAAATATTATGTTAGCAGAAAGGAAGTAGAACCTAATCCCATGAAGCAAAGTTGAAAATGGAGCTTGGGCAGCACACTGATAATTGAGAACCTGACTTCTGGAATTGAAGCCCCTTTACACCACTACTTCATAAAGATACATAAATATTTCAAAGGAATGCATTCTCACATAAATGATTGGTATTAATGCTTTTTAAAACAACTGGTGCTATGGAGAAAAATATATAATTTCAGAAAAAAACACATATATATAATTAAGATTCAGAGTGAGTACACTGGATATTTCAAATGTCTTACCGCTTAAAAAATCTTTGAATAATTAATCAGGGCTCTAAAAATATTACTAACATTCCTGAAATGGCAAATGCTGGGTATTATAATAGGCTTTAGGGTTCTGGCAAACGAGGACACACAAAATGCAGTCAAACCAGAATTACCTATAAATGATGATTGGTTTAGTGTGGCTGTTGCAGGTAACACTTGAGACATACATATCATAAAATGTTACTTGTTTTTAATTTAAAATGCAGAATTAACTAGTTTCTCTTTGGTATATATGGAGTGCTATTCACAAGGAAAATCCAACTCAGTTCCAGATATTTCTAAGAATTGATTATTTAGTCTTAGAAAAGTTGTGGTGTTTGGTTTAGACTTAAAATTTATGGCTGGATTAATTGGGGAGCAATTCTGGCCTTGAGACTCATCTTTTAAACTCTAGTAAGTCTTAAGATTGGCACCCAAAATACCCTTGACCTTTCTTGATGTGCTTATTGGCTTCTCACATCAGTCAGAGCCAATGCTATTTGGAACACCGTGCTTTAATTTAAACAAATTGTGGATTGATGTCTCCAGTAATAAGATGGATGTAGGAACTATTACTAACTCCTCTGAAGTACTTGAAGCATGCAGTGTCATTACTTTGGATATACTCAATAAATTTTAACCTAATAAAATTTCCTTGGATTCATTCAAAAGTGAATACTGCAGTGGCTGTGTAAGACACATTTTGACTCCTCTCCCCCTACAAAATCCTTAACAGAAAGCTTCATAATAAGAGAGGCTGAAAATGTTTTGGTTGGGCAAGACTTTGCTCAGAGAGGGGAATAACTGTACATTCTGCTTGTGAAAACAAATGCTTCAGGTCTACTTTCTTATGCTCAGTGAGAGAAGGTTGAGTAGCTAGGATTACAGGTGTGAACCACCAGGCCCATCATAAAGATACATATAATGGTTGATGGAGGAAATGTGCTTTGACAGAAATTTGTGGCCACAAATCATGAGCAGTAATTATAAGCTCAGTAAATACTATGAGTTTGAAATGACTCGGGACTACTAATAGACTTGTGGAGGAGTGAGCGGAGCACTGCATTTGCTATTGATTGGTTGGCTCCCACAGAGTACCCAGTTACAGAACTCCTCAAGGCCTCTTGGTAAATGATAGAATCCTAGCAAGCTGCTGAAAACAGTTTTTGTGAGGAGTTAGTGTTTACTGGCTAAAATACCCTTTAAACTGTCTCTGTGTATAATAGGAATCTGTTTTAGATGTGTACTAAAATGATGAGATAAGAAGTTTGGCTCCAATTAAGAATACATTATGTTCCTTTGCCATACCAACTTTTCTCTAGAAATAGATTCAGTGCTTAAATATTGTAGACTTGTTTTTTTCATTCCAAGAAACTTTATATCAACAAGAGACCTGAAGTACCTTTCTAAACCTCCTGGGATGATTGATTGCTTCTGTTACCCCCGCAGGGAGAACAGACTTCCAAGTAGCTTGCTTCCTTACCATGATGTCTGCTCTCCCTTGGGCCCTGAGGCCCCACCCAGATTCAGTAGATGAGATAAATGGCTGAAAGGACACAGCATATGGAACCCAGGACTAGATTATCAAGCCAGTAAGAATACCAATGTACTCTATAAAGAAGGAAGGGTTTGGATACTGGAGACTATGGTACAACTTCCTCAAAACAGTCTAAGAACAATTAAAGTAGCTTGCAAAAACAGGTCTCAATATAAATGTTACTAGACAAACCATTTTGAAACAGGTGTCATTTCTATAGATTCAGCATTCATGAGTATTAAATTTTATTCCACTTGTTTATTTAGGCAAAATGACTAATTGTTACTCTATCATGTTCTATTAGAAGTTATTGTACTCAGCTGCTAAAGTCTAAGTGTGACTGGGCTATTTAACTTACCTAATAATTGTTGTTTCTGAATCTCTTCTTGCATCAGTCCTTTGAAATTTGTCTCTACACTGGAAAATGCAAAATAAACCTCTATGGTATTCTTATGACCTATATTTGGCTATAGAAATGTAGAAGGTACCATGTTCACCTCATTTTACTTATCAGTAAAACCATAGCATAACTGCCAGCTTGTGGGCATTCCATTGTTTTGAAAAGTAGTCCACAGATTTTTTTTAAAAAAGAATGATTAATTTAAAACAAAGCAATGAAGAATGAAAGTAAAGATTAAAAATACATTTGCAAGGAAAATGTTGTGAAAGTACAGTCCTAAAAATAGAAATTACTGCCATTGGGAAAACTACTTAACACCTTCTGCAAGTATAAATAATTCCTCCACCTTCTAATCATAAGAATTCTCTCATTAGCTGACAAATAAAGGTGAGGAATACTATTTGCAGCACCTATGCAAACTAAGGTGAATTTAATGAGACTGGGGTAGTGTGATATTTTTCCTCTGAGAGAAGCTGAAACTTAGGTGTTAAGAGATCATCAGATCTGCTTTGCAAAGCCAGAGCTGTGCAGTAAATAAGCAGCTGCCATATCCAGTGAATTCTGAGGGGAAAATAAAACTTTCCAGATACAGATGGCCATTTTTATTCAAGGTATTTTGAATATAGGGATAGTCACCTGAGAAATGGAATTAATAGCCCTCAGAAATATCTTCTTTCAGCTTGAACTATGACAAAGTCTCAAGTTTCTGCTTCTGTGTGATGTATAGAAACTTGCTGTACCTGGAAACAGGCCCATCATGAGTGAGTCTAAACTCCTTCAAATAGCTATTTACAGAGTAGATTTCATCAGACTTTTCCTTGGGAAGTAATTTTAAGTAGTTTCTCTGTTTCTGAAATAGTTTGCTAGCTTTTTCCCCCTCCCATTTTATGAATGAAGAAATTTGAGTAATTGAGAGGCTATAGACCTGCTCTTAGCAGGATTGCTGGGAGACCTCCATGCTCAAGTACATTACAAGTATTGAGTCATGGCCACAAACCACTTTCTTAGGCTAATCTCAACCAGAGCAATGACCTAAACAGTGAACAGGATTCTAGATAAACAGAAATTTGGGTGAGAGCTTTGACTAGCAAATCCTGAAGAAAATTATATAAGTAATGCTGAAGACCAGTTTGCTTTTTTTCCCCCATTATTTTCTTGGGCTACATCCTGCTTGCGAAAGTCTTTTGAAGGTCAGAATTAATAATAAATTGCAGTGAGAAAATGTACTTGAGACCTTCTAAAAGCACTCAGAATCTAAGGGTTGAACACGCTTTAGTAGAGGTTTTGAGAAGAGCTCAGCAGGGCGGAGAAAAACAATAAACAATACTCCTTGATAACCCTCTGGCTTTTTCTAGCAGTAGATTATGTTTTTGCACAAGCTATCTATTTAAGCATCAAGAAATGTTACTTGTATTTCAGTAGCTTGGAATTTTATTTTGTTACACAGTATTTTAAAATTGATAAAAGATTTTTACTCAGAGACGAGTCAAGAACAAAGGAACAAAAGGCGCATGGTATCCTCAATATGTGGCTATTAGATCCAAACAGTACAAGAGTAAAGACTCAATAGTTGCATACCCAATGCTATGGACATGATATTGGAGATAAACACAACTACATAGATATAAAAACCTATGATTCTATAGACATGTTTTATTACATAATAATATGTATCTACGATATATGAACCCTTACCCTAATTTTGATTATGTTCTAAACACTAAGTGCCAGTGATTGTATATAGAGATTCCTTTCTTGAATACTTGTTTGTTAAACATGTCATTTGAAATATGATTTAAAAATCAATGTTAATAAATTTTTTAAAAAAATTTTTACTCAGCTAATGAAATAATTTTGAGTTGGAATTTTATTAAATTAAATGAAGTTTTTTCAAACTAATTTTTATTATGTAAAAACCAGAAGAAAGCTTCAAAATGAATGATGAACCTAATTTGAAAGATAATTGGAAAAGTGAATAAATTTGACACAATCTGACCTTAACTTCTATGCTTGTAACGTATAATCATATTTGACTTCCAGAAATAGGTTTTTGTAGAATTCTGAAAGTTAATACTGAAAGTTAATACTGCAAGTTAATACTGCACATTTCACAACTGCTGGCAGACTTTGCTTAGAGACTCATTGAGTCATTCAAAGAGATGGGGATGGTTTCCTATTACACTCCTATGGTTCAGACTTGACCATTCTGTATTTTGTTCCTCTTCTTGAAAGCAGTTATAAATTCAGGGCATCTTAATCAATGTCATCCCTTTCAATGTGTCTTACCTACACCACCCAGCCCACTTCTTCCCTTGCTTAATTTAGTTATTTGAAATAGGTTTTCAATGACATTGCAATTTACATGAAAATAAAATCAAGCTTTCCCTGACGTCGTTTTCCCCTGTACACATTGGTTATTGAGTATGTGGTCTTACGCTACAGTTCTATGTCAGGTTCTGCCAATAGTGTTTGAACCTTTGGTGCTTTCTTCCCTGTTTGATCAGGATGATCTGGGTGCCATGGAGGCTTCTTTTTTTTTGCCAGTTCTGGAGACTGAACTTAGGGCCTGTACACTGTCCTTGGACTTTCTCAAGGCTAGAGCTCTACCACTTGAGCCACAGCACCACATCCAGCATTTTTCTATGTATGTAACACCAAGGAGTTGAACCCGGGTCTTCGTGCATGCTAGGCAAGCCCTCTACCACTAGGCCAAACTCCTGGCCCCCGCGGAGGCTTCTTAAATCACCGCTTGCATTTTTTATTAACAAAAACTTTCCTATGACTTTCCAGCTGAGCATCTAAAAATGCAGTTTTTTCTCCTCAAAAATGTTCTGAGAGGATGCTTTAGACAAAAAAAAAATTAGAAAGGAACACCTTCCTCGGTTAGATATGACAATGCAATTAAAATTTTTGCATTTGCAGTATTCTGTCTGGATAAAAGATTCCCCCCCCAGCAAAATGTGGATGATGTTTTAATTTCCCCATGGCCTTTCAGAATTCTGTTAGCACTGAAAAAAAATTTCAAAGTATTATTTCTTACCATAAGTTTGAAAATACTTTTTATTTCCTCCTGCACATAATGTTTAAGTTCACTTTTCTCCTATTAGCTTCTTTCTCCAGAAAGAATAGTTTCATTTAGTTATCATGAGCTTATACTTTTGTCACTTTCTTATTGATACACATTAATGTACAAAGCAATGGGTTCTGCTGTGACATTCTGAATGTTCATATCATGTCAACTTCCTTTTAAAAGTAATTGTAATTTTAAAAATTATTGTAAAGGGGATGTACAGAGGGGCTACAGTTCGGTAAAAAGTACATTTCTTTTTTGGGTAATGTCACCTCTTCCCTTGCTCTCTCTCAGGCTTTCCCTCCCATTCCCCCACTCACAAGTTGTACACCACTTGTATTCAACAATTTTCAGCATAGTGTCCAGTGAGCCCCACTGCTGCATTTGTTTATCCTTTGTCTCTCCATTTCTGTGCCTCCCTTCAATCTCCCACAGACAGATAACCAGACAGAACAAAATGGAAAGACAAGAGAAACTAAAAAGAAAAAAAAACCCTCACTTTCATTTCCTGAAGTTCATGTGGATATATATTATTTTGGATGATCAGATGCACATAGGCAGTGTGTCTTTCTGTTCTTCTCCTGTCTCCTCCTTTGGTTTCACTATATGTGAATGCCTAGAGACCTGTATAATTTCTTATGCCCAAGTATTTTAGATCTAGTTAATTTTTGTGCTTTTTTTAAAAACTATCTTTAAGTAGGTGTACAAAAAAGGAGTTGCCACTTTATGTATCAACCTCTTTCTTAACTCCCCTTTCCCTTTCTATGTCTTCTCTAATCTCAGATTTTATATGAGAACACAAAATACTACCCTTGCAAAATCAAGCCTGTGGTTTATGTGCCACACACAAATCTCCATTTCCTCACTACCACTCAGAAGAGAGAAGACCATGGTTACAATAACAATACTTCAAAGACAAACTATACATTTAAGTATGGTAAATAAAAATCAGAAACAATAATAAGAATAGAAAAGTAAGAGATTGGGCATGTGTAGGATACACTAGGAATTAAAATCATCAATGCTTATATTAAAAATGAGGTGGCAGGAAAAGCAAAAAGGGGCGGAAGAAATAGTGTTCTGGATCTGGAAATGTGAGGAGAGACGTAAAGTCCCCCTGTGTGCTGGAAGTGGAGGATTGAAGACAGAAGAAAGAGAAGGTAGCGAATAGGCTCTTAACACTGCTGAATAAAGGTGGGTAAATTTCTTCTTCTTCTTTTTCTTCATTTCCTCTTCCTCCTCCTCCTCCTCCTTCTCCTCCACGCTGAAGCCTCTCCTTTTCCTTTTCTTCTTCCTCCCTCCCTTCCTCCTTCTCCTCTTCTTTCTCCTATTTCTTTCTCCTTCATTGCCTTTGTCAGAGACCCAGAAACTTCAGGGGAAATAGGTCATTTACAGAAGGATCTTGGGAGGTCTTCCCAGGGTTATGCCCTGGCCTGAGACCCACAGTTTGATTTACAACTATGTTTGCCTAGCAAGTACACTGATTCTCATTAGGTTCCGTATGTAAGTTGATTTGGGGAAAAAAAGTTAGAGGATGGAGAACATTGGGGGAAATTAGAATTTCCTAAAGGCATCCATTAGTGCTGTGTTGCTGCTAGCATTGAGTGTTTTACAAGCTGACAGTCACCTCAAAAACTTAAAGGAAAGCAGTTTCTATAGCAACAGTGGAACCATTTGAAGTGTGACTAGATAATCTTTTCTTATAACTAAGAAAGCAGAGATATGGAAATTCATTAAAGATATATTTCATATCTTCTACCTAATGCACATTCAGGGCAAGTATACTCTTTGACATGTCAAATATCTTGCTGCCATCTCAGTGCATTAAATACTGATGCACCTTAATGGTTTGATTAGCTTCCCAAGATGAATTTTGGCTGCTAGTAATCATGATTAAGGATATGTATTCTGGACTTGATTGCCTTGGGTTCAAACACTAATACTCCCAATTTTAGTTCATTGCTATATCTGTTCCTGAGTCTTTTATCTTTAGAATGAAAACAAATAAATCTACTCTGAATGTAAGCCTTAAAGAAGTGGAAATATATAAGCAGTGTCTTGTTGGTGAAAATAGCTTACCAAACACTGCCTACTGTAAATAACAAGTCTTTCAGAAATGGACTGGCTTACTGTTTTCACAGATAAAACTGGAATTCATAGTCCATTTAAACAAATGCAACTACAGTTGGCTCAACTTTCTAACATTTCTATTTGATCCAGGCATCCTCACTGGCATAGTCAGTAATACAAGATGAGCACTGTGTCATTACTTCCTTTTAAGTTACATATTTGCCCAGTAGGCCAGGGGAATGATGTGCTGTCAACCCCTTTTCAGGGTCCACTGGTAGAAGGAACATGGGAAGGCAAAAGGCCCCTTTGGTGGAAGCTTACAATCAGTCTCTCTTGTATTCTCTGCATGCCTCCTCATACTCTAGCCTTGGCTTGGTTTCTAGAATAAGAAAGGGTCCTGCTTCAGGATTTCATGAGTACTATTCCTTCACGGGCTCATTTTCTTTTCTTGGTTCTTCCGATAACTGAATGTTTGTAATCACAACAGTTTCAGCCCAGATGTTGTCCCTCTTTCAAAAATTGTTTTGCCAGATCATTTTGTATGAAATCAATCCATTAAAAATTCTTAGTGTATTTACAATTTGTGATGATTGACTTAAATTAACTTGTGGAGCTGCCTGCCTCATGGATTCATGTTTCATGCAGGAAGTGACTGGTTTCTTTCTAGTGAGGGATGTAGGCACTTAGTAAGTGAATGATTGAAAAGAGTGGACAGGCACACAGAAGAGTAAGTCCTCATTTGGACCAAGATTCTACTGAGTTCTTAAAAGAAAAATGGGCAGTGCGAGATAGGTGATGTAGAACTCAAGAGAAGCATAAGGGAACATATAAAGGATTTCTTTTGAACCTGAATATTTTGTTAAAACATTCACATCCACAGCCACAGGGCATTGCTTAGATAGCACAATCATGTTTATGTAGCCAGGAGCAAGAAACGATGACTTTCCACTGGAGGAGATCACTTAGCTAAGAGCTATGGGCTTCCATTAACTGTGATAACCACAGTCTAATTTCACTGCGGAATGAGAGCTGTGAGATAATTAGGAAAAGTGCAGGCCAGAATGCCAGTGCATATTTCTCCTAAATTAATACAGCCTCATCAAATAGGTTATATTAAAAACAGACACTGTATGAAACAAGATCATTGATTGTCTTAATTAATATGAATCAGCAGGCAGAGTCAGGGCCTACATTAACCTTGGCAGTGGTTGAGAGTCTGGGGAAACTTCACTGAGCAAAACTGACTTGGAGGAAATAAATCTGTGCTCCGAGTCTGGATATTGTGCATTGGAGCATCTGTTCTGATCTCCATGTCCAGTCCAAAAGGTCTCCTTGGTAGGCCAAGGGAGGAGAGCAGACCATACAAAACAAAAGTCTCCATTATGGGTCAAAGTTCACAGGTGGAAATAAACCAATAAAATGATAATGTCTAACATCTTTTGAATAAATAGGATTCCAAAAATTAAATCTTGAGGAGAATGGGCAAAAGATTAGAAGTATTATTGATCAAAATTTCTAAGCAATATATGGGTCATTTCCAAATGCTTCTGATAATTACAGTGGCTATGTATCCCAAGGGAAATTAGTTTCAAAGTCCTTCCTTTCTTTTCCTTATGGGTTTTTTTGTTATTGATATCTTAAGATATTTTAATTTCTAGGAGGAAGAAATTTTTGTTCTGTTTTGAATGATATTCCAAGAAATTCTTAGTTATTTCAAGCACAGCCATTTTTAGGTTGCCATATTTAGCAAACATATATGAACTGCCCAGTAAAATTTTAATTTTAGATAAACATGCAATATTTAAGACATCCTTGAACTGAAAAATTGGTTCTTAAATTCCAATTTAGTTGAGAGTCCTTTATTTTATCTGAAAAACTATATGTGGCTTTTATATTTCTGAAACCATATTTTCTTTTTCTTTCCTTTGTGGTTTTTAGAGAGGATTTCAAAATGTATTCCAGGGTGACCCTTGAATTCATGATCCTCCCGTCTCACCTTTCAAAACCTTGTTTTACAGGCAAGAACCACTACTGTGTTCACATTGTTTTTAAGAGGAGTATCTACTTCATTTGCAGCGAAGAAGACTAGAATGTGTTAAACAAAGTAAAAAGTTCTATAAAATTGCAGAGCAGTACCTAATATTTAATTTAGTTAATTGGTGGGGATGTAAAATAAGTAAGGTTCACTTTAGACCTATGTCATACATTGGATGTGATGGGCCTGGATTCTGAGGACCAATGTGTCTCATTTCCAGAGCTTGTTCTCTTTCAACTTGTCTTGTTGCTTGCTCTTCAGGCCCAATGTTTAGTACTTGCGTTCTAGTATGGACATTTGCGAAAGTGTTCTGAGATTTCAGGCAAGTCCTCTAATATTTCTATGCTTCATTCTCATAAAGTACAATGTCTTGCTAAATATAAATTGCTCTGAAACATTTGTTGAATTGAATTGGGTACTCATTTGCATATGGATTATAGGGAGGGTTGTGGTATACAGCAGAGGGTATACAGCAGAGGGATTGAGAGTTCAGGTTTTCTGGTCCACTGACTCAACTCTGGGCTTATTTAATTTCTTTACACTCTGTTTTCTCAATGATAAACACGCCATAATAGAATAACTAAGCCACCACATCATTATAGAGGATAGAATACATTTTAAGAACACCTACCATGGAACTAAGCTTTTAACAACTGCTCTTTGAATTTCAAATATAGGAGATTATAAATGAGCAAGACAGCATGATAAAGATATTCAACAGACTGTTTTGACAAGTGGCACTGTCATGCTAGGCATTGATTTTCTCTGTATTTCACATACTTGAGAAACATTCAGGAATTACTTTTAATATTACTGGCAAATATCTTTGCTTACTTAGTTTATACAGCATTCCTTTTGATATCATGTCATAATTAGATATATCTTCTCTAATTTGAATCAAAGAAGTATCTGAAATACCTTCTAACATTTTTATGTTTCTGAAAACCTTTATACTTTGTGATATTGTTAACTGTTATTATTTAGTAGTAGTCTGTATGCTAGATATAATGTAAACCATTTGGATTCCTTGAAGATGAAAATAAGCAAATTTTATTTTATTTAATCATTACAATTTTGAAAGAAATCACAATTCTTATCTTCTTTCTCCATTTTGTGTTTGTCCAGCTCTTACTTTTTTGTTGTTTTTCTTGCTACTGTAGGTCAAATTTTTCATCTGTATTGGGGAATAAACTTTTTCTTAGCAGGTTTTTTTGGCCGATATAAATCTCATGGTATTTTTGAAGGTTTTCTACCATTTTAGTTGTATTTTTTTTCCAGGTCACTATGAGGTACTGGTCAGTAAAATAAAGGGTAATTTGTTAGAGTGTGTTCTAATAAAGTAAGACTTCTGAGCAAGACACCAGTGACTGTCATATGAAATCCTATCTGCTCACTATGCTGAGACCTGGAGGATCAGTTTGAAGCTAGTCCAAACAGAAAATTCTTCATTTCCAATTAACCAGCAAAATGTTGGACTGGTGGTATGGCTCAGGTGATGGAGTTCCATCGCCAGTACCAGAACAAAAACCCAAACGATGATGATGATAAATTACATGGCAGACAGCATCATAATGATTTCTACTCATAAGACATTCTGAGATGAGATACCTACTATTTATGAAGTTTCAAGTATTTATTCAGTTCAGTGTCGTGATCGTATTGTTCTTGCTGTGTGGGCGGGAGTGAGTAACTTCACTTTTGAATCATAGTGAAACAATGAAGGCTTTAAAGATAGGGCATGTGAATAGTAGGTGTTATTTTGGCTCTGAAAAAAATATACCAGTGAACTCTGCTGCCATTGCAAAGAAACCTGTTGAGAAACACCTGGTGCTTTTCTTTTCTATTATTAAAGAACTTGATGTCAGAAAATAAAATGAAATAAAATGCTGCCAGCGACACATTCTGAAAAGATGGGTATCAAATCTTTGGCTTACGGAATTCATAAGGACTTTGAGATAATAGATTATATTACTTATGAGTGTTTCCTTCTTACAGTGGTATGTGTGGCTATTTATAATGATTCTGTCATAAAATATTTTATATGGACTCTCTACTATACTTCAGCAACAAATAGTAATTAATACTTTGGCTGATGTCTTTCAAAGTATTTCCCATGTGCATACATAAACATATAAATACTTTTCTAACACAACAACCCTGCTAACCAGATTACTTTTAGGACTTGTGAATATGAATGTTTTGGCAAATATTGCTTTTGCACATGTAAATAGGAAGGGTGAATTTTTTCATATGGTTATTCTTTTGAAAAAATATCATGCTAGTAGCCACAGAGCTCTGATAAATAGATACACTGTAATTTATTGAGTCTTGGACTACTCAGCTATTACAAATTGCACTGTGATGAACATATGTGGCTCGTCATTCATCTCTGATACCTCTTGATTCTCCCTCCACAGCACTGTGGGTATGTTCTTGGACTGTCCTGTCCACGTCATAATATTAGCATCCCTCGCTTCTACCAAAAGATGAGAGGAACCCTGACATCTCCCTGTGCCTCCAGACAACCCAAATTTCCCCCTCCTTCCCATGTTGCTAAGGATCCCCTTGGGAATCCGAAGCTTCTCTCTGGCGAGCCATGGACCCAGAATAAATTCAGTCAAGAAAGGATTCTTACACAGTTTGCTACTGTTTTGTAACTAGCCAATTCTAAGGTACATTAGTCCTCAGTTTCTTTAGCTGTTAACTGGGAAGATGATCTACCACATGGAGTTTTAGGGAAAATTAAACACAAGACATTACAATGCCTCACACCTGGAAAGCACTCAGTTAGTATCGTACCTACCCAAATTGAGCGCATCATTTATGGTCTCAACTTATTTCTGTCCTTTTATGCTCTCTAAAAGAGGCATGCCAGCAACAAGAGTTGTCTTCAAGTTTTTTGTTTTCAGCTGTGTGGAAGGGATATTTAGGGAGGTAGATATTTATAGTTATGCACGAGACATCATCATAGTCAGTATTTGAGTTATGTGGAACAGTATGTCAGGTAATGTGGGGAAAAATACTGAGAGGCCTAATATGCTATGCATTTTATATCTCATACAGTTTATATTTCAATTTATATATTTGGCAGCATGTTAGTAAAGTGATGTGATGTATATAATTTGTAAATGAAAACACACTGTGCTTTCTTGCCCCAACTTATTTCTTTGCTCATGGGTGTGAGAACAGCATTTATTTTGGAGACCACTTGCTGGGAAGATAGAAATGCTTATTTTATTTTGGAACAGAGGAAAGGAGTTGTAAATTTCACTGCCGTTCAGAGTGCCTACAATTCATTGTGTGTTATTTCAACATCATATGCATGAAGTTCATCATTCTTGGGGTTTTCAATAACCGCAGAGTTATGATTTAAGTGTTCCCACCCCAGTCTTTCTTTCAAGATTGATTAAAATAGGAAGGAAAGTGAAATGTTTCCTATGTTGTGGATTGCCTTTCCTTCTGCTTTGAAAATGGGAAATCAAATATAATACGTTGTCCCTTTTGCAATGTCAACAACAAATATCTCGAGAAATACTGCCCTAGTTAATTAAGTCTTTTCCTGGTCCCTCTGTTCAATCCTCGTTGAAATAAGGTACCTAAGAGATGTGGAGTTGCTAAACTTCAAACCTGTAACCTAATAACAGGTTTTAGGAGCTGCTGGAGGGAGTGAGCTGTGTATTTGGCAGTGTATACCATGTACATTTTCAGTATGTGTGCATTCATATTTGATTAAGAGAAGCACCACTGGGACATGAACTCAGGACCTTGAGCTCTCACTTGCCTATTTCAACTATTTCATGCTCTACCACTTGAGGCACATCTCCACTTCTGAATTTCTTTTTGCTGATTAATTAGAAATTAACATTTCATGAACTTTTCTGCCTTGTCCCCAGCTTATGCTATTTATTTTTTTATTGATGATGATGATGATTTTAGAAACTACTTGGTTTGAACTTATGGCTTCATATTTGCTGAGCTTGCTTGCACATCTGGTGCTCTAGTATTTGAGCCAAACCTCCAGACCAATATCTATTTTTATTCTGATATAATCAAAGAGAGAAGAGAGTGTCTCATCTCTCAGACAAACCCAAAACTTGAAGAAATAAATGAACAATAAGGTAGAAAGTTAATAAAACAGGACTGTTTCATCCATATTAATTGTCCCCGCCGTTTCATGTCCTACCTACTATGTAGAAAATATTTTGTGAATAATGTAATTTCTATGCCTGCAAGCAAAACTGTGCACATGCTTTTTCTTTTTTTAATTAATTAATTTATTTATTATTGTAATTAGTAAAAGGGTTACATGATATTTGCCAGATAGAAGGTGCATTAATTCACATACATTGATACCCTTTCACATGCCTTGGTACCCATTACCCTCCCCCCCACACCCCCCACCCGTCTTGGTTTTCCCCCCTTCCCTATCAAATTTCAAATAACCAAATACAAATAAATTCAATAAATCAGATAATAAAGTGAGATACTATAACAATATGAGATAACGAAGGGACAGCAAAGGAGATGAAAGACAACATAGCACATTAAGGACAACAATCATTCGTTATATGGCTTTTGTTTCAATGTTCTGGAGGTCCTTTCAATTAGCTTCATACTATATGGTCTTATGTATCAAGATTTTGCTCTAATTGCAGACCTCTGCAAGTAGAGCCCAAGGTTTCTACTGATTATGACGAAAGAGGGAACCCATTGAGCCTAAGTTCCTTTGAGTCTGGCTTACTTCACTTAATATGATTTTTTCTAAGTCTTTCAATTTCCTAACAAATGGGGCGATGTCATTCTTTCTGACAGCAGCATAGAATTCCATTGTGTACAAATACCACAACTTGTTGATTCACTCATCAACTGAGGGACATCTAGGTTGGTTCCATATCTTTGCTATGGTGAATAGTGCTGCAATGAACATTGTTGTGCTAGTGGATTTAGTATGCCCTTGTTTCTGGATGATTGGGTAAATGCCAAGTAGTGGAATTGCTGGTTATAGGGGAGTTCTATGTTTAGCCTTTTGAGGCACTGCCACACTGCTCTCCATAGTGGTTGAATGACTTTGCACTCCCACCAACAGTGTAGTAGTGATCCCTCCTGGCCACATCCCCTCCAGCATCTGTTATTATTCGTTTTCCTGATCCTGGCCATTCTAAATGGAGTGAGGTGGATGCACATGCTTTTTCACACATGAAAATAGACAGTGTATCCCACTGTCATTTTTGCCAGTCCTGGGGCTAGAAATGAAAGCCCAGGTATTGCAGGTTAGGCACACTCTTCCACCAAGCCACATTTCCAGCCTGTTCTATTGTTATTTGAACTGTTTTTTTAAACCTTGTAATATAATCAAGATACTTCCCATGTCAGTATATATAGATTTATAGTCTTTCTCAAAGCTGAATAGAGATTCCTCTGCATGGATTTATTATATTACATTGATACTTCCTAATTCAATGCTGAGGTGGTACAGCATACTGTACATTATTAGAAACAAAATTAGTTTCAGAAGGTATGCATGTTTAAAGTTTAGACCCACTATTGATGTATTAATTTGTCTTCCCACAAAAGGGAAATGTCCTATTCCTTTACATAATTTTCAAAATTCCCTTTGAGGCAGAGTATCTTTCAAATGTGTCTTCCTTGGCCTGTTTTCCAGATGTATGACTGGGAGTGGTGTTTTTAGATGTGAACTTGAAAGAGCTCTTCCTGTCCTGCTGGTTGCTTCCCTGTTTTGATGCTGTCCTGTTGCCAAAGAAACCAGAATGGTGTCTCTAAGAAGTGCCCTTGACTACTGAGTGAGGAAGAGACTGATGGTACCATCCACGTTTCTCAAGACTGAGAAACAACACTGGAAACTTCACTTGAAACACTCATCCACAAAACTCAACAGACTAAATAACAGAACATGGATCAAGCCTGTTGGCTGTTTGGCAGGCAATGTGTGATCAACAATGCCTATTCTTTCGGCTGGATTTTGCTGGATTTATCGGTTACACCTTAACTTACAATGCCATCAGGGACTGAGACTTGTTTCCCCAGTACTCAGAACACACAGAGCAAAATTACTTAACACCTTGGCCTGAAGTAACAATATCTACTTCACCGAGGTCGACCAGACATCCAATTCTGTGGGAAGGTACTGCTGTCCATCACAACTATCCTATATGCTATTTTATTAATTTTTCCTGGGGTAGTAAAAAGCTTACAGAGAAATATGAACCCGAGCGGCACTTTGTAGAGGCATGTAAAAGAACAATGTCAGTTGTTATGCATATGGATTATTAGATGTACAACATTCAGTAAGCTTTATGCATGTTGTGTTACCTAGAAAGGACATATGTGTTATTAATATGATTTTAAAACACAGTACCTTTTCCCATGAAGCTCTGATGCTCTGAGTAATTTATATTCTCTAAGCATCTTCCCTTTTCCTCTTTCATCAGATTGCACTCTTAAAATTCACTGCATGGTCTCTGTAGGTAAGAGGAAAAGACTTAGCACTGCTATGGCCTTTCTGTTAAGCTCAGACAGTCCACATTTTCTCTGATTCTGGGATACTATTATGTTTTGCAGCCTCCTACATATTTTTCTTCTTTCATAGACAATTTCAAGTTTAATATTATATGTTTAAAAAGTGAGATAATTTTAAGGTCATAAAAATTTTGGAATCCTGCAGGCTTTAAAATATATGAAAAATGATTTAAAAAACCCTCACAGAGCCATTATTTCCATCTTTTCTAAAACTCACATACTAGTTACCTGCATTGTTGTGGAATTACTGTAAGTTGTGCTTTAAAGGGATTAAGACTAACTTGATTAGAAGAAATGCTATATACTAAACAATTAAGACAGGAAAAAGGCCTGTATGTTTGTATGTTAGTAGGAAATTAATGAAATCCACTTGGTAGAAAACAAGCCATTTTAAATATTAATTTTAATATGAACTATTCTCTGGGCAAATATTTCATAACTCCACACTATATTAATATTAGAATTTTCCTGATGATTTGTGGCATTGAGAATAATAGGGGTTGTCAAAATGTACTGAAGGTGTCCCAGAAATTTTTCTTGAGGATTCACTGAAATTAAAACAAATTACATGCCTCAGGATAATCTTTGCTGTACCTCTACTCTGGTCCTGAAATGACTGATTTGCAGTTCTGAAAGAAAGCTCAAAAAGAATCAACTAGATAGAACTGTGATAAGGAGAAGCTTTACTGATCAATTAGAACATAACCTCAGGCACAATCGTTCCCCAAGCTAATGCACTGAAAAGCAGGCTACTAGTATTTTCATATATTTTTATTGTAATTAATAGAAGGGTTACATGATATTTGCCAGATAGATGGTGCATTAATTCCCATTCATTAATACCATTTCGCATGTCTTGGTGCCCATTTCCCTCCCCCCCACCCCCTCCCCTCTAAAAGCAAATATTTTTAATACTGACATTTCATGTTTTTCAAAACATGAGCAACAAGCAGTTGTTATAATCTTGCTTTCATGTTTCAAGAAATTCCTGTTTTATATATATATATATATATATGTATTCTTTATTCATGCATTCTTTTAACAATCATTAATTATGTACTTTGTACTACGTTTTGTATGGAGAGCTGTGGGAAATGCAAAATATATGATATAATCATTGCCTTCTGAGAGTTTCTTTGGAATATTATAATAAAATATGAGAAGAAAATGAAAAAGGTCCAAACGTAGAAATCTCATTCTGAGCACCAAAATGAGCCCAATCGGTTTTGTTCTTTTCTGTTCTGCTTTTTGACTTTTTTTTTCCTTTTTCTATTTTGAGACAGGATCTGGCTATGTAGCTTAGGCTGGCTTGGAAATAACTACATATGTAGTCCAGGCTGGCCTCAAACTTAAGATCTTTCAGTTTCCATTTCCTAAGGATGGGCTTATAGGCAAGTGCTACTATGCCCAACTTGAGTTTAGTCTTTAATTACTATGCAGACACACAGTAATTGAAGAACCTCCTTAGGAAGAGCCAAGATTTCAACAGGATTAAGGCAGGAAAACAGGCTAGAGTGGGGCCTAGTGGGAGTAACAGGGGCTGTGATCAGCTGAGTAGTTTATCTGGAAGGGAAGCCTCTACTCTGCTACAGCTTATCATCATGAGGCAGGACTGTAAGCCTAGAATGGTCAGTTGTTTCACTGTTTTAAGGAAATTTAAATTTTAAACTTAAGTCTCCTGACACAAACACACACACATGTGCATGTATACAGCATACATAATAGATGTATATATATACAATAATATATATGTGTGCACATATACACAGACCCACATGTATGTTAATTAATTTAAGGGTTGGTGTTAAGGTTGGTGCTGTACCACTCAAGCCATACCTGTACTTCTGAATTCCTATTGGTTAATTAGGTTTAAGAATCTTACAGACTTTCCTGCTTAAGTTGACCTCAAACCGTGATCCTCACATCTCAGCTTCCTGAGTAGCTAGGATTGAAAGTGTGAGATACTGGTGCCTGATATAGGTCTTCTGTTTTGTTAAATGATGGCTCAAATGTGTAGAAATACTATGCTGCTTAAACAAACATGGAATGGGACTAATTTGATCTATTGAGCCATTAATTCTCAACTTCTGGCCTGTAAGTTGGAGTCTACAAAAATCTGGTAGTGGAGGCGCAGCCAACTTTAGGATTCCTCCTTGTATTCTTTTTGCCTCTAGGCCTGTGTGGGCGGGGTGGAGGGGTCTGGGTTAAGTTCTATTGCTTGGCACAGCTCTGCTTTCCCTTTGTGTTAGGGGACGCGCTGTATTACTCACGCCTCTGCGTCTGTCTGCGGGTGCTCCACGGTGGTGGGGAGTCTCTCACTCCCCTCGGGTCTCCGCTGTCGCCTGTGTTCCGAGTCTGGGTTCCGCTGCTTGCTGTTCTGGTTCCGTGTCTGGGTTTTGCTGCTTCCGCCATTCGCCGGCCCGGTTGTATGTTGGTTTCTGCAGCAATCGGGCTCCCAGGCTGGCCCCCTCTGCCAGCCGCCGCTTTTCCCGGCCCGCCACCGCTTTTCCAGGCCTGCCGCTGCTTTTCCCCAGCCTGCCAGTGCTGTCCGTGGCTTGGAATTGGCAGATAAAGGTGGGGGAGGGGTCCTCGCATTCCCAATTCTTTCAGAAAGTTGGATGTGAGCTTTATCTGGATTTCTTTTCCACTTTGAGTCCTTCTCCGTTGCTTTTTGAGTTTGTTGTTGTGGATTTCTTAAGATAATTGGCTCGTGGGACTCCCTAGTTCTCTCTTTTTGTCTCGGTGCAATCTTCCTTCCCTCTCCGCATGCGTGCTCTTCACTGGGCCTTGGCCCTCGTGCTCACTGAGCATGCGTGCTCTTCGCTGGGCCACGGCCACGGTGCTCAGTGAGCATGCGTGTTTGCCAAGGCCACGCCCCCATCTCATGGCCCACGATGGCAGCCACGAACAGGTGGCCCTGATGCCGTTCTCCCCACAAACACGCGAAGCTCAACACCCGCCATTGCCTCAAACGTGTCTCCCAGAGCTGAGGAGCCCGGTAAATGACCAGGGGCCGCGTTTAGCCTCTCAAAGTAGAAAGAACCCCAGCAAGGATGAGGGCGTCCTCTACCTCACCCCTAACACCCCTGACCCTGAGGAAGAAAGAGACCAGGTCTTTCAGGTATCTGTGCCGGGGCTTGCAGGTGAATGAACCAGGGAGTAGAGACCCCAGTTGGGGCGACACGGGGGCTGCACGGGGCCTGCATGGGGCTGGGGCCTCATGGTCTGAGAGGAACGAGGGGCCTTGACTGGGCTGATAGGTTTTGGGAGGATCTGTGCATGCGCGAAGTTGTGCCTTGTGCAGCTCAGGCTGAGGATCTGCACATGTGTGAAGTTGCTCCTTGCGCGTGTCTCTCAGGTGGGAGGATCTGCGCATGCGCGAAGTTGCCCCTGGGCGCATTTCCCAGGCCTGAAGCGCGCGATGCGTGAAGCCTTCCAGTGGGATTTTTCATTTTTTGGTTTTTTCCATGAAGATTGTTGAGTCTGTGTCTTGCGGGAGTCACAGTGAGATGGCTTTTGTTTACATTTCATTAGCTGTCAGATAAGGAAGAGTTATAACCACAGCTCAGCCGCTCGGTGCCTTCCTGGCCCTTGCACTCGGGCTGGCAGCCTGAGTGTCTGTGCTCAAGGCTGGGGCACAAATGTGGAGCTGCCGTTGGCTATTACTGTTTTATTTTTATGTTTCCCCACACACATAAAGCTGCTGTGAACATGTGTGCACAAGTCTTTGTAGCAGTATATGCTGTTTTTTTTTTCTTTCTTTCTGGAATGCATTGCGAGGTATGAATTCCTTAATCATACAGTAGGTGGTTTTTTAAGGTTTGGAGAAACAGCAAACACATTTTCTGACGTGGTTATACCGTTTTATATTTTCTTTTTTTTAATTTCTTTTTTTTTCTTTTTTATTGTAATTAGTAAAAGGGTTACATGATCTTTGCCAGATAGAAGGTGCATTAATTCACATACATTGATACCCTTTCACATGTCTGGGTACCGGTTTCCCTTCCCCCAGTCACCCCCCACCCGTCTTGGTTTTCCCCCCTTCCCTATCAAATTTCAAATATCCAAATACAAATAAATTCAATATATCAGATAACAAAGTGAGATACTATACCAATATGAGATAACCAAGGGACAGCAAAAGAGATGAGAGACAACATAGTACATTAAGGACAACAATCATTCATTATATGGCTTTTGTTTCACTATCCTGGAGGTCCTTTCAATTGGCTTCACATTATATGTCCTTATGTATCAAGATTTTGCTCTATTGCAAATCTCTGCTAGTAGAGCCCAAGGTTTCTACTGATTATGACGAATGAGGGAAACCATTGAGCCTAAGTTCCTTTGAGTCTGGCTTACTTCACTTTTTCTAAGTCTTTCCATTTCCTAACAAATGGGGCGATGTCATTCTTTCTGACAGCAGCATAGAATTCCATTGTGTACAAATACCACAACTTGTTGATCCACTCATCCACTGAGGGACATCTAGGTTGGTTCCATATCTTTGCTATGGTGAATAGTGCTGCAATGAACATTGTTGTGCTAGTGGGTTTAGTATGTCCTTGTTTCTGGGTGGTTGGGTAAATGCCAAGTAGTGGAATTGCTGGGTCATAGGGGAGTTCTATGTTTAGCCTTTTGAGGCACTGCCACACTGCTTTCCATAGTGGTTGGACGAGTTTGCACTCCCACCAACAGTGTAGTAGTGATCCCTCCTGGCCACATCCCCTCCAGCATCTGTTGTCATTCGTTTTCCTGATCCTGTCCATTCTAGCTGGAGTGAGGTGGAATCTTAGAGTTGTTTTGATTTGCATTTCTTTTATGACCAGAGATGTTGAGCATTTCTTCATGTGTCTATAGGCCATTTTGGTTTCTTCTTCAGAGAAGACTCTCTTTAAGTCTTTGGCCCATTTTTTAATGGGATGGTTGTTACTTTGGAGAGTAGTTTTGGACTGATTCAATTTTTTGAGCTGTTGATATATTTTAGATATGAAGCCTTTGTCCGTTGTTTGGTTGGTGAAGATTTTCTCCCACTCTGTAGGCTTCCTGATTAGTTTACTAGCTATGTCTTTGCCATGCAAAAGCTCTGCAGTTTAATGCAGTCCCACTTATCCAGCCTTTCTCTGATTTGTTGTGATTCTTGGTCCTTATTAAGAAAGTTTCGACCTGTGCCAAGGAGGCCTAGTGTATCTCCTATTCCTTCCTGTAGAGTTTTCAGTGTGTCAGCTTTTACCTCCAGGTCTTGGATCCATTTGGAGTTAATTCTAGTGCAAGGTGACAAAGAAGGATCCAGCTTTAGTTTTCTGCCGGTGCTTAACCAGTTCTGCCAGCACAACTTGTTGAAGAGGCTGTCTTTCTTCCATTCTATTTTTTTGGCTCCCTTGTCAAAGATGAGGTGGCCATAGGTCTGTGGTTTAATATCTGGGTCCTCAGTTCTATTCCATTCGTCTTCAGGCCTGTTCCTGTGCCAGTACCAAGCTGTTTTGAGAATTATAGCTCTGTAATAGAGTCTAAAGTTTGGAATTGAAATTCCTCCAGCGCTGTTCTTTCTGCTAAGAAGTGTTTTTGCTATACGGGGTCTTTTATTATTCCATATGAAATTTTGAATTGCCTCTTCTATTTCTTTAAAGAATGACATTGGGATGTTGATGGGTATTGCATTGAATTTGTAGATAGCTCTTGGCAAGATTGTCATTTTCACAATGTTGATTCTTCCAATCCAGGAGCATGGGAGGTTTTTCCATTTCCTTAGTTCTGCTTTAATTTCCTTTTTTAGGGTTTTAAAGTTTTCATCAAAAAGGTCCTTTACATTCTTAGTTAAGGTAATTCCTAGGTACTTTATTTTCTTTGAGACTATTGTGAAAGGAGTTTCTTTCCTGATTATTGCCTCGTTCCTCTCACTGTTGGCATAAAGGAAGGAAGCTAATTTTTGAGGGTTGATTTTATAGCCTGCTACACTTCCAAAGTTTTGAATCAGCTCAAGGAGCTTGGGAGTAGAGTCTATAGGATTCTTTAAATACAGAATCATGTCATCTGCAAAGAGGGATAGTTTTATTTCCTCTTTCCCTACTTGGATCCCCTTTATGCTTGCTTCTTGCCTTATTGCACTGGCTAGGAATTCTAGTACTATGTTAAAGAGGAGTGGAGAGAGTGGGCATCCTTGTCTCGTTCCTGATTTTAGAGGGAATAGCTTTAGATTTTCACCATTAAGTGTAATACTAGCAGTAGGTTTCTCATACACAGCCTTTATTACATTGAGGAATGTTCCATGGATTCCTAGTTTCTCCAGAACTTTTAACATAAAGGGGTGTTGGATCTTGTCAAATGCCTTTTCCGTGTCTATTGAGACAATCATGTGATTTTTGTCTTTGCTCCTGTTGATGTGTTGAATTATATTAATTTATTTGCGTATGTTGAACCAGCTTTGCCTCCCCGTGATGAATCCAGTTTGATCATAGTGTGTAATTTTTTTGATGAGTTGTTGTAGACGGTTGGCCAGTATTTTGTTGAGAAGTTTTGCATCGATGTTCATCAAAGATATAGGTCTATAGTTCTCTTTCTTTGAAGAATCTCTGTCTGGTTTGGGGATGAGGGTTATACTGGCTTCATAGAATGAGTTTGGTAAGGAACCGTTTTATATTTTCATTAGCTGTTTCAGAGAGCGAGGGTTCCTTCACGCCAACACTTGGTACAAAGGCTGCTTAAAAACATTGGATCTGATGTAAAGGTGATTTTTTTCCCTCCTTCGTCTTCAGCTCATGTGCTTCTGACAAGTTTGTTAGGGTATTTGCTTTTGAGGATGCCAAGAGAGTCATGATGTAGGTAGAACAAGCCATACATTGTTTTTTTTTTAATTTTTTATTATAATTAGTAAAAGGGTTACATGATATTTGCCAGATCGAAGGTGCATTAATTCACATACATTGATACCCTTTCACATGTCTTGGTACGCATTATCCTCCCCCCCGTCCTCCCACCCGTCTTGGTTTTCCCCCCTTCCCTATCAAATTTCAAATAACCAAATACAAATAAATTCAATATATCAGATAACAAAGTGAGATACTGTAGCAATATGAGATAACCAAGAGACAGCAAAGGAGATGAGAGACAACATAGTACATTAAGGACAACAATCATTCGTTATATGGCTTTTGTTTCAATATCCTGGAGGTCCTTTCACTTAGCTTCATACTATATGGTCTTATGTATCAAGATTTTGCTCTATTGCAAGTCTCTGCTAGTAGAGCCCACGGTTTCCAATGATTATGACGAAAGAGGGAACCCATTGAGCCTAAGTTCCTTTGAGTCTGGCTTACTTCACTTAATAGGATTTTTTCTAAGTCTTTCCATTTCCTAACAAATGGGGCGATGTCATTTTTTCTGACAGCAACATAGAATTCCATTGTGTACAAATACCACAACTTGTTGATCCACTCATCAACTGAGGGACATCTAGGTTGGTTCCATATCTTTGCTATGGTGAATAATGCTGCAATGAACATCGCTGTGCTAGTGGATTTAGCATGTCCTCGTTTCTGGACGCCTGGGTAAATGCCAAGTAGTGGAATTGCTGGGTCATAGGGGAGCTCTATGTTTAGTCTTTTGAGAAACTGCCATACTGCTGCTTTCCATAGTGGTTGAATGAGTTTGCACTGCCACCAACAGTGTAGTAGTGATCTCTCCTGGCCACATCCCCTCCAGCATCTGTTATTATTCGTTTTCCTGATCCTGGACATTCTAACTGGAGTGAGGTGGAATCTTAGAGGTGTTTTGATTTGCATTTCTTTTTTTTATTGTAATTAATAAAAGGGTTACATGATATTTGCCAGATAGAAGGTGCATTAATTCACATACATTGCTACCCTTTCACATGTCTTGGTACCCGTTTCCCTCCCCCCCCACACCCCCTACCCATCTTGGTTTTCCCCCCTTCCGTATCAAATTTCAAATATCCAAATACAAATAACTTCAATATATCAGATAACAAAGTGAGATACTATACCAATATGAGATAACCAAGGGACAGCAAAGGAGATGAGAGACAACATAGTACATTAAGGACGACAATCATTCATTATATGGCTTTTGTTTCACTATCCTGGAGGTCCTTTCAATTGGCTTCACATTATATGTCTTTATGTATCAAGATTTTGCTCTATTGCAAATGTCTGCTAGTAGAACCCAAGGTTTCTACTGATTATGACGAATGAGGGAAACCATTGAGCCTAAGTTCCTTTGAGTCTGGCTTACTTCACTTAATATGATTTTTTCTAAGTCCCCTTTATGCTTGCTTCGTGCCTTATTGCACTGGCTAGGAATTCTAGTAATATGTTAAAGAGGAGTGGAGAGAGTGGGCATCCTTGTCTCGTTCCTGATTTTAGAGGGAATGGCTTTAGATTTTCACCATTAAGTGTAATACTAGCAGTAGGTTTCTCATACACAGCCTTTATTACATTGAGGAATGTTCCATTGATTCCTAGTTTCTCCAGAGCTTTTAACATGAAGGGGTAAGGAACCTTCATTTTCAATTTCGTTGAAGAGCTTGAGTATTGGTGTAAGCTCTGCTTTGAAGACCTTATGGAATTCAGCTGTCAATTCATCTGGCTCTAGGCTTTTCTTACGTGGAGGTTCTCTAATTGCCATTTCTATTTCAGAGCTTGAAATAGGCCTGTTGAGTTGGGTTAGTTCTTCTTGGTTCAGTGTGGGTATGTTAATATTGGCTAGGAATTCATCCATTTCATCTAGATTCTCAAATTTGTTGGCATAAAGGTTTGAGAAGTATTCCCTCATGATACTCTGGATCTTGGCAATTTCTGTCGTGATATTACCATTTTCGTCTGCGATTTTGTTTTTTTCGATATGCTCTCTTCTTTTTTTTTGTAAGATTTGCTAAGGGTTTCTCAATTTTGTTAATTCTTTCAAAGAACTAACTCCTTGTTTTGTTGATTCTTTCTATGGTTTTTTTGGATTCCAAATCATTTAATTCTGCTTCGATTTTAATAATTTGCTTTCTTCTACTGGGATTAGGGTTGGTTTGTTGCTCTTTTTCCAGGAGCTTGAGGTGAGACATTAACTTGTTGGTTTGCAATTTCTCCAACTTATTGTTGTAGGCACTCAGCGCTATAAATTTTCCTCTGAGTACTGCCTTTGCTGTGTCCCAAAGGAGTTGGTATTTTGTGTGCTCCTAACTGTTAAATTTCATAAACTGTTGGATTTCTGTTCTGATCTCTTCGATGACCCATTGGTGACTCAACAATGTGTTGTTCAATCTCCATGAGTTACAGGGTTTTCGTTGGTGGAAATGTGTGTTCAGTTCCAATTTGATGCCTTTGTGGTCTGAGAGTGTACATGGAATAATTTCAGTGTTTCTGAATCTGAGCAGGTTTGTTTTATGGCCTAAGAGGTGATCAATTTTGGAAAATGTTCCATGTGCTGCTGAGAAAAACGTATATTGTGTTGTTGCTGGGTGGAATATTCTGCAGATGTCTGTTAGATCTAGTTGGTCTATATAGTTGTTCAGTTCTAAGGTTTCTCTGTTGAGTTTTTGCCTTGTTGATCTGTCTATAGGTGAGAGTGGTGTGTTAAAGTCACCGACAATCACTGTATTTCAATCTATGTATGGTTTCAGTGTAAGTAAAGTTTGCTTGATGAAGTTCGGAGCTCCGGGATTGGGTGTGTAAATATTTAGGATCGTTATGTCTTCCTGGAGGGAAGATCCCTTTAGTAGTATGTAGTAACCTTCTTTGTCTTTTCTTAGTAATTTTGGTTTGAAGTCTATTTTATCTGATATGAGGATGGCAACTCCAGCCTGTTTATGGGGGCCGTTAGCTTGTTAGAGTTTATTCCAACCTCTCACTTTGAAAAGATGCTTGTTTTTTTGGGTAAGATGTGTCTCTTGAATACAGCAGAACGATGGCTCTTGCTTTTTGATCCAACTAGACAGCCTATGCCGTTTAATTGGAGAGTTAAGTCCATTGATATTGAGAGTTAAGATTGAGAGATATTTATTAGTTCCTACCATTTTTAAAAGCTTTTATTAGGGCCTGTGTCTTGACAGTTCTTGTGGTCCTTAGGTGGTATGCTGTTTAGGTGCCATTTCTTTCCCTATATTGCATTTATTTTGGTTTTCTATGTATAGAAGATCTTTGCGAATTCTCTGTAGTGTTGGTTTTGTTGCGACATATTGTTGCAGCTTTTCCCTGGAATGGAATGTTTTTATTGTGCCCTCATTTATGAATGAGAGCTTAGCTGGGTACAGTATTCTTGGTTGGTAGTTATTTGATTTAAGGGCATGACATATATGCTTCCAGTCACTTCTTGCTTGCATGGTCTCTGCTGAGAAATCTGGAGTTATTCTGATTGGTTTTCCTTTATAGGTTACTGAGCCCTTTTCCCTGGCTGCCTTTAGGATCCTTTCTTTGGTTTCTATTGATCCAGTTTGGATTACGATATGGTGGTGGGATTTTCTTTTCTGGTCAGGTCTGTTTGGGGTTCTAAAAGCTTCTTGTATGTGGATGGGCCTGCCCTTCTGGATATTTGGGAAATTCTCTGAGATGATTCTCCGAAGTATATTTCCAATACCATTGACCTCTTTCTCCACGCCCTCGTCAATACCATTTAGCCTTAAATTAGGATTCCTAATTGTATCTTGGACCTCCTGAAGCGCTCTCATTTTTCCTAGATTTGGATTGACTCATTTTCTGTTCTTTCTCTCTAATAACTAAATAATCTTCATCCCCAGAAATTCTCTCTTCTGCATTGTCTAACCTGCTATCAAAGCTATCTACTTTATTCTTCATTTCCCTTGCTTCTAATTGCTCATTTTTGATGCCTTGCATCTCTTCTTTTAGATCATGTATGGATTTCTTTAGCTCCTTGATTTCCAGTTGAGTGGTTAGCTCAGTAGCTTTATTTTCTTTGAACATTTGCTGGAGTTTGGTCACCTTTTTATTTGTGGATTCTATGAAATCATCCATCTTTCTTTGAAAAACCTTTATTATGGCCTCCTTTATGGCTTCTTTTTTACTTATCACCTTGTTTATGGTTTCCTCTTATTTAGCTATGGCTTCCTCCCTTATCTCTTTCTTTATATTTTCACATTTTTCATTAATGATGTTTATCAATTGCATTTGTATAGCACTTGGAAGACTCTCCTCTACGTTTGTCAGTGACTGTTTCATTGTCTGTTTACATTGGGTGGGGGATGTCATTTCTTGATTTGACATTTTTCTTGAGTTTCTTGTTCTGCCCATTTGAAAATGGGAGCAAGATTAATACTGAACACAATTATAGTTTTTCAGATATAACCATCCTTAACCTCTGTAGCTGGCAGACACTAGATGTTCACAAGTTTTGATTGGTGTTATCACTCTTTCTTTTTGTGCAGTTACAGACCAGTCTAATACATCCACTGATAAGCGATTTATACCCAAAACAATAAGCCTCTCAATCTAATCTCTATTGCCTTAAGTCCCTCTGAGCCTAGAGAATAATTAAACACCTAGATATACAGTATTGCTCAACAGCCATCAAGTGTAGATCCATGCAGTATTAAGGGTTGAAAGACAAACAGAGGTCCAGAGATAGATAAATAGAATGAGAGAGGTCAGGGGAGGTACAAGAGGATTAACGTAGTAGTGTAAGAATATTGTAGTAATGAAGAAAAGGTATAGCGTAAGGATAACTGACCTAAGTTGGTAAGTAGGTAGCGTATTTGAGTACAAAGTTTGGAAAGTATTAGAATAAAACTTATGTGTTGCTGCACGACTAGGTCTTAGCCCAACCAGTGGCCTCACAGTGGACCATGGGATGGATCTGGGAGCTTCAGTCTGAACGTGCTGGGCAGATGTTTTTCCTTTGCTGCTTCCAGGGGCGGCCCCCAGCCAAGGGTCTGGGGATTGAGAGTTTCCAGGGACTCTCTGTAGGACCAACAGGAGACCGCTTTGTTCCCAGGGGTGGGGTCCAGCTGAGGAAGTGGGCTCCAAGGGCGGAGCTGCGCCTTTCTGATTCTCAGAAGGGGAGCTTGGCTGCTGTTTGGCCCTTCAGATCCCTGCTGTGTTTCCACTGCTTTGTGAGAGTCTGTGACTGTAGGGGGCCTCTTGGTGCTGTCTTCCTCAGGATTCCCAGCTGCGGGGTGCCCCACTCAAGAATTGAGGGGGGACAGATGCTGGCTCCTATTTTCCCGCACACCCTACCCACTGTTGTAAGGCCGGGTCCCAGCGTCCTCCACTCTCCAGATCCAGTGGCCTGGGAGAGGAATCTTGTCAGTCTCCGATCAGAGGGCTGGGAGTTAAGCCCTTTGGGCGGGTGGGAGTTGGGACAGCTCCCCCTCCCTTGGTGGGGTGCTGGGTCTTAGGTAGCCCACCTGTCAATCTCCAGTCAATGGCCTGAGGGAGGGAGCTGCCAGCCACAGCTTTCCGTGGCTTGGAACTGGCAGAGGGATGTGGGGGAGGGGTCCTCACGTTCCGAATTCTTTGAGAAAGTTGGATGTGAGCTTTATCTGGATTTCTTTTCCACTTTGAGGCCTTCTCTGTTGCTTTTTAAGTTTGTTGGTGTGGATTTCTTAAGATAATTGGCTCGTGGGACTCCCTGGTTCTCTCTTTTTGTGAGAGAGAACTAGGCAGCGTCCCTATTGTCTCGGCGCCATCTTCTGTAATCTCTCTGTTTTATTTTTTAAAATCACTGTTTAACCAGGGGAGTAATTGTAGCATAGTGCAAAACAGGAAATCTGTCAGAGGGATAGGGGTTCTCATCCTACTCAACTACAAAGCCAAAGGAGAGGAACTGATGATAATGTTTTCTCTATGCTTTTTAAACTTTTCTCCTTGTTAGGGACACTTCTTGCTTCTCCTTCTGAGAGAACATACAGAATTTAATTCATTACTATGTCATTTTGAAAGGCTTTGCATTTTGAGTGCAAGCACCTCAACCCTTATCTTCTTTGTGTTTTAAAATAAATTCACTGTATATATACTTACCATATGTATTTATGTATCTATTTATCTATCTATCTGGCGAGAGAGAGAGAGAGAGAGAGAGAATATTATCACATTTTAGACTAATGGATTCAAAACTAAGTTTTGGAAAATGTAGCATTAGGAAGTCTGAATCTTTGACTTACAAGGTTACGAGTGATGGAGACTTGATTATATCACTCCTGGGTTCTGCCGCTTGTTAAGTAAATGCAGGACCTCTTCTTGTCTCATAGCTTGTGGGAGTCATACAGCACTAGTCTGCTCTTGGAAAGGCACAAAATCACTGAGAGAGAGAGAGAGAGTTAGAGAGAGAGAGAGAGAGAGAGAGAGAGAGAGAGACAGAGAGACAGAGAGAGACAGAGACAGACAGAGAGAGACAGAGACAGACAGAGACAGACAGAGAGAGAGCAAGAGAGAGAGAGACAGAGACAGAGAAAGAGACAGACAGAGACAGAGACAGACAGAGACAGAGACAGAGCCAGTGCCAAGAGGGAGGGAGAGAGAGACAGAGACAGGAGGGAGGGAGAGAGACAGAGAGAGAGAGAGCAAGAGAGAGACAGAGACAGAGACAGGAGGGAGGGAAAGAGAGAGAGAGACAGAGACAGAGACAGGGAGGGAGAGAGTGTTCATGTACATGCATGTGTCTGTGGTGCCGTATTGGATGATGAGAAAACACCATGTTCAGGACAGAAATTTATCTCACAGATATCCTTAAACTTACAGCTGTTCTTACAAAAAAACTGAATAGTTCTAGAACTCCCTCTGTAACCCTCACTTTGCATTAAGAACTAAGGATACTTCCTTTCCTTCTTCCAGAAGGCCTTCTACCATGAGATGTCTCCCTTACCATTTCTTTTGCTGTCTGCCCAGGAGTATTAATTTCCTTTCTACTCCGGGAGCACTTCAAGTTTCCCCGGCTATTTCCTTTCATAAGCTGCAATGAAGCTTTTCCAGTACTGCTGTCCATTGTCTTCTTCCTATCCTCTGTCTGTTACCTGTCTAACTCCTTTTAGATCATTATAATCTTAATGACAGCAGTTCGACTTAACCTATTATTCCAATTTACAGTTTTCCTTTCTTTTATAATCCCAACTTGTAAAACAGCGCCAATTCGTTTTAGATAAAATGCCCCATTAATAGTGAGGTTTATAGTTATATTGACAGTATTCTGTGTTATGTTTAATACATAGTAACTCTCAATAAATATATTTGATTAGATAAACAGCAGCATAAGACTAAGATTGGAATTTAAAATGCATTGGCCAAAGTAAGGAGTTGTTTTTTCTTGATATAAAATACAAAGGGATGCACCTAAGAGTTGAAAGATGAATTTAAATGCATACATTTTGAAAATTTGTGTCTCCAGATCTTCATATGTTGTTTATTCACTTTGCATGCCTCTGCCACCTCTCTTTTCCTTTCTCTTTATACATCTGGCCTTATTTATTTATCTTTGCCAGTCCTGGGTTTAACTGAGGACCGGAGCACTGTCCTTTGGCTTCCTCAAGGTAGAGCTCTACCACTTGAGTCACAGCACCACTTCTGGCTTTTTTCTGTGTATGTTGTACTGAGGAATCAAATCCGGGTCTTGGCTCATATTAGGCAAGCACTCTACCACTAGGCCAAACTTCTAACCCTCTGGCCTCCATTTATAAACCTCTGGCTTTTGTTAACCCCCATTTATGTTCCAGATCTGGGTATCTACCATTGTCCACAGGGATATTTTCTCATATTTTCAGAACGAGGCTCCATCTTTTTTTTATGGTGTTGTGGCACTCTGTTTGCAAAAATCCCTCACCTTGCATTCTCTTAGCATTGAAGTATTGACTCTGTGC
The DNA here is from genome assembly GCF_031878675.1 of Megascapheus bottae. Classification (NCBI taxonomy): domain Eukaryota; kingdom Metazoa; phylum Chordata; class Mammalia; order Rodentia; family Geomyidae; genus Megascapheus; species Megascapheus bottae. The sequence continues at coordinate 279,068 of NW_028327432.1, read as the reverse complement.
AATGAAGTATTGACTCACACTTGAGGCTGATGGGGTCATTGCCTTATCACTTTGGCCTTAGAAGAGGCTAGAGATTGACTTGATAATGTCAGTTTCATCGGAGTTTTATTCCTATTTGATTAACAGGGGCAAGACCCCTGGACAAGAGGGCTCAAGTAAACTTCTCTGGCTGACAGTGTTTGATGTCGGTTGTCATACATCATGGCTGGGGAAATTAAGTATGGTCTGTGCTAGTCCACTGGGAGAGGATAACAGAAACCGTGCTTGGTCTCTGGACTCTGACATAGGAGGCTTTTTTTTATTTGCTAGTAATAGTCTCGTTGTGCTGTAATAAACTATACCCCCAAAGAATACAGCTTTTTGCTTAATTGTTGAGTTCTGATGAATCATTGCTGCTGAGAGTTGTATGGGAAACCTCTTCATATGATAGTACATATTCAACATAGAAGGTCCCTATGAAGGGCAGGGGGTACAGCTGTGCATGGAGCAGATAGGAAGGAGTTCTTTCTTCAGTGAGCTTTCCATCTGGTGATGAAGCAGCCAGTTCACATGTGGAAAGACTCAAATGTTTACCAATGAACGGTATGGAATCAAAAAAGTCAGAATAAAGTGGTAGGCCGATCTCTGCTTCTTGCTAACCATGGGGCATATTTGAGAGATGGTGTACATTTGAGTTAACATATATGTTCAAAGTGCACCAGGTTCCAAGTAGACATTAGACACTCAGTAGATGCTGGTGACTTAAATAAAATCCAGCGCTTCCTCCTCTTTCTACAATTTTTCTTATTTGGAAAATTGCCTGAGTAGTATGAATTTAGAAAGGCAAAATGCGTGCAATTGTAGTGTGTGTGTGTGTGTGTGTGTGTGTGTGTGTGTGTGTGTGTATGTGTACAGTTATAGAAGGCATAGCTGACTTTTGAGAAGAAAGAGCTTCTCTACTTTGCTAACTTGGGTTTTGAATTGTTGTTAATTCTGACTAATCATGACTAAATACTTTATATTGCCATTTAGTTTTATACAAGCATATGTGGAATGTAAATGTCACAATAAACACGAAAGTCTTTTCTCCACGTTGAAGATTATGTAGAAGAAGCACAAGCTTGCTTTTGATTCCTGATACTATGAGCAATGTCTGCATTTAATTTGCTAGTGTAAGATAACGTGGTCATCATTTATTTTCCAGATTGAAGCTGGCCACAGGATTGTTCCAGCACTGCATTCTGGACCCTCCCTTGGCCTAACAGTCCACACTTCAGACCCTGGCACACGTGAGTAATGATCACGTTCACTTATCAGTACTTTCTTAACACACTAGACTTTGCTTTTTGAAACATCTTCCCAAGACATTGGCCAAGTTGGGTGCTAAATAAATGGTGTCATGAACACATTTAAACATTATAACAGTAACAGCATAATCTGTGGTTTCCCAGTTAAAATATTATGACTACACTTTCTTTTTGGTGCACATGCACTCTGTGTTGATTGAGTAGAGAAAAACCTCCTCTTCTTTATATGAGAATTAGCAATTTCACAAGGCTGTGTGGAGTAGGCAGCAATCGTAGCTATGTATTGTGTTATTGTGTGTGTGTGTGTGTGTGCGTGTGTTATACCTTTCATGTGTTGTGTTATTGTGTGTGTGTGTGTGTTAGACCTTTCATGTGTTAGATCTTCTATTTGTACCTGTCAGAAGATGACAATGATGGAGGAACTAGGCCTAAAAGCTTTGTATGTGGTTATTTTCCTACGCTTCTGGGTGGATAGTAGGAGAATAATGACAAATTATTTTTAAGAAAATCATTTCTTGATTGTTTATATTCCTTTAAATAGAAATAGTAATCATTTATTGCATTTTGTTCTGGAAGGAGTGTGGGGGAGGGGTACATGATAGCAAAATGGCAGAATAGAAGCAATAAAGGCCTGGGGTTCAGACAAACAAAACATTTTAAATCCCCGCTTTTATGCTTAGTAATTGTATGATCTTGGGAGAAACAACCATTAGAAAGAAACAAGTTCATTGTGTTGGCCTCAATTATCTATAAAGCAGTGCAGGGTACTTTCCAAGTAAAAATAGGGAAACTTTGCTTAATATAGAGGTCTCATTTATATTTGTAAAGCACTTCATCACTTTCAAACATATTTTCCCAGGCTGTTTTCTTTCTCCAATTGTCAGTTTTATGACTGCCTGCTCATGTCCTTTGTGGTGGATAGATTCTGCCTTAAGTTTCTAGAGATGGATGAATATAGGGATCACAGCATTGGACAGATGGACATGGCAGTAGTTTATAATAGTTACTCAAGTTTACAAGAAGAAGGACATTGTATGAGAAGACAGGAGCTGTGGGAGGTGACTAGATTCAGGCATGGATGCCCTCTGTTCCTGTGTGTGGAAGGGTTTACCTTTTTTGAGGCATTTGAAGGGCAGGCACAGAACTGATACATAAATCTCAGGAAAGAGCAGGACTCATGCAAATCAACTTGATCTAGGAGGCTCTGTGGCAGGGAAATGGGGAGAGAATCTTGTAGTTAGGTTAGAAGGGACTTAGCTAGTTTCCTCTGGGGGTCAAGACTCACCTATAGGTTAAGGTTACATGATACATGATTTCTTTTTATCATAATTAGTAATATGAAATTCTGAAGATCTTAAAACTGTACAAAAGTTGTCATGATAAAATGATTGATAAATTAGAAAGCAAGAAGTAATCTGTGTGTAATAATTCTGTGACAGTAAATGTAGTTCATATCCCTACATACATGAAAGGATTTTGAAATTTAAGAATAACTCTCTCTGCAATTAGTGTAGTAGGAAAATATCCCTGTAATTACATGGGATTAAGCATCTTGGTAAAGTAAAGCCATATTTGATGCCATAACATTTTACCAACTCCTGCCCAAACCCTTCCTTCTCATTGCCAGCACACTTTGAAGACTTGTACTACATTCCTCTGCCACCCAGGACAAAGATCAGAGCTTCAGTTTTGATTTATGAGTTTCTATGGTACAAAATCATTCTCTCTGATGGAAGAGTAGAATTGCATTTTGTATACATATCAGATTTTTGTGACCCATTTATCCAGTGAGGGGCATCTGATTCTATATCTTGCCTATGATAATCAATGGTGTGGTGCATATGCTTGTGCCTCGTTTGTGTTATATTGGATAAACGCCCAGAAGTAGAATTGCTGGATCATAGGGAAGCTCTAATGTTTCAACTTGGAGGAACCTCTGTACTGCTTTCCAGAGTGGTTGAACAAGTTCACATTCTTACCAGTAGTGTAGTAGAGTTCCTTTTGGCCACACCCTACCAGTATTTGTTATTATTACTTTTTTGATAATGGCCATTTTAAGTCCAGTAAGGTAGAATCTCAACGTTCTTTGTATTTGTATTTCTGTATATTAAGTGAAGTAAGCCAAACCCAAAGAAACAGACTGCTTGATTTCTCTTATTTGTGGTAACTAACATATGCCTATCAATCTGCAAGTAAGCACACTCAATATTACAAGATAAAAAATACACTGGGATATGATAAATTATACAGGTCTCCAGACATTGACACAGTGAGACCAAAGGAGGATATTCTTGGCAGAGGATCACAAAGATTCAATAGCTATGTACATATAAAATAATATCTATTGAACTCCAGGAAGCAGAAAGAAGAGGGTATTTTAAAAAATTTGTTGGGCCAGGAGTTTGGCCTAGTGGTAGAGTGCTTGCCTAGCATGCATGAAGGTCCGGGTTCGATTCCTCAGTACCACATACATAGAAAAAAGCCAGAAGTGGTGTTGAGGCTCAAGTGGTAGAACTTCAGTCTTGAGAAAGTCCAAGGACAGGGCTCAGGCTCTGAGCTCAAGCCCAGGACTGGCAAAAAAAATAATTTGTTGCTGTTTGTTTTTGTTTTGTTAATCTGTTTTTGAGAGGATGGGACTAAAGGTTAAAGAATTGCAGCAGTGATACTCACCAGGTGAAGATGAGGGAAAAAACTGGGAGAGAGCAAGGGAAGTTCTCATAGGGGAGTTCTATGTTTAGCCTTTTAAGGCACTGCCACACTGCTTTCCATAGTGGTTGAACGAGTTTGCACTCCATCAACAGTGTAGTAGTGATCCCTCCTGTCCACATCCCCTCCAGCATCTGTTGTTATTCGTTTTCCTGATCCTGGCCATTCTAGCTGGAGTGAGGTGGAAACTTAGAGTTGCTTTGATTTGCATTTCTTTTATAACCAGAGATGTTGAGCATTTCTTCATGTGTTTATAGGCCATTTTGGTTTCTTCTTCAGAGAAGACTCTCTTGAAGTCTTTGGCCCATTTTTTAATGGGGTGGTTGTTACTTTGGAGATTAGTTTTGGACTGATTCAATTTTTTGAGTTGTTGGTATATTTTAGATATGAGGCCTTTGTCCGTTGTTTGGTTGGTGAAGATCTTCTCCCACTCTGTAGGCTTTCTAATTAATTTACTAGCTATGTCCTTTGCCATACAAAAGCTCCACAGCTTAATGCAGTCCCACTTATCCAGCCTTTCTCTGATTTGTTGTGATTCTTGGTCCTTATTAAGAAAGTTTTGACCTGTGCCAAGGAGGCCTAGTGTATCTCCTATTCCTTCTTGTAAAGTTTTCAGTGTGTCAGCTTTTACCTCCAGGTCTTTGATCCATTTGGAGTTAAATCTAGTGCAAGGTGACAAAGAAGGATCCAACTTTAGTTTTCTGCAGGTGCTTAACCAGTTCTGCCAGCACAACTTGTTGAAGAGGCTGTCTTTCTTCCATTCTATTTTTTGGCTCCCTTGTCAAAGATTAGGTGGCCATAGGTCTGTGGTTTAATATCTGGGTCCTCTGTTCTATTCCATTGGTCTTCAGGTCTGTTCTTGTGCCAGTACCAAGCTGTTTTGAGAATTATAGCTCTGTAATAGAGTCTAAAGTTTGGAATTGAAATTCCTCCAGCACTGTTCTTTCTGCTAAGAAGTGTTTGTGCTATACGGGTCTTTTATTATTCCATATGAAATTTTGGACTGCCCCTTCTATTTCTTTAAAGAATGCCATTGGGATATTGATGGGTATTGCATTGAATTTGTAGATAGCCCTTGGCAAGATTGTCATTTTCACAATGTTGATTCTTCCAATCCAGGAGCATGGGAGGTTTTTCCATTTCCTTAGTTCTGCTTCAATTTCCTTTTTTAGAGTTTTAAAGTTTTCATCAAAAAGTTCCTTTACATTCTTAGTTAAGCTAATTCCTAGGTACTTTATTTTCTTTGAGGCTATTGTGAAAGGAGTTACTTTCCTGATTATTGCCTCATTCCTCTCACTGTTGGTGTAAAGGAAGGCAGTTGATTTTTGAGGGTTGATTTTATAGCCTGCTACACTTCCAAAGTTTTGAATCAGCTCACGGAGCTTGGGAGTAGAGTCTATAGAATTCTTTAAATACAGAATCATGTCATCTGCAAAGAGGGATAGTTTTATTTCCTCTTTCCCTACTTGGATCCCCTTTATGCTTGCTTCTTGCCTTATTGCACTGGCTAGGAATTCTAGTACTATGTTAAAGAGTAGTGGAGAGAGTGGGCATCCTTGTCTCCTTCCTGATTTTAGAGGGAATGGCTTTAGACATTTTATATGTATTTATTTTTAATTTAATTTTATTGTCAAGGTGATGCTTCCACTAATGTGGATAGCTAGTAATTACCTTAAATATAATCACCCTAGAATTCACCTCTATTGTCAAAAGAACTAAATCTACCCCTTTTCCAATCTTTGCAATTACAGTATTAAAAAGTATATTATGAAGGTGCACATTATCAGAATGGATATGTAAGAAATAAGGAAGGGTCAAGCTAGAGAGATGAGCTCTAGAGATGTGATCTCTACATTAACTCTTCTCTAGAGAGAAGCTAGAAATAGAATGAAAACAATATGTCACACTTATAGACCTGAGCTCCCAATGTTTATCTTATATCTAACTTTGCTGAAACTTTATCAAATTTTTATACTTATATTTATTATATTTTATAAACATTTTTCTTGAATATGGAAATTTAGAGAGATTCTGTTGAAATGCATTAAGGTAGGAAAATTAATTATTGACAGATTCTGTGAAGATAATTACTAGGTCTTGTGAATAATTTAGAATGCACTCCAGGGCATGCAGTTTCTTCCTCCTCCTCCTCCTCCTTTTCCTCCTCCTCCTTTTCCTCCTCCTCCTCCTCCTCCTCCTCTTCCTTCTCCTCCTCCTCCTCCTTCTTTTTCTTCTACTTCACAAACATTGATACCCTTTCTCATGTCTTGGTCCCCATTTCCCTTCCCCTACCCCCGCCCCTCATCTTGTTTTCCCCCCTTCCCTGTCGGACTTCAAATAACCAAATACGCATATATACAATATATCAGATAACCCAGTGAAATACTGTAACAATATGAGATAACCAAGGGACAGCAAAAGAGATGAGAGATAACATAGCACATTAAGAACAACAATCACTCATCATATGGCTTTTGTTTCTATATCCTAGAGGTCCTTTCATTTAGCGTCATACTGTACGCAGACCTTATGTATCTAGGTTTTGCTCTATTGCAAATCTCTGCTAGAAGAGCCCAAGGTTTCTACTGATTTTGACAAATGAGGGATACCATTGAGCCTATGTTCCTTTGAGTCTGGCTTACTTCACTTACTATGATTTTTTTCTAAGTCTTTCCCTTTCCTTACAAATGGGGCGATGTCATTCTTTCTGACAGCAGCATAGAATTCCATTGTGTATCAATACCACACCTTGTTGATCCACTCATCAACTGAGGGGCATCTGGGTTGGTTCCATATCTTTGCTATGGTAAATAGTGCTGCAATGAACATCGCTGTGCTAGTGGATTTAGCATGTCCTTGTTTCTGGACGATTGGGTAAATGCCAAGTAGTGGAATTGCTGGGTCATAGGGGAGCTCTATGTTTTGTCTTTTGAGAAACTGCCATACTGCTGCTTTCCATGGTGGTTGAACGAGTTTGCACTCTCATCAACAGTGTAGTAGTGATCCCTCCTGGCCACATCCCTGCCAGCATCTGCTGTTTTTAGATTTCTTAATCATGCCCATTCTAACTGGAGTGAGGTGGAATCTTAGAGTTGTTTTGATTTGTATTTCTTTTATGGCTAGAGATGTCTAGGCATGCAATTTCTTTAATGCTAAAACGAATCCTTTAGTTCTAGAGTAACAATTTCGATATTTCTCTATTATCAGTGTATCAATTATCTTGTGATAGTGTCTTGTAAGTTTAATTTATTGATGTATCCTAAAGTGATGAAGCCATATAGATTGTATTCTTTCACATCATATGATAATTTGGAGATATTTTTCAGAATTTTTATAGAGATTATAAAATGTTTATTAGTATTTATTTATATTTTTATTATAATGTATAGAGGGGTTAAGGTTATATTCGCCAGCTAGTAGGTGCATTACTTCTCATACATTGATACCCCTTCTCATGTTTTGTCCTCATTTCCCTCCCCCACCCACTCTCAATCATCGTGTTATCCCCCTTCCCTTTCCTATTTCAAATAGTCACATTCAGATCATAAGATTTTTATTAAAAGATTTTCAGAAAGGAGTTGCTGAGGGTGAGAAATAAAACACATTTCTCTCATTGTTTACCGTTTGTTTGGGTCTCACAATGGCTGGACCAATTTTACTTAGTGCATTTGGAAAGTCAGTGGAGCCCTGGCAGTTTTTTAGAGTGGAAGTCGGGTGACCACCACAGATATTCTTCCTGTGGAGTCCAGACTGAGCTTTTGTTTAGAGACTGGGGATTTCCAGTCTCTAAAGACACCACTGTAACTGAAGGAACTTTGGAAGTTTTTAATATCAGCTATTGGACAGTTGTTATCATTACTGGTATTGGGACTTACACTGAACACTTGATGCTTTCTAGTCAGGCGGTCAACACAAGCCATCCCTTCAGACCTTGTCACTTTACTTATTGTTGAATAGTATCTTGTGTTGTTGCCTGGGACTGGACTTCCTTCTCATGGACTTCTTTGTAGCTGGGATGCTAGGTATGAACTGACACACTTGTCTCATGGTTTGAGACCAGGCCTTAACTAATGTTTTTGCTCAATCGTAGCTGTGATTACAGACAGCCACAAGCCACTGTACCTAATGTGAGTGGCAGTTTATCCATCTCAGCAGGACTCATGAGAAAAAGAGCACTTTTTGAATTCTAAGTATGGTCATCCTTTTCAAAAACCTTGTTTTTCTTAGAAATGTACTTATTAATCAGGATGAACTTGGATGGTAATTATATGGTAATTTGTTTTCACTACTTTATAAATTTATAATGGTGGTAATTTGAACTTATTTCACTTTATAAAATTCTTTATAAATATAAGTTGCTGGTGATAATGTTTACTACTAGCCATTTTTCCTCCATGCAGTTTAACAAAGTAAAGTAATATACCTTTTAAACTGATAATTAATAGACAAATGTTTTTGACAAAGTAAAGTGGTACACTTTTTAAACTGATAACCAATAGACCAATATGTAAATTATTCTTATTTCTTTACCAAGAAAGATAAATCCATTATTCTTTCTTAAGTTTATAGCAGGTTCTTAAAATAATGATATTTTAATTTAAAAGATTTTAATGTGGAGATTTTTCAGATCAGAATATTTGAAAACACTGTTGGAAGTCAGGTACTGGTGACTCATATCTGTAATCCTAGCTACTAATAGGAGGCTGCGACATTTGAGTCAAGGTTCAAAGCCAGCACTCATTAAGAAAGTCCATGAGACTCTCAACTCCATTAACAATCAGGAAGTGGAGATGTGGCTCAAAGTGGTAGAGTACCAGCATTGCGCCCCCAAATATGTATATAATATTCATATATATGTGTATCTGTTTCTATATTTCTGCTTGCATATATAGAGAAATACAAATTTGTTTAAAATCAAATATTACATACAGATATTTAGATCTATAAATAAGTAACAACTCTAATACTTCTATGGAAGGATAGTTTAGTTAGAAACCCAGTTCCTGGGGCTGAGATTTTGGCCTAGTGTTAGAGTGCTTGCCTAGTATGCACGAAGACCCGGTTAAATTCCTCGGTACCACATACATAGATAAAAGCTGGAAGTGGTGCTGAGGCTCAAGTGGTAGAGCTCTAGTCTTGAGAAAGTCCAAGGACAGTGCTCAGGCTCTGAGATCAAGCCCAGGACTGGCAAAAAAAACCCACAAAAAACAAAAAACTCCAATGCTTTGTCTCATTTGACACACCCAGGACCAGAGTTCTAGTCCATGATGGACTAAAAAAAATGAGAGAGAGAGAAAGAAAATTGGCTGTAAGAGTGATGATCAGGATACATTCTATTTCTATGACTTGTCCAAAATCTTCTAGCCCCTACTTATAGGGAAAAAGATTTCTGGTCTATCTTTTAATTTCTTAGTGGCACTTTGTTCCATTTTTTTCTGTAGGTTATGCAATGTTAGGTTAGTTTAGATTTTAAATTTTTGGGTCAAAGAAAGATGTCACCATAAATATTTTAGCCAGTGTTTCAGAGACAGTTTTGATAATCTTTGAAAAATAATGTTATAAATAAAGTTCCAATATGTAGTAATTATGTTGTGGCTACAATCTGAACATTGGATGATAATAAGACACCTACATCTATAGATCCCTAAATGCTATATAATAATGCTTTGTAACACCGCAACTAGAAATCTGTACTGTTCTTATTAATATGAACTGCTAAAGGCTATGAAAGATTGACAGGAAGTATACAGGATTCCATTTTTTGTTTGTTGAAATATAAACTAGAGCTGTTCATTGAATAAAACACCACTCAGCTGGTATATATTTATGTTTGCATTACAGGAAGTCTAGAAAATGTAAGGCATAATTCTTATGTATAAGTATTAAAATTTGTCTTTTAAATTTTATCAGAACATTCAAAATTACAATATCCATTTCTCTTAGGGTCTTTGATATATAGATTATTGTACTAAGATCCTAGGAAGAACATAACTAAATTTCTTCTATCTTGTAGGTACCTATAACAAAGAATTCATCCGTCTGTTTGCCATAATGTTGGACACAGAAAGTCCTTTAACAAATATATACTGGGAAAATTACCCAAACTCAGTGTGTACTCCTTTTTATGATACAATATTATTCAATTATTAAGACCTAAATAGTACTTAAATGACTGATATGAGGTATCATTAACCATGTTTTAATGCCTAAAGGCAGAATAGATTTCAGATGGGACTAATTTTCAAGTTGTAACTTAGTGAGAGATAATCACTTTATCTCACATCATCTTTCTTTTTTTTGCCAGCTCAGGGACAGAGCATTGTCCTTGGGCTTTCTCAAGGCTAGTGCTTTACCACTTGAACCACAGCACCACTTCCACATTTTTTCTATGTATGTGGTACAGAGGAATTGAACCCCAGTCTTCGTTAATGCTAGGCAAACACCCTAGACAGTAGGCCAAACTCCCGGTCTCACATCATCTTTTTTTAAAAAAAATTTGCGCCAAGATAATAATTTTATTCTGTGCAGGAGGAAATTTGCTATCGTTTGCGTATAACACATCAAGCAACATCTGCAGTATGGTACAGGTTAGTAAGCCTGTAATTTAGAATTGGAAATATTGATTGCATTTTTCTTCTCTCAAACTTTCTGCCTTATTCCTGAAGAGACTTTTACTCATATATTTGATTTAGCCAAAGTTTCAACCACCATTGAGTGAAGTAAACTGTTATCTTTACAGATTGCATTCTAGGATGAACTCATTTCCTCTGCAGTACAATTATTCATGTTTAAATGATATTCTGTCCTCTGGAAAGATTTAAAATGCATGCAAAGATAATTAGGAACTATATACATTTTGTTTTCTCCTTAGAATTTTATCATTCAGAGATTTAGATTACACCATTTTTAATTGCTTTGGGCTAGAATACAGCTTTTAAATGTAGTTAAGCCACCCAGAGATAATATTTTAAGAATGCTTTAGTATGTGTTAGCAAAATATAATCAGGAAACTGCTATTTATGATAAGAAGTGTGTTGGATTAAAAGAGGAATGAAGCAGAGGGAGTGGGAACTGGAACGTGTTCATGAGAGGATAGTGTGGCTGAAGAGAGTTGTACATACAAACATACGACATTATTTAGCTGTGAGCTGGGCAACTTAAATGATGTCATTTGTTCTTATCAATTTTTGTTTTTGGTTCTTGCATGTGGAATGCTTCTGTTGGCTTGCTGAAGCTTCATTTCGGTGACAATTAACTTAGAGCAGGCTGACAGGTTGAACAAAAATGCAGACCATAGGCCATCCCCATTTTCCTTGTATTCTTAGTTAAACACAGAGCATAGTGTTTGCATCTGCTACATGCTAAGACAATGGGACTCAACATGGAGTTTGCAGACCGCTAGCTTTCCTTGAGATTTTAAGAGGTTAGAAGATAAGGTTTCCATAGTAATGATAAAGCATTATTTGCTGTTTTTTTGTGTGTTTGAGGTTTGCTTCACTGGTACAAACTCAATAATAGGCAAAGGTGCTGTAAAGCCTTAGTATATTACTGAAAGGACACTGAGATCTACACTAGTAGTTTTTGTAACCTTTACTAACAAGTGCTGAGGCCTAATTGTGATCAGACAACGCCATGTCCTTGTAGAGTAGTCAGATACTGTCAATAAATCTCAGTACATTGAGTGCATACTTTTAAACAGTTTGTGTGGCATGGTGAGACTCATTCACAAAGTACTTCTGCTGGAATGATGATACTTGATCAGATTGTAAGCTGAACTACTATTTTGATTTCATATCCCTTTTCTAACTTTCTTATCTGAATAACATCAAATTTTGTTCATGCAGCATAACCAGAATGACAAATCCAAGCAGATTTAATTCAGAACAAAATATGAGAAATATTGTCTTCTATCAAGTCAAATATTAGAGAGATGTGTACGATTTGTCAAAAGTTGATGCAGTTTTCACCACATATTTTTGTTAGAGTATATCAGTAGCTCATTAAATATATAATTCTTGTGAACATGGCCTACAAGATGGTTGAATAACCAAACTATTTTTTAGTTACTTGGTTTCAACTTCACATTTGAAAAATGTAAATTGATAAAGCTCACATAATCATATGCTTTCTAGAGTTTTCAGTAGTTTTGAAAGTTACCATGGTATTTTCAAGCCAAAGAAATTTTAGAGCAATTCTTGTTTGTGGCCTCTTGAAAATTAATAGGCATGTATCTGAGTTGCATTTTTGCCTATACACTTTCACTTTCTAAACAACCTTTATCTCACCATATTTTTCTCTCAGTACAGAGTATGAGAAAGGAATAGCTATGAGAGGCACTAAATGTTGTCTTTTGTCACAATCTGTCAATTGCACAGATACTCATGTCTCCGGCTTAGAGAAAGTCATGCCTGTTTTGTGAATAACCTTCGGATGGATTCTTCAGTCACCTTTGATCTTTTTCAGGCTTTTTTCCTTCTTACAGCTTTTAAACTGCTTCAAAATTCAAAAAAGCAACTAGTAGGTTTTCTTTGGATACTATACTGTGAAAATAGAAATGGGAATTCTGATTCCTTACAGTAACTCAGCAAAAGTTCAAGGACACCCTGCACAAAGAAGATATGAGCCATTGTACGAACTTGCAAAGGCATTCATTTACCTTAGCTCCTGAAATAATATTGGATCAATAATAAAGGGTAAAATCAACCACTGGAAATAGGTACAATGAATTGTGCAAATGAAGCATAGCATATGGATTACTACAGTTAGCTTCATACATAATGAACTTTAATCCAGACCTTATTGTTAGTTTACCAAATTACAATGTAAAGGGGAGTGAGAGGCAGTAGATCAACAATGTGTGCTTCAAACAGACCAGGGAATAGCTAGTGAGTGGTGGCCTGGTGGTGTGTTGACCATTTGTTATCTCCTGGGAGTAAAATTCTGGTAAAGAGCATAAAATAAATTATAAACTTTTCCACTCTACAGCCAAAAACTCATTTATAAGTTTCTCTCATCCTCTGTGTGTTTTGCAGGGCACTTTATGGTCTGCCCAATTAAGCCTCATTGCTTTCCTTTGATGGAGAGGCAGGGAGGTCCTTCATGAATTTTCTTCATTATGACCTGTGGAATAGATAAAATGTGTACGTGTAATATACAAGTGACATGCAGTGGCAAGCTCTTAACTAGGCTCTTGGGGATACTGTGAGAATAAATAAATCCCTTTCCTGCAGGCCTTGTTGTAGGACAAGAGTGAGACTGAAAAGCATCAGAAAATGTGTGACTAATGAGTTATAAATTAGAAAGTGCAGTGTCAGAGCAAATCCTGTGAGTACTGTTTGGTAGCCTGCATATTGTACGAGTAATATATTTTAAAATCTTTTCTGCAGTTAGTAGATATCTTAGGTAAACAAAAAAAGCTCAGACAAAAATTGGTCTTTTGTTATCATCATACATATTTAATAAATTTTAATGTTTTGACTTATTTTGTCCTCATCCACCTGTGAGCATGTGGTATTTCATATTTTATCCATAGTTGTTCACTGCCCTTTGGAATATTTGATTTGGCTATGATTTCCATTTGCATGTTTAAGCACATACTCCTGCAGGAATTAAAACTTGCCTGTCTCTGAGGGTTACACTCTGAGCTGTAACTTCCTTTTCTAGTGCAGGTACTCTTTACTCCTGGTCAGCACATGGAGTTCATTTGGCCGGAACTGGTTTTCTGTAGCCAGTGACCTCTGTGAGCAGTTCACATGAGTGGTGTTTTTGGTTAAAGTCCTAATTAGCCTTCTACAGCTAAGGAGCATGGGTTATGAATCTGCTCATTATTATGAATGATAGGGCCAGTGCTTAAAGATTGCCAGTTTGGCACCGAATCATAATTATTGATGAAAAGGCCTTGTCCCAGAAATGGAAATCATAATTATTATATTTAATCTTTCTATGGCTAATGTATTTTCCCCCTAGGGAAACAGATGCCAGAGGATGCTATTAGTTATAGAAAGTTCCCCATCCAGAGAAATCAGAAACACAGGAAGCTAAATCCTGGAGTTTTTAGCTACTATTTATCCATGAGCCTTTACAAAAGATGTAATGCCCAGAGTCTTCGTGTCTATATATCTCTCCTACATAATTTCACTAACTGTTGATCCTTTGGGGCTCGTTTTTATTTATGAATTAAGGTGCTTAATAAATGGCTAAACAGAATACCTTTTTCTAGAAGTTCTTACTGGACCCTGAGCAAAACATTCTATCAGAATGGAATGTGGAAATAATCCCTTTTGGTTGAAACACTGAATTTTACAGACAAGAATGGACTGGTCTAGGACACTGTGGTCCCAAACTCCCTGCTTTAGATGATAATATCTATTCAGTTTTCTTGGCTTGAGTAAAATTACATGAATTTATTAATTTAATGGAAAATTTCATTTAAGAGAATCTTGTTAAAAAGATGAAAAAAATAGTAAATTGACTTTCTGGCCAAAGGCAGTATTTCTGTAATTTATATAATAATACAATTAAATTAGATAATCTTTAGAAACTATGAGTCTAATTTAGTCTGGGTTTTAGATTTCACTTCTTATTTTAGTTGAAGAGATGCCCCACAATTAGCAGCAGAGCTAGAATTCCGGGATTATATCTAGTTCATTGTGTTTCAGACATTTCTTAGCGCTACCAGCCTGTCTTACTAGTCAGAATATTCATTCCTCTTCCTAATCTCCTGTCATCTCTTACCCTTACTCTGCCATTTCTACTTATAGCATGCACTTTATATCTAGTGTAGTTGAAGAAAGGCACAATTGCAATTTTGCTTACACTCCTCCAGACATTTATACTGACCTTAAAAATGGTAGTTGGAGTACAGGGGTATATCTACCCCTTTTTAGGCCTTCATCCTTGGCATTGTAGCTTAATGGATGTAAATATGGGTTCTGAAAGCTTCTGCCTAGCTTCAAAACTTACTGCATTCATTTACAACCTAGATGACCTTGAACAAGCCACTCTGTGCTTCACTGTTTTCTTTGAAAAACCTCCGAGTTTATTAAGAGTAAATGCCTCAAATTTCTGTGAACATTAGATGAGCAGATATTCATAAACACTAAGGCCCATGCTGGTACATGGAAGCTGTTATATTGTCCTTTACTTTGAAGAGACAAAATACTATATAAAATAATGGGTTATGAAGGTATTAAACTTTCAAAAGCACATGTAAATAAATTCTCAATTAGTTAAATTCATTTCTGTGGAACATTTTTCTGAGTGGCCTTAGAGAGACCCATTTCTTTCCTTTGCATCATTTGTAATGCTCAAAATTAACTGTAGGTTGTATTGTATAGGAATGCAATTTATCAAGATGATAAATTTGTCATGATGAAAACATCTGTGCTCATTCTAGTCCCATTTAGGAGACAGATGCCCTTTAACACAGAAACTCATCTGTCCTCGTGTAAAACTTAAGATGAAACTTTTGGGGAATCCTTCACCTGTGGTGCAAGTGAGGCGACTGCTGTGGAGAGCTTTCTTTAGCGTTAGGAACCAGCTTGCAGTGGATCTTGGACTCCTGTTCTTGTAACTAATAAACCTACTTTGTAGAACTTGTTACAGGACTGTGTTCTATTTTTTGGACCCAAGACAAGGTGATAACTAGATGACAGTGACCTTGCTTCAGATTACAAAACCTCACAAAAAGCCTGTTTAGGTAGATAACTACAATGAGGGACATAAAGTAGCCAAATGGCTAGTGGCTAACAGTCGGCTTCCCAAACTCATCTTACTGGTACCTTTATATCCTATAGCTTGTTATTATACTGATCCAGGTCACAGACGCCAGTCACTGCTTAACTGTGATGCAGTCTACTGAGTGAGTACCCAGAACTACAGGTGTGAGTCTTGGGTACTGAGCCCACCACTGGCTTTTAATAGCCTCTGGATAGTGGGCTGTCACCTTGAGCTTAGAGAATTTGGATTGAGTGGTCTTTAAATCCATTTTCAGGGATGTTGTTTATTATTCTGCTGTGGTCAATGGGACCAGACTAGTGACTGTAATGAGAACTTAGGTCTGCATGTCAGGAGACTGGGGGTTACCTTCTCATCTCAGCAACCTTGACCTGCTTGCTTATACTGTGTATAGCCCAGACTCCTTCTTGTGTTTACACACAATGTAACTAAAGTATCCACTGCATACATTTTGCATGTCCAGTGTGGGTTAGCAGAGGCCTTGGCTTTCTCTCACAGCCTCCCAGGGAGTGGAAGATGGAGGCTTCCCTCCTTGGGGCTCTACCCATATGACACAGTCTTGCCCATTTACCTCATATTTGGAAAAATGAGAATCTGGAGAATTCTGGACTAGCTTTTGATTTCCTTGTCTCAAAGTGGCACATTCCCCCTTTGGTTCCCATTTCAAGAACAAGATGCAATCATTAACCCTTTTCTCTTTCCCATCTCTGCTCGGCAAGCTAAACTGTAAGACAGCTGAGAAACGTGGGAGTTCACATGTGCTATTTGTTACATGTCTTTCCATATCAGAAACGCAGGAGTTCACATGCGCTATTTGTTACAGGTCTTTTCATGTGAAGGAATTTTGAATTTGCATTTTGCTGTTTATTTCCTGAAGTAGTGGACACACATTTTTTGAAACTGAACTTAAACATATATGAGCCATATGTAGATGAGACTGTACCAGTTGAGACAGCATAGGTGAAGCCTGGTGCCTGGCTGTGTTGTTCTACATAGCATGACAAGAAGGCTTTGTAATTGCACCAGGGTGCCTCAAAGGACCACTAAGAGCACTTCTGTGTCCAGGGTAAGACTTGCCTAGCTTAGTGACTTCGTAGTTCACAGCCACTGAAATTTTATTTGCCATTGATCATACCTAGTGTGGCTTTATTAAGCGATGTGCCCAATATGGTGGCACATGACTGATGTCTCAGCTGGCTATTCAGGAGGCAGGACGGTGTTGTCTGAAGCCAAACAAAAGAAAGTTAGTGAGCTTCTTTCTCAAACACCAAATACAAATGCAAATCAAAGAACACCAAGAATTACTAGGTAGAACGATTGCCTACCCTGTGGGAGGCATAGGTTCAATTCCTAGTGCTAAAATGTCAAAATAAAGTGAAGCAAAAAATAGCAGTGATAATATTAGTAGATTCCTTTCAAGAAGAGGAGGTTTGGACACTATTTTATGTTATTAACTCTTGTAGAATGGGTTGTATCTCATGAACTCTTGACAGAATTTTTGGGGAATAGTGTTTACCCTTGGATATACAAACAGATTTTGCAAGGATTGTGGGAGTCAGTAAGACAATGCTGTGTATCACAATCCATTCTGCTAATGTCAGTAGCCGATATGTAAAAATTTTTAAAATTAACATCTGAGACATCATTCTCAAACACAAGGTTTCCTAATTCCTTGCCTAACTCATCATCAGTACTATTGACTGTGTATTAGAAATTAGAAATAAAATGAATAAATAGTAGTAAACTGTATGAATCAGATATAATACCAAATCTGAAACCAGAGTCAGGTTAATATTTTGAAAGTATCCTAGGCAAATACATTGTTAAAGCACTTTTGTGAATTGCCTCTATCTTTAAAACATCCCATGAAAAACAGGTTGTTATTCAGAGGAGAATAGTGAATCTCAGGGGTTAGTACTTTTGACCCTTGTCTACTATTACATTAGGAGATATTTACAGACAGCCATGTACTCCAAAGGCAAATTGTTAAAGAGGTTGTAGTGACTTTCCAGCCTTGTTTAATGCCATTGTTTGCTTGCTTTTTTACATTGCCAGCATTTAAATTCAGAGTTCTGAATTATAATTTAAACAGTAAAGAAAGCTTTGATTCCAATATATTTTTATGCAGTTCCATGGTTTATTTTTCATACAGCTAATGAGAATAAACAAATGACAGATGACTCTGTGGGGCAATATTGTCTTTTGATCCATTGAAAATGTTTAATAGTTTATATAAATCAAGCCCAGTAAAAAAGTGACTTATTTAAACTGGCTTCAAGGCACTGTACACAATAGTAATGACTCCATCTATTCTTCCAAATGGAGGAAGACTGAGAACAAATGTTGGTTATTAACTATTCATATATCCCACACCACAGCAGCTTGACCTTTGTGTAGTACTAGTGACTGCATACAGCGATAAAGATTGTAAAACTAAATAATGTATTTATCTTCATTAAGTTAATTTAAGAGCTTTATTTTAAGAGTAATATTCTGTTGATGACATTTATTTCCTAGAGATCCCTGAGTTATGATTAGGACAACAGATCTGTTTTGTTTGGCGTAAGTAGTATTCATGAGTATTTGTTTCTTGGATTTGTGACTGTAGTAGGTATGATAATGATTCCTAATCTCTACAAGTTATGAATATCTTGAATTGTATAGGAAAAAGGGCCTTACAGATAGGATTAAGTTTGTAGACCAGGTTTTAAAATAAGGAAACTCTCCTCCATTGTAAAATTTAGGTAGACCCCATTTGATCACATGAACTTTAAAACAAAGAAAGTTACCTTGGAAGGTAGAGAAATGTGATAATAAGAAAGTATGAAATATTCATGGCACAAGAGACATTTAAATTACTATTGTCTTAGAGAGGCTACATGGAAAACAGGATGAGTTTGGAGACTGGTTTGTTAGGCCTGTAATCATAGTTACTCAGCAGGTTGAGATCCGAAGGATTGTGGTCCAAGGCCAGTCAGTGAGGAGTTTTCTAGACCACATCTGTAAAATAACGAGCAAAGAGCAGGGCTGTACTGATTTAAATGGTAGAGTTCTGGCCAACCACGTAAATCAAGTAAGCATGCCTGAGTTCAAAAATTTTATATGTATTTGTGCATGTGCACGTGTAGCTTAAAATCAAACTATATGTTGGCTATAAGTAACTTACTTTACATTTAAGGGCATGTGTAGGATGAAAGTGAAGGAAAAGAATAGACATCCCATGCAAAAGGCAAGCAAAAAAAAAAACAATGAAGTGGCTATATTTATATCATACAGAGTAGAATTTCAGTAAAAATTGTTCTAAGACATAAACAGAAACAATATGTAGTTATGTAAGTTCCAATTCACCAAGAAATCATAATAGTGGTAAATACATAATCACTATCATAAGAGTAAATATATAAAGCAAAACTGCCCAGGCCATTGAAGGTCATCCTGGAGGGAGAAAGGTCATAAGATCTCTCATAACCAATTGCACACACCTATCACCCCAGCTGTACAGGAGGCAGAGATCTGGAAAATCAGAATTTAGTATAGGCAGAAGCTTTCATGAGATCCCACTTCAACAGGTGCTGGGAATGGCGGCATGTGCTAGTAGTCCAGCTAGTCTGAGAAGAGTGAACAGGAGTATCAAGGTCCATCACTGAGGCTCTATCTTAAAAATAACTGCAACATAGATCTGGAGTTTTGGTTCAAGTGACCGAGCACCTTCTTAGCAAACATAAAACCTTGAGTTCAAAACCCAGGACAGTCAAAATGAAACAAGAAGTGTTTCAAATAAGTAACCTAATATTATACATTAGACATTATAATGACATTGAAAAAAAAGGACAAATGAAGTCTAGTTTGCAGAAATTAGTATTTAATGTAGAACCAAAACAGCAATAGAAACAAAGAAAATGGAAAATCAGTAAAGACAAAAATCAGTGAACTTATAAAAATTAAACTCCTTCAGGGGCTGGGAGTTTGGCCTAGTGGTTAAAGTGCTTGCCTAGCATGCATGAAGACCTGGGTTCGATTCCTCGGTACCACATACATAGAAAAAGCCAGAAGTGGTGCTGAGGATCAAGTGGTAGAGCTCTAGCCTTGAGAAAGTCCAAAGACAGTGCTCAGGCCCTGAGCTCAAGCCCAGGACTGGCAAAAAAAAGAAAAATTAAAGTTCTTCATCTATACTAAGAAATAAAAAATATAAAAATAAATAAATTTAGATAAAAAGAGAGGAGTTATTACAATGGATGGTTCAGAAAGAGAAAGGACCATTAGAATTTATAACAATTATCTGAAAGAAAAATAATTGACCTAGGGAAACTGGGAAACAGTCCTACAAACATAAAACACTTATGCATTTAATCATGAAGAAATGGAATGTAGAAATGACATACAGTCATTTAGGAGAAAAGCTTAAACCATTACATTTCACTGATGAACCATACCAAACATTTAAAGGAGAATCAATAATGACTCTTTAGTTATTTCAAAAACTAAAAGAAATTCATTTTATGAGGCCAGGCATTGACTTGTTACTAAAGGGTAAGTTAAGATACCTCAAAGAAAACCCAAATCCCAATGTTGATTGAAACACTGTGCACCATACTCAAGAAGTGGTAAGGGCTCAACCACAGGTAAATGGACAAAGTATATGTGTTATATACACAAAATTGGGTATTGTTGAACCCTAGAAAAGAAGGGAGTTCAACCACAGGCAGCTGTAGGGATGAATTCTGAAGATGTTGTGTTAAGCAAAGTAACCTCATCACAAGACAACAAAGACTTGTACAAGTTACCTAAAATAGCCTCACGGTGTTGCGGTGATGGGTAGCCGAGAACAGAGGCAAGAGAGTTACTGATCCTGGGCACTGAAACCCAATTGTACAAGATGAATAAATTCTGGAGGCTCTGCTTTATGGAAAGAGAAAAATCTCACGGCCAGTAGTTACCAAAAAATAAAGAAATGAAGATTTAAAGGGTCATGACCAGATTAGGACACTCATGATTAACTGAGGATTTGCTATGCTTCTTCCAATGAACTTGGCTTCAGCGTCCTTTATTTTTGCTTTGTGTGCCATTCTACATTAGACCTTACTCTGTTTCTCTTACCAGCTTTCATTTGTTTTATTTTTTAGTAGAGCTCAGAAGACTAAGAAAGTTGGTTGCTGTGGAAACAAAACCCTTCTTTTTCACAAATATTTTTCTAAATGTCATGCTTAGGTTCTCCCTAAGCCTGAGTTGCTATGCCAGTGTCCCTCCTCTGTTTGTTGGACAAGGCTGGACAAATGTGTTTGCCACAAGTTCCCAAGTAAAAGCACTGCTGTAGTATTTTACATTTAATTTCACTTGAAGACAGGGCATGAAATTCTAGGAATTATTTAGCCTTAGAAAGAAGTGAAAGAAACAGCCAGAGTAGTAGTTACAGGGAGCACTACTGCCCAAAGTGTCTTCATGAATCAGTGTTTCAGTGAAGGTTCATCATCACTTATGAGCTGTCATAGCATACCAGGTATCCCCTTATCCTTCACAGAATAACCTTAATATTTATCTGTGCAGTGTTCAGATATTTTCAAAGCTCTGGTAGCTTAGGCAATGTCTTTAAATCTTGACCCTCACTTTGTACTAAATAATTTTCATAAAGCCAGTACCTATAAAAAGTTTTAGCAACTCTATTGTGTGAATTAATGAAAGATAAATACTGTACTCATGATTTGGGAGGACAGAGTTGTGTGTGCTATACTATTTGAATCATGTCCCTGGCCCTTTCTGCTTTAGTTATTTTTTTCCTTTCTAAGAGTTTGAGTTTTCTTCTGGGTTGCTTTTCTGCCCCAACCTTCCTATCTCCACTGATATTATTGGTGTTTGTTTCTTCTAAGAGACAGATTGAGATCATTTATAGGCTCTTGTAGAAAAAAATGCCTTGGTAGTTATCTGTTGTCAATCATTACTTATGATTCATGCTACTGAAGGTGATTTTACTATAATTCCAGTTTAGTTGGTACCTTATTGAATGCTTGTGCCATGTTAGGAAGCTAAATATCCATTAGTAAATCCTTTCTGGTACTCACCAGAAGTCTGAAAAGAAGTTGAATGAATTATATTTATTCCAAATGATTTGACAACATCAGTTGTCTAAAAAGAGTAGGTATATCATAGCCTTTAAATATCAGTTAGCATTAACAATTCCTGGTTAGGAGATGATTGGGAAGGGGTGGAGGAAGGGAAAGGTGTACAAAAATATGAGAAGGGGTTATCAAGGTTTGAGAAGTAATATACCCCTTACCCGATGTATGTAACTGCAATCCCTCTGTACTTTGTCCTGATAATAAAATACAGTTTAAAAACTTCATTGTAAATTTACATCCAGCTTTTAGGACAGTCTCCAGTGCTTATATTCTAGAGGGAACCAGATAATAAATACTAAGCATATTAAAGTAGTAAATTATATTGCACATAGGAACATGACATCAGAAGGATAAAAGGAGAAAAGTTCAAACAGGAATAAGGATTGAAAATGCATGAGGCAGGGTAGCAGTGGCTGAGTGGTCTTTGAGAAAGTGACCTATGAGCAAAGTGTGCAGGTTGGGGGTTTGGTGACCATCAGGGAGAAACACACAGGCAGAGGAAAGTGATGATCTGAGCTGTTTCATGTTAGAGATCACCTGCCACCCTGAAGTAACATCAAGTATGTACACCACTGCACTTGGTGGGAGTGAAGGGCGAGGAGGAGATGGGATCAGAGAGGAGGCAGGCAGGGCTGCTGCTATGCTTGCAGATAACAGAAGGTCTTGACACTCTCTTCCGGGAGTTTGGCTTTGACTGAATGAAGAGAGACTATGCATGCCTGGATTTTGGACACAGCCATGGTAGCATCTTACTTAGCCTTTGCAAAGACCTGGCAGCTCTGTTAAGAATACCTCTTGCCTCATGTCATTGTTGGTCTTCTAGCATATTCAGGAGTCTAATTTTTTTGCAGATATCTATGATCAATTTCACTTCTGGGCATTTCACAGTAGATGATTAAAATGCATTGACTTCTTTGTATTTTAAAATATTGAAGCTTTTAGAATAATGTTAAAAATAACTTTCTTGCCCAAATCTAAAATATAAATCGACTAATTTAAGGAAACTTTCTTTCTCTGACTACTTATTATCACTCTTACATTTGAGAAGCCTCAGGCAATTTTTGCAGGTTCTTCCCTGTGTTTTTACAGTTTATAATGAGATCCTATTTAGACTATATTAGTTAATTAATTCTTAACAATTTTATGCAACTTGCACTAAGTATCAGCGTTAATTAGTAGGTTCAAAACTATTAACTTTTTCAGGAGGGCTTATGTTATAAAAATTGCATGTTTTCCAGGTTCTCTTAAATTGAACAAAGGGAATTTACAGTTTCTGTGCCTTGACCATTGGATTGTTTCTCTTCTTTGACTCCCACTTGTTTTAATTTACAGCAATATTTATAAAGTAACTGATCTTTTGAGAATATGATTACCTGAAATTAAATCATGGTTACTTATAGATGTAACAGTATGCAAAGCATTGCTTAATAAAACTTTTGACTTTTCTTGTTGGAAATGCCATTGTGTTTAGTTATATAAAATATGTAAAATTTAGACTAAAACTTGTTTAAGTCAGGTGCCACTGGCTCATACCTGTAATCCTAGCTACTCAGGAAGCTGAGATCTGAGGATTGTGGTTAAATGCCATCCCAGCAGCAAATCCATAAGACTATTATCTCTTCCAGAAAAAAACCAGAACTGGGGTTGTGGCTCAAGCACTAACCTTGAATGAAAAGCTCATAGACAGCAACCAGGCCTTACTTCAAGCAGGACCCACCTATTAAAAAACTGAAAACAGCAGCCCAGTAAACCTGTTTATTTTCTCTTTAAGAAACAGATTAGACCTATTTGTTAGGAAATGGAAAGACTTAGAAAAAGTCATATTAAGTGAAGTAAGCCAGACTCAAAGGAACTTAGGCTCAATGGTTTCCCTCATTTGTCATAATCAGTAGAAACCTTGGGCTCTACTAGCAGAGATTTGTAATAGAGCAAAACCTTGATACAAAAGGCCATATAGTATGAAGCTAATTGAAAGGACCTCCAGGATATTGAAACAAAAGCCATATAATGAATGATTTTTGTCCTTCATGTACTATGTTATCTCTCATCTCTTTTGCTGTCCCTTGGTTATATCTTATTATTATAGTATCTCACTTTGTAATCTGATATATTGGATATATTTGTATTTGGTTATTTGAAATTGGATAGGGAAGGGGGGAAAACCAAGATGAGGGGGTGGGGGGGAGGGTAATGGGGACCAAGACATGTGAAAGGGTATCAATGTATGTGAATTAATGCACCTTCTATCTGGCAAATATCATGTAACCCTTTTATTGATTACAATAAAAATAGTAAAAAAGAAACATATTAGAGCAAATCATTGTGATTGAGATAAGTCAAGACCGAAGGAACAAATGGCATATGGTATCCTTAATATATGGATATTAGATCCAAACACTACACCAGCAATGACTCAATATTTGGGTACCCAAGGTTATGGACATGGTCTTAGAGATATAAATATAACTACATAGACCTAAAATTTATGATGGGCTATATATGCTATGGACATAATGTCTTATTACATATATTAATATGTATCTATGACATATAAACCTTCAGCTTAATTTAATTATGTTCTAAAATCTATGTGCCAGTGATTGTATATAGAGATTCCCTTCTTGAATACTTGTTTATTAAACATGACATTTGGAATATAATGTAAAAATCAATGTTAATAAATTCTTTAATTAAAAAAAAAGAAAAAAGAAACAGATTGTCATCCTAAAGTACTAAATTATATAGAATGTTATACAATAAGTACTTTGGGATGCTAATGATATATAGCTCTGTACAGGTCCAGTAATGCTTAAAATAAAAACTTTGATTCAAATTATTGAATAATATTTTGAGAGCTCTCACAATAGACACAGCATTTATCAGTATCTCTGAATTATAGAATAAATTTTTAAGAAGGGAAAATATCAAAGCATGCTGAGATTACTAATGTTATATAGGGGGAAAAAATCATGGGAAGGGGTATCAAGGTTCAACAATTAATGCACCTATTACCTGTATAAATGGAATGCTTCCAGAACTTAGGAAATCATAACACTTGAGAGGTAGACAACACTATAGAGATGAATCCTAATTGACAGCCAAAGAAATTATGTATCTTCCTAAGGTCATTGGACTTTCCGGGGAGTATGGTTGAAGGTAGAAGTGAATTTCTCCAAGGTTGTCCTTGCAGCTTTTCTCACCTTTTGTAGCACTGGACCATGCAAGGTAAGTGCCAGTGCTCCCGTGTGTGTACAAATTAACTGATGATTCATTATCAGATGGTTAGTCCTGTTTTTAATCAACACTTTCTGAATATTAATGTTCTTTCTGCTAGTGGTTTGATAGAACAGTTTCAGAATTTTTAAACTGGTCTTTCTGCTGGAGTATATACATTGAGTTATCAAAGCAGTGTGAGACTTGTTACTTGCTATGTGGCTAGTTTGGATAAAATAGCTCATTAAGCCCTGGTTCCTTCTAAATAAGCTTCTTCTGATAGTAAGAAGGTATAGGGAAGAATAATTAAAAGGACTTCAGCAGGCATTATACTCTGACCAAATTTTAAGAAGCAGTATGGGCTCACAGAAGAGTAGAGCTGGTGAGAATCCTGCTGACTATTAGTATGGGAATGTACTGATGATACCACACCAGCAGTGAACTCACCCACACATACCCACCCAGGCAATCACACTCTCACTCAAGTATGGTGGCTGAGGGAAAGAAGAATTGACATTATAGCAATGTCTGCCTGCTGGATGGGAAATGCAGGGCATACTCCCTGGAAAGGGTTTGCTCATGGCAATGCGAAGCTGTTGCAAAGTGCTGACAGATGAGGTTCAGGCTTCTCAAGCTCGTTACAGGCATTTGTGATATTTGTATAATCCCTTTCATTTGACAAATGTCACCAGGCTACCAGACATGTGGCTCTGGCCTCTGGGATGCAGATATGACCACGAATAATGTGTTCTCATCTTTTCCAGCATTCACAGTAGACACTGAAATAGTTAATGCTATTCTCTAGTTATTATGCAGCAGAAACAACCCCAGTATATCCAGAGGCATGTAACAAAAATGATTTTTTTGGTTCACGTTATGAGGCTGTGGAAAGCTTTCATCCTGATGGGATCGCCTGCATTCCGTATGTCTTTTCACTCAGAGCCCAAGCTGAAGATACAGCCCATCACCATCTGGAGCATGCTGCTCCCATGATGCATTTCTCAGAGCCAGGGATCAGCACACCATACCACTCCCCTTCCCACTTGTGCCCAGAGGCAGCAAAAAATCACAGCCAGGGGCTTTCTGCTGGCTGTAGCAAGTGACTGCACCGAGCCTGAAATCACTGGAGCAAGAATGATACTCTGCCTACAAGGAAATGTGGGAAAGGTTCAAGAAAGTGATTGTGCACAAACAAGGCTGTCTATCACAGGCATGGCGTCTGCCTGGCATTCACTGACTTTTGCTGAATGAAAGACCACAATTTCAGCACTCACTATCCACGGCAGTCACCCTACACAAATTCCACCATGCCTTCTGGTAGTTTGTAAAAGAGATCAGCACCATACTAAAATTGAGGATGTCATTGAGGATGTGGAACCACAAAGTTTACTTGATGCGTCAACTTTGTTCAATCACTTACCTGCCTATGCATTCAACACCAACAAATTTATTGAGAATCAATCATGTTTCAGACATTGTTACAAGAGTTCATGTGGATGATTTTTTTTCCAGTGCTGGGTCTTGAACTCAGAGGCCTGAGCACTGTCCTTGGGCTTTCTCAAGGCTAGAGCTCTCTCACTTGAGCCACAGCACCACTTGTGGCTTTTAAGAAAAGTAGATAAGAGATTCCCATGTCTTTTGTTATACCTTCTTGTTATGATGATGTAGTCAGTTTCCAGGAACTTGCTTTATTCTTTTCTTAAATATATTGATGTACTCTTATGATCTTATTTAAAGTTGGGTTCCATTGAACTTGTGGTAATTTTTTCACACTACTTCCTCAGTACGTTAATGGACGGAACTTCTAAGGAATATAAGTTGCTTTGCTCTTCACACATGAGACCTGAGGTTACAGTAGTTGGCAGTAGTCTGTCACCTCTGGATGTTCTGAAGTGAACATTCTTACTTCCGTTCTTCTTTCATCTTCCAGTGTCAGGCACTGGGTGCTTTCCATTTACTTTTCCTGTAATTACTAGATGAGTTATGGGCTACAAATTCAGGCCTGCAAGAACCCTCTAGCATCTATGACGCTGTTGTCAAAATTTGCCTCTGATGCAGAGAAACTGTGCCTCCTTTGCATGGATAAAGGAGATAGAACCTTGCTTGTCTCTCGTAGGTCCTGTCCTCCTGCTATTCTCAGCTACTGCTGATGAAAACAGGTTAACCAGGTTGGTGTTCAATAGAGCCACCATTTTCCAAGCATCCTCTGACAACAGTATTGAATTTCTGTGGAACTTTTCTAATGAGTATATAAAATGAATACTGCTATGCCATTTGAGTGCAAGAAAAAGCCTTTATGGTTACTATGTTTATTTACATTAGTTTTGTAACTTTGTAGACTATAAGGATGTGAAAACTGGAAATACATGTCTGTTAGGACAAAGCCATTTGTTTATAGTTTGATTGCAACTGAGATTATACTGGGTGAAAATAATCTTTTCCACTTGAGCCACAGTACCACTTCTGGCTTTTTCTAAGTATGTGGTTCTGAGGAATTGAACCTAGGGCTTTGAGAATACTAAGTAAGCACTCTACTGCTAGGCTATGCTCCCAGCCCCAAATAATGCATTTCCTGAGTCACAAAAATTCTTGACATATGAGTCAAAATGTATTCCATGAAATAAATCATTTCTATAGCATTGATGACTTACATATACATGTTTTCTTCATTAATTGCTTCTTCCTTTGGGCAGTCCTGGGCTTGAACTCAGTGCCTGGGCACTGTCCTTGTGTTTTTCTCTAGGCTAGCACTCTACCACAGCCACAGCACCACTTCCATCTTTTTTTTGTGGTATTTTTATTATTATTATTATTTTTATTGTAATTACTAAAAAGGGTTACATGATATTTGCCAGATACAAGGTGCATTAATTCAAATACATTGATACCCTTTCACATGTCTTGGTACCCGTTTCCCTCCCCCCCCATACCCCCCACCCGTCTTGGTTTTCCCAGCTTCCCTATCAAATTTCAAATATCCAAATACAAATAAATTAAATATATTACATAACAAAGTGAGATACTATACCAATATGAGATAACCAAGGGACAGCAAAGGAGATGAGAGACAGCATAGTACATTAAGGACAACAATAATTCATTATATGGCTTTTGTTTCACTATCCTGGAGGTCCTTTCAATTAGCTTCACATTATATGTCCTTATGTATCAAGATTTTGCTCTATTGCAAATCTACTGCAAATCTCTGCTAGTAGAGCCCAGAAAGAATGACATCGCCCCATTTGTTAGGAAATGGAAAGACTTAGAAAAAATCATATTAAGTGAAGTAAGCCAGACTCAAAGGAACTTAGGCTCAATGGTTTCCCTCATTCGTCATAATCAGTAGAAACCTTGGGCACTTCCAGCTTTTTTCTGTTTATGTGGTACTAAGGAATCAAACCCAGGGCTTCATGAATGTTAGAGAAACACTCAACCACTAGGCCATGCTCTCGGCCCCTCATGAATTGCTTTCCTCTGCACTTTACTTTCTTTTTTTTTCAGACCAGTTAGAATTTATTGTATAATCATTTCCAATACCAAAAACTGTCATCATCTGAAGTATCATGTACATTTTAAAAACCAGTGAGAAATGTTTGGGCAATTATGCATTTTACTTTCTAGACAAAATTAAGTATTGATAATTTTGTATATTTTATTCATGAGAAATTCAGTCCTGTTGTATACAATGTGAATATTTACTCTAAAGTCTAAAGTTAGTCCATGTAATTTTGTGCTAAAATTTATATTCTCTATTTCAATGTGTTTTTCTCTTAATTCCCCAGGGAACTTGTTAGACAAAGTTCAGGTTTCATTGTAAAAATAGCTACACCACGACCAAGGGTATATTCTTCCACATTTTAACTAGTCCTCATCTGGTAGAGCATTCCTTTCCTCACAAAAAGTGAAGGTTATATTATTTGTACAAATATGCACAGCATTGATCTAATCCCACTATTTTGTTTGATGAAGTGAATATACTTAATTAGTATATCTATCTGAAAGAGAGACTAAGACTTTTTTCACTAATATTGTGATGTTACTAAAATGAAGTTTAATTGTAAGTACTGTAGGAAAAAATTTTGTGCTGGTCTTAAAAGTGTGCTTATTTCAATTGCCCAACTACTCGGTGTTTTAGAAACAGAATTCATGACTGTGTTAAAAGTTTAACATATAATAATATATCAAATTCTTCATTTCCCTTACTGGTAATGGAGGAACAGTATAAAATTTAAATGAGGTCTGATTCAACTTGAAAAATTGATGTGTGTCTGCATATGACGGCAGTAACATGTAAAAATGAAGAAATAATTTACTAATCAATTCAGAAAGTTATCAATATCAAATATGACATGAATGTCTTGGTTATTATGAATTCTACAAGGAGAATCAATTGATTCTCCACTAACTAAAATTCATTTGCATTGTTTTTTATGGTGTAATTTGCATTACCATCAGATGTTCTCAAGTTAGCTTTTGCCATTAGAGAACTGTAAGATAGTCTGCTGAGTAAGAAGTCAGCTTATGGATGTAATAATCCCTCCAGAGTGCACTAGACAGTATGGAGCATGGCCCAGAATGATTTCCAGTAATCACCCTTACTCCTTCCATGAATAATTCTTCTCACTGGTGATTTAATTCTGCTTTGTGGGAATAGTTTTCCAAGTTTTCTTTATGGGAAAGATCACAGCACCTAAAAGGATGAAAAGACATTGATTAAAAAGAAGACTAGTGTGTATGCAAAATTTTAGCCAACAGCTCTTGATTTTACTGAGACTTCTTGGTTAAATAAGGTTCATTTTCTTAAGTACCACATGACTACAAATACAACCTAGTACCTGGCGGTCTTTCAGTAGGTTGAGCCAGCTCCTATTTCTCAGATTTGAATGGTTTGGGCACTGTAGATTCCTCAAATAGCATGCATTTGTTGAGCAAATACACTTGAAAGTGGTTGCAAATGGCAACCATTTAGATATGAGGAAATAACTCACAAGTGTTGACATGCACCTTTACCTGTGTTACTCTGGGTAAATTTGAATATTACAAATTTCCAAACCCAAATAGCAAACAATTTATCCTTGAATTCTAATTGCTAGATTTGGAAATCACATTGCTGCCATATGATTCCTCTCCTCCTCATATTTTGATCTCTACCACCCAGAAGAGACTCAAATTTATAGGGAATTAGAGGGTGTAATAATACAAGTTCTGCCTTTTTCCTCTTTTCAAATACACTTCACCTTCAGTGTGTCACTGTAGCAAAAGTGACAGTGCTGGATCTTTCCTAAGATGAAGCATCAATTGTTGACTATTTAAAGCATTATGTGTTCTACTTCTCTCTGTAGTCATTTTGTTTAAAATTATGTTTATTTACAATCACACTACGATGTTCCTATTTATCTGTCGTTTGGAAAAAAGGAACAGCTTAACAGAAAACCTCCACTCATATTTAACATGATTGGCCAGGCTTCCTTTAGCCAGCATCTTCCATCGCTGCAGTATGATAGTTTCCACACCACCACTTCCTTCGCACTATTCAGCCATCAACATATGTCTGGTAGCTTATAGATTAAATCCAGTGACCAATTTTAGTATCTCTTTTGAATTAACTTCCCTCAGTTTTTCACAGTCTGAAGAAGCCCTTTCACTTTTATGCTTGAAGGAATTATTTCTTGCCTTTCAGAAAACAATTCTACTTCCTGTCTCTTCCTTTCTTCTACACCTTTCATTCCTTTCCACATTGTGATCTCTCTCTATTTGTCAACCTTTAGTATCTTTGGTTCTCTCTTCTGCCATATCCTCCTCTTCGGCCCTTGTTCCCACATTGTACTGTCAAAATTTCAATGATCATCTTGAGCTGCTTCTTCCAACCACATGTCCCCTGCCCCGCACCCATCTCCTGGGATTCACTTCAGTGTAATTCAGAGCACCTAATTCTTTGAGTCAAAACTTAAAATGGTAAAAATAAAATTCACTATTTCCTTCCAATTCCCTTTATTTCATATCTTGGATGATGGTAACACTTTATGAAAGAATAAGTAGTATACCCTTAATTTCAATTTTTTCTCTTCTTTCCCAGTAGACAATTAAAATCATATCGATTGCTCCTTGAATGTTACTTACCTCTACTTCAAATTGAGTTGGTATTTAAACCACTATATCTTGATTTAGCTGATGAAATATTTGAAACAAGACAACCAATTCTGACTCTACAGTTGCCACATCACTTTTTCTCACCTTCTGCTTTCTAATATTGGACTTTGCATAATTCTCAGATTAATTATGGATTTCATAGTTGCAGTCCTTTCCATACTGATTCTTTTACAGCATGACTTACTAAAAGCATCACTTTCTTTGTGGAAATTCTCTTGGCTTTTTTGAGCAGAATCAGACCTGGCTTCTTCGGAACAGAATCTGCTTGTTCTGGCTGAGTGTTTAGACTTCCTCACACACACTGTATATATAACCCATTTTCAAATATATATTGACAGATTTTTTCCCCATTCTTCAGATTGGCTCTTCACTTTGTTGATTATTTCCTTAGCTGGGGAGAAGCATTTTAGTTTGAAGTAATGCCATTTTTAAATTTTTGCTTTGGTGTTCTCTGCTTTGTAGGTCTCATCCAACTGTGTCCTTTCCTATTCCAGTGTACAGAGGCATTTCTCCTATTTACTATTGTAGAAGTTTTATGTCTCATGTTTAGGGCTTTAATATATTATGACCTGATTTTTGTGGCTTGTAAGTGGTTTTGATTTTGTTCTCTGATATGTAAATCTCCAACTTTCTGAGTACCATTTATTTAAAAGGCTGTCCTATCTCCAATGTGTGTTCTTCCCTATCATGTTCCAGATCTTATCAAGAAAGTTCCCAGCTTTTCCTCAGTGTGTAAGTTAGCTACTGCCTCATGAATGGACATAGTTATGTGGATATGGGTTCTTCTTTATTTTTATTATGAACTGATATTATATTTTAAATATCACATAACTTTCCTGCATGTATTGGTACAATCATATGGCTATGTGTTTTATTATAATGATGTTGTGTATTATAATTGTTTATTTTCTGTGATGTAGCAGTATAAACCCTTGATGTATCTGGCTTCCTAATAAGAATGCAAAAATGTGGTTTATTTATTCTTCTTATGTAAGTCTTAGCCATAGTAAATATTAATGATTGTCTTTTTGAATTGTTTAGGATGAAGGGTTAGTAATTGTTTAAAGATAATTCCATAAATCTCCACATGATTTCATAAATTCTTATGCTTATAATTGATCCACAAGGTCTTTTCAATGTACGTATGTGTCTGTGTTTGGACTCCTACCTAAAGATATGCTTGTTGTCCTTCACAAGTTAGAGAATTCCATGGGAATCTTAGATTTTCATAAACATGAATCAATGCAGTTCATTTTGCTACACCTCTTTTTAGTTGTGTCTAGAATTCTTTTGTGGACTGACATCTGTGCTGTGTTCATGCTTTCTGTTTGAACACTCACAACATAGTGGTTTCATGATTTTATTTTGACTCAGTGAATGTTTTGCCTATCAACTTTTCAGCAAACATGACATACCTGAAGAAAAGGATTTTCACTTATTCTAACTCTGAAAATTAGTACTTATATAAGAAAATACTTTTTAAATTTAAAATGTAAATTTTTATAATTTTAAAGTAGTTGTACAAAGGAGTTCCCATTCAATAAAGTCATTTATGAATGCCCTGCATCTTGATCAGTGTCACCCTTTCAACATTCCCACCCATCCCTCTCAATCCTAACCTTCCCTCAGTTTTTCCAATATTGTAAGACATATATTAGGTTTTATAACTGCATTCTTCCTTCTTCCTCTTTTCATTTGTCCTTATCCTGCTTTCCTTAATACTTCCTTCCATATTTTCTGGCATTATTCTGTTGAACTGTGAGTTAGACTTTCTAAGGAATTTTATCCTTTGACTTTTTCCCTGAATCTATCATATTTTGATCCATACACTAATGTACACTTGTATACTACCCCAGAGTGATTACTTATATATCTATGAATTAATTTTGTGTTCCACTTATAGGGGAAAACATGCATCCTTTCTTCTCTCTGGACCTGATTTACTTTACTTAACACATTTTTCCCAGGTCCTTATGTTTCAGCATTTCATTTTTGTGAATTATAATTCTTTATGCAGAAAAATGTTCCATGTGGCAACTTCAAAGCAGCCTGCTGAGAAACTAAGAGAATATTTAATAATGGTCGTGAGCAGTGAGGCCTGAGTGATCAAGTGCAGGTCTTCCCAGGTTGTATTGGTTATTCTGTTGGGCCGGTAGCTTCAAACACCATGTATAATCCTTTGAACATTACCCTCATCTCCTAGTACCTTCACTATCTCCAGAAGGTGTTACTTTCCTTGTCCTTTCTTAGCAAGGAAAAGGTGCTTTGTATTATTTATTGACCTGATAACATATTCTTGGAGGTATAATCGGAACGTATCAAACCCAAGTAAGTTGTAATTGTAGGGGCCTCAGAAGTAGCATTTTAACCCATTTATGCTAGGGTAGAAGAAAATTTCCGTTTCTTATGGAAAAGACTTCTAGAATTCCAGTCAGGCCTTAAACATTTAGAGTGAAATTGAGGGTTTATTTGCATTCTTAAAATCATCTAAGAAAATGTAACTTGGGAATCATCTCTCGTGTTCAGAGAGCTGGTGAACTATAAGTAGGTTACACCTTAGATCCGAGTCTTTGTCACTTTCAGTTCTGAAAATGACAAAAGATTGCTTAAAATTAGTTTTGGAGCTGGATGCTGATGGTGCTTGTTTGTAATATACTCGAAGCTTCTTAGGAGGCTGAGATCTGAAGATCAAGGTTTGAAGCTAGCCCAGGAAGAAGAGCCTGAGAGACTCTTCTTTCCAATCAACCGTTCAGTAATAGTGGAAATGGCACTGTGCCTTAAGTGGTAAGAGAGCTAGCGTTGAGCACGAATGGGCTCGGGACAGCACCCAGACCCTGACTTCAAGCCCCAGAGCCTGCAGAAAAGCAGTTTTTGAGCACAAAGAAAACTATACATCATGCATATCAGTAAAAATCATTAAGAAGAATCAAGGAGCAGCATTCTAATATGACAATAGCCATCAAACAAATAATTCAGTTTGAAATCATAAGGACTTTCATAAGTATAGTCTACTATCATAGTCTGATTTTATAGGACATTGTTCTACTGAATTACTGTCACTATTGCAGATAATGTGAATGAAGCCAACTTAAAAACAGTTAATTTGGGAAAGAAAATTGCTATATAACATCCAAATAATAAAAATGTAATTAGAAATAGCATAGAGTGTTGAAAGAGTTTTGTCTTTGGTGTTTGCTTTTCACGAGGGAATCAGTCTATAGCCCCTAGGCTTTTCTCTGCCAGACATGATAGCAAGTGTTTCCTGGGACTCTTCGCTATTGGTTTTATGTCTCCTTCCTGCTGTAAGTGCTTTGCTGTGCCACAGCTCTGTACCTGTTTTTCCTGATACCAGTAGCCAGTAGAGCCAATGCTGCTCCTCTCTTGGGTGCATCTAACATTTATATTTAGAGGTGTCCAATTCATTTCTATCTCATTTATTTATCTAACCATTCAATTGTTTACTGCATATTGAGTTTGAAAAAGAGCAGAGGCTTAGAGTTGAAGGTATCAAGAAAATGTATTATAAGACGTCAGGCTAAGACAATAAACATCTGTACGTATATCTACCAATTAAACTTGATTCATAATATATTCATTTACATAAACCAGTAAGTCAGTATATAGAGACTTTTCCCTTATGTCTACTTTATTCATTGAAATAGGCTTTTCACAGTATTTATATACTATGATATGAATTAGACTGTTAACAATCAACTTTTTTCTATAGTACCTTCTATATAGTGTTATTGATCAATATTTTTAAATAAATGATTAACAAAAATAACTTTTCCTTTCATTGTGGCACTCTTCTGAAAGCTCTGTGCTTCACCATTTCACTCATTTCCATGGAAACCATGTAAGTCAGGTTTCTGGAAAATAAATATTACAAAGGAAAATAGAAAAATCCAGATGAAGCCTTAGATTCTTGCTTACCTTGGCAAATCAGTTATATCTGACAAGTGCTACAGAGATCAGTGTTGTGGAGAGATTGCAGTCACTGTGACGGTCCCGGCTTTTTCAAGTGAATGACAGCTAGTTGTCATACAGTCAAGGATTATGGAAAACATAAGTGTACTGACCCTTAGCACATGGGGAGCCTTTATAAAGTTACTTAGATTCAACACGTTCTTAAGATTTCTTTATTAAACAGATACATAAACCTAATATTGGCAGGCCATTAATAGATGCTCATTCAGGCCACATATATTGCTTGCCTACTGTGGTTCACATCTTTTTCAGAAAACTGAAGATACAGAAATGGGAGGAAACTTGGGGTTTTCTCTTGTCATGATAGGAATGTTTTGGTGGGACATGCTTCTTTCTCTTTTTTTCCCCCATTTTTGGGCAATCTCATGTGGTTAATGCATCTGACTTTGTTACCTGGCACACTATATATACACACACTTATTTGTTTATTTGAAACAGGGAAGGGAAGGGAGAAAACAAGATGATTAGGTGGGGTGGGGGAGGGAAAGGAGGACAAAAACATGAGAAGGGGTATCAAGGTTTGAGAAGTAATACACCCTTTGTCTGACAAATATAACTCTAACCCCTTTATACATTATCCTGACAATAAAATATAATAAAAATGCCACCATGAGATTTACTCCAAAGTGATAACATGACTATTGAATGTTTTCTGAAAATGACATTGCAGAGATTGATATTCACTGAGAGTAACATTTCTCCTAATGTTCCCCGAGTCACTGGACTCAGTACACCACAGTAAAGAACATAGTGTGAAGTGGTACAGTGCCATAAAACTGGCTTGTTCCTATTTGTAATAAGCAAGTCCTCTTCAGCACTGTTCTGCTGATCCATGAGCCAATCTAGTTCCTACCTTCCTCCCAGTGTCAAGAATTTCTCCCTCATCTTTCCTGAAAGTATTGTGTGATTGCAATTCAAGGTTTCTGTTCCTGCCATATGCTTTCTCTTAATGTCAGAAACATGTGTATGCCCTGGTGTACTTGTTTAGATACTTTGTCTGCTATTCCTATAGAAATCAGTTTGGATGACAAGTAGCATCCATCTCTGAATTCTGTTATTTTATAAGGTGTCTCTATTCTGCTGTAATTAGTCTAATGGCTCTTTATTATGTTAGACTATTTTTCTTGAAATATTGATCCTTAATAACTTCTGTAGTCACTGCTAAACACACGTACATTTATTGCACATATATACAGTAGAAATGAATAGAGAAAATGTGCCACTATATTGAAGGACAAAATTGTACATTATACAGTTCTATCACAAATTATGTAATTCAGCTATTTTTAGACTATTAAGAGATTAGTTATTCAGCAATCACCAAAACCAATTCAAAATCAATGAAAGCATATAATGTGATATTTTTGTGGAGGATTTTTCCCACTTACTATAATATTTTCAGAGTTTATTCATGTTGTAGTATTCTAACATGATTTTGTCATGCTTTCTTACTGCTTATTTGCTTGTGGGCTTTGGGTCGTTTTCACCTGTGTGTTGATTGACGCTACTGTCAGTAGTGGGTGACAGAAATTTCATTTAGTTTGGGTGTGTGCCTACCGGTATAATTGCTGGACCACATGTAGGTCTGTATTAATCTTCTGAAGAATGGTTAGGCCATCTGTGAAATGCTGTACTTCTTTATGTTCCTGCCATTCTGAGTTCTGATTTCATGATACCTTTTCCACCCCTGGATTTTATGGGGGTCTTTTATGTAACCAGAATGGCAGATGTTTCATCTTGGTTTTGATTTATGCTTACCTGAAGATTATTGACGGTGACCTAGTTTTCTTGTGCTTTTTAGTGATTTCTTTGCCAGTCCTGGGGCTTGAACTCAGGGTTTGAACACTGTCCTTGGACTTTCTCAAGGCTAGAGCTCTACCATTTGAGCCACAACACCACTTTCCACTCTTTTCTATGTATGTGGTACCGTGCACTGGAACCCAGGTCTTCGTGCATGCTAGACAGCACTCTACCACTAGGCCAAACTTCTGGACCCATTAGTGATTTTTATATCATCTTTGTGAAACTAAAAATTCAAGTCTTGGTCCATAGTTAAGCATAGACTGCATGGTTTCTACTATTGTGTTGTATAGTCTACATACAAAGATTTTATAGTAATATATGACTTGCAGATATTTTTTTCCCATCTGTGGGACTGTTTCTCACTTTTTTGATAGTGTACTTTGAGGTGTAGATGTCTTCAATTTTGAGAAAATCAAATTTA
This sequence comes from Megascapheus bottae, assembly GCF_031878675.1. Lineage (NCBI taxonomy): Eukaryota > Metazoa > Chordata > Mammalia > Rodentia > Geomyidae > Megascapheus > Megascapheus bottae. Next base: position 241,653 of record NW_028327432.1, on the reverse strand, counting down.
TGCATACATTTTTGTGCTGTCTTTACTTTAGATGCCATCTAAGAAACCAGTGGGAAAAGTAAGGATGTGAAGATTCATGCCTCGTTTTTCCTTTCCAAATATTTTATATTTTTACCTCTCATGGTGGAGTCATTAATACATTTTTAAGTACTTTTGGTTTAGACTATAGGTGTTCCAGTGCCATTTGCTAGAAGGACTCCTTTTCCCCATCTCTCTTTCTCTTTGGAGATGAGACAATAGTAAACACAAGGGCTTGTTTCCAGATTCTCAGTTCCTTTAATCCACATGTGCTGCCATGATGTTTCAGTTACGGTGGCTTTTCCATAAACCTTGTAATCAGAGTTCCAGTATTCTAAGCATTTCATCCCACGGTCTGGATAGTGGGAATAGAGGAACATTGTCTTCTCACCTACAGTCATTAGAATTTACCTTCTGTAACATGGAGCTGAGCGAAGGGAGGATTGAACGAGAAGGGCTGGCATCCTTTTCCTCATATTTCTCCTGGAACTCTGCCCAAAGTACCATAACTCTTGGTTGGTTTATGAAGGATGGGGAGTCTTATGTTTCTGACTACGTCTGACTGTAATGGAGTTACTGTCCTGTTAGGCTGGGAGAGGTGAAGGAGGGAACCATTCCTCTCATGCCACAGACTTTCCCTGTTTTTATTGGATTTTATTTGATTCTCTTGATTAAATGTTTCTTCATTTTTCTGTATGCCCTTAGGGCCATTGCTGGAGACTTTAAGTATTTAAATAATTGTTGTCAGACCCCATGGGGAGCTGGTTTACAACACTCCTCCCTCTTCACACTTTAAAGCTGTACAATAAGACTAGTCAGTCCTAGCCTGGTTTTCACATTCATCAGTATACTATGGGATTCCTCTGCAAATTTGCACAGGTTTCCCCAATGAAATCATTGATTATTCTTTGTTCTGGGTTGGCCTGGCAATATATTAATCCTGGTACTCTCGTCCCTCACTGTGAAATAACAAATCGTTATTCTTTTACATCTTGGTCTTTATGAAGTTACACTAATCAAAATGCACATGAAGTTATAAGTGCTTCCTTTTTTTGTATGAGTACTGAGCAGAATTTCACCTTATTTGGACTTTCTAATAGGGATAAAAGTCTGGTCTATCTTGGATAGCAAATCTTTATTGGTATATTTCCAAACTCTTAGGCATCATCAGTTTTGGAGTGAGAACAGAATAATGACAGATGTTTGAACTGAGGTCCTCATCATTATTACTGAAGAGAATATATCTTCAGACACTGGATAATATACAATGTTATCTGAAATAGAAACTCTGTTATTTAAGCTATTGGATATTACCTGTCCCAATGGGTATTGGTACAGTCTTCAAATACATCGGATTTTGGATGAAAAAAATAAGCACATGCCCCTACAACCTGTATTTCATAGTTATTGTTATTGCAACTCGTAAGATAAATATTCTGACAAATTTTTGTGGTCTGACTAGATAACTTTCTTATGAAATATTTAGAAAATATATTCTCTACATAAAATTCTTCATCGTCATTCTTAAGTATGTATCTTGTAAAATATTACTCCATTTCAATTACTTGTTCTACTTCATGTTTTATTTTTATAAAACAAAGCTTACATATCCATATAAAAGTTTGTTTCTGGTAAAATAAAATTCAAGTTCTTGTAGCAAACGTAGTACTTTGGATTTTCAGTACTAACTGCAGAACTCTTGAATTCTTTTTCAGACAGAAATATTGAACCTTGTAATAAATTTACAGAAACACCAAAAGAATAATACATATGTAAGAATTATGGAATTGAAAAAAGATACTGACATCTTGGTAAGCTTGACTTAGAGGAATTTATAAAAGTAGCATTTGACTTTAGTGTCATTAAAAATGAAATAAACTTATATTTCAGTAGTAAACAGAATTTAAATAAATGTTAAATATAATGAATTTAAGCAATGAAGTTAACACAGTTCATTTAGTTGAAGAAATATTGAGACTTTAAATTTTTTTAATTTATTTTTGTCTTTCTTGGGGCTTGAACTCAGGGCCTGGTAGCTATCCTGAGCTTCTTTTGCTCAAGGCTAGCTCTCTGCAACTTCCAGCTTTTTTTTTTTTGGTCAGTCCTGGGATTTGAACTCTGGGCCTGGGCATTGTCCCTGCGCTCTTCAGCTCAAGGATACTACCCTACTTCTTGAGCTACAGCGCCACTTCCAGTTCTCTGGTGATTAATTGAAGATAAGAGTCTCATGGACATTTTAGTGCCCTGGCTGGGTTTGAACTGCAAACCTCAGATCTCAGCCTCCTGAGTAGGTAGAATTACAGGCATGTGCCACTGGTAACGGACTACATTGAAACTTTCATTAGCTTAGCAAGAATCAGTCCTGTCTGGGATGTGGGCTTAGGTGGGAGGGGGGAGGTGAATAGAGACATTTAAGAAGGTGATAATGACTGATAGAGTTTATGTACATGTGTGAAAATGGAAGGAACAATGAAGCTTGTTGAGACTGGTTTGAAAGGAAGAAGGACGGATGAAGGAGTGATCAAAGGGGCAGCTGAATCCAATCAAGGTACATTATGTGCATATATAGACAGGCCAAAATGAAACACCTTTGTACAAGTAATGGGTAACAATATAATGTGGAAAAGAAGAAATATAATTATGAGAAAACATTTTGGAAGTCTTAATGTACTTAGGCTTTAATTTTCTAGGGCATTCAGGTTAGTGCTCATTCCCATATTATTGAAAGCATGCTATTTAAGAGGAGTAGAAATCTTTATGGTTTCTGGATTGTCTTCTTCAGATTAGTCCCCTTTTCATGGTCTTGAAATATGTATTTCAATTTGTCTTGATGACTTATGTTTTACCCCACTGAATGAGATTTTTGACAATAGTTTTAAATAGTCCAGTATTTTGTTTTATCATAACAACTGAATTTAAGGATACCAGTCCAGAATAATTCTGACTGGTCCTAGTTGTTGGAATTCAGGATTATTAAATCAAAATGCATGTCCTTTCTTTAGATTTCAGAGTGTGTGTTCAGATGTATTCAGAACATCTTAGTGCAGATAGTTGTATTATAGGGGCTTCAAAAAATGACTCAATGTATCTGAGTCATCAGAATCTTCCACTATTGATAAAGAAGAACAACTACTGGGGCCTAGTGGCAGAGTGCTTGCCTAGCATGCATGAAGACCAGGGTTCAATTCCTTGGTACCACATACATAGAAAAAAGCTGGAAGTGGTGCTGAGGCTCAAGTGGTAGAGTGCTGAGCCTTGAGAAAGTCCAAGGACAGTGCCCAGGCCCTGAGCTCAAGCCCATGACTGGCAAAAAAAGAACTACACAACTACTATATGCACAATGATAATATATGCAGATCAAGTTCCAGGGGTCAGGAAGAATATATAATATCTAGGCAGGCAGCCACAGATGGTGACTGAAAAGAAGAAGGTTTTTGAGGTGATATCAATAGACAAAGAGGGCTCTTGGGAAAGCAGTCCCTCATCTGAAAACAAAGTGAGTACTTAGAAAAAAAGATTAAGCCAGGAGCTAGTGACCCACACCTGTAATCCTAGCCACTCAGAAGACTGAGGTCTGAGCATTGTAGTTCAAAGCCAGCCTGGGCATGAAAGTCTGTGAGACTCTTATCTCCAATTAACCACCAGAAAAGCAGAAGTGGTATAAGTTTTAATGTTAATTTGAAAAGGTATAGCTTTTAAAATAAAGGGTATAACCTTTATTTGGTGAAGAGCTCAGGGACAGCGCCCAGGCCCAGAGTTCAAGACCCAAGACTAACCAAAAAAGAAAAGAAAAGAAAAAATTATTAAGTTCATGAAAAAGTGGTTGTTCAAGCTTATCACAAATATTTCATGACCTGCTAGGTATAGTGGAACTGTAGATTTATTATTATTATTATTATTACTATAATCTTTATTTTGCTCTATTGTAGCTAGGTTTTTCATACATTAAAAATATTCACTGTGTTCTTAACTAGAAACTTTTCTCTGGTTTGGTATCCTTTCCAACATAAAAATATGAATCTTTACATCTTGAAAAACCTATTGGACCTTTCTCTACCACTTTTCTTCTGAAATACTTTTCCAATTAACTTTCAATCCATTTTGTGTCTGATAAGAGATGAAACAATGCTTCCTAGTTAAGATAGAAACAGCTGATATGTGCATAAGTTAATGCTGTACCGTTCCATTTCTTCTGCTATCGAATATAAGGAGTTTTGAGAAACTGGGGTAAAACCAAATAATATTTTTTTTAATTTGTCAAGATTTTCTATGCAAACTTTCTCAAACATTTTAAATAAATTAATATTAGGCTTGAAACTTTTGCACAAAAGTTTTCAGTGATATTGCTTTGCTTATTAGCTCTCTCAAACAGTGTGACTATGTGGAGAATATTCAACCTTCATCATATCTGGAAAAGTCAGGGAAGCAAATATAGTTTGAATTATGATTACATGGTTTGATATTGATTCATTATATTTTAATTAACTTTTTGTGTATGTATGCCAGTATCTGGGCCTTGAACTGATGTCAGGCTGCTATCCACTAGATTTTTCACTTGATGTTAATACTCAGCCACTTGTATAACAGCTCTGCCTTTGATTTCTTGGTGGCAAATTGGAGATAAGAATTTCCTGGGCTTTCCTGCCCGTGCTAGCTTTGAGCTCCTGTCCTCATATGTGAGCGTCTTGGGTAGCTAGGATTATTGGCATGAGCATGTGCCTGGCCATATTTTAGTTAACTGTTCATTATATATAGTACTGTTTTGTGATGGATAATATAGTACATTTTACAAATCAAGTAGTAATATAATTTTGAAACTCATTTTATTTGTGTCTGTCAAAAACAACCAAAGCAGATTAGAATTTATAGATATGGGTAAATGTTTAGATAGAAAAAACAATATCCCTAATGGTCCATGCCTTAAAACTAGTACCACACATTGATGTAATAGTACAGGAATATGAACCAAAAATTTGATCAAAATGATTGAGTTTGACTTATTGCCTTATTGGGGGCAACAAGTTAACTTCCAGAGTCTCTCATCAAACTTTTGGGAGGCAGTTGTCTTTATTTCAAAGAGAATTGGTGTTAGAAGCTTGTTAGGATGGTGTAGTAGAGGGTTCCAAAGAATAAACAGAACAAGGAGGAGAAATGCAAGATAATGAGAAAACTGTCAAAACTGTGAGACATTATTGACCTTTTGGGAAATCATATCCCAACCTACTGTCGTTCCAGGACATGAGCTGTAAACTTTCTTCTTTATGTAAAGTAAATTTGGGTTGTGTTCCTCTTGTTTAAATTACTGCATCTTAAATAACATAATGTCCAAATAAGGGAAAAAGTGTTTTTAGGCTGAGCCTAAAAGGAGAAATTCAACATTTCTGAGGCTTTTCAGATTAAATTTAGTAAGTATACAATCAATAGTTTTATTCTTAGTGAACAGATTTGAGGGCTTGCCATTGTATTACTTTTAACTTTTTAAAATTTATAACAATATTGTATTTTTTCTTTGTAGGGCCAGTATTCCCATCAGAGCAAAGAATGAATGCCATATTCTGTAATAAAGTTTCATTTGTATCTCCAAATCATGGAGAGTACAGTTTTTAAAACTTATTACTGGGACAAATTACCTTAAGCCTTTTGCTGTCCTAGAGTAGATATTTTCTTTTTAGCATTATCATTTCGGTTGTTGTACTTCAAAGTTGTTATGTCCTTGAAGCAATGTGCCAGAATGTCAATTTTAAAAATCTTTCTAAAGCCAACAGAGATTTAACTCTTCAAATCATTTCTGAGAGCCTACATAATCCCCCTTAAGTCTCCTAGTCTTCCATTTCAAATAGTTCCATCAGCATTTTTAACTTTATATTGATCTGGTAAACTAACTGGAAAAGAAATGGTGTAGTAATGTGAAGGCTGAGTGAGGCAGAGCGGGTACTCGGTATTAATAGACACTCAGAGCAACATAGGAACTGCTTGAAAACATCAAGATTTAAATGAGTCAAGTCAATGCTTGTGCATGTTCTTGATCTCTAAGACTGGACACACACATTAGTTTCCTTTTCTTAATTCCAGTCATAGTTTTAACACTTTAAACCCCCATTTGTGCAGCTACTTTAGAAATACAGGAGAGAGGGTAAGGTGAGATGAGAGTTGATTTGGCTTTAAAGTATATAGAAATGAGGTGATGCCCAGGAGCCTTCAAAGCCACCATGCCAAGAAATACCAGTGCTTATTATATAGTGAGATTTTGGAAGAGAAGAATAATAATATCCTCCTCTGGTCTTACTGTGTGAGTGTTCACAGTCCTGTATACTTTATCATATCCTAGTGAATTTTTATCTTTTACTTTCCAATGTTTTTACTTGGAGAATTATAGGCACATTCTAGATCAAAAAACTCAATAGCTATGTGCATATGATCATACAGAAATACGATTTATTGAAATGAACTACAAGAAATGGAGATAAGACTTTGGTTTTTGCTGTTTGCCTTTTGATTTTTGCCTTTTGTCTTTTTGATGTTTGTCTGTTTTCTCCTTTGCCACCACTTGTGATTTCTGTACCTTTTGTCTGGTATGTATGTTATCTATTTAGGGGAGGGAGAGGGGCACTGAAATGGTGGGACACAGGGTGAACAAATGTATTGGTGATACTCACTAGATGCTATGTTGAAAATTAACTATAAAAATTGTGGGAGTGGACTGGGAGTTTGGCGTAGTGGTAGAGTGCTTGACTAGCATACATGAAGATCCGGCTTCGATTACTTGGTACCATATACTTAAAAGCCAGGAGTGGTGCTGAGGCTCAAGTGGTAGAGTTCTAGCCTTGAGAAAGTCCAGGGACAGTCCTCAGGCCCTGAGCTTAAGCCCAGGACTAGCAAAAAAATTGTGGGAGAGTTGGTTACCTCATATTGTAACGGTATTTTACCTTTTATCTGATATATTGTATATGTTTATTTGGTTATTTGAAATAGGATAGGTAAGGGGGGGAAACAAGGTGAGTGGCGAGGATGGAGGGAGGGAAATGGGGAACAAGACATGAGAAAGGGTATCAATGTATGTGAAGTAATTCACCTTCTATCTGGTGAATATAATGTAACCCTTCTATTAATTACAAAAAATATATTTAAAATGTAAAAAATGTGGGAGAGGAAAGCATTTAAGAAATAGTTACTGAACTGTCGAATTTAATTACATCTCTAATTTATTTAAGTCTCTTTTTAACAGGGCCTGCAACAAAAACTCAACAAAAGTTAATTATAATTACAATTGTAATGGTGAAAGGTTAAGATATAATCTGAGGTATATACCCTGCTATTAAGGAACTGGCATTTCTTTTGGGAAAGAAGCTCAATTCTTCCTTGAACACCTTGAGGTTTTTGAAGAGTAACAGTTCTAGTACAAGAATGGATCACACAGAGAATATTAGGCATTATGGAGGAACATGGATATGATAAAGCTGTCTAGGTGTATTCTGGTACCTATACCTATACATCCTAGGCCTCCAGCACTTGTTGAAATTGTGATTTCACTCCCATAGCCTATGGACTAAGGGAGTTAAAATTACTTGGGTACTGAATCAACATTTTAAAGTGAAGACTGTCCAGGAATGTTCATATGTAGATCTGCCTGTAGAAATTGGAGCTAACAAAAGCAGAAATATAATGCTCCACAAATACTGTCTGAAAATGTAAATTTTCTTTTTTAAGATATTTTTATTGTCATTAATAGAAGGGTTATATTATATTTGCCAGATAGAAGATATATTACTTCACAAACATTACTACCCTTTCTCATGTTTGCAATTGTGATTTTTCTTCTGATATACTTTCTACTCAGGACTTATGTGATCACTGGGAATACGGATTTAAAAATAAATATAGCATGCTCAATTATATTTACCTTTCAAATAAGTAACTGTGTATGTATGTAGGTCTCACAAATTTACTGAGAACTTTTTCAGATTTTCTCAGTGGTATTAGCTTCATTTATTCTGGTAGTTTCTCGTTCCTGAGAGCTACCTTGAACTATTATGTAGATTTCTGTATGTACTGCAAACTCCAAGTATGGGGTTCTTCTTTCATGGCAGAGATTATTGCCCTACCCTTATACTCTTCCTTCAAGTCTTAACATGTACATAGTTATCCTCATACTAAGGTATTTTTACTGGTGGTTTCACAGTGAGCTCTACAAAAACAAATTTCACCTGTATAATAAGATTTCTGTTTCTCTTTCTAGACTAAATCCTATAGGACAAGAATTACTTTTTGCTTTACCTTTATGTAGTCTGTTGTACTCAACATGAGAAACCTGCTGAATGAACATATGTAGAATATACAAGGAATAATAAGTCTTATCAGTGTGATTATCATTAACAAGCTACCTTTTTATTTTCTTGCCATATTTTCACAATGTATTTCAAAGATATTAATAGCCATTCTCTTTTATATATTAATGTGATGTTTGTGAGCAATAATTTTTCTATTGTGTGGTGGCCAATTCTGGTTCCTAAAATAATAACAAAAATTCATGGAGCAGGAAGTGGTGCTGTGGCTCAAGATGTAGGGTAGTAGCTATGGGCTGAAGAGCTCAGGGCCAATGCCGAGACCCAGAGTTCAGGTCCCACGACCAAAAACAATAAAACATTATTGAGCACCCTACAATGTCCCAGTTGCTGTTGGAGCTGCTTATAGATATCTAATGTGCACCATAGCCAACCATGAAAAGATCAATGCTAACTTGGAAAACAGTAATTAAGAATCCGGAATGTCAGTTAATTTAGTATTTCACAGGCTATTGATATTAGGACCAGATTAATTATTAATTCTCTATATGGACTGAATCACTAAAAAAATCAAGATCAAAACAAAATCTATTGCTGCTATGTAAAGGAAGTTAGAGGCAGCATTAAGAAATAATTCAACAATTTGATGCTGCAGTATCCAATACACAAGATGCACTTCTGCTTAGATGATAAATATTATAATGATTAAACAAAAGCCATATAACGAATGATTGTTGTCCTTAATCTACTATGTTATCTTTCATCTCCTTTGCTGTCCCTTGGCTAACTCATATTGTTACAGTATCTCACTTTGTTATCTGATATATTGAATTTATTTGTATTTGGTTATTTGAAATTTGATAGGGAAGGGGGGAAAACCAAGACGGGGGGGTGGGTGGTGGGTGGGGGGGAGGTTAATAGGTACCAAGACATGTGAAAGGGTATTAATGTATGTGAATTAATGCACCTTCTATCTGGCAAATATCATGTAACCCTTTTATTAATTACAATAAAAAAATAAATAAATAAAATAAAACGGTTTGATTGATATTAAATTTTTGCTTAAAATCTTACCTTTTGTTTTACTTAGCCATAAAAATCATCTCACCAGAAGTATTACAGTTTTATAAACCGTGGCATTCTTTCAATCCACACATATTTTAAAATGGTGATCTATGTTCATAATCATGTTTGAGACTTAGTTATAGATTATTTCTTTGTTGGAAATAGCTCCTATAAATTAGTATTCTACTGCTTATGTGTTTTTAATTAAGATTTTACATATGAATTTTTCTACATTTGTTTTAAATGTTTGATAATACAACCTTTTTAAGGTTTACAACTCCCAGCTCACAGACTACAAAGTGTTTTAAATTAGTAAGAAACTGGAGAAAATATCAAATATTTTTTTAATTTGTCAAGATTTTCTATGCAAACTTTCTCAAACATTTTAAAGAAATTAATATTAGGCTTGAAACTTTTGCACAAAAGTTTTCAGTGATATTGCTTTGCTTATTAGCTCTCTCAAACAGTGTGACTATGTGGAGAATATTCAACCTTCATCATATCTGGAAAAGTCAGGGAAGCAAATATAGTTTGAATTATGATTACATGGTTTGATATTGATTCATGGAGAGTACAGTTTTTAAAACTTATTACTGGGAAAAATTACCTTAAGCCTTTTGCTGTCCTAGAGTAGATATTTTCTTTTTAGCATTATCATTTCGGTTGTTGTACTTCAAAGTTGTTATGTCCTTGAAGCAATGTGCCAGAATGTCAATTTTAAAAATCTTTCTAAAGCCAACAGAGATTTAACTCTTCAAATCATTTCTGAGAGCCTACATAATCCCCCTTAAGTCTCCTAGTCTTCCATTTCAAATAGTTCCATCAGCATTTTTAACTTTATATTGATCTGGTAAACTAACTGGAAAAGAAATGGTGTAGTAATGTGAAGGCTGAGTGAGGCAGAGCGGGTACTCGGTATTAATAGACACTCAGAGCAACATAGGAACTGCTTGAAAACATCAAGATTTAAATGAGTCAAGTCAATGCTTGTGCATGTTCTTGATCTCTAAGACTGGACACACACATTAGTTTCCTTTTCTTAATTCCAGTCATAGTTTTAACACTTTAAACCCCCATTTGTGCAGCTATTTTAGAAATACAGGAGAGAGGGTAAGGTGAGATGAGAGTTGATTTGGCTTTAAAGTATATAGAAATGAGGTGATGCCCAGGAGCCTTCAAAGCCACCATGCCAAGAAATACCAGTGCTTATTATATAGTGAGATTTTGGAAGAGAATAATAATAATATCCTCCTCTGGTCTTACTGTGTGAGTGTTCACAGTCCTGTATACTTTATCATATCCTAGTGAATTTTTGTCTTTTACTTTCCAATGTTTTTACTTGGAGAATTATAGGCACATTCTAGATCAAAAAACTCAATAGCTATGTGCATATGATCATACAGAAATACGATTTATTGAAATGAACTACAAGAAATGGAGATAAGACTTTGGTTTTTGCTGTTTGCCTTTTGATTTTTGCCTTTTGTCTTTTTGATGTTTGTCTGTTTTCTCCTTTGCCACCACTAGTGATTTCTGTACCTTTTGTCTGGTATTTATGTTATCTATTTAGGGGAGGGAGAGGGGCACTGAAATGGTGGGACACAGGGTGAACAAATGTATTGGTGATACTCACTAGATGCTATGTTGAAAATTAACTATAAAAATTGTGGGAGTGGACTGGGAGTTTGGCGTAGTGGTAGAGTTCTTGACTAGCATACATGAAGACCCGGCTTCGATTCCTTGGTACCATATACTTAAAAGCCAGGAGTGGTGCTGAGGCTCAAGTGGTAGAGTTCTAGCTTTGAGAAAGTCCAGGGACAGTCCTCAGGCCCTGAGCTTAAGCCCAGGACTGGCAAAAAAATTGTGGGAGAGTTGGTTACCTCATATTGTAACGGTATTTTACCTTTTATCTGATATATTGTATATGTTTACTTGGTTATTTGAAATAGGATAGGGAAGGGGGGGAAACAAAGACGGGGGGATGAGTGGTGGGTGGGGGGGAGGTTAATAGGTACCAAGACATGTGAAAGGGTATTAATGTATGTGAATTAATGCACCTTCTATCTGGCAAATATCATGTAACCCTTTTATTAATTACAATAAAAATAAATAAATAAAATAAAACAGTTTGATTGATATTAAATTTTTGCTTAAAATCTTACCTTTTGTTTTACTTAGCCATAAAAATCATCTCACCAGAAGTATTACAGTTTTATAAACCGTGGCATTCTTTCAATCCACACATATTTTAAAATGGTGATCTATGTTCATAATCATGTTTGAAACTTAGTTATAGATTATTTCTTTGTTGGAAATAGCTCCTATAAATTAGTATTCTACCTCTTATGTGTTTTTAATTAAGATTTTACATATGAATTTTTCTACATTTGTTTTAAATGTTTGATAATACAACCTTTTTAAGGTTTACAACTCCCAGCTCACAGACTACAAAGTGTTTTAAATTAGTAAGAAACTGGAGAAAATATCAAAGATCTTCAGCTACAACTGCCATGTTTAGAATAGATTATTTGTTATGGTTTGTAGACTTTTCTAACTCTCAAAAGTCTCTCAAAACCGGTGAATTTCTTTGAGCTTTTTTCTTCTCTCTATCATACTTTGTGTTTGTCCTGCTGTCTTTTTAGACATAGCAAGAAGCACCTCCCAGATGCAGTCTCTCAAGCTCAGACTTCCCAGTCTCCAGAACTGTGAGACAAAAAAAAACTTCTACTGATTATGATTGACCCAGTCTGTGGTATAGCGACTGCATCACAAAACAGACTAAAAAAGAAAATTGAAAAGTGAGACTATCACTATAGCAAATAGTTGAACATGTGGAAGCAGCTTTGAAGCTGGATAAAAACCAGAAGAATTTGGAAGAGCAGGCCAGAAAACCGGTATTGTCACTAGCAAAATATTGAGGTTTGTGCTGGTGAGGATTGGGAGAAAGAAGGGTGCTGTAGAGAAAGTCTGAATCCTCTAAGAAGAGTGCTTAGGTAATTTGACAGAATGCTGATGGAAGTATAGTTAGCCAATCTATGGTGGAAATGGAGAACAATTTCCTGGAAGATGGAGTAAAACCCATCCTCTCTGCAGTCTCTCTCTGCTTTAGAGCTTTGTGGAAGAAAAATATATGATAGATGAACTTACAAAGCCAAAGAAGCAGGGTTGCCAAAGGCTTTGTGGTGTCAACCACCACTGTGTGTCCAATAGAGAACACATGCAGAGAACTGGTATAGAGTTTAGGGTCTAATGTTGCTTTCCCTGTGTGAATTTACGTGGGTCCTGTTGTCCATTTCTTTTTTGATGTATGTCCTTCCACTGTGTTTGAGAAGCACTTAACCTTAACACTTTGATTTAAAACATCCTAGCTAGACAGAATTTGCCTCAGGATGAATCATGTTTTAGGTCTAGTTATGTCTGATTTAGCTGAGAGTTTGGACCTGTGAGTTGCTGTTGAGTTGCTGTTGGAATACGTGAGGATGTTGGGAGCTATGGAGTATAGAATGGATGTATATTGTGTTTGCAGAAGACATGAATTAGACATGAACTGGGGAGGATCCAGGGCAGGATGTTCGCAGGTGGAATGACTCCTCTACACCCTTTTGGAATTTCATTGCTGTGTTGAGGTGAGACCTTTAGAAAGTCATTACATCATGACAGTGCTGCCTCATAAATGGAGTAATGTTACCGATACTAGATACAGCCTAATTTTTATCGTATTTACATACATATGTATTTACATACATATGTTGTATTTACACAAAAATACATATCAAATACTAATAAAAATGTGACTTATTGGACTGTTATCTTAAGGGCACTTCTAAAATTCACTTCTCAAAAAGGAGAGTGTTGCTAGTATGGTATATGTATTCTCAAGTTTCTCCATCTCTGCATGCCACTTGCCAACGATCAAATGTTGCTTTCTTTCAACATTTTTATGCAAAGTAGAGCCTTAACATCAGTAAAATCATGCAGAAAATACCCGTGTCCTCTTTTATGACTGTCAAAGTTTGTTTTATAAACTTGGTGACAAAGCTTAAAAGTGGATCTACCTACTCCATCTCTTAGCAACTACCCCATGATTTTATTTTCAGCTTGGATGTTAGAACTTGTACATTCCATGTGGTGATTTGGTATTTAGGTCTCTTGCTTTTATCCTTTCTCTCTCTCCTTGATCTTGGTTCTCAAATTCTTAACACCTTGGAATCTCCCCAGTGCTTTCCAGACGTAAGTCATTTTATATTTTAGTCAAGTTTGCTTGTTGTTTGCAGTGGAAATATTGATCCTCAATGAGCAAGTACTTCACCAATATAAACAGAAATCAAGCCAAGCAAGTTTCATGTTTTTGAACTATTCTTTCTGTTTTGCTGGCTAATTTTATGATACAGAAATTTAGTTTTCTTGGGTTGACTCATAATTCTACAGAAGATCCTTCTCCAGCACCTACCTACTCACTCTCCTATCTCTTCAACAGGGCAAACCCTACTTCCTTGAATAAAAGATTTCTTCCTGGTGTCTATCTTGCATGAAGGGTGTACAAGTATCATTTTATATTCTATCCAGATGCTTATGATTGTTTCTCCTTTGTTTAGAACCAAGGAACAAACTAGGAGATTGGTCTTAACTCTAAGGAGAAGGATGAGTAAACCTCTTCTGTTCTTTTTCAAGCACCCTATTTTCTGTTCTATTTCAAAACCCTATGGTTAAAATCTGCAGGTTTGCTGCATCTTTCACTACTTTGAGTAGTAAGTGACATGTCTCGGTCTCGTGATGTTGTTTCCTGTATTTTCTGCTTTTGCTAGGATGCTGGTTCTTATTTTCAAGAGTAGTGGTTCCTTGCGAAGTATTGAGAAGTTGTGGATTTTTTCCTTCTCTACCCAGGACTTGGCAGAAGGAAGCCATACATTTGTTACTTTTTAATGTATTTTCTGCTTTAGAAATGTAACTCCAATTACATTGTTCTGATTTAGTTTCTTTCCAAATATAACTGGAGTATGGCCATGGCATGTGTACCAGTTCCTCCTAGGATGTCTATTTCAACTTAATTTTTTATCCCCCTCATTCCCTTATCGGTGAAACATAGAATTCCTACCATTGCTCCTGTGGATTTGGAGCATCTGGACTCGTGGGAACAGCTAATTCCCTTCATGACCTCTTGCTTAAAACAGTTCCTTATTTAAACATTTCCTTCTATTATGCTCTTCTGTTCTGGGGTATCCAGAGTCCTTTTATTGTACTCATCATTCCTCCCATCTAAATAACTTCCTCAAAAACCTGGCTGGTATCTCTCAGCTATTAGAATTGGTCAGCATTTCCCATTTTTTAAGAAAATAAAATTATTTATGTGGTAATCTTATGTATGGATCATTATAAAATCTCATTATCTGTACCTTAAATAAGTAAAATGTATGCAGTTGTGGCAAGTGTTTCTTTCTTTGTCAATCTCCTTTCTCTTGAATTATCTTTAATTCATTTTGCGAAATTGCCTTTCTTTTACCTGGGCACTTTCCTCCCCTATTCTGAACAATGATAAATACATCCCAAATGCATGATCTTGAAAGTCAAGTTAAGCTGTGAAGACTTTTGAGTGCTGCTTTTAGAGATGAAGAGGAGGTTAAATGAGAACTTGTTAACTCTAGTTCCAGTACCCTGTTAGAATATGCAGTAGTTTGGATACAACAAACTACTTGAGTTTCTGTTTGTATTGCTATGCTATTTCTTTCCTGATTATGAGACATCTATCACTAGCTAAGAAAGCTAATTTACCACTGATACTTTCCATTTTGCTTTTGTGGTTCTGTTACTCCCAGGTAGGGAAGATTGATAGAGGAGGACAAAGGGAAACTGATATAAACAATACCAACAAGGAAAAAGACAGCTTTTCCTTTGATTTTTCTCACCTTTTGTACTCATATCATCTCTCTTTTTCTATATTCATTTAATTTTATTCTCTTTCTCCAAACTAGTTTTTAATACATTTGGTTCCAAAAATTCTCCCTTAACCCTTGCTAACCAATACTATTCAATCAAATGGGTCATAAAGACTGTCTTGATTTCCATCATAATCTCGGCTACGTTAAAATCATAACTATCCCTAAAAATTCCCCTTTACATGTTTTCTGTGCCATACAAACATCCTTGTCTTTCTTATACAAATTTATCCGAAAATAACTACTTGTAAGTAAAGTCTCATACAAGTTTGTATCTCTTTTATGATATGAATTATGTCTTGGTTGCATTAAAATTCAACAAGAGTACTATTTTGAAACATGTAAGCAGAGGAACGTCTGTTTTGTGATTCTCAAATAAATGTTCAAATTTGTCATTGGAAAATTAAGGTTAGTATAATTATATTGTAACTGGGATTGAAAGTCTATAGCAAAGAACTAGTGTTAGTGGCCTCCAATCCTAAAACTTCACTCATCTCATTATCTATTGATTCATACACAGTAGGCTTCTCATTGACACTGCTGACTTACAGGGACAGCAGTAAAAACATAACAGTAATTCAGAAGGAACCCGAGTTTTGTCAACTGAGCTACACATTTGTGTATCTTCTCCATGCTTTCTGATACGTTAAATTCTGAAGTATGGGGAACATGGTTTCAGTTACCTGACATAATAAAAATCTAAACATTACATGAGATTTAGTAGAACAGTCTAAATTCATTGGTATACTTTTATGTAAAATTGAATGGAAGCATGATTTTCTAGCAGCACGAGTATCAGCGTGGAAATTAGTTAATTCATTTCTCATGCAATAGTATAACGATGACATATATACACAATTCTAATAGCTTGCTAGAGTCAGAGGGTGAAAGGTCAAATTGTGACTGCTCCACTAATTCTCTCTGGTTGAAGTTCTCTTTATTTGCAACGCAACCATCATCTTCCTTCAGAAAGAGGAAACATGTGGCCTTCCAATGTCATTTAACCTCTCTCTGTTTGCTTACCTTGAAAATGATGTCAAAATACCCCAACTCCAGTGAGAGTCAGTGGACATTTTCCTCCTCACAGCTGCAGATGTTTTGTGTAAAGCAGTATGAGTTCTTTCAAGAATACTATAGTATAGTATAGAAATGTTTATTAGAAGTCATAGTGTGAGGTTAGTTATCCGACTCTAATCACAAGTAATAAGACCTGCATCGATGCATTGTTCCCATGTGACTTGATACTTCCGCACAGTTCTAAGTATCTCTGACCTCAGAAGGCCTTTTCAGGAAGGATTGTCATTGGGCAGAAGTTTTAAATGTTTCAGAGGGAATACAATTGGAAAAGGTTTTGCTTGTTTTCTATTTGGCAGCTCTAGGATTTGCTTGCTAGGCAAACATTATTGCTGAACTTCTAGCCCTGGGAAGATTGTGAATCCTGCTCGGCCTGGTCTCTTTAGCCCTTTTGCTTTGTTATATTTAGGAGGCATTCTTATAGGAAATAACATTTTCTTTCTTATATTTAAATAACACAAATGTAAAACTGCCAGAAAATACTAATAGTTCTATTTTTTTCTGGGAGTTTGAAGTCCTTTATAATAGTTTTAGGAAGAAGATAGCTCTATTCCCAGATAACAGTTGTGAAGAAAACAGACGTGCTCTCACGTATGGAATGACTTGCGTGTGAGTTGTGGAGAGCGTATCAGAAGGAGCCTCTTCCTCACCTGGACGAGGTCTAGCCCAGTGGCCGTGGCCAGCAGTGCAGTGCAGTGCACACATCCCACTGGCCTTATGATCACCGGGTCTGAGTTGATTTGGGGTTTTCTCACTTGGCATATTACCATTGTTTTTGTGTATATTTAGTTGTAAGTTAGGGGAGTAGTGAGCCTTCTTTAGTTTCTTTCAGGAATTTTTTTCCCTTAAACTCAATGTATGTTTTAGGTGATGCTGAACCTACCTTTGGAATTCAGAGTTGGGCTCAGGGCCTTGTAACAGTCAGAGTGCATCAGCATGCAATTGTCTCTATGCGTTTATATGCAATTACTGGAAAAACATACTAGGCTGGGAAATCTGGAGTACTGGTTAAAGGCTTATTAAAGAATTTGCTTCCAAATAAGGTTATCATCATGAAAATATTTAAATATCCTTGGCAAACAGAAACTCTGCATGTTTACTTGAAATATCACCTCTGCCTAGTAATATGAGGGAGAGAATGAGCAGGTGGGGTGTGGACACCTGAAAAACCAAAACACTCCCCTACAATTTCAGTTGTATAAATGATAAATATACACAAATACTAAAGTAAAACACATAATAACAATGTGAAAATACTCTCTATAATACTTTAGTTTGTAAAAAAAATACTGAACGACACAGCGTAAGGTAAGAGTACACATTGACTTATGGAAATTTTGTGAGTATAAACATTTGCTGTGGTGTATGGCACTGAAGTGTTGAGGAAAATTGACTTGTATGAAATTTGTCTGAGTCAGTCTAAATCAGTAGCTGGACTTCGCTGTTACTATCTAGTGTTTGAGGGTAGCAATTGTGACAGTAGGTAACAACCTTCTACTAAATATTTTCTTTCAAAATGTTGCCACTCATTCAGTGAAAATTTACCGAGATGAATGTGTGGAGTGTACTCCTATCTGTTTATCTGACTAAGTATGTTTCTGTATATTCTTCTTTGTGATATCACAGAGGTTCCTACCTAATGCTAGACTTCCCCTTTATAATATCAGTATCAAGAATCTGTGTAGGAACACCTTGTAATTTGTAAGTAACATATATAAATAATAAATAAAACATGTGAATAACACCAAAGCTAAATATTTTGGATCACATATGATTAAATGTTTCTGCCAATATCTTTGAGAATAGGAACTGCAAAATACATACTAATTTCTTTGAGTTCAGCCTTTGGTAATTTTTCTTCACCCTTGTCATTGCCAGAAAATTCTGGATGTGAAATACCCTTAGTTTAATTTTACGTAGCTCTGTACCAAAAGGAACTCGATCATACTTCCTGTATTATTTTAGTTAACATTCTGCTCAAAGTGGCTACCCCTGGGTAAACAGAACAGCTTGAAAACTGCTACCCTAAACTGCTGGGTTATCTCACCCTTCACACCTTTGCAGACACCTGAGTGGAGAGGTCATACAGCTTCTCAGCTATGTCAGTCCTGATGACCCCTGGCATGCAGAATCCAGCTCCACAAATGGCCTTAAAATTACATTTTTGAGCATCTTATAATAGAACTGTTAACATATTAACAATCTGTTAGCAGTCTGGATTGTCATGAGCAAGAACCCACGTACAGTATGATCCATCATATATTTTTGGTCCCACCAGGAAAGTACAACATTTATTTTCATAAACTAAGGCAATATAAAAAGCAAGTTGAGATGCACCAAATGGAGTACTGAGAAACAATAAAATGTTGTTGACTCTTTAGAGGACAGAGGACAGCCAGGAGACAGGAAACTTGTTCTTTTATACAACAAGGCAAGCTATTCTCTTGTCACTCTGGGAGAGTCTGAATTACTTCATTTGATTTTTTCCTTAACCAGGGGTTGGTTGTTTCTGTAATTTATAATTCACAAGTATTGTTTCTTAGCTAACTGAGAAACATTGAGCTACTTTGATTCTCTTTTGGGGATAGAGAACTATGAATCTACACTTACAATGTGCAATTCTTGAAAGAAATTTTCAGTTGGAAAAGAATGAATGTCTATATAACAAAGGAAAATGGAACAGTCCTTGTAGAAAATAACTTTTCTTACCTTAACTTTGGGAACTCATAATTTGCAAGGACGGAAGCTAAGAATCTTATTGCACATAGTATGCATTAATCTTATCGAAGTGAATTTTACATTTAATCTTTGGATTTCAGAATTTTTCTTTCAGTCTTGGTGTTTTCATGTGGAAACACTGGCTTGAAGTCATTGAATAGACTTTATTTTTGCATAAACACTGCATATTTTGACTTTTTCCCAAGCCCCCAAATCATGGAATTCTGCAAACTAGTCTTCACAGTGGGAAGGGCTTCCTGCCACCTGGCTCCCTGGGGAGACAAGACTCCTTCATGTAAGGGGGGGGGGATTACAACTGTAGAGGATTCCTGCGCTGTTAATCCAGTTTTCTGTCTTATTCACAGTTTTTTAGCAAAAAAAACAATATCAAATCAGCTACTCTTCACTTTCTTCTGGAAAGTGTCCCTTTTTGCCGACATCATTAACATTGACATGTCCACATAAGCATACTCGTCCTTTTTGTTATTCTCCCTCCTTGCCATCCCAAACCCTTCCCTGCCATCCCAAACCAATCACAGAAAGCCACATTTTTCATGTACATACATGTGCATAGAGTATTCTGACACTTTTAATTTTATCTTAATGATCTTAATGAGGTATTTTAACCTCGTTCAGGTTGACCCATTTATTTGGTTCTTAAGTTATAAAGTAGTAATTGAATGTCTGCCAGGTGCCAAACAACTATTTCAGAGATTCAGAAGTGAACAGACACAGATAAAAGGAGATTCCTGCCCTCATGAAAACAAAAATTAAAAGATGAATGTGGTATACATATTTATAGATAGACATAGGTATGTTCATAATCAAATAAGTTACCTAGGTTATAGACCAACAGGTGAAAAAGAGAGCATAGGGAATTTTTAAAAGGATGAATCAGGAAAGGTTTCAGCAAACAATGTCACATTTGATGAAACGCCAAGCTGTTGTCAGGAATGGAATTGTTACAAGGATATCAAATACTTTGAGTGTGAATGTTCCCAGCAGAGGAAATGGTAGACTCAAAATGCTTTAGGTCTATTTCAAGACAGTGAAGTTGTCAATACTGCTAGAGTACAGTGACTCAGAGAAGAAACAAAAAGAGATAAGGTGTCAGTCAGTTGGTCACTGCTGTGACAAGTACCTGAGACAAACAATTTGAATGGAAGAAGGCTGGACTTTTCACTTACAGTTTGGGAGGTAACAAAAAAGATTTTACAGTTCTTTTCCTAACATGATCTTTTTCTTTACTGCATCATTGTAGAGGATAATGTATTTGAGTTGAGTGTTTTTTCAGATGTAGAATTGGCCTAATTTTTGATTTTCATTTTCACTCCTTTCTTCAGTCTTTTTGGCCTCCAGTCATTGCCTATGATCTCCCCTTTCCTGAGAACTTGGCTTAAGTTCTACTCAGTGATTTCCTCCATTTTGAAATCCTCCCAGTGAGTTCTGGTTCACTCTTTCAAAGTCTACACTTTGTTCTCTTCTGAGGTTCTCACAAGCAGGTTTGATTCTTTCTCCCTCAGGTCTGGCATAACCTTTCTATTGATCTTCTGTTACCTAAAATTTAATGTCTTCATGTACTCCTATTGAAGTTACATTCATGTTCATGTCTTTCGCATTATAAATAGAAATTCCCAGGGGAAGGGGCAGTTCCTGATAATTTGCCTTCCATCTTTCGTGTACATTAAAACCATCTTTTACAGATAGTAAACACTAAAAATTCAGCTATAGAAAGGAAATTATTTTTAAACAGTTGGAAAACATAATGACTGCTCTCCTGAGGATCCCTGCAGTTATAAAGAAGAGTCATACTGTTATCAGCAATTCCCTTGGTAACTTTCTCAAGTTGAGGGAACTGAGGGAAAATCTCAGAACCTGATGCTATAATGAGGGACATAGTATTTTGGAATTTTCTGTCTTTTACCTTCCCAGGACCACATCCATCTACTTTGATGTTGCACTAAGCAGTCAGAGATTTTGGCAGCTTCATGTGTATCATGCAAATATCTTTTTATCCAATCATATGAGAATCTGATGATTACAGGGTATGAAACCTGGAACATTTATCAAGTGTTGCCATAACCCTAATTAGAAATGTTCATAGGGGTATAGAGAGAGGCATTCTGGAAACTAAGATATTCATCCACTTCCTCTGCCAAATGCTAGTCATATTCTTGGTATGTATTCAAAAAACAAGTACTTCAGAATTTGATAGAGTACTTATATGCTAGCATGAAAACAAAGCATTGATAATGGTTTTAACAATATTTGTTTTTATTAACTAATTGTAGGAAGAAGTTTCAATCCCCAAAGTTAGCTTATGAATTCAGTGTGTTAGTCAGTGTTTTCCTGATAAATGTTTTAAGAAAGGGGGTTGTGTTGAGATGAGAGAGAGACAAAGAGAGACATCAGAAGCAAGGTTTACTTGGGTTTGTCTTATGTATGTATGTGTGTATGTAAATGAGAACTTGTAAAACTAATATGTTCTAAAATGGTTAAAAATAACCCTAAAATTCCAGAATAATGTTACTAATAGAATGTAGATTGACAGTATTCATAATTACTGGGGTCCAGTATAACAGTAATACATGAGGCTTGCACAATTGATTTTTATTAATAAAATAATGTAAATTTACAGTTACTATGAAAATTATCATTGTATGTCATTCTATTTTCATTTGAAAAAATTTAAGACACATTAGAGACATGCTATGATGATGGACAGAGGTGGCACTAAGGCTCATGGAATCAGCAGAAGTAGGCGAGAATGACAGAGCTCAGCGATTCCTGAGCTCTGGGGCCCTAGAGGCCTGAGTGGGTAGTGGCAATTTCCCCACAAAAGTACTCTGAGCACAAAATCAGAAGTGCTTTGCAACTCAGTCCTATCAGATTTCAAGACGAATACATATTTTTGACCAAATGGCATTTACTTTAAAATAAATAGGGAACTGGTGGCATTTGAAAAAAAGAGCAGCCATTGCTCTTTATGCCAGACATAATAGTTATTTAATGCTGACCTCATGGAGACAGACAAGTGTAGGGAGAGCAGTTTTTATTTTGAGTGATCCAGAGTGCATGTGTGCGTGTCAGATGGGACTTGAACTGTGGAGGCTCTGTGTGGCCGCCAATCTGAAAACACAGTGACCTGAACTGGCCACATCAGTAATGGTTTCCCCGTGATTCACACATTGCTGCTGGAATTCTTCTTTTTTTTTCTGTCAACACCAGGACGACTTGGTGTAGCGATTATTATTTGCATCCCTCACACACATATTCTTTCTGCACTATATTATGGTTTGGGTGGGAAAAAAAAAGAAGAAAATAAAGATTGCACATCAAATAGTTGACTTCTCTGATTGAAGTTTTAAAAACTGATGGGATGATTCATGAACTTTGTCCCTGAAAACAGAAGCAAACAACACTCTCCAGCTGGAGTTGATAGACTATCTATGCTGTTCTGCTCTTAGATTTCTACGCCATGGCTCATCCACCCCTTCATCACAGTCTCTTAGGTGTGTTACCTTTTCCTGCAGAATCTTGTTGTACTTTAGTCATCAGGGATTTCATAAGTTTGTGAAGGGTGCCTTGATATTGAAATGAAATTCTGACTGATTAAAAATAAGTATAAGCACTTTACTAAAATGTTTCTTAATGTTTTTCAAGCTGTTTGATAGGTAAATCCTCATATTTTATTATCTGCATCGCCATTAGTTGATTTTTCCTAGCATAAGTCCAACAAATGAACTCTGAAACAAATGTCTTTCACATGTCTTGGTACCCGTTTCCCTACCCCCCCACACCCCCCACCCGTCTTGGTTTTCCCCCCTTCCCTATCAAATTTCAAATATCCAAATACAAATAAATTCAATATATCAGATAACAAAGTGAGATACTATACCAATGTGAGATAACCAAGGGACAGCAAAGGAGATGAGAGACAACATAGTACATTAAGGACAACAATCACTCATTATATGGCTTTTGTTTCACCATCCTGGAGGTCCTTTCAATAAGCTTCACATTATATGTCCTTATGTATCAAGATTTTGCTCTATTGCAAATCTTTTAGACTGCGCGTATATTTTCATTATGGTCTTTTTTGTTATTTCATCAGAATTAGCAGTGCAAACTTCAATTGTTCTTAAGGGCTGAATGGACAATCTTGTTAAAAATGTTTTCTATATTTTTAATTTATTTTGGACGTTGATCAAGTCTGACCCAGATACAAGAAGTGGAGTGCTTTAGCACTCCAGGACTTGGGCATGATGGGTAGGTAACATTAATCACTTTTTGGGTCCCATCCAGTAGATAACTGTTTAGTGTTACCAGTTTCTCCAGGCTCTTAAAATATCATTTAATTATCAAATTTGCTATAATATAGGCACTTTTAGTTAGATTGTATGGAAAGTTGATTAAAAATAGGGTTAATTCACTAAGCCTGAGCGCAACCCATCACTTCCATTTCCAACTGGAACCAAGTATAGATAGAAGAAAATTACAAATTAGTGAGTTATGTTATTACTAATCACGTGGGTAATATTGAAAGTAGAAAACAAAAGAAAGCTATCATGGTTAGATTCATTTTGGCTTATATTTTTCCTTGGTTACTCCAAAAGGGTGCTAAGCTTTCCTTGGTGCTTTCGAGTGTTAATCCTGTACTTGTGACTGAAACCTTATTGGAAACAGTCATAGCAGATGCAGTTAGCATGAGATGATTACCAATGACTGTGAGCCATCAATCTAAGGACTGGATATCCTTTTAGAGAAGGGAGAAGGACAGATGGACATAGGAATCCTGAGGGAAGAGAAGCATATAAAGATGGACACAGAAATGAGTGAGGAAGCTCCAAGGAGGATTGCCAGGTAGATATACCAAAAAATGTGTTTCCAGGCCTCTTAGACACACACACACACACACACACACACACACACACACACAGACTTATATTTAGGTAGTGAAGTACTGATACACACTGTGAAAGAAAGAATGGACACTACGGATTAATATTCACCCTGTGCTAGTAGGCAGGAAGTTTAGACTTTTCTTTGGTGCAAAATTTAAGCTTCAGTGTGAATGATGAAAAGTAGTGACACCAAAGAATGGCAGAATTGTGATTCTGCTTTCTGGGCTGAGAGATAATATTCATAGCATTAAGTATAAAGTTTGAACTTTTTCACACTCTGAACTTGGGAGTTGAAGTGTGCTCAACATGTGCATAATAGGACATGGCAGGAGAAGGAACGTGAGTGAAGGAGGTGAGTTTATGCTTAGTTGCTCAGAAAATGCCAAATACTGTCTGGACTTACATGCTACATTCTGCTTCATGACAGCCTTCACTTTTATTCAGGAGAGAAAAGTGAATCTTATAAAGCCAGGCTTCTATTCCAGGACTATAGATCCACAGAATCAACAAGTAGGGGAGGTAGGAAAGGAAACCCAAGGTATACAATACCAGATATTGTGCTCTGTTCATTATACTGTATTATTTCTTATCAGTAAATCACTGTTAAATAAAGGAATATGTAAGTTGGTGAAACTTGGTGAATATGAACATTTAAAACATCTTACTTTAAAATAAATTGGATATTTTATCTTGAAAACTCTTGTTTGGACAGTTATATAGATTCTCAATGGATATAGTTTTATCTTGAATTTGAAATGCCCCTTCTGTTTCCCTAAGACCTGTTCATCACAAACCAGTATTTTCAGGCCTCGGATGATCAGAAGCTCAGAGTTTAAATCTGGGTAGTTATGAGATTTTTAATCTTACCCAGTAAAGGATTTCAAATGAAGAAACTAAAATGTGTTTTAATTTGAGACAAGTTTGGTGGCATTTTATACTTCAGTGGGTTCTAAATTGCAAGACCCTTTTCACCTTCTACAACTGGTTCCTTCTGTTCACATGCCTGGAGAAACAAGTGTCATATAAAGTGATGGCAGAACCATCTGTTTCTGTCATTTTGACTGCACATCAGTTTCATTGCATATATGTAAATGCTTGAAGTTCTTTACAAAAGAACTCTGTGATATTATTGATTTTATGAGTTGTGATGTTTTTTGAGGTCTTGCTTTAAGTAGCAAGTAAGCTTTGAGTGCAGTTCATGAAGAACACCTATTTACTCATTTTAGGGATAAACCAAAGCCAGTTTCTAGAAAGATGGTGAATATCTTTTTGATGTTTGATCTCTCGAACAGGGTCAGAAAATCGTTTCAAAATTAGGTCAAACATAAGGTTACTGGTGTGAGAAAACCATCCTAAGTAGAAAGAAGAGAAACTTAGAAGAAATGGGATCCATAACGAATTGTTAATGATATCACAGTGGGAATCATAACCAAGGAGTAGAAGAGTATATGATGATGGGAATAATTCATTAGGTGAATAGAAAAGATTATAAAGAATCTTTTACCACTTGAATATTACTATACAAATGTCCACACATATGCATAGATGGTGATTTTGAAATTTAGAAGTTTAATTAGCTAGCTCAGAGACTTAAGTTTCTGTTTCCTGGTTCAGGAGAAATTTTGGCCTATTATTGGATGAAATAGAGAGCTACTGAAGATTACTGAGTAGAAGAGTTGAATGACAATGGAAAATTTTATTTGTGTAAAGAAATAAAAGAATCATTAAGATCTGAAAGTTGAGTCAGAGTGTGCCTCTGAGATAATATCAATGAAGTATTGCAAGCAGTGGTAAAGAAAATATCTAGATAGCACTATTTACTATAGCAAAGATATGGAAGCAACGCAGATGCCCCTCAGTTGATGAGTGGATCCACAAGATGTGGTATTTATACACAATGGAATTCTAGGCTGCTGTCAGAAAGACTGACATTGCCCCATCTGTAAGGATATGGAAAGACTTAGAAAAATCATATTAAGTGAAGTAAGCCAGACTCAAAGGAACATAGGCTCAATGGTTTCCCTCATTTGTCATAATCAGTAGATACCTTGGGCTCTCCTAGCAGAGATTTCCAATAGAGCAAAACCTAGATACACAAGGCCACATAGTATGACACTACATGAAAGGACCTCCAGGATATAGAAACACAAGCCATATAATGAGTGATTGTTGTCTTTAATGTACTATGTTATCTCTCATCTCTTTTGCTGTCCCTCTGCTGTCTTATATTGTTACAGTATTTCACCTTGTTATCGGATATAGTGTATATATGCTTATTTAGTTATTTGAAATCGGATAGATAAGGAAGCAGGGAAAACAAGATGAGGGGCAGGGGTGGGGAGAGGGAAATGGGGACCAAGACATGAGAAAGGGTATCAATGTTTGTGAAGTATTGCATCTTCTATCTGGTGAATATAATGTAACCCTTCTATTAATCACAATAAAAATATATGAAAAAATACCTAGTAAATGAATGTGCTAGCCTTCTAGCTCTATGGCAAAATACCTAAGAAAATCAGCTTAACGGTGGCAACATTTGTTTTGGGATATAGTTTCAGTCTGCTTTGGGGAGAAGCAGAACATCATGGTAGCAGGAATATGTGGAGGAGGAAGCCATTTATTCACGTTAAGTAGGCAGGAGAGAGAGAGAGAAGAGAAAAAGGAGAGAAGTGGAAGAAGGAGAAAGAGAATTGAAGACTGGAGAGCAGAGATAGAAGAGAAATAGGAGAGAGAAGAGAGCAGAACAAACATCATTTACAAGGACACATTTCAGGGATGCATTTAACAACCTTAAGTCCCAGCTCAAATTGGAAAGTTTTTATCCCTTCCCAATAGCTCATCAAATTATGGACACATGAGTAGGTTGATCCTTTGGTGAGAACAAAGTTTTCATGTTCCCACCACTTTGTAAAAAGCATATCAGCAGGCAATCGAATCTTTACCATATAGCTTTGGGGCAACATTTTAGATACAAGCCATAACAAAGAGGAATATATCTTAGGGGACATTAATTTCATTTTTAATCATGAGCTTGATACGCAACCAGAAATGAACAAGAGGAGCAGAGATTAAAAAAGGAATGAATATGGTCAAAATATATGTGTGTTTAGAACTGTTATAATAAAACCTCTTTGTTGTTAAGTCTGGGAGCTTAAGCTAGCATGTAAGATATGTGAAAGAAATCACCAAGTGTCCAAGTGGTAAGAGAGGAAGCAAAGGTTATTAACTTTCCAAGAGGCAAGGGACCAGATGGCATAAGAATATTGTTCATGAATAGAGTGAGTGAAGGCTGGAGTTGATGAGCATTTCAAATGCTGAAGGAATATATTACTTATGTTTCATAGTTTTTTGCAGCTAGTTGTTCAGGAAGCTGAAGTTTCTCAGGGTTTTTGCTAGGTGGTGCAGTACAATCCTTTCCAGAAGTGAGTAATACAGGTAGGGTTCTGTTTGAATACAGAACAGTTTCTGCAAAACAAAGGAAAAGAGCCTTCCTGACAGGTGGTTCCTCAAAAGACTTAACCTAGAGCTCCCCTATGACCCAGCAATTCCACTAGTTGGCATTTACCCTGTTGTCCAGAAACAAGGACATACCACATCCACTATCACAATGACGTTCATTGCAGCACTATTTACCATAGCAAAGATATGGAACCAACCCAGATGCCCCGCAGTTAATGAGTGGATCAACAAGATGTGGTATTTATACACAATGGAATTCTATGCTGCTGTCAGAAAGAACGACATCGCCCCATTTGTTAGGAAATGGAAAGACTTAGAATAAAATCATTTTAAGTGAAATAAGCCAGACTCAAAGGAACATAGGCTCAATGGTTTCCCTCATTTGTCATAATCAGTAGAAACCTTAGGCTCTCCTAGCAGAGATTTCCAATAGAGCAAAACCTAGATACATAAGGCCATATAGTATGATGCTAAATGAAAGGTCCTCCAGGATATAGAAACAACAGCCATATAATGAGTGATTGTTGTCCTTAATGTACTATGTTTTCTCTCATCTCTTTTGCTATCCCTTGGTTACCTCGAATTGTTACAGTATTTTACCTTGTTATCTGATATATTGTATATATGTTTATTTGGTTATTTGAAATTGGATAGGGAAGGGGTGAAAACAAGATGAGGGTCGGGGGTCGGAGGAGGGAAATGGGGACCAAGACATGATAAAGGGTATCAATGTTTGTGAAGTAAAGCATCTTCTATCTGGTGAATATAATGTAACCTTTCTATTAATTACAATAAAATATATTAAAATGATTCTGAGCTGGAGAATGTGCTGCTGAAGAATTTCGAGGAAGTCCTCCCAGGAGAAGATAGTCAGTGCGCCATGCCTTGGGAGTAAGACTGAGTTATAAGAACAGAGCATATGCATGACACTCTGGAGACCATGAAAATCACAGGTGGTGTTGTTGAGTTTGAATAAATAGCATGAATTAAAGGTAGAATGATTTCCTGATATGAATGGATTTCTCATGTGGAGTTGAATGTTACTGTTGTTGAATGAAGGAACAGGAATCAAGACACTTATTTTGCAGTAGTCACATTCTGATTTCCTGGAACTTCAGTTTCTCCTGCTTGGACCTGTGGCAAGTACTCCCTGCATTATACACTGAACACACCACTCACCATGGTTTTTAGGCTTCATGAAGTGAGGGATCTGAACAGTTCTTGAAAAAAATGCGGTATTATTTCAGATGTAGTGTAAAATTTCATGGAAACATTGAAATGTGGTCAAATTGTGAAAAAATGAGTCAGCAGTTAAAATTATGTGTCAGAGTAGCTTTTGTGAACTGGCTTTTGTGTACTGTGCACAGAGGCAGTTTCAGACTTTTAATTCCAAACTTGAAAATGGAAAATAACTGTTAAAGAAAATTTTTTTCTTTCTGCTTCAAACTGAGAGAGAGCAAGTTGTATAACTGTTGCTTTACAGAAGCAGCTGGTAGCATATGTCAGGACAATTTGCAGCTATTACCCCCTCTTACAGATCTGAGAAAACTGAATTGTTGACTAACTAATGTAGTTGCGGGTGAAAGTCACCTTTCAGTCACCCAATAACTGTGAAACAACCCTACTTTAAAAATTCATATTGCTGAGTTGCATTTGGAAAAGTGTTGTCCTCTTATAAATTATATTTTAAGATACATTAAATTTGCTTATGCAATATGTATATTTATATACATATGTCTACGAAGTATGTATTTATAGAGTAGAAGAAAAATCCATCCTCCTCTCTCCATGATGTGCTCCTTTTAACAATTGAAAGCGGTCATGAGGAAATGGGGGGATGGAGGGGAATTTGGATGAAGGTAAATGGAAAAACAGAGATATTTTGAAGGTCTTTTTCCCAGTCATTTTGTGTCTTTTGAGTTGGTAATGTGAGGCAAATATTTGTGTTGCTGATACTGTGCTATAGTCTACTCTTGTGATACAGAAGGATAAGACCTAATTTAATGTGGAAAAGAGCATGTACAGAGATAATGAAACAGATCGACATTAAAATGTAATATGTTATGTGTACTATGAACCAAGGAAGGTTTGCAGATCAATTTGCATTAGAGCAGATACTGGTTTTCATTTGAAGTGTATTTGGACATATGAGTATCATGAGTGGTTGCAGGAGTAAGGTGTACTTTTCACCTACATTTGCTGATAGTCACCCTTCAAAATGTATATGATGCCTGATATACTACAGGGGCAGTAAATATATGTATAGAGAGCAGACCAATGGAGGCAGTAAATATTGTATGTTCAGAGAGCAGACTAATGGAGGAAACAAATATATGCAAAGTCTTCAGGATCATCTTGATTTGAATTGCCAAACCCTTCTCCCACTGTGCAGTGTTTTGTTGAAGCCCCATGTGGCCTTTTACTAGAATGAGTAATCAAATCAGAACTCATCCTGGAATATTTAATTGTGGATCACTGTCAGTCCTGTATAGGGAAAAGCAGTGGATCCTGTGTGGAGATGGGAACATAATTTCCAGATAAGGAGAGGAATTTGCAATGACAAGGGCTTTTGAAGGACTGACTCCCAGGACAGAAAGAGGGACAGTGTACAAAGAACCAAACCAGAGATTATGATATAGCATCCAAGAGAAATTTTGTACACAGTGAATTTTATTTAAAATCCTTTCCCTAAGAGTGAAAAGAGAATGACTTCATGGGCTCCGTTCCAATGGGACTTCCCATGCTCAAGGCACTGGTATATTTTGAATAGAGGAGGAGGAGGAGGAAAAGTGGTCATTGGGAGGGAACAGATGATGCAGGGACTTTTGACTACAGTAAGAGTTGGTTCTAGGAGCAGAGGTAAACCATAGTAAATGTTTCCTCAGAATTGTGATGTGGCAAGTTGCTGTTCTTCAAAAGAAAAGGAAATGCCTGTGTCTGGCAGTGTGGGGAATGAATGCTAGGGAACAAACGTGCCTGTGGAAGACCTTTGGGAGTGACAGGGAAGGGTTGTTTTGACTAGAATGTTGTTGGGGAAAACAGAAGTAAGTAGGTGGTGCTGCCATTGATTCTGACTGGCTGGGATGGCTGACGTGGGGCACATGTTCAAGGGTCCTGTATTAGCAGTGGTGCATTAGATGGCCCACATGTCCATATCAAAAGAGCACAGGCAGTACTCAAGATGAACACTGGGGATCACATCAGTGCATAGGCACTACTTTAAATGGATTCAATTCCTAAGGCCATAGGTCAGAGAAGGGGAAAGTAAAGAACTCCAAATGCTGAGCGCAGTACCCTAGCAAGAAGAAGATCCTTCTAGAGTAGTAAGTTGGAGACAGTTGAAATGGCTGGTCAGAACTCTTACCTAAGTGGTTGTGGTAGCCTTTCTTGTCTCTACTGTGCACTTCAACTTCCTTCTTTCCCTCCTTACTGCAAACTTACCACCTTGTTTTTTTAATTTTATTTTTTTATTGTAATTGGTAAAAGGGTTACAGGATATTTGCCAGATAGAAGTTGCATTAATTCACATACATTGATACCCTTTCACATATCTTGGTACCCATTACCCTCCCCCCCACGCCCCCCACCCGTCTTGGTTTTCCCCCCTTCCCTATCAAATTTCAAATATCCAAATACAAATAAATTCAATATATCAGATAACAAAGTGAGATACTATACCAATGTGAGATAACCAAGGGACAGATTACGAAGGGAGCTAGGTCTGTGTTTTTTTTTTACCTTTTTTATTGTAATTAGTAAAAGAGTTACATGATATTTGCCAGATAGAAGGTGCATTAATTCACATACATTGATACCCTTTCACATGTCTTGGTACCCGTTTCCCTCCCCCCCCACACCCCCCACCCATCTTGGTTTTCCCCCCTTCCCTATTAAATTTCAAATATCCAAATACAAATAAATTCAATATATCAGATAACAAAATGAGATTCTATGCCAATGTGAGATAACCAAGGGACAGCAAAGGAGATGAGAGACAACATAGTACATTAAGGACAACAATCATTCATTATATGGCTTTTGTTTCACTATCCTGGAGGTCCTTTCAATTGGCTTCACATTATATGTCCTTATGTATCAAGATTTTGCTCTATTGCAGATCTCTGCTAGTAGAGCCCAAGGTTTCTACTGATTATGACGAATTTATTACTATTTCTTTTACATTAATTCCTAGGAGAGTGAACCCCTGGAGAAAATAAAGTATACATTCATATATAAATTACTTTTTATTGAGCCCAGGTCCTCCCTGGTAGTTCCTGAGATACTATCCCCAACTTTATCTGAGACAGTTGAATAATTATACAAACCCCTAGTGTTCTGCCTCAGTTCTTCCTATATTTAAACCTAAAGTTCATCTCTGTAAAGGTTAACTGAAGTGTTTACTTTGTCTCTTCCTACATTACTCTGTACTCACATTGCATAGTAAGTCTGCTCTTCTTGCCCTTCAGCACCACTCTGCTCTTTATTTGGGAAACTGAGTTAAGTGGCAAGACTCCACTTGTTGGAACTCCTAGAGCTGGGTTTCTGGCCTTGTATATATGTCATTCCAAATTGTTTGGAGTGGAATAAACTTGTCTTGTTGTTTCCTTAGCATTTGTGTATATAAAATATTTACTATTAAAAGAGGCCCACATTAGGATAGGTCATTTGTCAGCTTGACAAAGGAGGGGAGCAGAAAGGTTTTTGTTCTCATACTTTGCCCGCACGAGTCTTGATTATTATATTAGCTGTCTAATAGTGACAAGTGAGTCCAGCTCCCTGGTCACCTCATTAATTAATGATATCAGACACTTACGGGAAGACAGAGAAATCACTGCCCCATCATTGGTTGTCTTTCTATCAGGGGCCCAAATCAAGAAGTTTTAAATATATTAACAAGGACAGCAAGCAGGCAGTTGATATTAATTCCCCTGAAAGCAGTAATGAAGCAATCAGCTTCAAAACAAGCCAGCAGTAACCTGGTGGAACCTTAAGACAGTTGGAATCATCTAAAATTAAAGTTACTTTTTCCTCGTATGAAAGTGTGTTTTTGGAGGGTAGTGAAAGCAGGCAGAGGTTAGGCATGAGACAGATTAGGCTTCAATCTGTTATCAGTGTTTAGATTGCTTGCAAGAGAAGCTCTTTTCAGGTTGGAAATTGAGCTGTGCAAAAGCTGAGTATACCAGACAAATACCAGCTGAGTATAGCAGAACTGGTATTTGTTTGTGTAACAACTAGTGGCACAAGATGGGATTCTTTTTTTTTCATATATTTTTATTGTAATTAATAGAAGGGTTACATGATATTTGCCAGATAGATGGTGCATTAATTCCCATACATTGATACCCTTCCACATGCCTTGGTCCCCATTTCCCTCCCCTCACCCCCACCCCTCATCTTGTTTTCCCCCGTTCCCTATCCAATTTCAAATAACCAAATACAAATATATCCGATATATCAGGTAACAAAGTGAGATACTGTAACGATATGAGATAACCAAGGGACAGCAAAAGAGTTGAGAGATAACATAGTACCTTAAGAACAACAAGCATTCAGTATATGGCTTATGTTTCTATATCCTAGAGATCCTTTCATTTAGCGTCCTACTATATGGCCTTTTGTATCAAGGTTTTTTTGCTCTATTGCAAATCTCTGCTAGGAGATTCTTATGTATATTGTTCTACTTAAGCAGAGAGGAGAATCACTTATGGAAATAGCAAAGAGTTCTATTGTGGAAAAGGATAACAGCTATAGTTGGGTGTTGAACACAGGCTGAGAACATGGTGCAACATAGACTGCCGTCTCAGATACCCCACAAACAATTGGAACTTGAAATCATTGTGCCTTGATGTGTGAATAGCCAAGAGCTGAATTTCCTTTTTCTTTTGCTGTTGTCTAAAGTACTGCAAAAATTGGTGTTGGCAGGATACCCTGAAACATCATCCCAGTATGAAGATTTCAAGTGTTTAAAGCATTTGGTAGTATACATAAGTGATTGGCTCTCTCTCTATCTCAGGAAACAGCAGCTGCTTCTAAATGAAAAGTGCTGCATAATCCCATAGAAATCTCTCTGACTACACTGTATGGAGTCCCGAGACCAGTTAATGGAGACTTACATATCCTTACATGACCACCCAAGGCTTTGTAAATCCTCCTCAAGTGTTTATATAGAGAAGGGCAGTAAAGACTTGTACTTTAGTTTCCTCAGTGGCTGAAGACATAAGGACATTGAGTGTTTAAATGTCCAATGATTCCTATGAACCATGGCTGAATAGTGCTTTTGTACAGAGAGGGACTCTGAGGCAATAATGCAGGCGGACCTAAGAGGGGAGAACTCCTGAGATAATTTTTATGTAGGAAATAATGCTAGGCTTTATACAAAGACTGGTTTTGCTGGTAAAAGCAAATCTTCTTCTTGCCTAACTTGGATACCTGGACAAATCACCTTAGGCTCTTCACAGGATTTTAGGTAACTCCTATGTAATTGTATTATGTTTAGCAAACAGAAAAGTCTCCAGTCCACCTCTTTGTCTTCCAACTAGAACACATGCCCTTTAAAGATATGAATTGTGAGATACTGTAACAATATGAGATAAACAAGGGACAGCAAAGGAGATGAGAGACAACATAGTACATTAAGGACAATAATCATTCGTTATATGGCTTTTTTTTCAATATCCTGGAGGTCCTTTCAATTAACTTCATACTATATGGCCTTATGTATCACGATTTTGAAAAAAATAAAGTAATTTCACTCTTCTATCGGAAAAAAAATATAAAGATACGAATTGTAACTGCAGGCCATTCTATTACTCAGATATCTGAGATGTTATTTCAGGAAAAAAAACAAGCTTAAGAATTAGATCCAAGTAAGTAATGACAATATTCTTTTGCATATCTTTTTCTTGTTCTCTAAAAGGAGGAAGTATTACATTTAAAATATAAAAATGTATTTAAAATCATGTACAGCACTTTCTAGCCATAAGTTGTAAGCTCCTAGCTTTTATTTTACTACCTTTCCCAAGGAAAGACTGCACAGGTTCACAGCACCTTCTCCTTTAAAAATGCTTTCTGACATATACAAGTAGCAATTGTTATAAGAATTCCCAGTTCCTTATACACCTAATCCACTGTGACGCATTCCATTTGTTCTTTGTGTGCAAACTGCAGTTTTAGCTATTTCGTGCTATGAGATTGACTTATATTATTTCATTATTCTGGATTCCTGCCTTTAGATTTGCTTGAAAAAGGAATTTCCCCCTAGTTTATCATGTTTCTCCTTTCTGAATTTACTGATCTTCAGTGTCTCAGATTACTCTTAGTCTGTTCAATGTCCTCCTTGTCTTTTCCATTGTATCTGACAACCATTTATATTAACAGTGTGTGTGGGTGTATGCTGAGCATTTTTGAAGTATAATAAATTATTTCTACTTTGAGCTCCATCTAATTAGACATCCTGACTGAAATTCTGCCTGTGGTTCACTGTTGCTAAACCATGAAGAGTTTCGGCTTAAACAGTGGTCTTTATTCCATCCATCTAATGAACGTTTGTAAGTAAAGGAGTGATTTTTTTTCTGCTCATTTTACTGGTCAAAATTATCACAGCGTTGGAATAACTGGAATTTGAAGGGAATTCAGAGACCATCTGGTCCAATCCTCTCCTTTGTTCAACTACGATAAATGAGCCTCAGAGCTTGAACACGTGGTGTCTGAACTAAAACTGGAATCTAGATCTCTGGTCTCCACTTCTGGTACCTCATTGCCTACTATGATTGCTATACTTTTTTCTTAAGTGAAATAGTGTTATTGCCTAATTTTCAAAACAAAGAGATGCAGGGAATGAAATCTTGATTAATCAGGGATCTTTGGTTATCAGCAGCTGAACTTAACTCTGGCCATTTTAGAAAAAAATGTATTTTTCAGAAAGATCATTAGAGGATCACTGTGTTCCTCAACCCAGGTTGGAGTGTAAGGAAGAGAACTCAGGGTTTGGTCAGACCTCAGGAGTCTTTACATTCTAGTTGGCTGTCTGAATATCCTCATGTTTCCTGGTGATGGGAATGCATTACAGTCTCTGCTGTATTCTGTCAGTGTCATGAGCACAGTTGTAGACAAGGGCCACAAAACCTAGCAGGTGAGTTCTGGACCAGTTAAGTCTTCTGTGGTTGAGTTCTGCAAGAGTATTGGTAACA
Organism: Megascapheus bottae; assembly: GCF_031878675.1. Classification (NCBI taxonomy): domain Eukaryota; kingdom Metazoa; phylum Chordata; class Mammalia; order Rodentia; family Geomyidae; genus Megascapheus; species Megascapheus bottae. Next base: position 206,011 of record NW_028327432.1, on the reverse strand, counting down.
CTGTATTGTGTGAATGGTAAGGCTAAGATGTTACACCTCTAGTAAACCTAAAAGAATCCCACAAACAAACTAATGGTAGTGCTGTAGAAAACAAATGAACATGTCCTTGTAGAGAAATTGATTAGCAATCCTGGTTTATCAAATAGGTCAATTTATAATAGAGGGTAATTACTAAAAATTCAGAAGAGTTGGTTTAAGCCATAAGGACATTTTTCTGCCATGACCACGTGATGCAATCAAGAAACCAGACACAGTTCATGCTTGTATATGCCATATTTGCCTTGTTTGTTTGTCACCCTTAAATTGCTAGCTAATAGCTACAGAATGACTGCCATGTATTACATTTATATTCTGAAATAGCAAGCAAGACTGTGTCCAAGACATCCAAAGAACTACTACTTCCCTTTATATCCGAGGCTACATTTTTCGGTCCTGAGGCATCTGGCTTGTTTTCCCATCTATTTTATTGTAGACATATGGTCGGTGAATACCAATTAACAAGACAATGGAATTAGAAAAAAAATGACAGATTTACTCTCTGATCACCAAGAGGTGATTTTCCACAAGAAAATCACTGGCAGTTTTATACCTAATGAAATACCATCACAATTAGCCAAAAGAGAAAGGTGAGCAAGGCAGTTATGTAGGAGACCAATTTCCTTGCTCATTTGTTAGGGTGGTTTTTTTTGTGTGTGAGAGTTGGAGCATGCAGGTCCCATGAAGAACAGATATATAGACTAAAACACTGGTGAAAATTGACTATACAGGTACCCGAAAAACCCAAGAGAATTAAAAAAACATTTTTATGTGGTACATATTGAATGAGTGATTGAAATATGTGTTAACAGAAAGTATTCCCAATATATATTAATGCATCATGTATATATATATGTATATATGCATGTTGACTGTTTCATAAATGACAGTTTAAAAAATATATTCCAGGGAAACAGATAGCAATGTATACAAATGTTTACAAGAAATATGTTTATTACTTATAATTATGAAAACTGGCATAATTGCCTGGAAACAAGCAAAGGTTTATGTTTTTGAAGGCAGTGTAATGAGTTCAAGAAAATTAAATGCTTCTGTGGAATAAATCAGGTTTGCAAATAAACCAGGTTTCCTCAAGAAAAAAATAATTGCATATTACAAACTATTATTTCTGCATTCTGAAATTGCTATATGTTTATACAAAGCTTATAATTCTCTAAAAAATACTCAGATTTTGCCTAGGGTAGACCTTTATTCTAAGACTGATTTTGGATGTGGAATTTTGCAATCAGTCATCAAAACCTGTTTAAATTTTGATGTAGAATTTAGATTGAATGTAATGTTATTTGCAACTCATAGTCTTAGAAACTGAGGTCAAATAGGTGCCTGCTGATAAGTAGTACCTTCACCTCTCACTTGGAAAATCATTTACTCAACTACAAAGGCATTCCTGTTCATTCTCCTCTACTTACTATTGGTTTTCTACCCTGCAGTCAGACTGAACTTTTATATGCTCATCCAGATGGTGACGCATACACACACACTCAAACTTCCTAGAGCCTTCTATCACACTCAGTGATACCCTCAACTCCCTTTTCAGACTCATCTCTTCCTCTATTGCCTACCTCATCTTCTACAACACGTAATATGGTCACAGTGGCTTCCTTATGGGTCTTAGCCTCACCTTGCTTCTATGACTTTTGAGGACCTGTGACTATGTCTCTTCCTCTTCTTGGATAGAGGTATCTAAGATCCTGTCTGAAATCTTCAAATAGCTCATTTGCTAACCTCTCTAAAGTTTGTGTTCTGGTGCATCTTCCTGGCCAGTAAGCAGAGTTTCTTTTCTCTGTATCATTCTTTCTGTGTGGTGTGCCTGTTGTGCTTTGTATTTGGCTGTGAGTTCCACAAATGCGAGGATTTGTCTTCTTCTCTGTCGTATCCATATGAGTCACTGAGTCAGTGTTTAAACCATGTTTAATTTATATATCAATCCATAAGTCCTTTGAATAAGTGGATCACTTACCACTTAGAGCTCATGGTTTCTGACTCCAAATGACAGGCTTTTTTCATTACTGCCCAATAGAACATCTGTAGAGTCATAGATTATATAGATAGACATGTATCAATTAATCTCTGATTAGAACATGCTTATTATGATTCTTCATTATACTGAGAATATTTTATTTTCTTACATAGCTGTGCATCTGGCAAGCAAGAAATGAAGATTTATGTACCTTAAGCTTATGATAATTCTGTTTTATAAGAATACTTCAAAGGGAAGAACATTTATATTCATTAGAAAGCCTTTTTGACTTGTCCACAAAAATTCATCACAATTTATTTTTGCCTCTTCCTTAAGCATTGTGATGAATTAAAGTAGATAATTAGATAAAAAGCTATTTATAATGTATCATAGCTATTGGTAATCTCGAAGTATTCAAAGCATCATTAATAGCAAAGTGCATAAAGATGGAGTAGTTCAGTTTGCCATTTTTTATAGTAAATTATGCAACCCTTTAAAGTAAAGCAAGAACTTGGGTAATGGATGATCCTGAAGATAATGTCAAGGGACTGGTGACAGTCAGTGGCAAGGGAAGCTAGGCTTTGAAAAAAAATAATTCTGTAAAATCTGTGTACCAGTTGCTCTGTTCCATCCTCACAATAACAATGCAGACCTATCCCATCCCTGACCTGTAAATCCCTGCGTGTTACCCCCAGTCTCATGCTTCCGTCTTAACCCTCTGCCAACATGGATTCTTTCTAATTACTGTAATCTTATTCCTTAAGCATGCTATAGAAAAGAAATTGTCAGTAATATTTTGGAAAAGTCCTTTTTATCTTTCTTAATTATTTATGAAAACTTGACATCAAGAGATGAGAAAATTCCTGCTAAAAATCATCTAGCCCATAAAAGATGGGTTATGTATACACACATTTTATTATTTCTTTTGCAGTTTTTTATTGTATTTTATTGTCGGGGCAATGAGGGGTGACATTTACATTCATCAGGTAGTGGGTACATTACTTCTTGAACATTGATTCCCCTTCTCATGTTTTTGTCCCCTTTCCCTCCTCCCCCAGTTACCTTGTTTTTACCCTTTCCTTTCCTATTTCAAATAAACAGATAAATGTATATACAAATACCAAGTAACAAAGTCAGATATGGTAACTACATGAGATTAACCACGAGGGGGAAAAAAGAAAAAAGAAATAACCTTACATAGTACATTAAAACAACAATCACTAAGATAAACGTCTTGTATCCATATCCTAGAGTTCGTTAGTCTCATCCTATATGGACATATATACATAGCTCTTCTTGCAGGTTTTTTTTTAAACTGAATTTTTGTACTTGTGGTTCTTTAGGTTGTTTCTATGTCTTGGCTACTGCAAGTAGCACTTTCATTAGTATGAGAATGCTAATCTCTTCAATAATTTATTGCCCCTATTTCATACAAATACCTAGAAGAGGGATTGTTATACCATATGTTTTTATTTTTTTGAAGCGTCTCTATAGTAATATTCATAGGAACTGCAATATCTTACACTTATCTATTGCTTTCTTAGTGATATATGCCAAGGACATTTGAGTATTCTGAAATTAGTTTTTTCTTTCTAGAGCCAAACAGGAGAACTTAGAGAGACCCAGAGGGAAAAGCAAGTCAGGCACAAATGTGATGGTGTTCGTACTATCACTGAGAGCACAATTACCAAACATGAGAGGGGAAAATGTCTTTGTTGGGTATTTTAAATCAGATTGTACTCTGTGAGTCAGGGGAGTGAATTTGGCCTACAGGTGTATTTGTTTGGTCAGCACAGTGTTCAATAAGCATTTTTGGAACCATTTATAAGTATCTAGTTGTATGAAACTTTAACATAAATTCCAAGTTTATTGATTGTTTATTTTTTTTTGAAAATCAAATACCTGGCATAACAGTTCTGCCAATGTCATTACTTGACATTGAAGCTGAAACTAGGCCATTATTTTTTTGTGTTGGGTACACGCTTTTCAGTTTATCATTGTCTCCATGTATCTTGACCAATCCATTTATATTACCTGAGAGACATATAGATGAATTTGAGCTGTGGCATCTGATAAAGAGGATGGTGAGATGTTCTCTTGAGATGGTCTGATGCTACAATTAAAAAATTCTTGAATTTTTACATTTCCATATTCTCTAGACAAGCCTTGTCTATACTCTGCTCTGTAGAATAATGTTTTGCTAAGATAATAATACAGTAAGGACTTCGGGATCAAATAGGTTTAGAAGTACTAAGTAGTGTGTTCCAATTTGGAAACTTATTATCATATTCACAAATTAAGGCTCTGAGAAGATAGACAATTATGTGCCTGTTGAACTCAGATGAAGTCAGTGTTTCCTGTACTTATTTCATGTGCAAGTCTACACTTGTATCTTAGTATGTTGGTAGACAAATACATAGGTATTTAAGTATTACTACATAAAGCATGGTCATGTCCTAGGATAATTATCTTTGTAGAAAAAATTGGGAGAGATACTGATAGAGAAAGCAGAGTAACCAAAGTAATGAGTTTTCTGGAAACAGAAATCCTCACATTTTAATTTTGTTGCTCTGAAATCATGATATCAGTCTCCACTTATGGTGATTTTACTTATCTATCAGAATTTAAAACTATATTTTCCTTAAGATATAAAATTAAATGGCTCTGATTTTTGATATTTTTCATGTATAGTTTTAGTTCCAGATGCACTAAGACTGTCAGTTACTTGTTAATCCCCATGTGGGTATTTCATTAGTGGTAGTCAAATCATCCCTGATAGCTTAAGGCTGATGGACAGATTTACATGTGTACGAGACTTAGGGACCCCAGGTTTTTGTTTTCATCATTTTCTCTTCAGTTCAGTGACTCAGTAAAGTTCAATGTTAAGTTCAACATAATATTTCATTTGCTTTAGAATCATATCATCTGGGTGAATCTAGTTAATACAAGGGACACTAATTTTAACAGAGGAACTCTCACAGGAAGGTAAAAATGGATGAATGTGGTAAAGTGAAGAGACACACTCTAATCCTGGTCTAAGACACACCATAATCCAAATACCAGACATTATCTTCATTAATTTTTTTTGGATTGGGGGATATCATTTAACTGAGATAGTATTTATCCTCTACCCAATATCACGTGAACCTAAGTCAAGGGAAACAAAGTTTGAAGTAAGAATTTCTCATTTCCATTTATTTTGGTTTGTAGAAACTCTATAAAGAGCATTTAGCCACTGTTTTTTTCCCTAGTTGATGTAGTTGTGCAATTCCAGAGATTAAAAGCTCATCTGTATATTTATAGTATTGTTAGAGATAAAATATATGCTGTTGTGCTTCTTGTCTTTTTAAAAGGACCCTTAAAAAAGAGGTTTTATTTGCTTTGCGTTATTGACTGATAAGTAAGCAGTTGTTTTGTTTCTAGGATTTTATCTACTGGCAACCTTACTGTCTGCTTTCCATTTAATTTTATTTGCTGTTATGGCCCACTACATAATTAACTCTGCATTGTAGAAAATTTAAAAGCTAAAGAAAGCCATTTGAGAGCACTGTTGAATAGTTTTCTTATTTATAAAAGCATGATCTACGTCAAGGTTTACCATAGACAATTAAAATGTGAGAACCACTGGTGTGTTTGTGTCTTGATGAAAAGTATTACTGTGAAAAACCCAAAATTGTCTCTTGAGAGTTTGAGAAATCAAGACAGTATAAAACACAAAACAAATAAATAAACAATACACAAATTGTTGTATTTCTTATTCACTTATATAAAAATATAAAATATATTATGATAATTTGCATATACACTCCATTCCTAGTAGAGACTGATTTGCAGCTATACATTAGATTTAATTTGTGAACCATTAAGTTCTGCCAGAGTGTCTTCTCATACTAAGTTCTCTTTCCAGGCAATCTCCGGCATGTCCAGCATTTTACTTTCCAAGTCTGTGTGAATATTCCCAATTCCTTTCTGCAGACAGTACCCTCCTTGCAGGAATAGACTTTCTATTCTGCATGCTTACACATCAGACTCAAAGGAACTTAGGCTCAATGTTTTCCCTCATTCGTCAGAATCAGTAGAAACCTTGGGCTCTACTAGCAGAGATCTGCAATAGAGCAAAATCTTGACACATAAGGTCATATAATGTGAAGCTAATTGAAAGGACCTCCAGGATATTGAAACAAAAGCCATATAACGAATGATTGTTGTCCTTAATGTACTATGTTGTCTCTCATCTCCTTTGCTGTCCCTTGGTTATCTCATATTGTTATAGTATTTCACTTTGTTATCTGATATATTGAATTTATTTGTATTTGATTATTTGAAATTTGATAGGGAAGGGGGGAAACCAAGATGGGTGGGGGGTGTGCGGGGGATTGTCATGGGTACCAAGACATGTGAAAGGGTATCAATGTATGTGAATTAATGCACCTTCTGTCTGGCAAATATCATGTAACCCTTTTACTAATTACAATAAAAAAAGGAAAAAAAATTAAACTTTTATTTTTTTTAAAATTTTATGGTCAGGATAATGTATAGAGGGCTTACAGTTACATTTGTCAGATAGTAGGTACATTAGTTCTCAGACATTGATACCCCTTCTCATGTTTTTGTCCCCCATTTCTTTCCCCCACTGCCTCCCAATCTTCTTTTTTTCCTCCTTTCCCTTCCCTATTTCAAATAAACATATATACAATATACCTGGTAACAAAGTCAGATACGGTAACAACATGAGATTAATCACATGGGCAAAAAAAAGAAAAGAGAAATAAGATAGGACATTAAGAACAACAACCACACAGGATAAACTTTTTGTTTCCATTTCCTAGAGTTCATTTTATTTGGTCTCATTCTATATGACCTTATGTACATAGGTTTTGAGGGCTTTCTTAAGGCTAGTGCTCTACCACTTGAGGCACAGCCCCACTTCTGGCTTTTTCTATGTGTGTGTTACCAAGGAGTGGAACCCAGGTCTTTGTGCATGCTAGGGAAGCACTCTACCCCTAGGCCAAACTCACGGCCCTGCTTTAGATATTTGTTTTTAGTTTATTTATTTTATTTTGCTTTAATTATTTTTTTCAAGTAGTCTTGCATTTTTGCTAAGTCAAAGACTATAATCCTTCTACTTAATGCTTATGGCAGAGCTAGTCATCACACCAAGGTATTGGGTGAGCTGGGGCCTTATTAACTTTTTGACTGGGCTAGCCTGGAACTACATCTTCCTGATCTCCACATCTGAGCAGCTAAGAGTACAGACAAGAGCCACTGTGCTTAGCATGTAGTCTAATTTCATGAAAAAAATTAGGCCTGATTAGACTTGGCTATACTGTTTAGGTGCTGAAAATATGTAAGTTGTGTCTGGATAGAAAATTCTTAGTCACAATTTTCTTTAAAAATTACTAATTTCTATAATTCATTCACTTGAATTTACCTTCTGATGTAATTTTTCTCATTGTGGTGGCTTATTGCCTATCCAGGGTGCTATGTTAAACATTACATAGCTGGACTTATAACTGTTAAAGTATGTGCCAACAGGATATTGATAGTTTGTGGAGTGAAATGAGATGTTAGGAGAATGGTCTATGCAGATAGCTCTCAGAGAATAAGTACATATTGTATTTCAAATGCCTTGATCAGTGTAGATGGATGCACATGTATTATGTGAAATGATTATTGTATGAAATTATTTTCATCTATTCATAGAGAACAGTGGGCAATGGAGTTATGCCACTCACAGCCAACAATGACAGAGTCTGGATATTAACTCTAGGTCAGCCACTGGGAGGCTACACTATCCAAAAAAATGGGAAATTTCTAGATGCATAAGGAATTAGGATTCATTGGTTATCTAGTTCTCTACTTATGCAATGAAATACTTTGTATTTTATACAATATTGTCAAATTCTCTTTTTGTGGTGTCTCCTATCATATACTACATCTTTTCTGTATATGTACTATACCCACTTAAAAGCTTTGATATTGTTTGTCTTTGATGATTGTAATTGGTTTCTGAGAGATCGCTGGAATGATGGAATAAATGTGAAGTTTTCAGGCTCTCTTTTTCTTTTGGCAGCAGATTGGTTGAAATGAGACAGCATTACTTTATTAATAAAAATTTGATTGTAATTAGGACAGGAGCTAGGCCATGTTAAAATGAAAAATAGCTTTTGGTATGCAAATGTTTGCTGCCTTCGGAAAATTAATCACATTCCTATGGTTTCTGGGGAATATTTAAATGACTTAAGGCAGTAGTCTTCAAGGACCTTAGAAGTCTTCAAATAATTAGTTAAAAAGGGTAGCATTAAAGTAGCTGAGTAGGCCCACTGTGAGCCTTTGGTTTGAGCCCTTCATTTTACAGATTTGAAAACAGACACACAGAAAATTGTCTTGTTCCACAAGTTCCAGGGAGATTTGAACCCAGGTCAGATAGGTTTTTACTTTGGGGCCTTCCAGATCACATGGCCATAAAATATACCAGGAATACTTGCAAATCTGGTACCTAGATTTTACAAATAAACCAGCTGTGTAGTTATTCTAGGATCACTCCTTACTTTAATTATTAGCTAGCATTTATTTTCATCACTTCTCCTTTCTTATTGGCCTGTGTATGAAAACATGATTTTCTTACTGTCACTGTATGATAGGAAAAGAATCAAGATTGTATTGTGTTTTAGGCCCGTTGCTTCAAGCTAGAAATCCAACGGTTAGGTCTTGAGCTACACGAGGAAAGAAAAACCAAAGGATGAATACTATTGAGTTGTAGGGTAAAATGGAACCCAGCAAACCCAGAGGAGGCTAAGGAAGTACAGCGTTCATATTTTAGCAAGTCTGGCAGCCATCCATCTCCGGAGAGAAGATTGTGAGGGACCTGTACCTTATGCAGAGGGTGAGAAACATGAAATGAGCAGGTGGCACCTCTGTGATATAATCCTGACGACCTTGTGTCTTCTGGAAAATTACTCCAACTTTGCAGGCAAGTGGCACCAATGCAAAACATGAGATTTGGATTAGGAGGTCTTTGTAAAGATTTCTTTCTGCTCTGAAATTCAGGTTTTGTCCTTTTTTGAAGCATTACAATAATACAAGTTTACTCTGGCTTGCCATCAGCACTGACATTTTTGTTCTATCCTTGAGGTTTTGGAAGTTTAATAATGCTGAAATTTGTGGCCAAATGATGCAGTTTTTGAGGTAATTTGTAGAAGCACAGACCTTTTCTCATTTCTCAGTACAGTCCAGTCAGGCAGATTTTTCATCTTTAAAGATTTCTGTATCTGTTGCTTTTATTTTGAGTTTTTTCAGACATCACTTAAGTTATTTAAAGGAAGAATTTTTTAAATAGATAATTGCTAAATTTGCAAATTTATGGAATGCATATCACTGTTAAACTGAAGAAGACTAATTAGAATCTAAGTTGGAACAATAGCTGTGTCTGCTCAATTTCTGATTATTTTGAAGTTTGAAGCTGTGCTTTATTTAAATTAAACTTCTTTTGTGTTTCTTCTTCTTCATTTTAAGATTGATAGGCTAGGAAACCTAACCATTTCAACCAAGTCCCACTGAAGTGATTAATTTGAGTATTGCTTTTTCTCATCCAAATTAAATTAATACAGAAGAAGAAATGCATCACTTTTTATCTGATTACATTTAATTGGTTCCACTTTAATAAGCAAACATTTCTTTAATATAGTTTTTGAGTTTATTACAGTGTGCAATTGTGCACTTCGGTTCCTGTATTAGCTTGTCACTTTAGGGCATGGCTGCTTTGTGCTAGTCTAACACTTTGTCTTTCAGGGTTGGATTGTAAGTTACCTCATGTGTGTATTCTTGGGCAGAGGGTGCATGGGCGCACTGTGTAGATTACGATTTTATTTTATTTTTCCTTCACTTTTTTATTGGCCTCATGTAGCAGTACAAAGAGGTTTTCATTTTGATCTGTCCGTACAGACCTAGAATGTGCAAAACACTTTTCCTAACCAGACAGTTTATAGGTTTTCTCTTAGTGACAAAGGGAATAATAAAGCTTAGAGCTTACAATGGTATATGTGCACTAAATGAAGAAAAATGTTTCATGGCTTATTCTTTGCATGAAATAGATGAAAGTACCTTCACACAGTCCCGGCAAACACATTTTAATACTAGGAGACAATGATACATTTATATTTCACTAGGGACTGATGTCATTCGTCCAAGCAATGCTGCTGAGTGCCCACAGATTAATGGTGAAGGGAATGTTGTGACTGTCCACTTTGACCTAGTCACCCAGTATTATATGCATGTCAGTATATTAGGTCTCACTACTTTTTCAAGAGGCAGTGTCTCATTGCCCTATTCATATGGAAATAGAAAGACTTGGAAAAAATTATATTAAATGAAGTAAGCCAGACCAAAAGAAACATAGGGTGCATGATTTTCCTCACTTGTAATAATTAAAATGTGCCTATAAATCTACATGTAAACTTTATGAATAGTAAAAGACAAAATATTATACTTTGGTCAGGACTCTAAAGCATTCATACAGGGAGACCAAAGGAGGATATTCTTAGGAGAGGATCACAAGGGCTCAGTAATTTTGTGCATATGATCATAGAGAATGTTTCTGCTTATGGAATTGAACTCCAAGAAATGAAAACAAGAGGTTTTCTTTTTATTATACTGTTTGTAGTTCTTTTTTTCTTCTGATTTTTCCCTTTTGTCTCTGTTTTTGATTTCTCTACCCTTTGTCTTGTAAGTGATTAGGGGAGAAGACGGAAAATCACAAAACTGGTAGAACAAAGGGAGACCTAATTCAGCAATGATACTCACTAGACACTATGTTTGACACTATGTTTGAAGTGAATTATATAATTAATAATCCCTTTGGATATCACCTTTAGAATTAAAAAGAAACATAAAAAAGATATAGTGTCTCATCAAAGTACAAGGCCATATAGTACTTAGTCCTTTGATATTTGCAGTTGTGAGATTATTCTGTGAACATATCAAGATAGGCTTATTGAAGGAATATTGTGTAATCATGCTTTAGAGTCAGACAGGGTCTACTTAGTGTCTGCTATATGGCTTAGGGAATGGTAGTTGAGACCGGTTCTGGATCTGCTTTTGTTTTTCTCAGTCTGAAAAATGAAGATACTGTTGTTTGTCTTTAAGTGTTGTAAGACTTAGAATGCCTAACTTCCCCAAATATGATAAGTAGACACTAAAGGCTTCTTATCTTGAAATTGGGGCACTGAGCGGTATTCTTTTTATATTTAATCAAAGTTAAGCAAGTAAAATGTATCTTGTAATAATACAGAAAAAAATGAAGTACTCCTTTGCCATCTAGGTTAAAGTAACTGATTTAAGTTTGGTACATAGATTTTCTCAATTGCACTTTTTCATGTTTTCAGGAACTAGGCTATATAGAGAGATTATTGTTCATTTTTCAAAATAGGAATATTCATTAATTTCCACCTTAGTAAACAGTGTACTTAGATATTTTTATGTTTTAATTTTTTCATAACTGTGCTATGTATATAGTATAGCATGGAACTTTGGAAAATAAGGAGATCTTCATTATTTCAAGTATGAGTTGTAATCAGATTATGCTAAATACTTCTCCATTTTGCCAAAACAAAATCAAATCCCTAAAGCCGGTGGGAGGAATTGTATAATATGCTAATGATGATAGCCAAGATATTAAGAACAGTCACATATATTTTCAGCAATGATATTAGCGTTATTGCTGTTCACTTACAGTGAGTTATGGAGAATTGAATCCAGAGAGAAGTAGATGGCTTAATCAGTATTTAGAGTGTATTAATCAAATTCTTACATATTACTCTCAAGAAATAATGATGAGATTAAGGCTTTTAATTCTTAAGGACATAATTATATATGGTTGTTTGCGATGAGTGTTCATGAATGCGCTTTGTTAATTACGTTCATTTAAAGGTTCATATGTCCCAGCACACTTTAATTTTCTCCATGTTAGATGACAAATGCAATCAGTGAATGCAATCAGTGTCAAACATATAGTAGCCAGTTGAATAATATGTTTATTGTAAACAATAAGAAGTATATTATTTATGTGTTAGGCACGTGCTGATATTTTTATGTACTTTGTTTTACTTTTAAGTCTTTTACCATATAAAAGTGTGCCACAGATGACAGGCAAAATTTTACTGTTAAATTTTATTTTTTGAGTGAAAAATTATTAAACTTTTTAAAAAAATTTTTTATTGTAATTAGTAAAAGGGTTACATGATATTTGGCAGATAGAAGGTGCATTAATTCACATACATTGATACCCTTTCACATGTCTTGGTACCCATTACCCTACCCCCCGCCCCCCCACCTCTCTTGGTTTTCCCCCCTTCCTTATCAAATTTCAAATAACCAAGTACAACTAAATTCAATATAACAGATAACAAAGTGAGATACTGTAACAATATGAGATAACCAAGGGACAGCAAAGATGAGAGACAACATAATACATTAAGGACAACAATCATTCATTATATGGCTTTTGTTTCAATATCCTGGAGGTCCTTTCAATTAGCTTCATACTATATGGCCTTATGTATCATGATTTTGCTCTATTGCAGATCTCTCCTAGTAGAGCCCAAGGTTTCTACTGATAATGACGAATGAGGGAAATCATTGGGCCTAAGTTCCCTTGAGTCTGGCTTACTTCACTTAATATGATTTTTTCTAAGTCTTTCCATTTCCTAACAAATGGGGCAATGTCGTTCTTTCTGACAGCAGCATAGAATTCCATTGTGTACAAATACCACAACTTGTTGATCCACTCATCAACTGAGGGACATCTAGGTTGGTTCCATATCTTTGCTATGGTGAATAGTGCTGCAATGAACATTGTTGTGCTAGTGGGTTTAGTATGTCCTTGTTTCTGGATGGTTGGGTAAATGCCAAGTAGTGGAATTGCTGGCTCATAGGGGAGTTCTATGTTTAGCCTTTTAAGACACTGCCACACTGCTTTCCATAGTGGTTGAACGAGTTTACACTCCCATCAACAGTGTAGTAGTGATCCCTCCTGGCCACATCCCCTCCAGCATCTGTTATTATTCGTTTTCCTGATCCTGGCCATTCTAACTTGAGTGAGGTGGAAATTTAGAATTGTTTTGATTTGAATTTCTTTTATGAACAGAAATGTTGAGCATTTCTTCATGTGTTTATAGGCCATTTTGTTTCTTCTTCAGAGAAGACTGTCTTTAAGTCTTTGGCCCATTTTTTAATGGGGTGGTTGTTACTTTGGAGATTAGTTTTGGACTGATTCAATTTTTTGAGTTGTTGATATATTTTAGATATGAGGCCTTTGTCCGTTGTTTGGTTGGTGAAGATCTTCTCCCACTCTGTAGGCTTTCTAATTAATTTACTAGCTATGTCCTTTGCCATACAAAAGCTCCGCAGCTTAATGCAGTCCCACTTATCCAGCCTTTCTCTGATTTGTTGTGATTCTAGGTCCTTATTAAGAAAGTTTCGACCTGTGCCAAGGAGGCCTAGTGTATCTCCCATTCCTTCCTGTAAAGTTTTCAGTGTGTCAGCTTTTACCTCCAGGTCTTTGATCCATTTGGAGTTAATTCTAGTGCACAGGTCACAAAGAAGGATCCAAGTTTAGTTTTCTGCAGGTGCTTAACCAGTTCTGCCAGCACAACTTGTTGAAGAGCCTGTCTTTCTTCCATTCTATTTTTTTGGCTCCCTTGTCAAAGATTAGGTGGCCATAGGTCTGTGGTTTAATATCTGGGTCCTCTGTTCTATTCCATTGGTCTTCAGGTCTGTTCTTGTGCCAGTACCAAGCTGTTTTGAGAATTATAGCTCTGTAATAGAGTCTAAAGTTTGGAATTGAAATTCCTCCAGCACTGTTCTTTCTGCTAAGAAGTGTTTTTGCTATACGGGTCTTTTATTATTCCATATGAAATTTTGGATTGCCTCTTCTATTTCTTTAAAGAATGCCATTGGGATATTGATGGGTATTGCATTGAATTTGTAGATAGCCCTTGGCAAAGTTGTCATTTTCACAATGTTGATTTTTCCAATCCAGGAGCATGGGAGGTTTTTCCATTTCCTTAGTTCTGCTTCAATTTCCTTTTTTAGAGTTTTAAAGTTTTCATCAAAAAGGTCCTTTACATTCTTAGTTAAGCTAATTCCTAGGTACTTTATTTTCTTTGAGGCTATTGTGAAAGGAGTTACTTTCCTGATTATTGCCTCATTCCCCTCACTGTTGGTGTAAGGGAAGGCAGTTGATTTTTGAGGGTTGATTTTATAGTCTGCTACTCTTCCAAAGTTTTGAATCAGCTCAAGGAGCTTGGGAGTAGAGTCTATAGGATTCTTTAAATACAGAATCATGTCATCTGCAAAGATGGATAGTTTTTATTTCCTCTTTCCCTACTTGGATCCCCTTTATGCTTGCTTCTTGCCTTATTGCACTGGCTAGGAATTCTAGTACTATGTTAAAGAGTAGTGGAGAGAGTGGGCATCCTTGTCTCCTTCCTGATTTTAGAGGGAATGGCTTTAGACATTTTATATGTATTTATTTTTAATTTAATTTTATTGTCAAGGTGATGCTTCCACTAATGTGGATAGCTAGTAATTACCTTAAATATAATCACCCTAGAATTCACCTCTATTGTCAAAAGAACTAAATCTACCCCTTTTCCAATCTTTGCAATTACAGTATTAAAAAGTATATTATGAAGGTGCACATTATCAGAATGGATATGTAAGAAATAAGGAAGGGTCAAGCTAGAGAGATGAGCTCTAGAGATGTGATCTCTACATTAACTCTTCTCTAGAGAGAAGCTAGAAATAGAATGAAAACAATATGTCACACTTATAGACCTGAGCTCCCAATGTTTATCTTATATCTAACTTTGCTGAAACTTTATCAAATTTTTATACTTATATTTATTATATTTTATAAACATTTTTCTTGAATATGGAAATTTAGAGAGATTCTGTTGAAATGCATTAAGGTAGGAAAATTAATTATTGACAGAGTCTGTGAAGATAATTACTAGGTCTTGTGAATAATTTAGAATGCACTCCAGGGCATGCAGTTTCTTCCTCCTCCTCCTCCTCCTTTTCCTCCTCCTCCTTTTCCTCCTCCTCCTCCTCCTCCTCTTCCTCCTCCTCCTCCTTCTTCTTCTTCTACTTCACAAACATTGATACCCTTTCTCATGTCTTGGTCCCCATTTCCCTTCCCCTACCCCCGCCCCTCATCTTGTTTTCCCCCCTTCCCTGTCGGACTTCAAATAACCAAATACGCATATATACAATATATCAGATAACCCAGTGAAATACTGTAACAATATGAGATAACCAAGGGATAGCAAAAGAGATGAGAGATAACATAGCACATTAAGGACAACAATCACTCATCATATGGCTTTTGTTTCTTTATCCTAGAGGTCCTTTCATTTAGCGTCCTATTGTACGCAGACCTTATGTATCTAGGTTTTGCTCTATTGCAAATCTCTGCTAGAAGAGCCCAAGGTTTCTACTGATTTTGACAAATGAGGGATACCATTGAGCCTATGTTCCTTTGAGTCTGGCTTACTTCACTTACTATGATTTTTTTCTAAGTCTTTCCATTTCCTTACAAATGGGGCGATGTCATTCTTTCTGACAGCAGCATAGAATTCCATTGTGTATCAATACCACACCTTGTTGATCCACTCATCAACTGAGGGGCATCTGGGTTGGTTCCATATCTTTGCTATGGTAAATAGTGCTGCAATGAACATCGCTGTGCTAGTGGATTTAGCATGTCCTTGTTTCTGGACGATTGGGTAAATGCCAAGTAGTGGAATTGCTGGGTCATAGGGGAGCTCTATGTTTAGTCTTTTGAGAAACTGCCATACTGCTGCTTTCCATGGTGGTTGAACGAGTTTGCACTCTCATCAACAGTGTAGTAGTGATCCCTCCTGGCCACATCCCTGCCAGCATCTGCTGTTTTTAGATTTCTTAATCATGGTCATTCTAACTGGAGTGAGGTGGAATCTTAGAGTTGTTTTGATTTGTATTTCTTTTATGGCTAGAGATGTCTAGGCATGCAATTTCTTTAATGCTAAAACGAATCCTTTAGTTCTAGAGTAACAATTTCGATATTTCTCTATTATCAGTGGATCAATTATCTTGTGATAGTGTCTTGTAAGTTTAATTTATTGATGTATCCTAATGTGATGAAGCCATATAGATTGTATTCTTTCACATCATATGATAATTTGGAGATATTTTTCAGAATTTTTATAGAGATCATAAAATGTTTATTAGTATTTATTCATATTTTTATTATAATGTATAGAGGGGTTAAGGTTACATTCGCCAGCTAGTAGGTGCATTACTTCTCATACATTGATACCCCTTCTCATGTTTTGTCCTCATTTCCCTCCCCCACCCACTCTCAATCATCGTGTTTTCCCCCTTCCCTTTCCTATTTCAAATAGTCACATTCAGATCATAAGATTTTTATTAAAAGATTTTCAGAAAGGAGTTGCTGAGGGTGAGAAATAAAACACATTTCTCTCATTGTTTACCGTTTGTTTGGGTCTCACAATGGCTGGACCAATTTTACTTAGTGCATTTGGAAAGTCAGTGGAGCCCTGGCAGTTTTTTAGAGTGGAAGTTGCGTGACCACCACAGATATTCTTCCTGTGGAGTCCAGACTGAGCTTTTGTTTAGAGACTGGGGATTTCCAGTCTCTAAAGACACCACTGTAACTGAAGGAACTTTGGAAGTTTTTAATATCAGCTATTGGACAGTTGTTATCATTACTGGTATTGGGACTTACACTGAACACTTGATGCTTTCTAGTCAGGCGGTCAACACAAGCCATCCCTTCAGACCTTGTCACTTTACTTATTGTTGAATAGTATCTTGTGTTGTTGCCTGGGACTGGCCTTCCTTCTCATGGGCTTCTTTGTAGCTGGGATGCTAGGTATGAACTGACACACTTGTCTCATGGTTTGAGACCAGGCCTTAACTAATGTTTTTGCTCAATCTTCCTGGGTAGCTGTGATTACCGACAGCCACAAGCCACTGTACCTAATGTGAGTGGCAGTTTATCCATCTCAGCAGGACTCATGAGAAAAAGAGCACTTTTTGAATTCTAAGTATGGTCATCCTTTTCAAAAGCCTTGTTTTTCTTAGAAATGTACTTATTAATCAAGATGAACTTGGATGGTAATTATATGGTAATTTGTTTTCACTACTTTATAAATTTATAATGGTGGTAATTTGAACTTATTTTACTTTATAAAATTCTTTATAAATATAAGTTGCTGGTGATAATGTTTACTACTAGCCATTTTTCCTCCATGCAGTTTAACAAAGTAAAGTAATATACCTTTTAAACTGATAATTAATAGACAAATGTTTTTGACAAAGTAAAGTGGTACACTTTTTAAACTGATAACCAATTGACCAATATGTAAATTATTCTTATTTCTTTACCAAGAAAGAGAAATCCATTATTCTTTCTTAAGTTTATAGCAGGTTCTTAAAAGTAATGATATTTCAATTTAAAAGATTTTAATGTGGAGATTTTTCAGATCAGAATATTTGAAAACACTGTTGGAAGTCAGGTACTGGTGACTCATATCTGTAATCCTAGCTACTAATAGGAGGCTGCGATATTTGAGTCAAGGTTCGAAGCCAGCACTCATTAAGAAAGTCCATGAGACTCTCAACTCCATTAACAATCAGGAAGTGGAGATGTGGCTCAAAGTGGTAGAGTACCAGCCTTGCGCCCCAAAATATGTATATAATATTCATATATATGTGTATCTGTTTCTATATTTCTGCTTGCATATATAGAGAAATACAAATTTGTTTAAAATCAAATATTACATACAGATATTTAGATCTATAAATAAGTAACAACTCTAATACTTCTATGGAAGGATAGTTTAGTTAGAAACCCAGTTCCTGGGGCTGAGATTTTGGCCTAGTGGTAGTGTGCTTGCCTAGTATGCACGAAGACCCGGTTTAATTCCTCGGTACCACATACATAGATAAAAGCTGGAAGTGGTGCTGAGGCTCAAGTGGTAGAGCTCTAGTCTTGAGAAAGTCCTTGGACAGTGCTCAGGCTCTGAGCTCAAGCCCAGGACTGGCAAAAAAAACCCACAAAAAACAAAAAACTCCAATGCTTTGTCTCATTTGACACACCCAGGACCAGAGTTCTAGTCCATGATGGACTAAAAAAAATGAGAGAGAGAGAAAGAAAATTGGCTGTAAGAGTGATGATCAGGATACATTCTATTTCTATGACTTGTCCAAAATCTTCTGGCCCCTACTTATAGGGAAAAAGATTTCTGGTCTATCTTTTAATTTCTTAGTGGCACTTTGTTCCATTTTTTTCTGTAGGTTATGCAATGTTAGGTTAGTTTAGATTTTAAATTTTTGGGTCAAAGAAAGATGTCACCATAAATATTTTAGCCAGTGTTTCAGAGACAGTTTTGATAATCTTTGAAAAATAATGTTATAAATAAAGTTCCAATATGTAGTAATTATGTTGTGGCTACAATCTGCACATTGGATGATAATAAGACACCTACATCTATAGATCCCTAAATGCTAGATAATAATGCTTTGTAACACCACAACTAGAAATCTGTACTGTTCTTATTAATATGAACTGCCAAAGGCTATGAAACATTGACAGGAAGTATACACGATTCCATTTTTTGTTTGTTGAAATATAAACTAGAGCTGTTCATTGAATAAAACACCACTCAGCTGGTATATATTTATGTTTGCATTACAGGAAGTCTAGAAAATGTAAAGCATAATTCTTATGTATAAGTATTAAAATTTGTCTTTTAAATTTTATCAGAACATTCAAAATTACAATATCCATTTCTCTTAGGGTCTTTGATATATAGATTATTGTACTAAGATCCTAGGAAGAACATAACTAAATTTCTTCTATCTTGTAGGTACTGATAACAAAGAATTCATCCGTCTGTTTGCCATAATGTTGGACACAGAAAGTCCTTTAACAAATATATACTGGGAAAATTACCCAACCTCAGTGTGTACTCCTTTTTATGATAAAATATTATTCAATTATTAAGACCTAAATAGCACTTAAATGACTGATATGAGGTATCATTAACCATGTTTTAATGCCTAAAGGCAGAATAGATTTCAGATGGGACTAATTTTCAAGTTGTAATTTAGTGAGAGATAATCACTTTATCTCACATCATCTTTCTTTTTTTTGCCAGCTCAGGGACAGAGCATTGTCCTTGGGCTTTCTCAAGGCTAGTGCTTTACCACTTGAACCACAGCACCACTTCCACATTTTTTCTATGTATGTGGTACAGAGGAATTGAACCCCAGTCTTTGTTAATGCTAGGCAAACACCCTAGACAGTAGGCCAAACTCCCGGTCTCACATCGTCTTTTTTTTTTAAAAAAATTTTCGCCAAGGCAATAATTTTATTCTGTGTAGGAGGAAATTTGCTATCGTTTGCATATAACACATCAAGCAACATCTGCAGTATGGTACAGGTTAGTAAGCCTGTAATTTAGAATTGGAAATATTGATTGCATTTTTCTTCTCTCAAACTTTCTGCCTTATTCCTGAAGAGACTTTTACTCATATATTTGATTTAGCCAAAGTTTCAACCACCATTGAGTGAAGTAAACTGTTATCTTTACAGATTGCATTCTAGGATGAACTCATTTCCTCTGCAGTACAATTATTCATGTTTAAATGATATTCTGTCCTCTGGAAAGATTTAAAATGCATGCAAAGATAATTAGGAACTATATGCATTTTGTTTTCTCCTTAGAATTTTATCATTCAGAGATTTAGATTACACCATTTTTAATTGCGTTGGGCTAGAATACAGCTTTTAAATGTAGTTAAGCCACCCAGAGATAATATTTTAAGAATGCTTTAGTATGTGTTAGCAAAATATAGTCAGGAAACTGCTATTTATGATAAGAAGTGTGTTGGATTAAAAGAGGAATGAAGCAGAGGGAGTGGGAACTGGAACGTGTTCATGAGAGGATAGTGTGGCTGAAGAGAGTTGTACATACAAACATACGACATTATTTAGCTGTGAGCTGGGCAACTTAAATGATGTCATTTGTTCTTATCAATTTTTGTTTTTGGTTCTTGCATGTGGAATGCTTCTGTTGGCTTGCTGAAGCTTCATTTCGGTGACAATTAACTTAGAGCAGGCTGACAGGTTGAACAAAAATGCAGACCATAGGCCATCCCCATTTTCCTTGTATTCTTAGTTAAACACAGAGCATAGTGTTTGCATCTGCTACATGCTAAGACAATGGGACTCAACATGGAGTTTGCAGACCGCTAGCTTTCCTTGAGATTTTAAGAGGTTAGAAGATAAGGTTTCCATAGTAATGATAAAGCATTATTTGCTGTTTTTTTGTGTGTGTGAGGTTTGCTTCACTGGTACAAACTCAATAATAGGCAAAGGTGCTGTAAAGCCTTAGTATATTACTGAAAGGACACTGAGATCTACACTAGTAGTTTTTGTAACCTTTACTACCAAGTGCTCAGGCCTAATTGTGATCAGACAACCCCATGTCCTTGTAGAGTAGTCAGATACTGTCAATAAATCTCAGTACATTGAGTGCATACTTTTAAACAGTTTGTGTGGCATGGTGAGACTCATTCACAAAGTACTTCTGCTGGAATGATGATACTTGATCAGATTGTAAGCTAAACTGCTATTTTGATTTCATATCCCTTTTCTAACTTTCTTATCTGAATAACATCAAATTTTGTTCATGCAGCATAACCAGAATGACAAATCCAAGCAGATTTAATTCAGAACAAAATATGAGAAATATTGTCTTCTATCAAGTCAAATATTAGAGAGATGTGTACGATTTGTCAAAAGTTAATGCAGTTTTCACCACATATTTTTGTTAGAGTATATCAGTAGCTCATTAAATATATAATTCTTGTGAACATGGCCTACAAGATGGTTGAATAACCAAACTGTTTTTTAGTTACTTGGTTTCAACTTCACATTTGAAAAATATAAGTTGATAAAGCTCACATAATCATATGCTTTCTAGAGTTTTCAGTAGTTTTGAAAGTTACCATAGTATTTTCAAGCCAAAGAAATTTTAGAGCAATTCTTGTTTGTGGCCTCTTGAAAATTAATAGGCATGTATCTGAGTTGCATTTTTGCCTATACACTTTCACTTTCTAAACAACCTTTATCTCACCATATTTTTCTCTCAGTACAGAGTATGAGAAAGGAATAGCTATGAGAGGCACTAAATGTTGTCTTTTGTCACAATCTGTGAATTGCACAGATACTCATGTCTCCGACTTAGAGAAAGTCATGCCTGTTTTGTGAATAACCTTCAGATGGATTCTTCAGTCACCTTTGATCTTTTTCAGGCTTTTTTCCTTCTCACAGCTTTTAGACTGCTTCAAAATTCAAAAAAGCAGCTAGTAGGTTTTCTTTTGGGTACTATACTGTGAAAATAGAAATGGGAATTCTGATTCCTTACAGT
Organism: Megascapheus bottae; assembly: GCF_031878675.1. NCBI lineage: Eukaryota > Metazoa > Chordata > Mammalia > Rodentia > Geomyidae > Megascapheus > Megascapheus bottae. The sequence goes on along the minus strand of NW_028327432.1, from coordinate 184,495 downwards.
AACTCAGCAAAAGTTCAAGGACACCCTGCACAAAGAAGATATGAGCCATTGTACGAACTTGCAAAGGCATTCATTTACCTTAGCTCCTGAAATAACATTGGATCAATAATAAAAGGTAAAATCAACCACTGGAAATAGGTACAATGAATTGTGCAAATGAAGCATAACATATGGATTACTACAGTTAGCTTCATACATAATGAACTTTAATCCAGACCTTATTGTTAGTTTACCAAATTACAATGTAAAGGGGAGTGAGAGGCAGTAGATCAACAATGTGTGCTTCAAACAGACCAGGGAATAGCTAGTGAGTGGTGGCCTGGTGGTGTGTTGACCATTTGTTATCTCCTGGGAGTAAAATTCTGGTAAAGAGCATAAAATAAATTATAAGCTTTTCCACTCTACAGCCAAAAACACATTTATAAGTTTCCCTCGTCCTCCGTGTGTTTTGCAGGGCCCTTTATGGTCTGCCCAATTAAGCCTCATTGCTTTCCTTTGATGGAGAGGCAGGGAGGTCCTTCATGAATTTTCTTCATTATAACCTGTGGAATAGATAAAATGTGTACGTGTAATATACAAGTGACATGCAGTGGCAAGCTCTTAACTAGGCTCTTGGGGATACTGTGAGAATAAATAAATCCCTTTCCTGCAGGGCTTGTTGTAGGACAAGAGTGAGACTGAAAAGCATCAGAAAATGTGTGACTAATGAGTTATAAATTAGAAAGTGCAGTGTCAGAGCAAATCCTGTGAGTACTGTTTGGTAGCCTGCATATTATACGAGTAATATATTTTAAAATCTTTTCTGCAGTTAGTAGATATCTTAGGTAAACAAAAAAAGCTCAGAAAAAAAATTGGTCTTTTGTTATCATCATACGTATTTAATAAATTTTAATGTTTTGACTTATTTTGTCCTCATCCACCTGTGAGCATGTGGTATTTCATATTTTATCCATAGTTGTTCACTGCCCTTTGGAATATTTGATTTGGCTGTGATTTCCATTTGCATGTTTAAGCACATACTCCTGCAGGAATTAAAACTTGCCTGTCTCTGAGGGTTACACTCTGAGCTGTAACTTCCTTTTCTAGTGCAGGTACTCTTTTCTCCTGGTCAGCACATGGAGTTCATTTGGCCAGAACTGGTGTTCTGTAGCCAGTGAGCTCTGTGAGCAGTTCACATGAGTGGTGTTTTTGGTTAAAGTCTTAATTAGCCTTCTACAGCTAAGGAGCATGGGTTATGAATCTGCTCATTATTATGAACGATAAGGCCAGTGCTTAAAGATTGCCAGTTTGGCACCGAATCATAATTATTGATGAAAAGGCCTTGTCCCAGAAATGGAAATCATAATTATTATATTTAATCTTTCTATGGCTAATGTATTTTTCCCCCTGGGGAAACAGATGCCAGAGGGTGCTATTAGTCATAGAAAGTTCCCCATCCAGAGAAATCAGAAACACAGGAAGCTAAATCCTGCAGTTTTTAGCTACTATTTATCCATGAGCCTTTACAAAAGATGTAATGCCCAGAGTCTTCGTGTCTATATATCTGTCCTACATAATTTCACTAACTGTTGATCCTTTGGGGCTCATTTTTATTTATGAATTAAGGTGCTTAATAAATGGCTAAACAGAATACCTTTTCCTAGAAGTTCTTACTGGACCCTGAGCAAAACATTCTATCAGAATGGAATGTGGAAATAATCCCTTTTGGTTGAAACACTGAATTTTACAGACAAGAATGGACTGGTCTAGGACACTGTGGTCCCAAACTCCCTGCTTTAGATGATAATATCTATTCAGTTTTCTTGGCTTGAGTAAAATTACATGAATTTATTAATTTAATGGAAAATTTCATTTAAGAGAATCTTGTTAAAAAGATGAAAAAAATAGTAAATTGACTTTGTGGCCAAAGGCAGTGTTTCTGTAATTTATATAATAATACAATTAAATTAGATAATCTTTAGAAACTATGAGTCTAATTTGCTGCTATGAGTCTATTGCTGCTATGTAAAGGAAGTTAGAGGCAGCGTTAAGAAATAATTCAACAATTTGATGCTGCAGTTTCCAATACACAAGATGCACTTTTGCTTAGATGATAAATATTATAATGATTAAACAAAAGCCATATAACGAATGATTGTTGTCCTTAATCTACTATGTTATCTTTCATCTCCTTTGCTGTCCCTTGGGTAACTCATATTGTTACAGTATCTCACTTTGTTATCTGATATATTGAATTTATTTGTATTTGGTTATTTGAAATTTGATAGGGACGGGGGGAAAACCAAGATGGGGGGTGGGGGGTGGGTGGGGGGGAGGTTAATGGGTACCAAGACATGTGAAAGGGTATTAATGTATGTGAATGAATGCACCTTCTATCTGGCAAATATCATGTAACCCTTTTATTAATTACAATAAAAAAAGAAAAAAATAAATAAAATAAAACAGTTTGATTGATATTAAATTTTTGCTTAAAATCTTACCTTTTGTTTTACTTAGCCATAAAAATCATCTCACCAGAAGTATTACAGTTTTATAAACCGTGGCATTCTTTCAATCCAGACATATTTTAAAATGGTGATCTATGTTCATAATCATGTTTGAAACTTAGTTATAGATTATTTCTTTGTTGGAAATAGCTCCTATAAATTAGTATTCTACCTCTTATGTGTTTTTAATTAAGGTTTTACATATGAATTTTTCTACATTTGTTTTAAATGTTTGATAATACAACCTTTTTAAGGTTTACAACTCCCATCTCACAGACTACAAAGTGTTTTAAATTAGTAAGAAACTGGAGAAAATATCAAAGATGTTCAGCTACAACTGCCATGTTTAGAATAGATTATTTGTTATAGTTTGTAGGCTTTTCTAACTCTCAAAAGTCTCTCAAAAAAAGGTGAATTTCTTTGAGCTGTTTTCTTCTCTCTATCATACTTTGTGTTTGTCCTGCTGTCTTTTTAGACATAGCAAGAAGCACCTCCCAGATGCAGTCTCTCAATCTCAGACTTCCCAGTCTCCAGAACTGTGAGACAAAAAAAAACTTCTACTGATTATGATTGACCCAGTCTGTGGTATAGCGACTGCATCACAAAACAGACTAAAAAAGAAAATTGAAAAGTGAGACTATCACTATAGCAAATAGTTGAACATGTGGAAGCAGCTTTGAAGCTGGATAAAAACCAGAAGAATTTGGAAGAGCAGGCCAGAAAACCGGTATTGTCACTAGCAAAATATTGAGGTTTGTGTTGGTGAGGATTGGGAGAAAGAAGGGTGCTGTAGAGAAAGTCTGAATCCTCTAAGAAGAGTGCTTAGGTAATTTGACAGAATGCTGATGGAAGTATAGTTAGCCAATCTATGGTGGAAATGGAGAACAATTTCCTGGAAGATGGAGTAAACCCATCCTCTCTGCAGTCTCTCTCTGCTTTAGAGCTTTGTGGAAGAAAAATATATGATAGATGAACTTACAAAGCCAAAGAAGCAGGGTTGCCAAAGGCTTTGTGGTGTCAACCACCACTGTGTGTCCAATAGAGAACACATGCAGAGAACTGGTATAGAGTTTAGGGTCTAATGTTGCTTTCCTTGTGTGAATTTACGTGGGTCCTGTTGTCCATTTCTTTTTTGATGTATGTCCTTCCACTGTGTTTGAGAAGCACTTAACCTTAACACTTTGATTTAAAACATCCTAGCTAGACAGAATTTGCCTCAGGATGAATCATGTTTTAGGTCTAGTTATGTCTGATTTAGCTGAGAGTTTGGACCTGTGAGTTGCTGTTGAGTTGCTGTTGGAATACGTGAGGATGTTGGGAGCTATGGAGTATAGAATGGATGTATATTGTGTTTGCAGAAGACATGAATTAGACATGAACTGTGGAGGATCCAGGGCAGGATGTTCGCAGGTGGAATGACTCCTCTACACCCTTTTGGAATTTCATTGCTGTGTTGAGGTGAGACCTTTAGAAAGTCATTACATCATGACAGTGCTGCCTCATAAATGGAGTAATGTTACCGATACTAGATACAGCCTAATTTTTATCGTATTTACATACATATGTATTTACATACATATGTTGTATTTACACAAAAATACATATCAAATACTAATAAAAATGTGACTTATTGGACTGTTATCTTAAGGGCACTTCTAAAATTCACTTCTCAAAAAGGAGAGTGTTGCTAGTATGGTATATGTATTCTCAAGTTTCTCCATCTCTGCATGCCACTTGCCAACGATCAAATGTTGCTTTCTTTCAACATTTTTATGCAAAGTAGAGCCTTAACATCAGTAAAATCATGCAGAAAATACCCGTGTCCTCTTTTATGACTGTCAAAGTTTGTTTTATAAACTTGGTGACAAAGCTTAAAAGTGGATCTACCTACTCCATCTCTTAGCAACTACCCCATGATTTTATTTTCAGCTCGTATGTTAGAACTTGTACATTCCATGTGGTGATTTGGTATTTAGGTCTCTTGCTTTTATCCTTTCTCTCTCTCCTTGATCTTGGTTCTCAAATTCTTAACACCTTGGAATCTCCCCAGTGCTTTCCAGACGTAAGTCATTTTATATTTTAGTCAAGTTTGCTTGTTGTTTGCAGTGGAAATATTGATCCTCAATGAGCAAGTACTTCACCAATATAAACAGAAATCAAGCCAAGCAAGTTTCATGTTTTTGAACTTTTTTTTCTGATTTGCTGGCTAATTTTATGATACAGAAATTTAGTTTTCTTGGGTTGACTCATAATTCTACAGAAGATCCTTCTCCAGCACCTACCTACGCACTCTCCTATCTCTTCAACAAGGCAAACCCTACTTTCTTGAATAAAAGATTTCTTCCTGGTGTCTATCTTGCATGAAGAGTGTACAAGGATCATTTTATGTTCTATCCAGATGCTTATGATTGTTTCTACTTTGTTTAGAACCAAGGAACAAAGCTAGGAGATTGGTCTTAACTCTAAGGAGAAGGATGAGTAAACCTCTTCTGTTCTTTTTCAAGCACCCTATTTTCTGTTCTATTTCAAAACCCTATGGTTAAAATCTGCAGGTTTGCTGCATCTTTCACTACTTTGAGTAGTAAGTGACACGTCTCGGTCTCGTGATGTTGTTTCCTGTATTTTCTGCTTTTGCTAGGATGCTGGTTCTTATTTTCAAGACTAGTGGTTCTTTGCGAAGTATTGAGAAGTTGTGGATTTTTTCCTTCTCTACCCAGGACTTGGCAGAAGGAAGCCATACATTTGTTACTTTTTAATGTATTTTCTGCTTTAGAAATGTAACTCCAATTACATTGTTCTGATTTAGTTTCTTTCCAAATATAACTGGAGTATGGCCATGGCATGTGTACCAGTTCCTCCTAGGATGTCTATTTCAGCTTAATTCTTTTATCCCCCTCATTCCCTTATCAGTGAAACATAGAATTCTTACCATTGCTCCTGTGGATTTGGAGCATCTGGACTCGTGGGAACAGCTAATTCCCTTCATGACCTCTTGCTTAAAACAGTTCCTTATTTAAACATTTCCTACTATTATGCTCTTCTGTTCTGGGGTATCCAGAGTCCTTTTATTGTACTCATCATTCCTCCCATCTAAATAACTTCCTCAAAAACCTGGCTGGTATCTCTCAGCTATTAGAATTGGTCAGCATTTCCCATTTTTTAAGAAAATAAAATTATTTATGTGGTAATCTTATGTATGGATCATTATAAAATCTCATTATCTGTACCTTAAATAAGTAAAATGTATGCAGTTGTGGCAAGTGTTTCTTTCTTTGTCTATCTCCTTTCTCTTGAATTATCTTTAATTCATTTTGCGAAATTGCCTTTCTTTTACCTGGGCACTTTCCTCCCCTATTCTGAACAATGATAAATACATCCCAAATGCATGATCTTGAAAGTCAAGTTAAGCTGTGAAGACTTTTGAGTGCTGCTTTTAGAGATGAAGAGGAGGTTAAATGAGAACTTGTTAACTCTAGTTCCAGTACCCTGTTAGAATATGCAGTAGTTTGGATACCACAAAATACTTGAGTTTCTGTTTGTATTGCTATCCTATTTCTTTCCTGATTATGAGACATCTATCACTAGCTAAGAAAGCTAATTTACCACTGATACTTTCCATTTTGCTTTTGTGGTTCTGTTACTCCCAGGTAGGGAAGATTGATAGAGGAGGACAAAGGGAAACTGATATAAACAATACCAACAAGGAAAAAGACAGCTTTTCCTTTGATTTTTCTCACCTTTTGTACTCATATCATCTCTTTTTTTCTATATTCATTTAATTGTATTCTCTTTCTCCAAACTAGTTTTTAATACATTTGGTTCCAAAAATTCTCCCTTAACCCTTGCTAACCAATACTATTCAATCAAATGTGTCGTAAAGACTGTCTTGATTTCCATCATAACTATCCCTAAAAATTCCCCTTTACATGTTTTCTGTGCCATACAAACATCCTTGTCTTTCTTATACAAATTTATCCGAAAATAACTACTTGTAAGTAAAGTCTCATACAAGTTTGTATTTCTTTTATGAGATGAATTATGTCTTGGTTGCATTAAAATTCAACAAGAGTACTATTTTGAAACATGTAAGCAGAGGAACGTCTGTTTTGTGATTCTCAAATAAATGTTCAAATTTGTCATTGGAAAATTAAGGTTAGTATAACTGTATTGTAACTGGGATTGTAACTGTTATCCCAGATAACAGTTGTGAAGAAAACAGACGTGCTCTCACGTATGGAATGACTTGCGTGTGAGTTGTGGAGAGCGTATCAGAAGGAGCCTCTTCCTCACCTGGACGAGGTCTAGCCCAGTGGCCGTGGCCAGCAGTGCAGTGCAGTGCACACATCCCACTGGCCTTATGATCACCGGGTCTGAGTTGATTTGGGGTTTTCTCACTTGGCATATTACCATTGTTTTTGTGTATATTTAGTTGTAAGTTAGGGGAGTAGTGAGCCTTCTTTAGTTTCTTTCAGGAATTTTTTTCCCTTAAACTCAATGTATGTTTTAGGTGATGCTGAACCTACCTTTGGAATTCAGAGTTGGGCTCAGGGCCTTGTAACAGTCAGAGTGCATCAGCATGCAATTGTCTCTATGCGTTTATATGCAATTACTGGAAAAACATACTAGGCTGGGAAATCTGGAGTACTGGTTAAAGGCTTTTTAAAGAATTGGCTTCCAAATAAGGTTATCATCATGAAAATATTTAAATATCCTTGGCACACAGAAGCTCTGCATGTTTAGTTGAAATATCACCTCTGCCTAGTAATATGAGGGAGAGAATGAGCAGGTGGGGTGTGGACACCTGAAAAACCAAAACACTCCCCTACAATTTCAGTTCTATAAATGATAAATATACACAGATACTAAAGTAAAACACATAATAACAATGTGAAAATACTCTCTATAATACTTTAGTTTGTAAAAAAAATACTGAACGACACAGCGTAAGGTAAGAGTACACACTGACTTATGGAAATTTTGTGAGTATAAACATTTTCTGTGGTGTATGGCACTGAAGTGTTGAGGAAAATTGACTTGCATGAAATTTGTCTGAGTCAGTCTAAATCAGTAGCTGGACTTCGCTGTTACTATCTAATGTTTGAGGGTAGCAATTGTGACAGTAGGTAACAACCTACTACTAAATATTTTCTTTCAAAATGTTGCCACTCATTCAGTGAAAATTTACCGAGATGAATGTGTGGAGTGTACTCCTATCTGTTTATCTGACTAAGTATGTTTCTGTATATTCTTCTTTGTGATATCACAGAGGTTCCTACCTAATGCTAGACTTCCCCTTTATAATATCAGTATCAAGAATCTGTGTAGGAACACCTTGTAATTTGTAAGTAACATATATAAATAATAAATAAAACATGTGAATAACACCAAAGCTAAATATTTTGGATCACATATGATTAAATGTTTCTGCCAATATCTTTGAGAATAGGAACTGCAAAATACATACTAATTTCTTTGAGTTCAGCCTTTGGTAATTTTTCTTCACCCTTGTCATTGCCAGAAAATTCTGGATGTGAAATACCCTTAGTTTAATTTTACGTAGCTCTGTACCAAAAGGAACTCGATCATACTTCCTGTATTATTTTAGTTAACATTCTGCTCAAAGTGGCTACCCCTGGGTAAACAGAACAGCTTGAAAACTGCTACCCTAAACTGCTGGGTTATCTCACCCTTCACACCTTTGCAGACACCTGAGTGGAGAGGTCATACAGCTTCTCAGCTATGTCAGTCCTGATGACCCCTGGCATGCAGAATCCAGCTCCACAAATGGCCTTAAAATTACATTTTTGAGCATCTTATAATAGAACTGTTAACATATTAACAATCTGTTAGCAGTCTGGATTGTCATGAGCAAGAACCCACGTACAGTATGATCCATCATTTATTTTTGGTCCCACCAGGAAAGTACAACATTTATTTTCATAAACTAAGGCAATATAAAAAGCAAGTTGAGATGCACCAAATGGAGTACCGAGAAACAATAAAATGTTGTTGACTCTTTAGAGGACAGAGGACAGCCAGGAGACAGGAAACTTGTTCTTTTATACAACAAGGCAAGCTATTCTCTTGTCACTCTGGGAGAGTCTGAATTACTTCATTTGATTTTTTCCTTAACCAGGGGTTGGTTGTTTCTGTAATTTATAATTCACAAGTATTGTTTCTTAGCTAACTGAGAAACATTGAGCTACTTTGATTCTCTTTTGGGGATAGAGAACTATGAATCTACACTTACAATGTGCAATTCTTGAAAGAAATTTTCAGTTGGAAAAGAATGAATGTCTATATAACAAAGGAAAATGGAACAGTCCTTGTAGAAAATAACTTTTCTTACCTTAACTTTGGGAACTCATAATTTGCAAGGACGGAAGCTAAGAATCTTATTGCACATAGTATGCATTAATCTTATCGAAGTGAATTTTATATTTAATCTTTGGATTTCAGAATTTTTCTTTCAGTCTTGGTGTTTTCATGTGGAAACACTGGCTTGAAGTCAGTGAATAGACTTTATTTTTGCATAAACACTGCATATTTTCACTTTTTCCCAAGCCCCCAAATCATGGAATTCTGCAAACTAGTCTTCACAGTGGGAAGGGCTTCCTGCCACCTGGCTCCCTGGGGAGACAAGACTCCTTCATGTAAGGGGGGGGATTACAACTGTAGAGGATTCCTGCGCTGTTAATCCAGTTTTCTGTCTTATTCACACTTTTTAGCAAAAAAAAAAACAATATCAAATCAGCTACTCTTCACTTTCTTCTGGAAAGTGTCCCTTTTTGCAGACATCATTAACATTGACATGTCCACATAAGCATACTCGTCCTTTTTGTTATTCTCCCTCCTTGCCATCCCAAACCCTTCCCTGCCATCCCAAACCAATCACAGAAAGCCACATTTTTCATGTACATACATGTGCATAGAGTATTCTGACACTTTTAATTTTATCTTAATGATCTTAATGAGGTATTTTAACCTTGTTCAGGTTGACCCATTTATTTGTTTCTTAAGTTATAAAATAGTAATTGAATGTCTGCCAGGTGCCAAACAACTATTTCAGAGATTCAGAAGTGAACAGACACAGATAAAAGGAGATTCCTGCCCTCATGAAAACAAAAATTAAAAGATGAATGTGGTATACATATTTATAGATAGACATAGGTATGTTCATAATCAAATAAGTTACCTAGGTTATAGACCAACAGGTGAAAAAGAGAGCATAGGGAATTTTTAAAAGGATGAATCAGGAAAGGTTTCAGCAAACAATGTCACATTTGATGAAAATCTCGGAACCTGATGCTATAATGAGGGACATAGTATTTTGGAATTTTCTGTCTTTTACCTTACCAGGACCACATCCATCTACTTTGATGTTGCACTAAGCAGTCAGAGATTTTGGCAGCTTCATGTGTATCATGCAAATATCTTTTTATCCAATCATATGAGAATCTGATGATTACAGGGTATGAAACCTGGAACATTTATCAAGTGTTGCCATAACCCTAATTAGAAATGTTCATAGGGGTATAGAGAGAGGCATTCTGGAAACTAAGATATTCATCCACTTCCTCTGCCAAATGCTAGTCATATTCTTGGTATGTATTCAAAAAACAAGTACTTCAGAATTTGATAGAGTACTTATATGCTAGCATGAAAACAAAGCATTGATAATGGTTTTAACAATATTTGTTTTTATTAACTAATTGTAGGAAGAAGTTTCAATCCCCAAAGTTAGCTTATGAATTCAGTGTGTTAGTCAGTGTTTTCCTGATAAATGTTTTAAGAAAGGGGGTTGTGTTGAGATGAGAGAGAGACAAAGAGAGACATCAGAAGCAAGGTTTACTTGGGTTTGTCTTATGTATGTATGTGTGTATGTAAATGAGAACTTGTAAAACTAATATGTTCTAAAATGGTTAAAAATAACCCTAAAATTCCAGAATAATGTTACTAATAGAATGTAGATTGACAGTATTCATAATTACTGGGGTCCAGTATAACAGTAATACATGAGGCTTGCACAATTGATTTTTATTAATAAAATAATGTAAATTTACAGTTACTATGAAAATTATCATTGTATGTCATTCTATTTTCATTTGAAAAAATTTAAGACACATTAGAGACATGCTATGATGATGGACAGAGGTGGCACTAAGGCTCATGGAATCAGCAGAAGTAGGCGAGAATGACAGAGCTCAGCGATTCCTGAGCTCTGGGGCCCTAGAGGCCTGAGTGGGTAGTGGCAATTTCCCCACAAAAGTACTCTGAGCACAAAATCAGAAGTGCTTTGCAACTCAGTCCTATCAGATTTCAAGACGAATACATATTTTTGACCAAATGGCATTTACTTTAAAATAAATAGGGAACTGGTGGCATTTGAAAAAAAGAGCAGCCATTGCTCTTTATGCCAGACATAATAGTTATTTAATGCTGACCTCATGGAGACAGACAAGTGTAGGGAGAGCAGTTTTTATTTTGAGTGATCCAGAGTGCATGTGTGCGTGTCAGATGGGACTTGAACTGTGGAGGCTCTGTGTGGCCGCCAATCTGAAAACACAGTGACCTGAACTGGCCACATCAGTAATGGTTTCCCCGTGATTCACACATTGCTGCTGGAATTCTTCTTTTTTTTTCTGTCAACACCAAGACGACTTGGTGTAGCGAGTATTATTTGCATCCCTCACACACATATTCTTTCTGCACTATATTATGGTTTGGGTGGGAAAAAAAAGAAGAAAATAAAGATTGCACATCAAATAGTTGACTTCTCTGATTGAAGTTTTAAAAACTGATGGGATGATTCATGAAAACAGAAGCAAACAACACTCTCCAGCTGGAGTTGATAGACTATCTATGCTGTTCTGCTCTTAGATTTCTACGCCATGGCTCATCCACCCCTTCATCACAGTCTCTTAGGTGTGTTACCTTTTCCTGCAGAATCTTGTTGTACTTTAGTCATCAGGGATTTTATAAGTTTGTGAAGGGTGCCTTGATATTGAAATGAAATTCTGACTGATTAAAAATAAGTATAAGCACTTTACTAAAATGTTTCTTAATGTTTTTCAAGCTGTTTGATAGGTAAATCCTCATATTTTATTGTCTGCATCGCCATTAGTTGATTTTTCCTAGCATAAGTCCAACAAATGAACTCTGAAACAAATGTCTTTCACATGTCTTGGTACCCGTTTCCCTCCCCCCACACCCCCCACCCGTCTTGGTTTTTCCCCCTTCCCTATCAAATTTCAAATATCCAAATACAAATAAATTCAATATATCAGATAACGACGTGAGATACTATACCAATATGAGATAACCAAGGGACAGCAAAGGAGATGAGAGACAACATAGTACATTAAGGACAACAATCATTCATTATATGGCTTTTGTTTCACCATCCTGGAGGTCCTTTCAATAAGCTTCACATTATATGTCCTTATGTATCAAGATTTTGCTCTATTGCAAATCTTTTAGACTGCGCGTATATTTTCATTATGGTCTTTTTTGTTATTTCATCAGAATTAGCAGTGCAAACGTCAATTGTTCTTAAGGGCTGAATGGACAATCTTGTTAAAAATGTTTTCTATATTTTTAATTTATTTTGGACGTTGATCAAGTCTGACCCAGATACAAGAACTGGAGTGCTTTAGCACTCCAGGACTTAGGCATGATTGGTAGGTAACATTAATCACTTTTTGGGACCCATCCAGTAGATAACTGTTTAGTGTTACCAGTTTCTCCAGGCTCTTAAAATATCATTTAATTATCAAATTTGCTATAATATAGGCACTTTTAGTTAGATTGTATGGAAAGTTGATCAAAAATAGGGTTAATTCACTAAGCCAGAGCGCAACCCATCACTTCCATTTCCAACTGGAACCAACTATAGATAGAAGAAAATTACAAATTAGTGAGTTATGTTATTACTAATCACGTGGGTAATATTGAAAGTAGAAAACAAAAGAAAGCTATCATGGTTAGATTCATTTTGGCTTATATTTTTCCTTGGTTACTCCAAAAGGGTGCTAAGCTTTCCTTGGTGCTTTCCAGTGTTAATCCTGTACTTGTGACTGAAACCTTATTGGAAACAGTCATAGCAGATGCAGTTAGCATGAGATGATTACCAATGACTGTGAGCCATCAATCTAAGGACTGGATATCCTTTTAGAGAAGGGAGAAGGACAGATGGACATAGGAATCCTGAGGGAAGAGAAGCATATAAAGATGGACACAGAAATGAGTGAGGAAGCTCCAAGGAGGATTGCCAGATAGATATACCAAAAAATGTGTTTCCAGGCCTCTTAGACACACACACACACACACACACACACACACACACACAGACAGACTTATATTTAGGTAGTGAAGTACTGATACACACTGTGAAAGAAAGAATGGACACTAAGGATTAATATTCACCCTGTGCTAGTAGGCAGGAAGTTTAGTCTTTTCTTGGGTGCAAAATTTAAGCTGCAGTGTGAATGATGAAAAGTAGTGACACCAAAGAATGGCAGAATTGTGATTCTGCTTTCTGGGCTGAGAGATAATATTCATAGCATTAAGTATAAAGTTTGAACTTTTTCACACTCTGAACTTGGGAGTTGAAGTGTGCTCAACATGTGCATAATAGGACATGGCAGGAGAAGGAACGTGAGTGAAGGAGGTGAGTTTATGCTTAGTTGCTCAGAAAATGCCAAATACTGTCTGGACTTACATGCTACATTCTGCTTCATGACAGCCTTCACTTTTATTCAGGAGAGAAAAGTGAATCTTATAAAGCCAGGCTTCTATTCCAGGACTATAGATCCACAGAATCAACAAGTAGGGGAGGTAGGAAAGGAAACCCAAGGTATACAATACCAGATATTGTGCTCTGTTCATTATACTGTATTATTTCTTATCAGTAAATCACTGTTAAATAAAGGAATATGTAAGTTGGTGAAACTTGGTGAATATGAACATTTAAAACATCTTACTTTAAAATAAATTGGATATTTTATCTTGAAAACTCTTGTTTGGACAGTTATATAGATTCTCAATGGATATAGTTTTATCTTGAATTTGAAATGCCCCTTCTGTTTCCCTAAGACCTGTTCATCACAAACCAGTATTTTCAGGCCTCGGATGATCAGAAGTTCAGAGTTTAAATCTGGGTAGTTATGAGATTTTTAATCTTACCCAGTATAGGATTTCAAATGAAGAAACTAAAATGTGTTTTAATTTGAGACAAGTTTGGTGGCATTTTATACTTCAGTGGGTTCTAAATTGCAAGACCCTTTTCACCTTCTACAACTAGTTCCTTCCGTTCACCTGCCTGGAGAAACAAGTGTCATATAAAGTGATGGCAGAACCATCTGTTTCTGTCATTTTGACTGCACATCAGTTTCATTGCATATATGTAAATGCTTGAAGTTCTTTACAAAAGAACTCTGTGATATTATTGATTTTATGAGTTGTGATGATTTTTGAGGTCTTGCTTTAAGTAGCAAGTAAGCTTTGAGTGCAGTTCATGAAGAACACCTATTTACTCATTTTAGGGTTAAACCAAAGGCAGTTTCTAGAAAGATGGTGAATATCTTTTTGAAGTCTGAGCTCTCGAACAGGGTCAGAAAATCGTTTCAAAATTAGGTCAAACATAAGGTTACTGGTGTGAGAAAACCATCCTAAGTAGAAAGAAGAGAAACTTAGAAGAAATGGGATCCATAACGAATTGTTAATGATATCACAGTGGGAATCATAACCAAGGAGTAGAAGAGTATATGATGATGGGAATAATTCATTAGGTGAATAGAAAAGATTATAAAGAATCTTTTACCATTTGAATATTACTATATAAATGTCCACACATATGCATAGGTGGTGATTTTGAAATTTAGAAGTTTAATTAGCTAGCTCAGAGACTTAAGTTTCTGTTTCCTGGTTCAGGAGAAATTTTGGCCTATTATTGGATGAAATAGAGAGCTACTGAAGATTACTGAGTAGAAGAGTTGAATGACAATGGAAAATTTTATTTGTGTAAAGAAATAAAAGAATCATTAAGATCTGAAAGTTGAGTCAGAGTGTGCCTCTGAGATAATATCAATGAAGTATTGCAAGCAGTGGTAAAGAAAATATCTAGATAGCACTATTTACTATAGCAAAGATATGGAAGCAACGCAGATGCCCCTCAGTTGATGAGTGGATCCACAAGATGTGGTATTTATACACAATGGAATTCTAGGCTGCTGTCAGAAAGACTGACATTGCCCCATCTGTAAGGATATGGAAAGACTTAGAAAAATCATATTAAGTGAAGTAAGCCAGACTCAAAGGAACATAGGCTCAATGGTTTCCCTCATTTGTCATAATCAGTAGATACCTTGGGCTCTCCTAGCAGAGATTTCCAATAGAGCAAAACCTAGATACACAAGGCCACATAGTATGACACTACATGAAAGGACCTCCAGGATATAGAAACACAAGCCATATAATGAGTGATTGTTGTCTTTAATGTACTATGTTATCTCTCATCTCTTTTGCTGTCCCTCTGCTGTCTTATATTGTTACAGTATTTCACCTTGTTATCGGATATAGTGTATATATGCTTATTTAGTTATTTGAAATCGGATGGATAAGGAAGCAGGGAAAACAAGATGAGGGGCGGGGGTGGGGAGAGGGAAATGGGGACCAAGACATGAGAAAGGGTATCAATGTTTGTGAAGTATTGCATCTTCTATCTGGTGAATATAATGTAACCCTTGTATTAATTACAATAAAAATATATGAAAAAATAGGTAGTAAAAGAATGTGCTAGCCTTCTAGCTCTATGGCAAAATACCTAGGAAAATCAGCTTAACGGTGGCAACATTTGTTTTGGGATATAGTTTCAGTCTGCTTTGGGGAGAAGCAGAACATCATGGTAGCAGGAATATGTGGAGGAGGAAGCCATTTATTCACGTTAAGTAGGCAGGAGAGAGAGAGAGAAGAGAAAAAGGAGAGAAGTGGAAGAAGGAGAAAGAGAATTGAAGACTGGAGAGCAGAGATAGAAGAGAAATAGGAGAGAGAAGAGAGCAGAACAAACATCATTTACAAGGACACATTTCAGGGATGCATTTAACAACCTTAAGTCCCAGCTCAAATTGGAAAGTTTTTATCCCTTCCCAATAGCTCATCAAATTATGGACACATGAGTAGGTTGATCCTTTGGTGAGAACAAAGTTTTCATGATCCCACCACTTTGTAAAAAGCATATCAGCAGGCAATCGAATCTTTAGCATATAGCTTTGGGGCAACATTTTAGATACCAGCCATAACAAAGAGGAATATATCTTAGGGGATATTAATTTCATTTTTAATCATGAGCTTGATACGCAACCAGAAATGAACAAGAGGAGCAGAGATTAAAACTAGAATAAATATGGTCAAAATATATGCGTGTTTAGAACTGTTATAATAAAACCTCTTTGTTGTTAAGTCTGGGAGCTTAAGCTAGCATGTAAGATATGTGAAAGAAATCACCAAGTGTCCAAGTGGTAAGAGAGGAAGCAAAGGTTATTAACTTTCCAAGAGGTAAGGGACCAGATGGCATAAGAATATTGTTCATGAATAGAGTGAGTGAAGGCTGGAGTTGATGAGCATTTCAAATGCTGAAGGAATGTATTACTTATGTTTCATAGTTTTTGCAGCTAGTTGTTCAGGAAGCTGAAGTTTCTCAGGGTTTTTGCTAGGTGGTGCAGTACAATCCTTTCCAGAAGTGAGTAATACAGGTAGGGTTCTGTTTGAATACAGAACAGTTTCTGCAAAACAAAGGAAAAGAGCCTTCCTGACAGGTGGTTCCTCAAAAGACTTAACCTAGAGCTCCCCTATGACCCAGCAATTCCACTAGTTGGCATTTACCCTGTTGTCCAGAAACAAGGACATACCACATCCACTATCACAATGACGTTCATTGCAGCACTATTTACCATAGCAAAGATATGGAACCAACCCAGATGCCCCGCAGTTAATGAGTGGATCAACAAGATGTGGTATTTATACACAATGGAATTCTATGCTGCTGTCAGAAAGAACGACATCGCTCCATTTGTAAGGAGATGGAAAGACTTAGAATAAAATCATTTTAAGTGAAGTAAGCCAGACTCAAAGGAACATAGGCTCAATGGTTTCCCTCATTTGTCATAATCAGTAGAAACCTTAGGCTCTCCTAGCAGAGATTTCCAATAGAACAAAACCTAGATACATAAGGCCATATAGTATGATGCTAAATGAAAGGTCCTCCAGGATATAGAAACAACAGCCATATAATGAGTGATTGTTGTCCTTAATGTACTATGTTATCTCTCATCTCTTTTGCTGTCCCTTGGTTACCTCGAATTGTTACAGTATTTTACCTTGTTATCCGATATATTGTATATATGTTTATTTGGTTATTTGAAATTGGATAGGGAAGGGGGGAAAACAAGATGAGGGTCGGGGGTCGGGGGAGGGAAATGGGGACCAAGACATGAGAAAGGGTATCAATGTTTGTGAAGTAAAGCATCTTCTATCTGGTGAATATAATGTAACCCTTCTATTAAGTACAATAAAAATATATTAAAAATGATTCTGAGCTGGAGAATGGGCTGCTGAAGAATTTCGAGGAAGTCCTCCCAGGAGAAGATAGTCAGTGCGCCATGCCTTGGGAGTAAGACTGAGTTATAAGAACAGAGCACATGCATGGCACTCTGGAGACCATGAAAATCACAGGTGGTGTTGTTGAGTTTGAATAAATAGCATGAATTAAATGTAGAATGATTTCCTGATATGAATGGTTTTCTCATGTGGAGTTGAATGTTACTGTTGTTGAATGAAGGAACAGGAATCAAGACACTTATTTTGTAGTAGTCACATTCTGATTTCCTGGAACTTCAGTTTCTCCTGCTTGGACCTGTGGCAAGTACTCCCTGCATTATACACTGAACACACCACTCACCATGGTTTTTAGGCTTCATGAAGTGAGGGATCTGAACAGTTCTTGAAAAAAATGCGGTATTATTTCAGATGTAGTGTAAAATTTCATGGAAACATTGAAATGTGGTCAAATTGTGAAAAAATGAGTCAGCAGTTAAAATTATGTGTCAGAGTAGCTTTTGTGAACTGGCTTTTGTGTACTGTGCACAGAGGCAGTTTCAGACTTTTAATTCCAAACTTGAAAATGGAAAATAACTGTTAAAGAAAATTTTTTTCTTTCTGCTTCAAACTGAAAGAGAGCAAGTTGTATAACTGTTTCTTTACAGAAGCAGCTGGTAGCATCTGTCAGGACTATTTGCAGCTATTACCCCCTTTTACAGATCTGAGAAAATTGAATTGCTGAATAACTAATGTAGTTGCGGGTGAAAGTCACCTTTCAGTCACCCAATGACTGTGAAACAACCCTACTTTAAAAATTCATATTGCTGAGTTGCATTTGGAAAAGTGTTGTCCTCTTATAAATTATATTTTAAGATACATTAAATTTGCTTATGCAATATGTATATTTGTATACATATGTCTACGAAGTATGTATTTATAGAGTAGAAGAAAAATCCATCCTCCTCTCTCCATGATGTGCTCCTTTTAACAATTGAAAGCGGTCATGAGGAAATGGGGGGATGGAGGGGAATTTGGATGAAGGTAAATGGAAAAACAGAGATATTTTGAAGGTCTTTTTCCCAGTCATTTTGTGTCTTTTGAGTTGGTAATGTGAGGCAAATATTTGTGTTGCTGATACTGTGCTATAGTCTACTCTTGTGATACAGAAGGATAAGACCTAATTTAATGTGGAAAAGAGCATGTACAGAGATAATGAAACAGATCTACATTAAAATGTAATATGTTATGTGTACTATGAACCAAGGAAGGTTTGCAGATCAATTTGCATTAGAGCAGATACTGGTTTTCATTTGAAGTGTATTTGGACATATGAGTATCATGAGTGGTTGCAGGAGTAAGGTGTACTTTTCACCTACATTTGCTGATAGTCACCCTTCAAAATGTATATGATGCCTGATATACTACAGGGGCAGTAAATATATGTATAGAGAGCAGACCAATGGAGGCAGTAATATTGTATGTTCAGAGAGCAGACTAATGGAGGAAACAAATATATGCAAAGTCTTCAGGATCATCTTGATTTGAATTGCCAAACCCTTCTCCCACTGTGCAGTGTTTTGTTGAAGCCCCATGTGGCCTTTTACTAGAATGAGTAATCAAATCAGAACTCATCCTGGAATATTTAATTGTGGATCACTGTCAGTCCTGTATAGGGAAAAGCAGTGGATCCTGTGTGAAGATGGGAACATAATTTCCAGATAAGGAGAGGAATTTGCAATGACAAGGGTTTTTGAAGGACTGACTCCAAGGACAGAAAGAGGGACAGTGTACAAAGAACCAAACCAGAGATTATGATATAGCATCCAAGAGAAATTTTGTACACAGTGAATTTTATTTAAAATCCTTTCCCTAAGAGTGAAAACAGAATGACTTCATGGGCTCCGTTCCAATGGGACTTCCCATGCTCAAGGCACTGGTATATTTTGAATAGAGGAGGAGGAGGAGGAAAAGTGGTCATTGGGAGGGAACAGATGATGCAGGGACTTTTGACTACAGTAAGAGTTGGTTCTAGGAGCAGAGGTAAACCATAGTAAATGTTTCCTCAGAATTGTGATGTGGCAAGTTGCTGTTCTTCAAAAGAAAAGGAAATGCCTGTGTCTGGCAGTGTGGGGAATGAATGCTAGGGAACAAACGTGCCTGTGGAAGACCTTTGGGAGTGACAGGGAAGGGTTGTTTTGACTAGAATGTTGTTGGGGAAAACAGAAGTAAGTAGGTGGTGCTGCCATTGATTCTGACTGGCTGGGATGGCTGACGTGGGGCACATGTTCAAGGGTCCTGTATTAGCAGTGGTGCATTAGATGGCCCACATGTCCATATCAAAAGAGCACAGGCAGTACTCAAGATGAACACTGGGGATCACATCAGTGCATAGGCACTACTTTAAATGGATTCAATTCCTAAGGCCATAGGTCAGAGAAGGGGAAAGTAAAGAACTCCAAATGCTGAGCGCAGTACCCTAGCAAGAAGAAGATCCTTCTAGAGTAGTAAGTTGGAGACAGTTGAAATGGCTGGTCAGAACTCTTACCTAAGTGGTTGTGGTAGCCTTTCTTGTCTCTACTGTGCACTTCAACTTCCTTCTTTCCCTCCTTACTGCAAACTTACCACCTTGTTTTTTTAATTTTATTTTTTTATTGTAATTGGTAAAAGGGTTACAGGATATTTGCCAGATAGAAGTTGCATTAATTCACATACATTGATACCCTTTCACATGTCTTGGTACCCATTACCCTCCCCCCCACGCCCCCCACCCGTCTTGGTTTTCCCCCCTTCCCTATCAAATTTCAAATATCCAAATACAAATAAATTCAATATATCAGATAACAAAGTGAGATACTATACCAATGTGAGATAACCAAGGGACAGATTACGAAGGGAGCTAGGTCTGTGTTTTTTTTTTTTACCTTTTTTATTGTAATTAGTAAAAGAGTTACATGATATTTGCCAGATAGAAGGTGCATTAATTCACATACATTGATACCCTTTCACATGTCTTGGTACCCGTTTCCCTCCCCCCCCCACACCCCCCACCCATCTTGGTTTTCCCCCCTTCCCTATTAAATTTCAAATATCCAAATACAAATAAATTCAATATATCAGATAACAAAATGAGATTCTATGCCAATGTGAGATAACCAAGGTACAGCAAAGGAGATGAGAGACAACATAGTACATTAAGGACAACAATCATTCATTATATGGCTACCACTAGGCCAAACTCCTGGCCCCCGCGGAGGCTTCTTAAATCACCGCTTGCATTTTTTATTAACAAAAACTTTCCTATGACTTTCCAGCTGAGCATCTAAAAATGCAGTTTTTTCTCCTCAAAAATGTTCTGAGAGGATGCTTTAGACAAAAAAAAATTAGAAAGGAACACCTTCCTCGGTTAGATATGACAATGCAATTAAAATTTTTGCATTTGCAGTATTCTGTCTGGATAAAAGATTCCCCCCCCCAGCAAAATGTGGATGATGTTTTAATTTCCCCATGGCCTTTCAGAATTCTGTTAGCACTGAAAAAAAATTTCAAAGTATTATTTCTTACCATAAGTTTGAAAATACTTTTTATTTCCTCCTGCACATAATGTTTAAGTTCACTTTTCTCCTATTAGCTTCTTTCTCCAGAAAGAATAGTTTCATTTAGTTATCATGAGCTTATACTTTTGTCACTTTCTTATTGATACACATTAATGTACAAAGCAATGGGTTCTGCTGTGACATTCTGAATGTTCATATCATGTCAACTTCCTTTTAAAAGTAATTGTAATTTTAAAAATTATTGTAAAGGGGATGTACAGAGGGGCTACAGTTCGGTAAAAAGTACATTTCTTTTTTGGGTAATGTCACCTCTTCCCTTGCTCTCTCTCAGGCTTTCCCTCCCATTCCCCCACTCACAAGTTGTACACCACTTGTATTCAACAATTTTCAGCATAGTGTCCAGTGAGCCCCACTGCTGCATTTGTTTATCCTTTGTCTCTCCATTTCTGTGCCTCCCTTCAATCTCCCACAGACAGATAACCAGACAGAACAAAATGGAAAGACAAGAGAAACTAAAAAGAAAAAAAAACCCTCACTTTCATTTCCTGAAGTTCATGTGGATATATATTATTTTGGATGATCAGATGCACATAGGCAGTGTGTCTTTCTGTTCTTCTCCTGTCTCCTCCTTTGGTTTCACTATATGTGAATGCCTAGAGACCTGTATAATTTCTTATGCCCAAGTATTTTAGATCTAGTTAATTTTTGTGCTTTTTTTAAAAACTATCTTTAAGTAGGTGTACAAAAAAGGAGTTGCCACTTTATGTATCAACCTCTTTCTTAACTCCCCTTTCCCTTTCTATGTCTTCTCTAATCTCAGATTTTATATGAGAACACAAAATACTACCCTTGCAAAATCAAGCCTGTGGTTTATGTGCCACACACAAATCTCCATTTCCTCACTACCACTCAGAAGAGAGAAGACCATGGTTACAATAACAATACTTCAAAGACAAACTATACATTTAAGTATGGTAAATAAAAATCAGAAACAATAATAAGAATAGAAAAGTAAGAGATTGGGCATGTGTAGGATACACTAGGAATTAAAATCATCAATGCTTATATTAAAAATGAGGTGGCAGGAAAAGCAAAAAGGGGCGGAAGAAATAGTGTTCTGGATCTGGAAATGTGAGGAGAGACGTAAAGTCCCCCTGTGTGCTGGAAGTGGAGGATTGAAGACAGAAGAAAGAGAAGGTAGCGAATAGGCTCTTAACACTGCTGAATAAAGGTGGGTAAATTTCTTCTTCTTCTTTTTCTTCATTTCCTCTTCCTCCTCCTCCTCCTTCTCCTCCACGCTGAAGCCTCTCCTTTTCCTTTTCTTCTTCCTCCCTCCCTTCCTCCTTCTCCTCTTCTTTCTCCTATTTCTTTCTCCTTCATTGCCTTTGTCAGAGACCCAGAAACTTCAGGGGAAATAGGTCATTTACAGAAGGATCTTGGGAGGTCTTCCCAGGGTTATGCCCTGGCCTGAGACCCACAGTTTGATTTACAACTATGTTTGCCTAGCAAGTACACTGATTCTCATTAGGTTCCGTATGTAAGTTGATTTGGGGAAAAAAAGTTAGAGGATGGAGAACATTGGGGGAAATTAGAATTTCCTAAAGGCATCCATTAGTGCTGTGTTGCTGCTAGCACTGAGTGTTTTACAAGCTGACAGTCACCTCAAAAACTTAAAGGAAAGCAGTTTCTATAGCAACAGTGGAACCATTTGAAGTGTGACTAGATAATCTTTTCTTATAACTAAGAAAGCAGAGATATGGAAATTCATTAAAGATATATTTCATATCTTCTACCTAATGCACATTCAGGGCAAGTATACTCTTTGACATGTCAAATATCTTGCTGCCATCTCAGTGCATTAAATACTGATGCACCTTAATGGTTTGATTAGCTTCCCAAGATGAATTTTGGCTGCTAGTAATCATGATTAAGGATATGTATTCTGGACTTGATTGCCTTGGGTTCAAACACTAATACTCCCAATTTTAGTTCATTGCTATATCTGTTCCTGAGTCTTTTATCTTTAGAATGAAAACAAATAAATCTACTCTGAATGTAAGCCTTAAAGAAGTGGAAATATATAAGCAGTGTCTTGTTGGTGAAAATAGCTTACCAAACACTGCCTACTGTAAATAACAAGTCTTTCAGAAATGGACTGGCTTACTGTTTTCACAGATAAAACTGGAATTCATAGTCCATTTAAATAAATGCAACTACAGTTGGCTCAACTTTCTAACATTTCTATTTGATCCAGGCATCCTCACTGGCATAGTCAGTAATACAAGATGAGCACTGTGTCATTACTTCCTTTTAAGTTACATATTTGCCCAGTAGGCCAGGGGAATGATGTGCTGTCAACCCCTTTTCAGGGTCCACTGGTAGAAGGAACATGGGAAGGCAAAAGGCCCCTTTGGTGGAAGCTTATAATCAGTCTCTCTTGTATTCTCTGCATGACTCCTCATACTCTAGCCTTGGCTTGGTTTCTAGAATAAGAAAGGGTCCTGCTTCAGGATTTCATGAGTACTATTCCTTCACGGGCTCATTTTCTTTTCTTGGTTCTCCCGATAACTGAATGTTTGTAATCACAACAGTTTCAGCCCAGATGTTGTCCCTCTTTCAAAAATTGTTTTGCCAGATCATTTTGTATCAAATCAATCCATTAAAAATTCTTAGTGTATTTACAATTTGTAATGATTGACTTAAATTAACTTGTGGAGCTGCCTGCCTCATGGATTCATGTTTCATGCAGGAAGTGACTGGTTTCTTTCTAGTGAGGGATGTAGGCACTTAGTAAGTGAATGATTGAAAAGAGTGGACAGGCACACAGAAGAGTAAGTCCTCATTTGGACCAAGATTCTACTGAGTTCTTAAAAGAAAAATGGGCAGTGCGAGATAGGTGATGTAGAACTCAAGAGAAGCATAAGGGAACATATAAAGGATTTCTTTTGAACCTGAACACATAACTACCAGGTCAGGCTTCCTATTTCCTGCACACCCTTGAAAACTGCTTCTCCTTGTCTCACTTCTGTTATTGGGTAACTTTTCCTTTCACAGTCCTCCCATTCCAATCTTGTTATCCTCCTACTTATAGAAATGAGGTGCCACCCTGTAGCTCTAAAGCAGAATATTTTGTTAAAACATTCACATCCACAGCCACAGGGGATTGCTTAGATAGCACAATCATGTTTATGTAGCCAGGAGCAAGAAACGATGACTTTCCACTGGAGGAGATCACTTAGCTAAGAGCTATGGGCTTCCATTAACCGTGATAACCACAGTCTAATTTCACTGCGGAATGAGAGCTGTGAGATAATTAGGAAAAGTGCAGGCCAGAATGCCAGTGCATATTTCTCCTAAATTAATACAGCCTCATCAAATAGGTTATATTAAAAACAGACACTGTATGAAACAAGATCATTGATTGTCTTAATTAATATGAATCAGCAGGCAGAGTCAGGGCCTACATTAACCTTGGCAGTGGTTGAGAGTCTGGGGAAACTTCACTGAGCAAAACTGACTTGGAGGAAATAAATCTGTGCTCCGAGTCTGGATATTGTGCACTGGAGCATCTGTTCTGATCTCCATGTCCAGTCCAAAGGGTCTCCTTTGTAGGCCAAGGGAGGAGAGCAGACCATACAAAACAAAAGTCTCCATTATGGGTCAAAGTTCACAGGTGAAAATAAACCAATAAAATGACAATGTCTAACATCTTTTGAATAAATAGGATTCCAAAAATTAAATCTTGAGGAGAATGGGCAAAAGATTAGAAGTATTACTGATCAAAATTTCTAAGCAATATATGGGTCATTTCCAAATGCTTCTGATAATTACAGTGACTATGTATCCCAAGGGAAATTAGTTCAAAGTCCTTCCTTTCTTTTCCTTATGGTTTTTTTTGTTATTGACATCTTAAGATATTTTAATTTCTAGGAGGAAGAAATTTTTGTTCTGTTTTGAATGATATTCCAAGAAATTCTTAGTTATTTCAAGCACAGCCATTTTTAGGTTGCCATATTTAGCAAACATATATGAACTGCCCAGTAAAATTTTAATTTTAGATAAACATGCAATATTCAAGACATCCTTGAACTGAAAATTTGGTTCTGAAATTCCAATTTAGTTGAGAGTCCTTTATTTTATCTGAAAAACTATATGTGGCTTTTATATTTCTGAAACCATATTTTCTTTTTCTTTCCTTTGTGGTTTTTAGAGAGGATTTCAAAATGTATTCCAGGGTGACCCTTGAATTCATGATCCTCCCGTCTCACCTTTCAAAACCTTGTTTTACAGGCAAGAACCACTACTGTGTTCACATTGTTTTTAAGAGGAGTATCTACTTCATTTGCAGCGAAGAAGACTAGAATGTGTTAAACAAAGTAAAAAGTTCTATAAAATTGCAGAGCAGTACCTAATATTTAATTTAGTTAATTGGTGGGGATGTAAAATAAGTAAGGTTCACTTTAGACCTATGTCATACATTGGATGTGATGGGCCTGGATTCTGAGGACCAATGTGTCTCATTTCCAGAGCTTGTTCTCTTTCAACTTGTCTTGTTGCTTGCTCTTCAGGCCCAATGTTTAGTACTTGAGTTCTAGTATGGACATTTGCGAAAGTGTTCTGAGATTTCAGGCAAGTCCTCTAATATTTCTATGCTTCATTCTCATAAAGTACAATGTCTTGCTAAATATAAATTGCTCTGAAACATTTGTTGAATTGAATTGGGTACTCATTTGCATATGGATTATAGGGAGGGTTGTGGTATACAGCAGAGGGTATACAGCAGAGGGATTGAGAGTTCAGGTTTTCTGGTCCACTGACTCAACTCTGGGCTTATTTAATTTCTTTACACTCTGTTTTCTCAATGATAAACACGCCATAATAGAATAACTAAGCCACCACATCATTATAGAGGATAGAATACATTTTAAGAACACCTACCATGGAACTAAGCTTTTAACAACTGCTCTTTAAATTTCAAATATAGGAGATTATAAATGAGCAAGACACATTGAAAAGTTTGGGTGCTGAATAAAAAAATACAACGAAAATAGGACTTGCTTTTAATCCTTGCTCCGATGGGGGTAATCAACCCTTTCCAACATTTTTGGGACTCACCAAACTTACATTTCTGAGTTCAGGTTTGTAATCAGAATAAAGGAAAGGTAAGAGCTCTGGATATAATTTTTTCTAGCTTTCCTTAGCTAGATAGTCCCTTTCCTTTGAGTATCTGTGACTACTTTTTATCAAGACTTAGACATCGGAGAATGTGGTAGAGCCAGAAAGAAAAAACAGGGTGCACATACCAACATCTATAAGTAGATGATAGAAGAAAGATGGCCTTCCATTCTGTGATGTCACGATATCACCTTCTTTAGGAGTTAACCTATATTTGGGAGTTTTACTCTGTGAATTAAGAGAATATTTTATGTGGTTTTTAATATAAACTATATCACTCACCAATGTGATTGGTAAAAAGTAATCTTCAAAGTCTAAGTAATGGCTCTGAATAGCACTGAATTTTATTTTCTTTTGTCATGATTGAAGTTTCTCTTCCCCAAACTGCCAAGTATTTATTGGAATATAAACAATAATTTATGAATAGATCTACTGAGCAAAGATTAACCTTTTTCTTTGTTGCAAAACCCTAAGTCCACTGGAGTGAAGCTCTAGGAGAATTAGAATGGAAGAGCTCATCAGCTTCTGTTGCAACTATAAAGAAAATGACACAGCAGCATGAATGATGAAGAACTTAAAAGGAAATGCAATAGTTTTTTTAAAACCCTATTTTAAAATTTTACCTGTGTGATTTCACCAGTGGAGAATAAAATTCTTGGGATGAAAGCTTGCAAAGTGAAATGTTATATGGTTCACGTTTTGTAAGAAGAGACTGCATTTCTGATCTGCTTTTTAAAGATTCAGATAGCATTTTTGAAAAGTTCCTCTTCATTCTGAGGTTGAAGGTGGAGCCCTTGTGCTGTGTCCAGGGGTGTTCTCTGAGAATTGCATGAACAAGCAATTCTCACAAGGACATAGGACAGTCCAGAAAAGAAATGTTGCTTATATTTTTTAACTTCTAGTTTACCACCTACCACATCTTGTATAAACTGGGTAAAAGGGAACTTTGTGGCAATGGAACAATCAGCCCTTTGAGCCCTGGAAGGTGAAGGTTTTTTTTTTCCCAATGGCCTCTAGTTTTAGTCATTTCTGGAGGATAAGAGGAAATGGTCCCTGCGCATGCATGTTTCTATAGCATGATCCTGATGTGGTCTGTTTCACAATCTGTATAATCAGGGGATTTGAGCCTGTTGCTGTTGACAGTTCCTTTTCCCTAGAACATTCTTTGAATTTAAGGTGAGTTTCTTTGTTTTGGTGCTGGCACTAGGATTTAAACTTAGGGACCTAGCTCTGTTCCTTGTAGTTCTACCCCTTGAGCCACAGCTCCACGTCTGAATTTTGGTGGTTAAAGAGTCTCACAGACTTTCCTGTCCCATGCTAGCTTCCAACCTCCATCTTCAGATCTCAATCTCCTGAGTAGCTAGGATTACAGGTGTAAGCCTCTGGTAAGGTGAATTCCTCTTTGTCTCCTTACCTCCCTCCCTCCCTCCATTCCTTCCCTCTATTCCTCCTTCCCTTCTCCCCCCTTTATTTCTTCCTTCTTTCTGTTTTCCCTCCAGATCAACTTGCCTTGTGAAGATCTAGGTATGAAAGCAAGGACAGAAAGGTAAAAATGGGAAGGAGATAAAAAAAATTCACGGCAATCAAATCCCTACTGTGTTGCCAGAACTTCACAAATAACATCTCATTGTTTTTCTTACCGGACCCTATGAGGGATCTGATTATTGGCACTGTGTATTTTTAATGTATAGAGACACGGTAGGTCAGTAGTATGATATAATTTGTGCAAAGACAGGCACTGAAGTAGTAGAGTTGGGTTTTGGACATTCGTCAATCCAATTCTAAATTTGTGTTTTTGTTCCATTGCAAATAAGGCTTTGTGTATATTTGCAACAGAAGATGTAGCCAATCATCTCCACCCCCTCTTGGGGTAAACGGAGGATCTAAATTAATAAAACATAGCATGGATTTAAATTATGTGAAGATGTTATTTATCCAACAGTATCCTATTTTGCCAAGAGCATGATAAAGATAATTAACAGACTGTTTTGACAAGTGGCACTGTCATGCTAGGCATTGATTTTCTCAGTATTTCACATACTTGAGAAACATTCAGGAATTACTTTTAATATTACTGGCAAATATCTTTGCTTACTTAGTTTATACAGCATTCCTTTTGATATCATGTCATAATTAGACATATCTTCTCTAATTCGAATCAAAGAAGTATCTGAAATACCTTCTAACATTTTTATGTTTCTGAAAACCTTTATACTTTGTGATATTGTTAACTGTTATTATTTAGTAATAGTCTGTATGCTAGATATAATGTAAACCATTTGGATTCCTTGAAGATGAAAATAAGCAAATTTTATTTTATTTAATGATTACAATTTTGAAAGAAATCACAATTCTTATCTTCTTTCTCCATTTTGTGTTTGTCCAGCTCTTTCTTTTTTGTTGTTTTTCTTGCTACTGTAGGTCAAATTTTTCATCTGTATTGGGGAATAAACTTTTTCTTAGCAGTTTTTTTGGCCGATATAAATCTCATGGTATTTTTGAAGGTTTGCTGCCATGTTAGTTGTATTTTTTTTCCAGGTCACAATGAGGTACTGGTCAGTAAAATAAAGGGTAATTTGTTAGACTGTGTTCTAATAAAGTAAGACTTCTGAGCAAGACACCAGTGGCTGACATATGAAATGCTACCTGCTCACTATGCTGAGACCTGGAGGATCAGTTTGAAGCGAGTCCAAACAGAAAATTCTTCATTTCCAATTAACCAGCAAAATGTTGGACTGGTGGTGTGGCTCAGGTGATGGAGTTCCATCACCAGTACCAGAACAAAAACCCAAACGATGATGATGATGATGATGATGATAAAGATAAAGATAAATTATATGGCAGACAGCATCATAATGATTTCTACTCATAAGACATTCTGAGATGAGATACTTAGTATTTATGAAGTTTCAAGCATTTATTCAGTTCAGTGTCGTGATTGTATTGTTCTTGCTGTGTGGGCGGGAGTGAGTAACTTCACTTTTGAATCATAGTGAAACAATGAAGGCTTTAAAGATAGGGCATGTGAATAGTAGGTGCTATTTTGGCTCTGAAAAAAATATACCAGTGAACTCTGCTGCCATTGCAAAGGCACCTGGTGAGAAACACCTGGTGCTTTTCTTTTCTATTATTAAAGAACTTGATGTCAGAAAATAAAATGAAATAAAATGCTGCCAGTGACACATTCTGAAAAGATGGGTATCAAATCTTTGGCTTACGGAATTCATAAGGACTTTGAGATAATAGATTATATTACTTATGAGTGTTTCCTTCTTACAGTGGTATGTGTGGCTATTTATAATGATTCTGTCATAAAATATTTTATATGGACTCTCTACTATACTTCAGCAACAAATAGTAATTAATACTTTGGCTGATGTCTTTCAAAGTATTTCCCATGTGCATACATAAACATATAAATACTTTTCTAACACAACAACCCTGCTAACCAGATTACTTTTAGGACTTGTGAATATGAATGTTTTGGCGAATATTGCTTTTGCACATGTAAATAGGAAGTGTGAATTTTTTTCATATGGTTATTCTTTTGAAAAAACGTCATGCTAGTAGCCACAGAGCTCTGATAAATAGATACACTGTAATTTATTGAGTCTTGGACTACTCAGCTATTACAAATTGCACTGTGATGAACATATCTGGTTCGTCATTCATCTCTGATACCTCTTGATTCTCCCTCCACAGCACTGTGGGTATGTTCTTGGACTGTCCTGTCCACGTCAGAATATTAGCATCCCTCGCTTCTACCAAAAGATGAGAGGAACCCTGACATCTCCCTGTGCCTCCAGACAACCCAAATTTCCCCCTCCTTCCCATGTTGCTAAGGATCCCCTTGGGAATCCAAAGCTTCTCTCTGGCGGGCCATGGACCCAGAATAAATTCAGTCAAGAAAGGATTCTTACACAGTTTGCTACTGTTTTCTAACTAGCCAATTCTAAGGTACATTAGTCCTCAGTTTCTTTAGCTGTTAACTGGGAAGATGATCTACCACATGGAGTTTTGGGGAAAATTAAACACAAGACATTACAATGCCTCACACCTGGAAAGCACTCAGTTAGTATCGTACCTACCCAAATTGAGAGCATCATTTATGGTCTCAACTTATTTCTGTCCTTTTAGGCTCTCTAAAAGAGGCATGCCAGCAACAAGAGTTGTCTTCAAGTTTTTTGTTTTGAGCTGTGTGGAAGGGATATTTAGGGAGGTAGATATTTATAGTTATGCACGAGACATCATCATAGTCAGTATTTGAGTTATGTGGAACAGTATGTCAGGCAATGTGGGGAAAAATACTGCATTTTATATCTCATACAGTTTATATTTCAATTTTTATATTTGGCAGCATGTTAGTAAAGTGATGTGATGTATATAATTTGTAAATGAAAACACACTGTGCTTTCTTGCCCCAAGTTATTTCTTTGCTCATGGGTGTGAGAACAGCATTTATTTTGGAGACCACTTGCTGGGAAGATAGAAATTCTTTTTTTATTTTGGAACAGAGGAAAGGAGTTGTAAATTTCACTGCCGTTCAGAGTGCCTACAATTCATTGTGTGTTATTTCAACATCATATGCATGAAGTTCATCATTCTTGGGGTTTTCAATAACCGCAGAGTTATGATTTAAGTGTTCCCACCCCAGTCTTTCTTTGAAGATTGATTAAAATAGGAAGGAAAGTGAAATGTTTCCTATGTTGTGGATTGCCTTTCCTTCTGCTTTGAAAATGGGAAATCAAATATAATATGTTGTCCCTTTTGCAATGTCAACAACAAATATCTCGAGAAATACTGCCCTAGTTAATTAAGTCTTTTCCTGGTCCCTCTGTTCAATCCTCATTGAAATAAGGTGCCTAAGATATGTGGAGTTGCTAAACTTCAAACCTGCAACCTAATAACAGGTTTTAGGAGCTGCTGGAGGGAGTGAGCTGTGTATTTGGCAGTGTATACCATGTACATTTTCAGTATGTGTGCATTCATATTTGATTAAGAGAAGCACCACTGGGACATGAACTCAGGACCCTGAGCTCTCACTTGGCTATTTCAACTATTTCATGCTCTACCACTTGAGGCACATCTCCACTTCTGAATTTTTTCTTTTTGCTGATTAATTAGAAATTAACATTTCATGAACTTTTCTGCCTTGTCCCCAGCTTATGCTATTTATTATTTTTATTGATGATGATGATGATTTTAGAAAATACTTGGTTTGAACTTATGGCTTCATATTTGCTGAGCTTGCTTGCACATCTGGTGCTCTAGTATTTGAGCCAAACCTCCAGACCAATATCTATTTTTATTCTGATATAATCAAAGAGAGAAGAGAATCTCTCATCTCTCAGACAAACCCAAAATTTGAAGAAATAAATGAACAATAAGGTAGAAAGTTAATGAAACAGGACTGTTTCATCCATATTAATTGTCCCCGCCCTTTCATGTCCAGTGTAGCTACCCTACCTACTATGTAGAAAATATTTGTGAATAATGTAATTTCTATGCCTGCAAGCAAAACAGTGCACATGCTTTTTCTTTTATTTATTTATTTTTTTTTATTGTAATTAGTAAAAGGGTTACATGATATTTGCCAGATAGAAGGTGCATTAATTCACATACATTGATACCCTTTCACATGTCTTGGTACCCATTACCCTCCCCCCCACACCCCCCACCCGTCTTGGTTTTCCCCCCTTCCCTATCAAATTTCAAATAACCAAATACAAAGAAATTCAATATATCAGATAATAAATTGAGATACTATAACAATATGAGATAACCAAGGGACAGCAAAGGAGATGAGAGACAACATAGTACATTAAGGACAACAATCATTCGTTATATGGCTTTTGTTTCAATGTTCTGGAGGTCCTTTCAATTAGCTTCATACTATATGGCCTTATGTATCAAGATTTTGCTCTATTGCAGATCTCTGCTAGTAGAGCCCAAGGTTTCTACTGATTATGACGAATGAGGGAATCCATTGAGCCTAAGTTCCCTTGAGTCTGGCTTACTTCACTTAATAGGATTTTTTCTAAGTCTTTCCATTTCCTAACAAATGAGGCGATGTCATTCTTTCTGACAGCAGCATAGAATTCCATTGTGTACAAATACCACAACTTGTTGATCCACTCATCGACTGAGGGACATCTAGGTTGGTTCCATATCTTTACTATGGTGAATAGTGCTGTAATGAACATTGTTATGCTAGTGGATTTTGTATGATGTATTAATTTGTCCTCCCACAAAAGGGAAATGTCCTACTCCTTTACATAATTTTCAAAATTCCCATTGAGGCAGAGTATCTTTCAAATGTGTCTTCCTTGGCCTGTTTTCCAGATGTATGACTGGGAGTGGTGTTTTTAGATGTGAACTTGAAAGAGCTCTTCCTGTCCTGCTGGTTGCTTCCCTGTTTTGATGCTGTTCTGTTGCCAAAGAAACCAGAATGGTGTCTCTAAGATGTGCCCTTGACTACTGAGTGAGGAAGAGACTGATGGTACCATCCACGTTTCTCAAGACTGAGAAACAACACTGGAAACTTCACTTGAACCACTCATCCACAAAACTCAACAGACTAAATAACAGAACACGGATCAAGCCTGTTGGCTGTTTGGCAGGCAATGTGTGATCAACAATGCCTATTCTTTCGGCTGGATTTTGTTGGATTTATCAGTTACACCTTAACTTACAATGCCATCAGGGACTGAGACTTGATTCCCCAGTACTCAGAACACACAGAGCAAAATTACTTAACACCTTGGCCTGAAGTAACAATATCTATTTCACCGAGGTCGACCAGACATCCAGTTCTGTGGGAAGGTACTGCTGTCCATCACAACTATCCTATATGCTATTTTATTATTTTTTCCTGCAGCTTTCCTCGGTGTGGGGTAGTAAAAAGCTTACAGAGAAAGATGAACCCGAGTGGCACTTTGTAGAGGCATGTAAAGAACAATGCCAATTGTTATGCATATGGATTATTAGATGTACAACACTCAGTAAGCTTTATGCATGTTGTGTTACCTAGAGAGAACATATGTGTTATTAATATGATTTTAAAACACAGTACCTTTTCCCATGAAACTCTGATGCTCTGAGTAGTTTATATTCTCTAAGCATCTTTCCTTTTCCTCTTTCATCAGATTGCACTCTTAAAATTCACTGCATGGTCTCTGTAGGTAAGAGGAAAAGACTTAGCACTGCGATGGCCTTTCTGTTAAGCTCAGACAGTCCACATTTTCTCTGATTCTGGGATACTATTATGTTTTGCAGCCTCCTACATATTTTTCTTCTTTCATAGACAATTTCAAGTTTAATATTATATGTTTAAAAAGTGAGATAATTTTAAGGTCATAAAAATTTTGGAATCCTGCAGGCTTTAAAATACATGAAAAATGATTTAAAAAACCCTCACAGAGCCATTATTTCCATCTTTTCTAAAACTCGCCTACTAGTTAGCTGCCTTGTTGTGGAATTACTGTAAGTTGTGCTTTAAAGGGATTAAGATTAACTTGATTAGAAGAAATGCTAGTTACTAAACAATTAAGACAGGAAAAAGGCCTGTATGTTTGTATGTTAGTAGGATATTAATGAAATCCATTTGGTAGAAAACAAGCCATTTTAAATATTAATTTTAATATGAACTATTCTCTGGGCAAATATTTCATAACTCCACACTATATTAATATTAGAATTTTCCTGATGATTTGTGGCATTGAGAATAATAGGGGTTGTCAAAATGTACTGAAGGTGTCTCAGAAATTTTTCTTGAGGATTCACTGAAATTAAAACAAATTACATGCCTCAGGATAATCTTTGCTGTACCTCTAGTCTGGTCCTGAAATGACTGATTTGCAGTTCTGAAAGAAAGCTCAAAAAGAATCAACTAGATAGAACTGTGATAAGGATAAGCTTTACTGATCAATTAGAAAATAACCTCAGGCACAATCGTTCCCCAAGCTAATGCACTGAAAAGCAGGCTACTAGTATTGTTTTGTGTAAGGTGTGTGTGCATTCATTTTGGAGGTGTTGAATTCACCTCTGGGCCACATGCTTGGTGGCTGGTGCTTTACCACTGAGATATTATTCCAAGCCCTTTCAATGTTGGTTATTTTTGAGGCTGGGACTAGCCTGGGGTGGACAGGTTTGGGCTACATTCCTGTTAGCTGTGCTCCCATGTGTCACTGAGGATGAAGGCAAAAGCCATGTGCGCCCAGCCAGAGATGACTGGTGCTTGCCATCAGGGCCCCTGGCTGATATGGAGTTGGGAGTACTTCTGACTGGAATGGCCTTGAATTGCTCAACCCCCTGATCTCCACTTTCCAAGAAGCTAAAATTATAAAGATGAGCTCTCAAACCTGGCTCAAAAATGAATATTTTTTCATATATTTTATTGTAATTAATAGAAGGGTTACATGATATTTTCCAGATAGATGGTGCATTAATTCCCATTCATTAATACCCTTTCACATGTTTTGGTCCCCATTTCCCTCCCCCCACCCCCACCCCTCTAAAAGCAAATAGTTTTACTACTGACATTTCATGTTTTTAAAAACATGAGCAACAAGAAGTTGTTATAATCTTGCTTTCATGTTTCAAGTAATTCCTGTTTTATTTTTTTATATATATATATGTATTCTTTACTCATGCATTCTTTTAACAATCATTAATTATCTACTTTGTACTTCGTTTTATATGGAGAGCTGTGGGAAATGCAAAATATATGATATAATCATTGCCTTCTGAGAGTTTCTTTGGAATATTATAATAAAATATGAGAAGAAAATGAAAAAGGTCCAAACGTAGAAA
This sequence comes from Megascapheus bottae, assembly GCF_031878675.1. NCBI lineage: Eukaryota > Metazoa > Chordata > Mammalia > Rodentia > Geomyidae > Megascapheus > Megascapheus bottae. The sequence goes on along the minus strand of NW_028327432.1, from coordinate 149,874 downwards.
TCTCATTCTGAGCACCAAAATGAGCCGAATCGGTTTTGTTCTTTTCTGTTCTGATTTTTGACTTTTTTTTCCTTTTTCCTTTTTGAGACAAGATCTGGCTATGTAGCTTAGGCTGGCTTGGAAATAACTACATATGTACTCCAGGCTGGCCTCAAACTTAAGATCTTTCAGTTTCCATTTCCTAAGGATGGGATTATAGGCAAGTGCTACCATGCCCAACTTGAGTTTAGTCTTTAATTACTGTGCAGACACAGACACAGAGTAATTGAAGAACCACCTTAGGAAGAGCCAAGATTTCAACAGGATTAAGGCAGGAAAACAGGCTAGAGTGGGGACTAGTGGGAGTAACAGGGGCTGTGATCAGCTGAGTAGTTTATCTGGAGGGGAAGCCTCTACTCTGCTACAGCTTATCATCATGAGGCAGGACTGTAAGCCTAGAATGGTCAGTTGTTTCATTGTTTTAAGGAAATTTAAATTTTAAACTTAAGTCTTCTGACACAAACACACACACATGTGCATGTATACAGCATATATAATAGATGTATATATATATATACAATAATATATATATGTGTGCACATATACACAGACCCACATGTATGTTAATTAATTTAAGGGTTGGTGTTAAGGTTGGTGCTGTACCACTCAAGCCATACCCGTACTTCTGAATTCCTATTGGTTAATTAGGTTTAAGAATCTTACAGACTTTCCTGCTCAAGTTGACCTCAAACCGTGATCCTCAGATCTCAGCTTCCTGAGTAGCTAGGATTGTAAGTGTGAGATACTGGTGCCTGATATAGGTCTTCTGTTTTGTTAAATGATGGCTCAAATGTGTAGAAATACTATGCTGCTTAAACAACATGGAATGGGACTAATTTGATCTACTGGGCCATTAATTCTCAACTTCTGGCCTGTAAGTTGGAGTCTACAAAAATCTGGTAGTGGAGGCACAGCCAACTTTAGGATTCGTCCTTGTATTCTTTTTGCCTTTAGGCCTGTGTGGGCGGGGTGGAGGGGTCTGAGTTAAGTTCTATTGCTTGGCACCGCTCTGCTTTCCCTTTGTGTTTGGGGACGCGCTGTATTACTCACGCCTCTGCATCCCTCTGCGGGTGCTGCACGGTGGTGGGGAGTCTCTCACTCCCCTCGGGTCTCCGCTGTCGCCTGTGTTCCGAGTCTGGGTTCCGCTGCTTGCTGTTCTGGTTCCGCGTCTGGGTTCTGCTGCTTCCGCCGTTCGCTGGCCCGGTTGTATGTTGGTTTATGCAGCAATCGGGCTCCCAGGCTGGCCCCCTCCGCCCGCAGCCGCTTTTCCCGGCCTGCTGCCGCTTTTCCCCAGGCCCGCCGGCGCTTTCTGTGGCTTGGAACTGGCGGATGGAGGTGGGGGAGGGGTCCTCGCGTTCCGAATTCTTTGAGAAAGTTGGATGTGAGCTTTATCTGGATTTCTTTTCCACTTTGAGTCCTTCTCCGTTGCCTTTTGAGTTTGTTGTTGTGGATTTCTTAAGATAATTGGCTCGTGGGACTCCTTAGTTCTCTCTTTTTGTGAGAGAGAGCTACGCAGCGTCCCTATTGTCTCGGGGCCATCTTCCTTCCCTCTCCGCATGCGTGCTCTTCACTGGGCCTTGGCCCTCGTGCTCACTGAGCATGCGTGCTCTTCGCTGGGCCACGGCCCTCGGTGCTCAGTGAGCATGCGTGTTTGCCAAGGCCACGCCCCCAGCTCATGGTCCACGATGGCAGCCGCGAGCAGGTGGCCCTGATGCCGTTCTCCCCACAAACACGCGAAGCTCAACACCCGCCATTGCCTCAAACGTGTCTCCCAGAGCTGAGGAGCCCGGTAAGTGACCAGGGGCCGCGTTTAGCCGCTCCAAGTAGAAAGAACCCCAGGAAGGACAAGGGCGTCCTCTTCCCCACCCCTAACACCCCTGACCCTGAGGAAGAAAGAGACCAGGTCTTTCAGGTATCTGTGCCGGGGCTTGCAGGTGAATGAACCAGGGAGTAGAGACCCCAGTTGGGGCGACACGGGGGCTGCACGGGGCCTGCATGGGGCTGGGGCCTCATGGTCTGAGAGGAACGAGGGGCCTTCACTGGGCTGGTAGGTTTTGGGAGGATCTGTGCATGTGCGAAGTTGTGCCTTGTGCAGCTCAGGCTGGAGGATCTGCACCTGCCCGAAGTTGCGCCTTGCGCGTGTCTCTCAGGCGGGAGGATCTGCGCATGCGCGAAGTTGCCCCTGGGCGCATTTCCCAGGCCTGAAGCGTGCGATGCGTGAAGCCTTCCAGTGGGATTTTTCATTTTTTGGTTTTTGCCATGAAGATTGTTGAGTCTGTGTCTTGCGGGAGTCACGGTGAGACGGCTTTTGTTTACATTTCATTAGCTGTCAGATAAGGAAGAGTTATAACCACAGCTCAGCCGCTCGGTGCCTTCCTGGCCCTTGCACTTGGGCCGGCAGCCTGAGTGTCCGTGCTCAAGACTGGTGCACAAATGTGGAGCTTCCGTTGGCTATTACTGTTTTATTTTTATGTTTCCCCACACATAAAGCTGCTGTGAACATGTGTGCACAAGTCTTTGTAGCAGTATATGCTGTTTTTTTTTCTTTCTTTCTGGAATGCATTGCGAGGCATGAATACCTTAATCATACAGTAGGTGGGTGTTTAAGGTTTGGAGAAACAGCAAACACGTTTTCTGACGTGGTTATACCGTTTTAAATTTTCATTAGTTGTTTCAGAGAGCGAGGGTTCCTTCACAACAACACTTGGTACAAAGGCTGCTTAAAAACATTGGATCTGCTGTAAAGATGATTTTTTTCCCTCCTTGCTCTTTGGCTCATGTGCTTCTGACCAGTTTGTTAGGGCATTTGCTTTTGAAGATGCCAAGAGAGTCATGATGTAGGTAGAACAAGAATTCATTATTTTTTTAAATTTTTTATTATAATTAGTAAAAGGGTTACATGATATTTGCCAGATAGAAGGTGCATTAATTCACATACATTGATACCCTTTCACATGTCTTGGTACTCATTATCCTCCCCCCCGTCCCCCCACCCGTCTTGGTTTTCCCCCCTTCCCTATCAAATTTCAAATAACCAAGTAGAAATAAATTCAATATATCAGATAACAAAGTGAGATACTATAACAATATGAGATAACCAAGGGACAGCAAAGGAGATGAGAGACAACGTAGTACATTAAGGACAACAATCATTCGTTACATGGCTTTTGTTTCAATATCCTGGAGTTCATTTCATTTAGCTTCATACTATATGGCCTTATGTATCAAGATTTTGCTCTATTACAGGTCTTTGCTGGTAGAGCCCAAGGTTTCCACTGATTATGACGAATGAGGGAAACCATTGAGCCTAAGTTCCTTTGAGTCTGGCTTACTTAACTTACTATGATGTTTTCTAAGTCTTTCCATTTCCTAACAAATGGGGCGATGTCGTTTTTCTGACAGCAGCATAGAATTCCATTGTGTACAAATACCACAACTTGTTGATCCACTCATCCACTGAGGGACATCTAGGTTGGTTCCATATCTATGCTATGGTGAATAGTTCTGCAATGAACATTGTTGTGCTAGTGGGTTTAGTATGTCCTTGTTTCTGGTTGGTTGGATAAATGCCAAGTAGTGGAATGGCTGGGTCATAGGGGAGTTCTATGTTTAGCCTTTTGAGGCACTGCCACACTGCTTTCCATAGTGGTTGAACGAATTTGCACTCCCACCAACAGTGTAGTAGTGATCCCTCCTGGCCACATCCCCTCCAGCATCTGTTTTTATTCGTTTTCCTGATCCTGGCCATTCTAACTGGAGTGAGGTGGAATCTTAGAGTTGTTTTGATTTGCATTTCTTTTATGACCAGAGATGTTGAGCATTTCTTCATGTGTCTATAGGCCATTTTTTTAAACTTTTTTTTAAAATTTTTTGTATTGTAATTAGTAAAAGGATTACATGATATTTGCCAGATAGCAGGTGCACACAATGGAATTCTATGCTGCTGTCAGAAAGAATGACATTGCCCCATTTGTTAGGAAATGGAAAGACTTAGAAAAGATCATATTAAGTGAAGTAAGCCAGACTCAAAGGAACTTAGGCTCAATGGTTTCCCTTATTTATCATAAGCAGTAGAAACCTTGGGCTCTACTAGCAGAGATTTGGAATAGAGCAAAACCTTGATACAAAAGGCCATATAGTAGGACGCTAAATGAAAGGATCTCTAGGATATAGAAACATAAGCCATATAATGAATGATTGCTGTTCTTATGGTACTATGTTATCTCTCATCTCCTTTGCTGTCCCTTGGTTATCTCATATTGTTACAGTATCTCACTTTGTTACCTGATATATCGGATATATTTGTATTTGGTTATTTGAAATTGATTAGGGAACGGGGGAAAACAAGATGAGAGGTGGGGGTGAGGGGGAGGGTAATGGATACCAAGACATATGAAAGGGTATCAATGTATGGGAATTAATGCACCATCTATCTGGCAAATATCATGTAACCCTTCTATTAATTACAATAAAAATATATGAAAAAAAAAAGAAATGAAGGATACCTATAGAATGATCTTTGAGTTCTAACACAATAAATAATTAGATTGACTGATTCTCATTTTCCACCTAGCTATTACTGAAAATATGTAAACAGAAATTTAGTAGCCAAAGACTGCCTGAGTAAGCTGTTTCATATGCTGGAGTAGGATTTGCCTTTTAAATTGTTTACCCATCACTTAAGGATAGTTTACTTTCCAAATGAAACATTAATTTTTTAGGATGCTGTTTCTTTTCTGGTCTAAAGACTACTTTTAAGTAACAGTTTAAAATGTTGACATGGAAGTTGAATAAGGGCCGTAAGTAAGTTTGATTAATATGTATATCATACCTAAATGCAAGCAGTCATAATTATAGGGAAATTATCAAAGCTATAAAGCATTTCCTTTACAAGTACTGAGGGGAGAAAAGAACGGGTAAGATTATTGTGTTCAGTTACTCAGCCTATTCAGTCAAAAAAAGTGTTTTTCGTAAGAATCTAACAAAGTTTTCAGAATGTAACCAAATGCAATCCTATTACTTGTTGCTGTTAAAATACTGTGTAACAAATAATCATGAAATGAAGAGATTTAGAATATTCACATTATTATCATGAGTCTATGTGTTATCTCAGTGGTTATATAACAGTGTAGGATGAAGGTAATCCAAGTTGGGCTAGCTTACATATCTGTTGTCAGTTGACAGTTTAACAAAGGAGCCTAGACTAGAATGATATTAGCTTGGACAACTCAGCTTCACTCCATCTCTTTCATATCCCTCACTCATACAAGATTAGCTCACTTTATTTTGGTCATAGTAAGGATCTAGGAATGAGTCAGCTCATTAACAAAAGAAAGAAAGCAAAAATATGCATACTTTAAAAAACCTGTACTTGGGATACATAGACTAGTATCTTATTTGCTAGAGCAAGTCACATGGTCAAGCCTACAGTCCGAATGGGAGAGGACTACACAGTTCTGGGGAAACACCATGGATGTGATATAACCGCTATTTGGAATTTAGAATCTTTAATGCAGTTAATCTACTAAAACAGACTTTTGTGTTTATTTAGGGACCATGAGAATAGGCTCTGTCTTTGAAGACGTCAGGCCACATTGGTTGCAGTGTTATTGATTGCCCATAGAACTATCAAACTAGTTTGTATATAGTCTAGTTTGCTTCTTCAATCGGTAATTAGTTTTGGACCTGTCACCAATGTTTTGAGAAGTTTTATGAATATTGTAATTACTTTGGCACTTCTCCCCAATACAAGCCTTTATATTTCTTCTCATAGGCCAAACCTTATTCTTCCTTTCATATAGAAGTTATTGTCTTTGATTAAAAGGAAGCCTCTGAATGAGAGGAAAAACTTCTTTCCAGTATTTCTAGAAGTGGATTTTGGTAGACAAAGGAAAAGAAAATATCTACTAATTGGCATAAATTCCATATGGGTATGATGTGCCATATAGAACTATGGCATTCTTCAAGGACTCCTAGATTTAGGATTGTGTGCATATTGCAGGGAATATTAGAAAACTTTATCCTACAGTACCTCCAGAAAAATAATAAAAAGTCATGTTGCTATTGGAAGACGACCCGTCATTGCATCAAATTTTTCTAACTTAAATTTTTCATGCATAAGCAAGCACTTACCTTGGCAAAGTCTCACATTTTTCAGCCCAAGAAATAAGTGTAGTGTTTTCCTCAGTCAATTTGAATTTCCAAAGAATATGTTGAAAATTATATATGCCTCTACTTTAGAGTTAATTAGTAACTTATTCTTCTCTTACCACTGTAAAACAGAAAAGGTCCAGACTAAAATTTCATATGGGAAACTTCAGTGCTTAAGAGGATAAGAATGAAAAACCCACAGCAGTTATTTTTTAAGACATAAAGAAAATGCAAATGTTTGTGAGCTTAGGAGATATATGAAACCACATAAAGCAGCTATCGGTTAAAATAGTTCAAAAGCAAAAGTGTGGTTAGTTATTGACTGGTTTTAATAAGCCTGAATGTTGTTAATTCACTTGCAAAGAATTTCAGTCAAAAGTCAAGTCTTCATTATTTTTCAGTAAGCATTTCATGGTCAGTGTTGGATTGCTTGTAGTTGTGCTCAGCAGCAGGTGGACCAGATGCTGAACGTTAAATTAGCAAAATAATTAGCTAAAATTCTCCTTGCAAGCTTTGATTCCTCCTTGCCTTCCTCCCACATATAAAAATCAGAGATAAGAAAATATATTGGAACAGACAGTTATATAGCCATGGGTTCTTTTTATAAAGTGTATCACCTTGCTTGCTCCATCTATTGACTTCTGTAACGTCCTTGTATATGGCTGGTGGTGGGATCTGTTTCTGTTCCTCCTTCAGAGAACATTTATGTAGATAGATAGCCAGGCAAATACAGTTTATACTCAAATGCTGCAGCTTCTACTTAAATAGAATTTTCTACTTTTTTTTGTTTCCATTATGCCCTCTACTACAGTTCAAAATGGCTGTTGCCCTAGTTACAGAAATGGGGAGGAAAACATTCTTGGTCATTATGAATGGAAATTAGCTTATATATGCTAATAGTGAGAAATTCAGTATCAGTATTCTTTCATTCCAATTCAGCTTTCCTCTGAGAAATTGATCCTGAAGCTAAATGGTTGGAGCTCAACTACTTTACCATTTTCAATGAGTGTGCTGTCAGAATACCATGAAAAGAGAAAAAAATAAGCATCTGATAATTTGCAAAAAAATTGTCCTACAGAAAATAAAATTTCTACATGTCCATTGTCACTCAGCTGCACAGGACTGCTGAGTTAGCTAAGTTTGCACTCTAAACAGATTCCACTATATTTCTAGAATAAAAAAAATCCATCATCTCAAGGACAGCTATGCATTTATGGACATATTACTTATGATTTATGAAAAATTAAAAATTCATAGTTGCATCTGTGATTGCAGTTCAGTTTCATTGTCATGGCTCTACAAAATAAATTGGAAACAATTCAACACCTAGAATAATAGTGACGCAATTAAATATGTTTTTAGTGTTACATTAAGTGTAAAACAGATTGTTTATGGTGCTTGTTATCAACAATGTGTTTATCATGTTGATTACAATAATAAATTCTAACCGATGCCTGGCCGATTCTGTTTTTATCTTATAATGTAGCACATATTCCTGCGGCAAGTAGCCATCAAAACAGAGAAGACTTAAGCCTGTAGGACATTTGAGAAAAGTACCAGGGTCGTTTCTTACATCATTGTTGGCATAATGGATAGCTTTCTGTTTTGGAAATAAGAATATGAATGTAAGGTACTATGAGACCACTTTCTCAAACAAAATTCTGAAGTCCATATTTGATGAATTTTCTTGAAATCATTGACATCCACAGTGATACTTATAGGAACTCCAATAGATAGATTTCTGTTGCTTTCCCTCTCCATAGCCCACAGGCTAAATGGGGATTGGTGGCCCAGGACATGAGGATGTACAAGTAGAATCACAGCTCAGATCTAACTGGGCACAACGCAACTCTACCTGGAAAACTGTGAACATAAAAAGCAGCTGGAGACTTGGCTGAAGTGGTAGAGTGCTTCTCTAACAAGTACGAGGCTCAGAGTTCAATTCCTAATACTACGAAAAGAGAAGTCCAGTTGGAATATTAATAGCATTTGAATTTTGGTCACTTCTTTGACCTAATTGGCACTAATTAATATTTTTTTCTCTTGTATTTTTTAAATAACTCATTAGTGTTTGCCTTTTCCTTACTGTAGATGCTAGTTTATCTGCTTTTTTGAAATTTTAATGAAAAGCCAGGATATATCTTTAAATTATTAAGTTATTAATACTTACTAATTTTGCTTCTTTTTTTTGTCAGTCGTGAGACTTGAATTCTGGGCCTGAGCTCTTCAGCTCAAGGCAAGCACTCTACCACTTGAGCTATAGCATCACTTCCTGTTTTCTGGTGGTTAATTGGAGATAAGAATCTCACAGGCTTTTGTGCTTGGGCTTACTTTGAATCAGGATTCTCAGATTTCAGCCTCTTGAATAGCTGGGATTACAGGCACGAGCCATGGCTCCAGGCTAAAACTTGCTATTGTTTACTGGAAGAAATACCATGTATTTCACTTCTTGTAAAGTTTTGAAGACATGTGTTGTCTTTTTCTTTGAAGTTCAGTTATTAATTTTTGTGACAGAATACTTACATAGGCAATGAATCTTTTGCCTTCATCTTCAATAGCTACTATATTATTCTAATTAAGAATAAAATTAAAACAATATAAAGGCAGAGATTGTAGTATCTTTTATTCATTTCTGTAGTCCCAGAGCCTGAAATAGTGTCTGATATATATAAAAGGCAAATAATACATATATGAATGAAAAAAATATGAATCAGAAATAGTAAGTAATTTAAAATCTTTTAAATCTTAGAGCTAGTATTTAACATTAACCATTTTATTTTTGTACAGTTAACTTTTGAAGTTATTCCAGGAAGTTGTTATATAAGTCATAAAAGGTTGCCTATAGTTTCTCTTTAATTCACCTACATTGTGTTGTTTGGTGAAGTAGATCAAGGCTCTCTGTGAAGAGTTGTCAGTGTTTTTCTGAAGCATTGGTAGATGCATAATGAATAAGAGTTATGTTCTATGAAATGTTATTTTTAATTGGAGTGTGTCCATAATTTCTTCTTTTTTTATATTTTATTGTCTGGATAAGGTACAGAGGGGATACAGTTATATTTGTCAGGTAGTGGGGACATTACTTCTCCAACCTTGATACACTTTCTCATGTTTTTGCCCCCTTTCCCTTCTCCTACCCCCTCCCAATCATCTTGTTTTCTCCATTCCTTTCCCCATTTCAAATAAGCAAATAAACATATATACAATACACCAGGTAACCAAGTCAGATACATAATTTCATTTCTGGATCATAAGTTATACTTCAGTGTGTTGATCGGGATGGATTCTGAGCATGTGGGATACATTTTAAATAAGAAGTAATTTTGTTTGCAGTGTAATAGCTAGTACATTGCAAACAGATCCTGTGGACATTGCATTTCCATCCACATACATATTTTAGGTTCAGCAGTTCCAAACAGTAAACATTTGTGTTGATTACTACTTTTGCTGAAGAGGTAAAAAAGCGTGACTCCAGTGTTCAATATTCTTATTGTTTTCCTCAGATATTCAGTGTTTAAAATTTTGCATTCTTGTAATGTACCTTTTGGTAGACAGTTTGGTGACATGCCCCTGAATGAGAGCTAGAGTATAATCAGTCTGCTAATGGGAGCAGAAAGCAACTTCTGAAAATGATCCAGTCCACCTTGTTAATGTCCAGCCTTATTTGAGCTGACTGACTTAATGCAGCTTAATTAATGCCTACGAATGCATGCTTAGTGCATGAAGTGGCTTGCACGTGGAATTTACATCTCTGGAATATCTAGCAGCTTGCTGAAGTCCACAGAGGTGAAATAAAATTCCCACATCTCCCTGGTGGACACCCATGCTTCATTCTGTAAACCTGTATCCTTCAGAGACTGAAAGGATGTTGAAGATGATGGGTAGTGATGTTACAGGATACCCTTGGAAGGATTTATGTATGAATAAGAGCTCTCTAATTCCATGATACCCCTTTATAATATCTTTTTTCTTCTCTCAGTTTTTATATACCACAACGATCTTTCCCTTCTCCCACTGTACTGTCCCTCTTACTGACCTTTAGGCCTGTGTTTGTTGTGTTTTTAGCATCCCCTTTCTTCTAGGTAGATACCGTCTGTGAATTACCAGACCAAAAGTTAGTAACCACAACATGTAAAGAACTAATTAGGGCCAGGAGCATGGCCTAGTGATAGAGTGCTTGCTTTGTATGCATGAAGCCTTGGTATGACATACACAGAAAAAGCTGGAAGTAGTGCTGCAGCTCAATTGGTAGAGGGCTAGCCTTGAGAAAGCCCAAGATCAGGGCTCAGGCCCTGAGTTCAAGCTCTAGAACTGGCAAGACAAAAACAAAAACAAAACTTCAATAAACTCAACAAAAAATGAAAAATAACATATAAATGAATAAAATTTTAAACTAGTATTTCAGATGCCATTTTATATCTGTCCTATTCTTTGGACATTTAGTTTGCTGTCTTCCTTTGCTTCTTTATATACACTGAGATACACTTCACTCAATCTAACTTTATTTTGTTGAAATTTACTACTATTTCTTTTACATTAATTCCTAGGAGAGTGAACCCCTGGAGAAAATAAAGCATACATTCATATATAAATTACTTTTTATTGAGCCCAGGTCCTCCCTGGTAGTTCCTGAGATACTATCCCCAACTTTATCTGAGACAGTTGAATAATTATACAAACCCCTAGTGTTCTGCCTCAGTTCTTCCTATATTTAAACCTAAAGTTCATCTCTGTAAAGGTTAACTGAAGTGTTTACTTTGTCTCTTCCTACATTACTCTGTACTCACATTGCATAGTAACTCTGCTCTTCTTGCCCTTCAGCACCATTCTGCTCTTTATTTGGGAAATTGAGGTAAGTGGCAAGACTCCACTTGTTGGAACTCCTAGAGCTGGGTTTCTGGCCTTGTATATATGTCATTCCAAATTGTTTGGAGTGGAATAAACTTGTCTTGTTGTTTCCTTAGCATTTGTGTTTATAAAATATTTACTATTAAAAGAGGCCCACATTAGGATAGGTCATTTGTCAGCTTGACAAAGGAGGGGAGCAGAAAGGTTTTTGTTCTCATACTTTGCCCGCACGAGTCTTGATTATTATATTAGCTGTCTAATAGTGACAAGTGAGTTCAGCTCCCTGGTCACCTCATTAATTAATGAGATCAGACACTTACGGGAAGATAGAGAAATCACTGCCCCATCATTGGGTGTCTTTCTATCAGGGGCCCAAATCAAGAAGTTTTAAAGATATTAACAAGGACAGCAAGCAGGCAGTTGATATTAATTCCCCTGAAAGCAGTAATGAAGCAATCAGCTTCAAAACAAGCCAGCAGTAACCTGGTGGAACCTTAAGACAGTTGGAATCATCTAAAATTAAAGTTACTTTTTCCTCGTATGAAAGTGTGTTTTTGGAGGGTAGTGAAAGCAGGCAGAGGTTAGGCATGAGACAGATTAGGCTTCAATCTGTTATCAGTGTTTAGATTGCTTGCAAGAGAAGCTCTTTTTAGGTTGGAAAATGAGCTGTGCAAAAGCTGAGTATACCAGACAAATACCAGCAGAGTATAGCAGAACTGGTATTTGTTTGTGTAACAACTAGTGGCACAAGTTGGGATTCTTTTTTTTCATATATTTTTTATTGTAATTAATAGAAAGGTTACATGATATTTGCCAGATAGATGGTGAATTAATTCCCATACATTGATACCCTTCCACATGCCTTGGTCCCCATTTCCATCCCCTCACCCCCACCCCTCATCTTGTTTTCCCCCGTTCCCTATCCAAATTCAAATAACCAAATACAAATATATCCGATATATCAGGTAACAAAGTGAGATACTGTAACAATATGAGATAACCAAGGGACAGCAAAAGACATGAGAGATAACATAGTACCTTAAGAACAACAAGCATTCATTATATGGCTTATGTTTCTATATCCTAGAGATCCTTTCATTTAGCGTCCTACTATATGGCCTTTTGTATCAAGGTTTTTTTGCTCTATTGCAAATCTCTGCTAGGAGATTCTTATGTATATTGTTCTACTTAATCAGAGAGGAGAATCACTTATGGAAATAGCAAAGAGTTCTATTGTGGAAAAGGATAACAGCTATAGTTGGGTGTTGAACACAGGCTGAGAACACGGTGCAACATAGACTGCAGTCTCAGATACCCCACAAATAATTGGAACTTGAAATCATTGTGCCTTGATGTGTGAATAGCCAAGAGCACTGAATTTCCTTTTTCTTTTGCTGTTGTCTAAAGTACTGCAAAAATTGGTGTTGGCAGGATACCCTGAAACATCATCCCTGTATGAAGATTTCAAGTGTTTAAAGCATTTGGTAGTATACATAAGTGATTGGCTCTCTCTCTATCTCAGGAAACAGCAGCTGCTTCTAAATGAAAAGTGCTGCATAATCCCATAGAAATCTCTCTGACCACACTGTATGGAGTCATGAGACCAGTTAATGGAGACTTACATATCCTAACATGACCACCCAAGGCTTTTTAAATCCTCCTCAAGTGTCTATATAGAGAAGGGCAGTAAAGACTTGTACTTCAGTTTCCTCAGTGGCTGAAGACATAAGGACATTGAGTGTTTAAATGTCCAATGATTCCCATGAACCATGGCTGAATAGTGCTTGTGTACAGAGAGGGACTCTGAGGCAATAATGCAGGCGGACCTAAGAGGGGAGAACTCCTGAGATAATTTTTATGTAGGAAATAATGCTAGGCTTTATACAAAGACTGGTTTTGCTGGTAAAAGCAAATCTTCTTCTTGCCTAACTTGGATACCTGGACAAATCACCTTAGGCTCTTCACAGGATTTTAGGTAACTCCTATGTAATTGTATTATGTTTAGCAAACAGAAAAGTCTCCAGTCCACCTCTTTGCTTCCAACTAGAACACATGCCCTTTAAAGATACGAATTGTGAGATACTGTAACAATATGAGATAAACAAGGGACAGCAAAGGAGATGAGAGACAACATAGTACATTAAGGACAATAATTTCATATTTTATCCATAGTTGTTCACTGCCCTTTGGAATATTTGATTTGGCTATGATTTCCATTTGCATGTTTAAGCACATACTCCTGCAGGAATTAAAACTTGCCTGTCTCTGAGGGTTACACTCTGAGCTGTAACTTTCTTTTCTAGTGCAGGTACTCTTTACTCCTGGTCAGCACATGGAGTTCATTTGGCCAGAACTGGTGTTCTGTAGCCAGTGACCTCTGTGAGCAGTTCACATGAGTGGTGTTTTTGGTTAAAGTCCTAATTAGCCTTCTACAGCTAAGGAGCATGGGTTATGAATCTGCTCATTATTATGAACGATAGGGCCAGTGCTTAAAGATTGCCAGTTTGGCACCGAATCATAATTATTGATGAAAAGGCCTTGTCCCAGAAATGGAAATCATAATCATTATATTTAATCTTTCTATGGCTAATGTATTGTTCCCCCTAGAGAAACAGATGCCAGAGGGTGCTATTAGTCATAGAAAGTTCCCCATCCAGAGAAATCAGAAACACAGGAAGCTAAATCCTGGAGATTTTAGCTACTATTTATGCATGAGCCTTTACAAAAGATGTAATGCCCAGAGTCTTCGTGTCTATATATCTGTCCTACATAATTTCACCAACTGTTGATCCTTTGGGGGTTGTTTTTATTCATGAATTAAGGTGCTTAATAAATGGCTAAACAGAATACCTTTTCCCAGAAATTCTTACTGGACCCTGAGCAAAGCATTCTATCAGAATGGAATGTGGAAATAATCCCTTTTGGTTGAAACACTGAATTTTACAGACAAGAATGGACTGGTCCAGGACACTGTGGTCCCAGACTCCCTGCTTTAGATGATAATATCTATTCAGTTTTCTTGGCTTGAGTAAAATTACATGAATTCATTAATTTAATGAAAAAATTCATTTAAGAGAATCTTGTTAAAAAGATGAAAAAAATAGTAAATTGACTTTGTGGCCAAAGGCAGTGTTTCTGTAATTTATATAATAATACAATTAAATTAGATAATCTTTAGAAACTATGAGTCTAATTTAGTCTGGGTTTTAGATTCCACTTCTTATTTTAGTTGAAGATGTGCCCCACAATAGCAGCAGAGCTAGAATTCCGGGATTATATATAGTTCATTGTGTTTCAGACATTTCTTAGCGCTACCAGCCTGTCTAACTAGTCAAAATATTCATTCCTCTTCCTAATCTCCTGTCATCTCTTACCCTTCTCTGCCATTTCTACTTATAGCATGCACTTTATATCTAGTGTAGTTGAAGAAAGGCACAATTGCAATTTTGCTTACACACCTCCAAACATTTATACTGACCTTAAAAATGGTAGTTGGAGTACAGGGGTATATCTACCCCTTTTTAGGCTTTCATCCTTGGCATTGTAGCTTAATGGATGTAAATATGGGTTCTGAAAGCTGCTGCTTAGCTTCAAAACTTACTGCATTCATTTACAACCTAGATGACCTTGAACAAGCCACTCTGTGCTTCACTGTTTTCTTTGAAAAACCTCCGAGATTATTAAGAGTAAATGCCTCAAATTTCTGTGAACATTAGATGAGCAGATATTCATAAACACTAAGGGCCATGCTGGTACATGGAAGCTGTTATATTGTCCTTTACTTTGAAGAGACAAAATACTATATAAAATAATGGGTTATGAAGGTATTAAACTTTCAAAAGCACATGTAAATAAATTCTCAATTAGTTAAATTCATTTCTGTGGAACATTTTTCTGAGTGGCCTTAGAGAGACCCATTTCTTTCCTTTGCATCATTTGTAATGCTCAAAATTAAGTGTAGGTTGTATTGTATAGGAATGCAATTTATCAAGATGATAAATTTGTCATGATGAAAACATCTGTGCTCATTCTAGTCCCATTTAGGAGACAGATGCCCTTTAACACAGAAACTCATCTGTCCTCGTGTAAAACTTAAGATGAAACTTTTGGGGAATCCTTCACCTGTGGTGCAAGTGAGGCGACTGCTGTGGAGAGCTTTCTTTAGCGTTAGGAACCAGCTTGCAGTGGATCTTGGACTCCTGTTCTTGTAACTAATAAACCTACTTTGTAGAACTTGTTACAGGACTGTGTTCTATTTTTCGGACCCAAGACAAGGTGATAACTAGATGACAGTGACCTTGCTTCAGATTACAAAACCTCACAAAAAGCCTGTTTAGGTAGATAACTACAATGAGGGACATAAAGTAGCCAAATGGCTAGTGGCTAAGAGTCGGCTTCCCAAACTCATGTTCCTGGTACCTTTATATCCTATAGCTTGTTATTGTACTGATCCAGGTCACAGACGCCAGTCACTGCTTAACTGAGATGCAGTCTACTGAGTGAGTACCCAGAACTACAGGTGTGAGTCTTGGGTACTGAGCCCACCACTGGCTTTTAATAGCCTCTGGATGGTGGGCTGTCACCTTGAGCTTAGAGAATTTGGATTGAGTGGTCTTTAAATCCATTTTCAGGGATGTTGTTTATTATTCTGCTGTGGTCAATGGAACCAGAGTAGTGACTGTAATGAGAACTTAGGTCTGCATGTCAGGAGACTGGGGGTTACCTTCTCATCTCAGCAACCTTGACCTGTTTGCTTATACTGTGTATAGCCCAGACTCCTTCTTGTGTTTACACACAATGTAACTAAAGTATCCACTGCATACATTTTGCATGTCCAGTGTGGGTTAGCAGAGGCCTTGGCTTTCTCTCACAGCCTCCCAGGGAGTGGAAGATGGAGGCTTCCCTCCTTGGGGCTCTACCCATATGACACAGTCTTGCCCATTTACCTCATATTTGGAAAAATGAGAATCTGGAGAATTCTGGACTAGCTTTTGATTTCCTTGTCTCAAAGTGGCACATTCCCCCTTTGGTTCCCATTTCAAGAACAAGATGCAATCATTAACCCTTTTCTCTTTCCCATCTCTGCTCGGCAAGCTAAACTGTAAGACAGCTGAGAAACGTGGGAGTTCACATGTGCTATTTGTTACATGTCTTTCCATATCAGAAACGCAGGAGTTCACATGCGCTATTTGTTTCAGGTCTTTTCATGTGAAGGAATTTTGAATTTGCATTTTGCTGTTTATTTCCTGAAGTAGTGGACACACATTTTTTGAAACTGAACTTAAACATATATGAGCCATATGTAGATGAGACTGTACCAGTGGAGACAGCATAGGTGAAGCCTGGTGCCTGGCTGTGTTGTTCTACATAGCATGACAAGAAGGCTTTGTAATTGCACCAGGGTGCCTCAAAGGACCACTAAGAGCACTTCTGTGTCCAGGGTAAGACCTGCCTAGCTTAGTGACTTCGTAGTTCACAGCCACTGAAATTTTATTTGCCATTGATCATACCTAGTGTGGCTTTATTAAGCGATGTGCCCAATATGGTGGCACATGACTGATGTCTCAGCTAGCTATTCAGGAGGCAGGACGGTGTTGTCTGGAGCCAAACAAAAGAAAGTTAGTGAGCTTCTTTCTCAAACACCAAATACAAATGCAAATCAAAGAACACCAAGAATTACTAGGTAGAATGATTGCCTATCCCGTGGGAGGAATAGGTTCAATTCCTAGTGCTAAAATGTCAAAATAAAGTGAAGCAAAAAATAGCAGTGATAAGACTAGTAGATTCCTTTCAAGAAGAGGAGGTTTGGACACTATTTTATGTTATTAACTCTTGTAGAATGGGTTGTATCTCATGAACTCTTGACAGAATTTTTAGGGAATAGTGTTTACCCTTGGATATACAAACAGATTTTGCAAGGATTGTGGGAGTCAGTAAGACAATGCTGTGTATCACAATCCATTCTGCTAATGTCAGTAGCCGATATGTAAAAATTTTTAAAATTAACATCTGAGACATCATTCTCAAACACAAGGTTTCCTAATTCCTTGCCTAACTCATCATCAGTACTATTGACTGTGTATTAGAAATTAGAAATAAAATGAATAAATAGTAGTAAACTGTATGAATCAGATATAATACCAAATCTGAAACCAGAGTCAGGTTAATATTTTGAAAGTATCCTAGGCAAATACATTGTTAAAGCACTTTTGTGAATTGCCTCTATCTTTAAAACATCCCATGAAAAACAGGTTGTTATTCAGAGGAGAATAGTGAATCTCAGGGGTTAGTACTTTTGACCCTTGTCTACTATTACATTAGGAGATATTTACAGACAGCCATGTACTCCAAAGGCAAATTGTTAAAGAGGTTGTAGTGACTTTCCAGCCTTGTTTAATGCCATTGTTTGCTTGCTTTTTTACATTGCCAGCATTTAAATTCAGAGTTCTGAATTATAATTTAAACAGTAAAGAAAGCTTTGATTCCAATATATTTTTATGCAGTTCCATGGTTTATTTTTCATACAGCTAATGAGAATAAACAAATGACAGATGACTCTGTGGGGCAATATTGTCTTTTGACCCATTGAAAATGTTTAATAGTTTATATAAATCAAGCCCAGTAAAAAAGTGACTTATTTAAACTGGCTTCAAGGCACTGTACACAATAGTAATGACTCCATCTATTCTTCCAAATGGAGGAAGACTGAGAACAAATGTTGGTTATTAACTATTCATATATCCCACACCACAGCACCTTGTCCTTTGTGTAGTACTAGCGACTGCATACAGCGATAAAGATTGTAAAACTAAATAATGTATTTATCTTCATTAAGTTAATTTAAGAGCTTTATTTTAAGAGTAATATTCTGTTGATGACATTTATTTCCTAGAGATCCCTGAGTTATGATTAGGACAACAGATCTGTGTTGTTTGGCGTAAGTAGTATTCATGAGTATTTGTTTCTTGGATTTGTGACTGTAGTAGGTATGATAATGATTCCTAATCTCTACAAGTTATGAATATCTTGAATTGTATAGGAAAAAGGGCCTTACAGATAGGATTAAGTTCGTAGACCAGGTTTTAAAATAAGGAAACTCTCCTCCATTGTAAAATTTAGGTAGACCCCATTTGATCACATGAACTTTAAAACAAAGAAAGTTACCTTGGAAGGTAGAGAAATGTGATAATAAGAAAGTATGAAATATTCATGGCACAAGAGACATTTAAATTACTATTGTCTTAGAGAGGCTACATGGAAAACAGGATGAGTTTGGAGACTGGTGTGTCAGGCCTGTAATCATAGTTACTCAGCAGGTTGAGATCCGAAGGATTGTGGTCCAAGGCCAGTCAGTGAGGAGTTTTCTAGATCACATCTGTAAAATAACGAGCAAAGAGCAGGGCTGTACTGATTTAAATGGTAGAGTTCTGGCCAACCACGTAAATCAAGTAAGCGTGCCTGAGTTCAAAAATTTTATATGTATTTGTGCATGTGCACGTGTAGCTTAAAATCAAACTATATGTTGGCTATAAGTAACTTACTTTACATTTAAGGGCATGTGTAGGATGAAAGTGAAGGAAAAGAATAGACATCCCATGCAAAAGGGAAGCAAAAAAAAAAGAATGAAGTGGCTATATTTATATCATACAGAGTAGAATTTCAGTAAAAATTGTTCTAAGACATAAACAGAAACAATATGTAGTTATGTAAGTTCCAATTCACCAAGAAATCATAATAGTGGTAAATACATAATCACTATCATAAGAGTAAATATATAAAGCAAAACTGCCCAGGCCATTGAAGGTCATCCTGGAGGGAGAAAGGTCATAAGATCTCTCATAACCAATT
The DNA here is from genome assembly GCF_031878675.1 of Megascapheus bottae. Taxonomy (NCBI): domain Eukaryota; kingdom Metazoa; phylum Chordata; class Mammalia; order Rodentia; family Geomyidae; genus Megascapheus; species Megascapheus bottae. Next base: position 130,992 of record NW_028327432.1, on the reverse strand, counting down.
GCACACACCTATCACCCCAGCTGTACAGGAGGCAGAGATCTGGAAAATCAGAATTTAGTATAGGCAGAAGCTTTCATGAGATCCCACTTCAACAGGTGCTGGGAATGGCGGCATGTGCTAGTAGTCCAGCTAGTCTGAGAAGAGTGAACAGGAGTATCAAGGTCCATCACTGAGGCTCTATCTTAAAAATAACTGCAACATAGATCTGGAGTTTTGGTTCAAGTGACCGAGCACCTTCTTAGCAAACATAAAACCTTGAGTTCAAAACCCAGGACAGTCAAAATGAAACAAGAAGTGTTTCAAATAAGTAACCTAATATTATACATTACACATTATAATGACATTGAAAAAAAAGGACAAATGAAGTCTAGTTTGCAGAAATTAGTATTTAATGTAGAACCAAAACAGCAATAGAAACAAAGAAAATGGAAAATCAGTAAAGACAAAAATCAGTGAACTTATAAAAATTAAACTCCTTCAGGGGCTGGGAGTTTGGCCTAGTGGTTAAAGTGCTTGCCTAGCATGCATGAAGACCCGGGTTCGATTCCTCGGTACCACATACATAGAAAAAGCCGGAAGTGGTGCTGAGGATCAAGTGGTAGAGCTCTAGCCTTGAGAAACTCCAAGGACAGTGCTCAGGCCCTGAGCTCAAGCCCAGGACTGGCAAAAAAAAGAAAAATTAAAGTTCTTCATCTATACTAAGAAATAAACAATATAAAAATAAATAAATTTAGATAAAAAGCGAGGAGGTATTACAATGGATGCTTCAGAAAGAGAAAGGACCATTAGAATTTATAACAATTATCTGAAAGAAAAATAATTGACCTAGGGGAACTGGGAAACAGTCCTACAAACATAAAACACTTATGCATTTCATCATGAAGAAATGGAATGTAGAAATGACATACAGTCATTTAGGAGAAAAGCTTAAACCATAACAGTTCACTGATGAACCATACCAAACATTTAAAGGAGAATCAATAATGACTCTTTAGTTATTTCAAAAACTAAAAGAAATTGATTTTATGAGGCCAGGCATTGACTTGTTACTAAAGGGTAAGTTAAGATACCTCAAAGAAAACCCAAATCCCAATGTTGATTGAAGCACTGTGCACCATACTCAAGAAGTGGTAAGGGCTCAACCACAGGTAAATGGACAAAGTATATGTGTTATATACACAAAATTGGGTATTATTGAACCCTAGAAAAGAAGGGAGTTCAACCACAGGCAGCTGTAGGGATGAATTCTGAAGATGTTGTGTTAAGCAAAGTAACCTCATCACAAGACAACAAAGACTTGTACAAGTTACCTAAAATAGCCTCACGGTGTTGCGGTGATGGGTAGCCGAGAACAGAGGCAAGAGAGTTACTGATCCTGGGCACTGAAACCCAATTGTACAAGATGAATAAATTCTGGAGGCTCTGCTTTATGGAGAGAGAAGAATCTCACGGCCAGTAGTTACCAAAAAATAAAGAAATGAAGATTTAAAGGGTCATGACCAGATTAGGACACTCATGATTAACTGAGGATTTGCTATGCTTCTTCCAATGAACTTGGCTTCAGCGTCCTTTATTTTTGCTTTGTGTGCCATTCTACATTAGACCTTACTCTGTTTCTCTTACCAGCTTTCATTTGTTTTATTTTTAGTAGAGCTCAGAAGACTAAGAAAGTTGGTTGCTGTGGAAACAAAACCCTTCTTTTTCACAAATATTTTTCTAAATGTCATGCTTAGGTTCTCCCTAAGCCTGAGTTGCTATGCCAGTGTCCCTCCTCTGTTTGTTGGACAAGGCTGGACAAATGTGTTTGCCACAAGTTCCCAAGTAAAAGCACTGCTGTAGTATTCTACATTTAATTTCACTTGAAGACAGGGCATGAAATTCTAGGAATTATTTAGCCTTAGAAAGAAGTGAAAGAAACAGCCAGAGTAGTAATTACAGGGAGCACTACTGCCCAAAGTGTCTTCATGAATCAGTGTTTCAGTGAAGGTTCATCATCACTTATGAGCTGTCATAGCATACCAGGTATCCCCTTATCCTTCACAGAATAACCTTAATATTTATCTGTGCAGTGTTCAGATATTTTCAAAGCTCTGGTAGCTTAGGCAATGTCTTTAAATCATGACCCTCACTTTGTACTAAATAATTTTCATAAAGCCAGTACCTATAAAAAGTTTTAGCAACTCTATTGTGTGAATTAATGAAAGATAAATACTGTACTCATGATTTTTGAGGACAGAGTTGTGTGTGCTATACTATTTGAATCATGTCCCTGGCCCTTTCTGCTTTAGTTATTTTTTTTTTCCTTTCTAAGAGTTTGAGTTTTTTTCTGGGTTGCTTTTCTGCCCCAACCTTCCTATCTCCACTGATATTATTGGTGTTTGTTTCTTCTAAGAGACAGATTGAGATCATTTATAGGCTCTTGTAGAAAAAAAGCCTTGGTAGTTATCTGTTGTCAATCATTACTTATGATTCATGCTACTGAAGGTGATTTTACTATACTTCCAGTTTAGTTGGTACCTTGTTGAATGCTTGTGCCATGTTAGGAAGCTAAATATCCATTAGTAAATCCTTTGTGGTACTCACCGGAAGTCTGAAAAGAAGTTGAATGAATTATATTTATTCCAAATGATTTGAAAACATCAGTTGTCTAAAAAGAGTAGGTATATCATAGCCTTTAAATATCAGTTAGCATTAACAATTCCTGGTTAGGAGATGATTGGGAAGGGGTGGAGGAAGAGGAAGGGGTACAAAAATATGAGAAGGGGTTATCAAGGTTTGAGAAGTAATGTACCCCATACCCGATGTATGTAACTGCAATCCCTCTATACTTTATCCTGATAATAAAATACAATTTAAAAACTTCATTGTAAATTTACATCCAGCTTTTAGGACAGTCTCCAGTGCTTATATTGTAGAGGGAACCAGATAATAAATACTCAGCATAATAAAGTAGTAAATTATATTGCACATAGGAACATGACATCAGAAGGATAAAAGGAGAAAAGTTCAAACAGGAATAAGGATTGAAAATGCATGAGGCAGGGTAGCAGTGGCTGAGTGGTCTTTGAGAAAGTGACCTATGAGCAAAGTGTGCAGGTTGGGGGTTTGGTGACCATCAGGGAGAAACATACAGGCAGAGGAAAGTGATGATCTGAGCTGTTTCATGTTAGAGATCACCTGCCACCCTGAAGTAACATCAAGTATGTACACCACTGCACTTGGTGGGAGTGAAGGGCGAGGAGAAGATGGGATCACAGAGGAGGCAGGCAGGGCTGCTGCTATGCTTGCAGATAACAGAAGGTCTTGACACTCTCTTCCGGGAGTTTGGCTTTGACTGAATGAAGAGAGACTATGCATGCCTGGATTTTGGACACAGCCATGGTAGCATCTGACTTAGCCTTTGCAAAGACCTGGCAGCTCTGTTAAGAATACCTCTTGCCTCATGTCATTGTTGGTCTTCTAGCATATTCAGGAGTCTAATTTTTTTGCAGATATCTATGAACAACTTCACTTCTGGGCATTTCACAGTAGATGATTAAAATGCATTGACTTCTTTCTATTTTAAAATATTGAAGCTTTTAGAATAATGTTAAAAATAACTTTCTTGCCCAAATCTAAAATATAAATCGACTAATTTAAGGAAACTTTCTTTCTCTGATTACTTATTATCACTCTTACATTTGAAAAGCCTCAGGCAATTTTTGCAGGTTCCTCCCTGTGTTTTTACAGTTCATAATGAGATCCTATTTAGACTATATTAGTTAATTAATTCTTAACAATTTTATACAGCTTGCACTAAGTATCAGCGTTAATTAGTAGGTTCAAAAATGTTAACTTTTTCAGGAGGGCTTATGTTATAAAATTGCATGTTTTCCAGGTTCTCTTAAATTGAACAAAGGGAATTTACGGTTTCTGTGCCTTGACTATTGGATTGTTTCTCTTCTTTGACTCCCACATCTTTTAATTTACAGCAATATTTATAAAGTAACTGATCTTTTGAGAATATGATTACCTGAAATTAAATCATGGTTAGTTATAGATGTAACAGTATGCAAAGCATTGCTTAATAAGACTTTTGACTTTTCTTGTTGGAAATGCCATTATGTTTAGTTATATAAAATACGTAAAATTTAGATTAAAACTTGTTTAAGTCAGGTGCCACTGGCTTATACCTGTAATCGTAGCTACTCAGGAAGCTGAGATCTGAGGATTGTGGTTAAATGCCATCCCAGCAGCAAATCCATAAGACTATTATCTCTTCCAGAAAAAAAACCAGAACTGGGGTTGTGGCTCAAGCACTAACCTTGAATGAAAAGCTCATAGACAGCAACCAGGCCTTACTTCAAGCAGGACCCACCTATTAAAAAACTGAAAACAACAGCCCAGTAAACCCGTTTATTTTCTCTTTAAGAAACAGATTAGACCTATTTGTTATGAAATGGAAAGACTTAGAAAAAGTCATATTAAGTGAAGTAAGCCAGACTCAAAGGAACTTAGGCTCAATGGTTTCCCTCATTTGTCATAATCAGTAGAAACCTTGGGCTCTACAAGCAGAGATTTGTAATAGAGCAAAACCTTGATACAAAAGGCCATATAGTATGAAGCTGATTGAAAGGACCTCCATGATATTGAAACAAAAGCCATATAATGAATGATTGTTGTCCTTAATGTACTATGTTATCTCTCATCTCTTTTGCTGTCCCTTGGTTATATCATATTATTATAGTACCTCACTTTGTAATCTGATATATTGGATATATTTGTATTTGGTTATTTGAAATTGGATAGGGAAGGGGGGAAAACCAAGATGGGGGGTGGGGGGGAGGGTAATGTGGACCAAGACATGTGAAAGGGTATCAATGTATGTGAATTAATGCACAATATCATGTAACCCTTTTATCAATTACAATAAAAATAGTAAAAAAGAAACATATTAGAGCAAATCATTGTGATTGAGATAAGTCAAGACCAAAGGAACAAAAGGCATATAGTATCCTTAATATATGGATATTAGATCCAAGCACTATAGCAGCAATGACTCAATGACCCAGGGCTTCATGAATGTTAGAGAAACACTCAACCACTAGGCCATGCTCTCGGCCCCTCATGAATTGCTTTCCTCTGCACTTTACTTTCTTTTTTTTTTCAGACCAGTTAGAATTTATTGTGTAATCATTTCCAATACCAAAAACTGTCATCATCTGAAGTATCATGTACATTTTAAAAACCAGTGAGAAATGTTTGGGCAATTATGCATTTTACTTTCTAGACAAAATTAAGTATTGATAATTTTGTATATTTTATTCATGAGAAATTCAGTCCTGTTGTATACAATGTGAATATTTACTCTAAAGTCTAAAGTTAGTCCATGTAATTTTGTGCTAAAATTTATATTCTCTATTTCAATGTGTTTTTCTCTTAATTCCCCAGGGAACTTGTTAGACAAAGTTCAGGTTTCATTGTAAAAATAGCTACGCCACGACCAAGGGTATATTCTTCCACATTTTAACTAGTCCTCATTTGGTAGAGCATTCCTTTCCTCACAAAAAGTGAAGGTTATATTATTCGTACAAATATGCACAGCATTGATCTAATCCCACTATTTCGTTTGATGAAGTGAATATACTTAATTAGTATATCTATCTGAAAGAGAGACTAAGACTTTTTTCACTAATATTGTGATGTTACTAAAATGAGGTTTAATTGTAAGTACTGTAGGAAAAAAATTTTGTGCTGGTCTTAAAAGTGTGCTTATTTCAATTGCCCAACTACTCGGTGTTTTAGAAACAGAATTCATGACTGTGTTAAAAGTTTAACATATAATAATATACCACATTCTTCATTTCCCTTACTGGTAATGGAGGAACAGTATAAAATTTAAATGAGGTCTGATTCAACTTGAAAAATTGATGTGTGTCTGCATATGACTGCAGTACATGTAAAAATGAAGAAATAATTTACTAATCAATTCAGAAAGTTATCAATATCAAATATGACATGAATGTCTTGGTTATTATGAATTCTACAAGGAGAATCAATTGATTCTCCACTAACTAAAATTCATTTGCATTGTTATTTATGGTGTAATTTGCATTACCATCAGATGTTCTCAAGTTAGCTTTTGCCATTAGAGAACTGTAAGATAGCCTGCTGAGTAAGAAGTCAGCTTATGGATGTAATAATCCCTCCAGAGTGCACTAGACAGTATGGAGCATGGCCCAGAATGATTTCCAGTAATCACCCTTACTCCTTCCATGAATAATTCTTCTCACTGGTGATTTAATTCTGCTTTGTGGGAATAGTTTTCCAAGTTTTCTTTATGGGAAAGATCACAGCACCTAAAAGGATGAAAAGACATTGATTAAAAAGAAGACTAGTGTGTATGCAAAATTTTAGCCAATAGCTCTTGATTTTACTGAGACTTCTTGGTTAAATAAGGTTCATTTTCTTAAGTACCACATGACTACAAATACAACCTAGTACCTGGCGGTCTTTCAGTAGGTTGAGCCAGCTCCTATTTCTCAGATTTGAATGGTTTGGGCACTGTAGATTCCTCAAATAGCATGCATTTGTTGAGCAAATACACTTGAAAGTGGTTGCAAATGGCAACCATTTAGATATGAGGAAATAACTCACAAGTGTTGACATGCACCTTTAACTGTGTTACTCTGGGTAAATTTGAATATTACAAATTTCCAAACCCAAATAGCAAACAATTTATCCTTGAATTCTAATTGCTAGATTTGGAAATCACATTGCTGCCATATGATTCCTCTCCTCCTCATATTTTGATCTCTACCACCCAGAAGAGACTCACATTTATAGGGAATTAGAGGGTATAATAATACAAGTTCTGCCTTTTTCCTCTTTTCAAATACACTTCACCTTCAGTGTGTCACTGTAGCAAAAGTGACAGTGCTGGATCTTTCCTAAGATGAAGCATCAATTGTTGACTAAAGCATTATGTGTTCTACTTCTCTCTGTAGTCATTTTGTTTAAAATCATGTTTATTTACAAGCACACTACGATGTTCCTATTTATCTGTCGTTTGGAAAAAAGGAACAGCTTAACAGAAAACCTCCACTCATATTTAACATGATTGGCCAGGCTTCCTTTAGCCAGCATCTTCCATCGCTGCAGTATGATAGTTTCCACACCACCACTTCCTTCGCACTATTCAGCCATCAACATATGTCTGGTGGCTTATAGATTAAATCCAGTGACCAATTTTAGTATCTCTTTTGAATTAACTTCCCTCCATTTTTCACAGTCTGAAGAAGCCCTTTCACTTTTATGCTTGAAGGAATTATTTCTTGCCTTTCAGAAAACAATTCTACTTCCTGTCTCTTCCTTTCTTCTACACCTTTCATTCCTTTCCACATTTTGATCTCTCTCTATTTGTCAACCTTTAGTATCTTTGGTTCTCTCTTCTGCCATTTCCTCCTCTTCTGCCCTTGTTCCCACATTGTACTGTCAAAATTTCAATGATCATCTTGAGCTGCTTCTTCCAACCACATGTCCCCTGCCCCGCACCCATCTCCTGGGATTCACTTCAGTGTAATTCAGAGCACCTAATTCTTTGAGTCAAAACTTAAAATGGTAAAAATAAAATTCACTATTTCCTTCCAATTCCCTTTATTTCCTATCTTGGATGATGGTAACACTTTATGAAAGAACAAGTAGTATACCCTTAATTTCAATTTTTTCTCTTCTTTCCCAGTAGACAATTAAAATCATATCGATTGCTCCTTGAATGTTACTTACCTCTACTTCAAATTGAGTTGGTATTTAAACCACTATATCTTGATTTAGCTGATGAAATATTTGAAACAAGACAACCAATTCTGACTCTACAGTTGCCACATCACTTTTTCTCACCTTCTGCTTTCTAATATTGGACTTTGCATAATTCTCAGATTAATTATGGATTTCATAGTTGCAGTCCTTTCCATACTGATTCTTTTACAGCATGACTTACTAAAAGCATCACTTTCTTTGTGGAAATTCTCTTGGCTTTTTTGAGCAGAATCAGACCTGGCTTCTTCGGAACAGAATCTGCTTGTTCTGGCTGAGTGTTTAGACTTCCTCACGCACACTGTATATATAACCCATTTTCAAATATATATTGACAGATTTTTTTCCCCATTCTTCAGATTGGCTCTTCACTTTGTTGATTATTTCCTTAGCTGGGAAGAAGCATTTTAGTTTGAGGTAATGCCATTTTTAAATTTTTGCTTTGGTGTTCTCTGCTTTGTAGGTCTCATCCAACTGTGTCCTTTCCTATTCCAGTGTACAGAGGCATTTCTCCTATTTACTATTGTAGAAGTTTTATGTCTCATGTTTAGGGCTTTAATATATTATGACCTGATTTTTGTGGCTTGTAAGTGGTTTTGATGTTGTTTTCTGATATGTAAATCTCCAACTTTCTGAGTATCATTTATTTAAAAGGCTGTCCTATCTCCAATGTGTGTTCTTCCCTATCATGTTCCAGATCTTATCAAGAAAGTTCCCAGCTTTTCCTCAGTGTGTAAGTTAGCTACTGCCTCATGAATGGACATAGTTATGTGGATATGGGTTCTTCTTTATTTTTATTATGAATTGATATTATATTTTAAATATCACATAACTTTCCTGCATGTATTGGTACAATCATATGGCTATGTGTTTTATTATAATGATGTTGTGTATTATAATTGTTTATTTTCTGTGATGTAGCAGTATAAACCCTTGATGTATCTGGCTTCCTAATAAGAATGCAAAAATGTGGTTTATTTATGCTTCTTATGTAAGTCTTAGCCATAGTAAATATTAATGACTGCCTTTTTGAATTGTTTAGGATGAAGGGTTAGTAATTGTTTAAAGATAATTCCATAAATCTCCACATGATTTCATAAATTCTTATGCTTATAATTGATCCACAAGATCTTTTCAATGTACGTATGTGTCTGTGTTTGGACTCCTACCTAAAGATATGCTTGTTGTCCCTCACAAGTTAGAGAATTCCATGGGAATCTTAGATTTTCATAAACATGAATCAATGCAGTTCATTTTGCTACACCTCTTTTTAGTTGTGTCTAGAATTCTTTTGTGGACTGACATCTGTGGTGTGTTCATGCTTTCTGTTTGAACACTCACAACATAGTGGTTTCATAATTTTATTTTGACTCAGGGAATGTTTTGCTTATCAACTTTTCAGCAAACATGACATACCTGAAGAAAAGGATTTTCACTTATTCTAACTTTGAAAATTAGTAATTATATAAGAAAATACTTTTTAAATTTAAAATGTAAATTTTTATAATTTTAAAGTAGTTGTACAAAGGAGTTCCCATTCAACAAAGTCATTTATGAATACCCTGCATCTTGATCAGTGTCACCCTTTCAACATTCCTACCCATCCCTCTCAATCCTAACCTTCCCTCAGTTTTCCCAATTTTGTAAGACATATATTAGGTTTTGTAACTGCATCCTTCCTTCTTCCTCTTTTCATTTGTCCTTATCCTGCTTTCCTTAATAATTGCTTCCATATTTTCTGGCATTATTTTGTTGAACTGTGAGTTAGACTTTCTAAGGAATTTTATCCTTTGACTTTTCCCCTGAATCTATCATAGTTTGATTCATACACTTATGTACACTTGTATACTACCCCAGAGTGATTACTTATATATCTATGAATTAATTTTGTGTTCCACTTATAGGGGAAAACATGCATCCTTTCTTCTCTCTGGACCTGATTTACTTTACTTAACACATTTTTCCCAGGTCCTTATGTTTCCAGAAAACATTCTTTATATTTTTGGTTTGCTCACACATAACTGTATCCAGTATTATTTGGTTATTTCCCCTGTATCTAATACATCCCTATGGTCAAAAGGCTGTGCTGACTGCTGGTAAAATGAACTTCTCAAGAGATAAGCAGTATATATGATAGAAATAAACCTTAACCCAAGGTCAGTGAGCAGTTGAGCGGTATGCAGGTTAATATCTGCTTTCATCTTGTAGCTACATATCAGCATTTCATTTTTGTGAATTATAATTCTTTATGCAGAAAAATGTTCCATGTGGCAACTTCAAAGCAGCCTGCTGAGAAACTAAGAGAATATTTAATAATGGTCGTGAGCAGTGAGGCCTGAGTGATCAAATGCAGGTCTTCCCAGGTAGTATTGGTTATTCTGTTGGGCAGGTAGCTTCAAACACCATGTATAATCCTTTGAACATTACCCTCATCTCCTAGTACCTTCACTATCTCCAGAAGGTGTTACTTTCCTTGTTCTTTCTTAGCAAGGAAAAGGTGCTTTGTATTATTTATTGACCTGATAACATATTCTTGGAGGTATAATCGGAACGTATCAAACCCAAGTAAGTTGTAATTGTAGGGGCCTCAGAAGTAGCATTTCTAATATGACAATAGCCATCAAACAAATAATTCAGTTTGAAATCATAAGGACTTTCATAAGTATAGTCTGCTATCATATTCTGATTTCATAGGACATTGTTCTACTGAATTACTGTCACTATTGCAGATAATGTGAATGAAGCCAACTTAAAAACAGTTAATTTGGGAAAGAAAATTGCTATATAACATCCAAATAATAAAAATGTAATTAGAAATAGCATAGAGTGTTGAAAGAGTTTTGTCTTTGGTGTTTGCTTTTCACGAGGGAATCAGTCTATAGCCCCTAGGCTTTTCTCTGCCAGACATGATAGCAAGTGTTTCCTGGGACTCTTCGCTATTGGTTTTATGTCTCCATCCTGCTGTAAGTGCTTTGCTGTGCCACAGCTCTGTACCTGTTTTTCCTGATACCAGTAGCCAGTAGAGCCAATGCTGCTCCTCTCTTGGGTGCATCTAACATTTATATTTAGAGGTGTCCAATTCATTTCTATCTCATTTATTTATCTAACCATTTAATTGTTTACTGCATATTGAGTTTGAAAAAGAGCAGAGGCTTAGAGTTGAAAGTATCAAGAAAATGTATTATAAGATGTCAGGCTAAGACAATAAACATCTGTACGTATATCTACCAATTAAACTTGATTCATAATATATTCATTTACATAAACCAGTAAGTCAGTATATAGAGACTTTTCCCTTATGTCTACTTTATTCATTGAAATAGGCTTTTCACAGTATTTATATACTATGATATGAATTAGACTCTTAACAATCAACTTTTTTCTATAGTACCTTCTATATAGGGTAATTGATCAATATTTTTAAATAAATGATTAACAAAAATAACTTTTCCTTTCTTTGTGGCACTCTTCTGAAAGCTCTGTGCTTCACCATTTCACTCATTTCCATGGAAACCATGTAAGTCAGGTTTCTGGAAAATAAATATTACAAAGGAAAATAGAAAAATCCAGATGAAGCCTTAGATTCTTGCTTACCTTGGCAAATCAGTTATATCTGACAAGTGCTACAGAGATCAGTGTTGTGGAGAGATTGCACTCACTGTTATCGTCCCGGCTTTTTCAAGTGAATGACAGCTAGTTGTCATACAGTCAAGGATTATGGGAAACATAAGTGTACTGACCCTTAGCACATGGGGAGCCTTTATAAAGTTACTTAGATTCAACACATTCTTAAGATTTCTTTATTAAACAGATACATAAACCTAATATCGGCAAGCTATTAACAGATGCTCATTCAGGCCACATATATTGCTTGCCTACTGTGGTTCACATCTTTTTCTGAAAACTGAAGATACAGAAATGGGAGGAAACTTGGGGTTTTCTCTTGTCATGATAGGGATGTTTTGGTGGGACATGCTTCTTTTTCTCTTTTTTTCCCCCATTTTCGGGAATCTCATCTGGTTAATGCATCTGACTTTGTTACCTGGCATACTATATATACACACACTTATTTGTTTATTTGAAACAGGGAAGGGAAGGGAGAAAACCAGATAATTAGGTGGGGTGGGGGAGGGAAAGGAGGACAAAAACATGAGAAGGGGTATCAAGGTTTGAGAAGTAATACACCCTTTGTCTGACAAATATAACTCTAACCCCTTTATACATTATCCTGACAATAAAATATAATAAAAATGCCACCATGAGATTTACTCCAAAGTGATAACATGACTATTGAATGTTTTCTGAAAATGACATTGCAGAGATTGATATTCACTGAGAGTAAAATTTCTCCTAATGTTCCCCGAGTCACTGGACTCAGTACACCACAGTAAAGAACATAGTGTGAAGTGGTACAGTGCCATAAAACTGGCTTGTTCCTATTTGTAATAAGCAAGTCCTGTTCTGCACTTGTGCTGATCCATGAGCCAATCTAGTTCCTACCTTCCTCCCAGTGTCAAGAATTTCTCCCTCATCTTTCCTGAAAGTATTGTGTGATTGCAATTCAAGGTTTCTGTTCCTGCCATATGCTTTCTCTTAATGTCAGAAACATGTGTATGCCCTGGTGTACTTGTTTAGATACTTTGTCTGCTATTCCTATAGAAATCAGTTTGGATGACAAGTAGCATCCATCTCTGAATTCTGTTATTTTATAAGGTGTCTCTATTCTGCTGTAATTAGTCTAATGGCTCTTTATTATGTTAGACTATTTTTCTTGAAATATTGATCCTTAATAACTTCTGTAGTCACTGCTAAACACACGTACGTTTATTGCACATATATACAGTAGAAATGAATAGAGAAAATGTGCAACTTTATTGAAGGACAAAATTGTACATTATACAGTTCTATCACAAATTATGTAATTCAGCTATTTTTAGACTATCAAGGGATTAGTTATTCAGCAATCACCAAAACCAATTCAAAATCAATGAAAGCATATAATGTGATATTTTTGTGGAGGATTTTTCCCACTTACTATAATATTTTCGGAGTTTATTCATGTTGTAGTATTCTAACATGATTTTGTCATGCTTTCTTACTGCTTATTTGCTTGTGGGCTTTGGGTCGTTTTCACCTGTGGGTTGATTGACGCTACTGTCAGTAGTGGGTGACAGAAATTTCATTTAGTTTGGGTGTGTGCCTACCGGTATAATTGCTGGACCACATGTAGGTCTGTATTAATCTTCTGAAGAATGGTTAGGCCATCTGTGAAATGCTGTACTTCTTTATGTTCCCGCCATTCTGAGTTCTGATTTCATGATACCTTTTCCACCCCTGGATTTTATGGGGCTCTTTTATGTAACCAGAATGGCAGATGTTTCATCTTGGTTTTGATTTATGCTTACCTGAAGATTATGCCTCATTTTTCCTTTCCAAATATTTTATATTTTTACCTCTCATGGTGGCGTCATTAATACAATTTTAAGTACTTTCGGTTTAGACTATAGGTGTTCCAGTGCCATTTGCTAGAAGGACTCCTTTTCCCCATCTCTCTTTCTCTTTGGAGATGAGACAATAGTAAACACAAGGGCTTGTTTCCAGATTCTCAGTTCCTTTAATCCACATGTGCTGCCATGATGTTTCAGTTACGGTGGCTTTTCCATAAACCTTGTAATCAGAGTTCCAGTATTCTAAGCATTTCTTCCCACGGTCTGGATAGTGGGAATAGAGGAACATTGTCTTCTCACCTACAGTCATTAGAATTTACCTTCTGTAACATGGAGCTGAGCGAAGGGAGGATTGAACGAGAAGGGCTGGCATCCTTTTCCTCATATTTCTCCTGGAACTCTGCCCAAAGTACCATAACTCTTGGTTGGTTTATGAAGGATGGGGAGTCTTATGTTTCTGACTACGTCTGACTGTAATGGAGTTACTATCCTGTTAGGCTGGGAGAGGTGAAGGAGGGAACCATTCCTCTCAGGCCACAGACTTTCCCTGTTTTTATTGGATTTTATTTGATTCTCTTGATTAAATGTTTCTTCATTTTTCTGTATGCCCTTAGGGCCATTGCTGGAGACTTTAAGTATTTAAATCATTGTTGTCAGACACCGTGGGGAGCTGGTTTACAACACTCCTCCCTCTTCACACTTTAAAGCTGTACAATAAGACTAGTCAGTCCTAGCCTGGTTTTCACATTCATCAGTATACTATGGGATTCCTCTGCAAATTTGCACAGGTTTCCCCAATGAAATCATTGATTATTCTTTGTTCTGGGTTGGCCTGGCAATATATTAATCCTGGTACTCTCGTCCCTTACTGTGAAATAACAAATCGTTATTCTTTTACATCTTGGTCTTTATGAAGTTACACTAATCAAAATGCACATGAAGTTATAAGTGCTTCCTTTTTTTGTATGAGTACTGAGCAGAATTTCACCTTATTTGGACTTTCTAATAGGGATAAAAGTCTGGTCTATCTTGGATAGCAAATCTTTATTGGTATATTTCCAAACTCTTAGGCATCATCAGTTTTGGAGTGAGAACAGAATAATGACAGATGTTTGAATTGAGGTCCTCATCATTATTACCGAAGAGAATATATCTTCAGACACTGGATAATATACAACGTTATCTGAAATAGAAACTCTGTTATTTAAGCTATTGGATATTACCTGTCCCAATGGGTATTGGCACAGTCTTCAAATACATCGGATTTTGGATGAAAAAAATAAGCACATGCCCTACAACCTGTATTTGATAGTTATGTTATTGCAACTCGTAAGATAAATATTCTGACAAATTTTTTGTGGTCTGACTAGATAACTTTCTTACGAAATATTTAGAAAATATATTCTCTACATAAAATTCTTCATCGTCATTCTTAAGTATATATCTTGTAAAAAATTACTCCATTTCAATTACTTGTTCTACTTCATGTTTTATTTTTATAAAACAAAGCTTACATATCCATATAAAAGTTTGTTTCTGGTAAAATAAAATTCAAGTTCTTGTAGCAAACGTAGTACTTTGGATTTTCAGTACTAACTGTAGAACTCTTGATTTCTTTTTCAGACAGAAATATTGAACCTTGTAATAAATTTACAGTTTTTATTTTAGTTTTCTCTTTCCCCTCTCCCTCTTGAGTCTGCAGTATATTATGCTCAAGTTCTGCACTTGTGATGTGATATTTCTTTCCTGATGATTCCTCGAGGTGGCTTATCTTGGCAGCTGGGGTGGTAAGGAGAGGAGGAATGTAAGAGGTAAGAACCTCTGTGGTTCTGAAAATGTCTCTCCCAACTCCTTCTGGGACCATTCCCTGCTCGCGTTTATGGTTCCTAGAGCCAGCTGCAGAATTTCTTGAATTCTGTGTCAGCATCAGCCGGCCCCTGATTAAGACCCTGGGATCTTTATGGTCCTATGTCAAAACGGATCATGGAAACACAGTCCTATCCATGGCGTGCCAGAACATTGTGCCAAGCATGCTGTACACCTCAAACTGATCTGTCCTTCCCAACAAACGTTTCAGGTTAGCACATTTGTTGTTATACCCATTTTACAGATTAAAAAAAAACCAAGGCCTGGGGATATACTGGAAGCTACAGAGATAAGGGCAAGTCAGGCTTGGAGCCATACCTGTTTGATCTTAACCATCATGGTGGGTACTGACTCCTGGGTTGGGGGTGCGTATGTTTTTCTTCATCTACTAAGGTCCTAGAAATTCCAGAGTCCTTAGAGGCACCAAAGGCACACGGGACCCACATTTATGCTCCAGTTAGCTACGGCAGGGTAACGGTATGGAGATATGGATTTTGAACAGTCGGCAATCCACCGTACATGATTGTATTTATGATTGTATTCGTTATGATTGTTCTTGCCATTTTCCCCTTGTGTTTCTATTCTTCTGAGATGATCTTTAATCATAGCCAAAGCTGGTGCTTATGCAGAGAGAATGTCATCTTCCTCCTCCTCCTTCTCCTCTTCCTCCTTTTCTTTTCCTTCCTCCTCCTCCTCTTCCTCCTCCTCCTCCTCCCCCTCCTCCTCCTCCTCCTCCTCCTCCACCTCCTCCTCATTCTCCTCCTCTTCCTCCTCCTCTTCTTCTTGCTCTTCTCTTTGTCCTTCTCATTCTCTTCTTCTCCTCCTCTTCTTGTTCTTCTCTTCATTCTCCTCCTCCCCTTCTTCTTCCTCCTCCTCTTCTTCTTGTTCTTCTCTTCATCCTCCTCATTCCTTTCCTCTTCCTCTTCCTCTTCTTCTTGTTCTTCTCTTCATCCTCCCCATTCTCTTCCTTTCCTCCTCTTCTTCTTGTTCTTCTCTTCATCATTCCTCATTCTCTTCCTCTTCCTCCTCCTCTTCTTCTTCTGGTTCTTCTCTTCATTCTCTTCCTTCCCTTCCTCTCCTTCCTGCTCTTCTTGTTCTTCTCTTCCTCCTCCTCCTTCTCCTCCTCCTCCTCCTCCTCCGCCTCCTCCTCCTCCTCCTCACTCCAGGTGAAGGCTACAGAAAAATCTTGGCTCTTCTCTTCAGTTCAAGATGACTATCTAGCAAAGATGGCTGTTCATGGCCTGCAGCGGGTTTGACCACCAAGAGTTGATGTCTGTTCCTTTCACTACTCTGTGAACAAGTGTGTTTGTAAATGTAGGTGTAAGAAAGGCTGCAGACTCAGTGTCTATGAGGTATAGAAGTGACATTATGTGAAGTGAGCTGAGATGAAGTCCAGACATTTAATCTTCATCAACAGTGGCAGCGTTTGGGGCTGGGGGAATGTGGGCTCCATGATGACTGGCTTTTCTAGGAGAAACTGGACATAGGTACTTTATTTTAGTATAAAATCCCTTACGTTCATATATTGTCACTCATTCAAATGAATGCGACCATGTAGGTCCAGCAAGATGTCTCTGTGGCCCTCCTGTGACCCCAGCAGTAAAGGCGGGGTCTCCCCTAGTTTCATTTACAAGGCTGATTTGGTTCTGTGAGGCTGAGCCAAAACTAGATGAAGAACATAAGGCATCCATTTCTTTCTCTGCTGGGGAGACAGGAGTGGGGAGCTGAGCAGAGGCCCATGGGGGGCAACTTGTCCACAAAAGTAGTTCATTAAAGCAGGTACCCCCAGCCTCTTAGGACAGACAAGATTTGAGACGGTTTTCCTTTGTGCCTGTAAGGACGTCACACATGGAACTGAGAGATCGAGGGGAGTCATCATCCCTTCTCCACCCCCACCCCAGGAAGACCCCCCCACAAAGAGGGGGGTTGATATTTTTCCCCTTTTCCTTCATCATCTGTTGATGAGATGGGGAGACAACAGCAGTCTGCTCGCTGTGGCTTTAATAGGGCCTCACAGCATGGCTTTGCCTGTTGATGTGATTTTCAGGTTTAATTCCACTTCCTTCTTGGGCTGCACATCTGGCAGTCATAGGACATAATTCTTGCTATATTTTTCACAAGCTACTCGGGTTTGGGGGTGGGTGAGAGAAGGAGAGAGAGAAGGAGGGAGGGAGGGAGCGAAGGAGGGATTGAGGGAGGGAGACAGAAATGGGGAAGGAGAGAGAGGGTTAGAAAATTGGAGATCTGTCTGGACCAAAGGGCCCTCTTGCCTTCCTGAGGTCACCTATCAATTACTTAATTGTTGGTGGGCTCCTGGACTGATACTAGGGGTCTGGTAGTGGATATGGGAGATACAGTTCCTGTCCTCAGAGAATGTCTTCTCCATTTGGTGCTGTAGTGATCTTTTCAGATACCAATGAAGTTATATTTATATAGTTTGTGTGTGTGTGTGTGTGTCTGTGTGTGTGTGTGTGTGTGTGTGTGTGTCTGTGTGTCTGTGTCCTAGGGCTTGAACTCAGGACTTGGGGACTCTCTCTTTGCTCTTTTGTTCAGGACTGACACTCTACCACTTGAGCCACAGCTCTGCTTCTGGTGTTTTGTCGCTCCATCGAAGATAAGAGTCTCTTGGACTTTTCTGACCCGACTTAGTTTCGAGCCATGATTCTCAGATTTCAGCCTCTTGAGCAGTAAGGATTATGGGTGTGAGCCCCTGACGCCCAGCTCTGATAAGCATTGTTATTTTAATAGAATGAATTGAGTAGAGTACAGACAATGCCTATGACCATGGGGGACCTGGGAGACCCACTGTGGAGTGACCACCAGAGCCAAGACTTCAATCAGGAAGAGGAGGCAGCCATTTGCACTCAGGGGAAAGGAGTCTTCAGAGAAGGGGGGGAGGAGAGAGAGAGAGTGAGCATGCAGTAAGGGCTATACTAAGGGCCTGCATAGGGATGAAAGAAATGGCAACGTGGTCAGAGAATGGCAAGCTGTTGGGAGATTTTTTGAGTGATGAACTCAGAAAAGTAGCCCAGGGCTCCATCATGCAAAAAGTGAGTTATCATCATTGAATTGTCTTCTAAACAAGACGAGTATGCTCTCCTTAGAGCGCTGTAATCAGAGAAGGGAGGCTCTCCAACTCGTCTGTAGATATCTATGCAAATGTATACACAGTTATTAATCTACATATTCATGTATTATTTTGTGGTGCTGGGGATGGAACCTGGGGAGGGTGGGTCTCCTCACACGCTAGGCAAGCACCTCAAATCCATAGGAGGATTTACAAACTCTCACGCTGCCTGTGGAGTTTGGAGAGGATTGGGTCAGCTATGGGTTGAGAGCCCAAAGCCACTACAGAACCGAGCCAGTAAAAATAATAATTGCCTTTGTTTGCTCTTGCTTTGTTCTCTGTGTTCTGGCTAGTCAGACTTTTCCAGTAGTATGGTGAAGACCCAGAAGGAGCCATTTTCGGTGAGGAAACATTTTATTTTTGCTTATACTTGCAGAGGATTCAGTCAGGGATAGCTTGGCTTCATGGCTGAGGGCCCAGGGTGGGGTTGAGTGTTGGAGCCCAGAATTGCTCACCTTGTGAAAGCCAGGAGGCAGAGAGAGGGACGGGAAGGGGCCATGCAGAACACCCTTCAGAGGCAGGCACTTCCTCATCCAGGCACTGTCAACTTAATCACTACCACCTCCAAATAGTGCCAGGAACTTAGGGTTCCAATAATGAATGGGTCTAATCATCTCCCCCTCCCTCATTCTCCCACTGCCATGTCTGAGCAGCGCTGTGTCGGGAACCAACGTATGGAACCCTCTGGGATGGGGTCGGGGGGGTTAGCTTTGTTCCTTTGGCCGAGTCCTTCACTGATTCTGTTCTGAGCCACGAGCTCTTCAGCGCTCACTGAGTTGAACCTGAGCAAGGCATACAGAGAGCAGAGATGCAGGAATGCTCGTGAAACCCGGCCTCAGCATTGGCACACTGTCATGTCTACTTGATTCTTTTGGGCCAAGGCAACCATGGAAGTCAAACTGAACTCAAGAGGTGGATAAATAGACTCTACTTCCTAAGGGGAGATACTGCCAAACTGCACAGCCTGGGTGTGATCCAGAGACGGGAATAATTACAGACATCTTTGCAAAGAACCTGCCACAGGCAATGAGGGGAAAAAAAGCAGAAAGACTATTCAGGAGGCTGGTACAGTCATCCTAGCCAGACAAGATGGTGGCCCAGAATCAGATGTTCATCCTCTTGTCATTTGTGTCTCAGTGTCATGGTGACTTACTTCTGGAACTGGAGATGCAGGGGTGCTACATCAGTGGGGGGTTTTGTCCTCACTGCTATTCTTCTACAAGAAATCATTTCCAACTCCCTGCTAAAACTAACTAGATTGGCACTGACAAACACCAGGCCACCTGCCCAAGTCTACCCGCTGCTGAATGATGGAGCCAGGAGCTATACATTCCCACTATCATCTTCTAATTAAGACCCCCTCCCCAACAAGGGAAGTAAATGGCCTAGTTTGTATTCCCGTGTGCTCTCCATTGGCTTCCACTCAAGGCCTCTGGGCTGTCATCTGTGAAATGGGCTCCCGCCCCCTGTCCCACACCATTGTAATGAGAATCAAAGGAGTTGCTGCCTCCAAATGCTGACCCCTGGGGCTTGGTGTGGAGCAGTCTACAAGCACTTGCTGAATAAATGAGAAAGGAATGTTTAATTATGGCTCTCTGCTGTGCAGATGGAACTATTGGTGCTAGAGGAAAATTGCAGGATGTGGTTGTGAGAGAAATGATGGTAAATTACCTTTTAGATCGTCTCAGGTCACTCCTTTGAGACTTTTGATTGGCTATGAATTCTTCTCTTTTCTTTCCTTCCCTTTCTCCTTCTCCTTCCTCTTTCCTTTCCTTTCCCTTTCCCTTTTCCTTTCCCCTTCCCCTCCCCTCCTCTCTCCTCTCCTCTTCCCTCCCTCCCTCCTCCCTCCCTTCCTTCCTGTCTTGCTGGTCTGCCTATCTTCCAGTGTTTGTGCTTAAGCTCGGGGCCTTGTGCTCTTACTTGGCTTTTTCATTCAGTGATGACACTGTATCACTTGAGCCACACCACCTTCCAGCTTTCTGATGGTTAATTGGAGATAAAAGTCCTTGTATTTGTCTTTCCTGGGCTGGCATCAAACCATGAACCTCAGATCTCAGAGTCCAGAATAGCTAGATTTCTAGGAGTGGGACACCGGTGCCAGGCTCATGAACTCCATTTACACACAGAATGAAGTTACTTTTTCTTCTGCCTCCTATTTGGGTCCTGGGAATAGACTAGAGCCACCCGAGGGACTAAAGTATAGAACTCTCTGTTTGTTTCATTTGATAATAAATAAAGTTAATTGGAGTTTGGGGTTGAATGGGTAGAGAGATTGGGGTGGGGGATGTTGATGAGGTTACTAAGCACCCAGTAATGCATATGAGATGGCCCTATATGAGTGTCCCCACTCTCGCTGTCACTTGTGTAGGAGGCTTGGCCTCTTATACCTTCATAGGACGGCTGTGTGTGACATGGGGCGTCAGAGAAAATCAAGCAAGGAAGGCACTGCCAGCCCTTTTCTGTGTCTAGGGGGGCCATAGGAGCAAAGCACCTCTTCATGTTTCTTCTTTTAGCAGAAACTTCTACAGGGAGGGGAGAGTTAGTGGGAGTTTAAGAAAAATCCATCAGCTCTCATTTTTCCAGGTGTTTAGAAAGGTAACTTTGCTTCCGCACAAGAAATTACATGAATTATGTTAAAATCAGTGCTAAGGTAATAAAATTACATGCTCAGGACGCTTCTACAGAAAACTATCTTTGTCTGGCAGGGTAATTGGAGTGTGGGAAGACAAACTCCATAGCCGCCTCACTGTTACACAAAGAGGGAACGAAGGAAATTGTCCCCATCGTGTTTCTGCTGCGTGGAACGAGCTGCTGTTCCCTCTCTCCTTCCTAAATACATCTGTGGATTTCATCGCAGAGCAAACTTAGGGCATGGGGGGAGCTAGGAGGGGAATAAGGGGATTTTAAAATAAATGCACATCTTAGGAGGAAATGTCAAATCACCCAATCCATTGCAGTGACCCCTAGAACTGGGCAGAGATCCACCAGGATGGTGGTTGTTTTGACAGCCAGCACCCCACTGCTGGTTTGGATGAGACTGCATCCAATTGTATCTCTCTTTTTGCCTCCACTGTGGGGGTGGGGAGAGACAGGAAAAAAAAAGAAAGGAAGAAAAAAATCATCCTTGATTTAATGTCTGAGAAAACTGGAGAGATTGGAGAAGGGAAATCTGTTCTGAAAGTTTCATTTCATTTTATTTTATTTTTTTTTCTGAGTCAACACTGGAGTCATTTAGAGGCAGAACTGATGTACAGGATGCATTGGCTGGAATAGAAAAAGCTGAGGCTCGGGAGAGGGACCCTCATTTGTATCTCTACCTGTGCACAATGGGATTTGACCTTTTACCATGATGGCTCAAATGAAGGCAGGATTGAGTCTTTCCAGGGAATAAATGCCCTGCAATGTCTGGAACACTTTCTCATTGCCTTTGGCTCGAAGCATCAGCCAGTATCCAGTGGGGGTAGAGGCCAAAGTCACCACTGAAGAGCCTTTCCTGATTATCACAGCACCTTGGGCTTGTCCCCTCTGCCCCATCCCGAAGCTTGTAATAATGTGGCATCATTGCCTTTAAAAAGTTTTTATCTTTTTTCTCCAAGCTGGAAGTGATTCTTTTTTTTTTACAGGTATGAATGTAATTTTTATGACTAGAGTCTCATGTTTCTGCCCAGCCTTGAATTAGATGGCGAGTCTCCTATCTATGCTGCCCAATGGCAGATATCAGCCACTATGCCCAGTTTATTCGTTGACCTAGGGTCTTGCAATTTTTTTGCCTGGGCTGTCCTCAAAAGGGAATCTTACTGATCACAACACCCCAGAGGTCATGAAAATCTACTCATTCCTGGAAATTACAGGCATGAGTCACAGCATCCAGCCTATAGCTGTGAGTGTCTTTGCCCACTGTTGTATTTTCAGTGCCTAGAGGATAACGTATGACCAGTTCAAGTAGATATTTTATCGAGTGAATGATTGATCAGTGCCATCTTTATACATGGCTGCTTCTGTTAGAAAAGAACTCATTTAGATCTGCTTCTTTCCTGCTACAAGACACTCTGACACATTCATGCTAATGAGTCATGATCCAAGGGGGAGAGAGAGGGTTAGAGAGAGAAATACAGCCCAAGGATCAGGATGCTCTTTAACCTTGACTGATGACCTTGAAAATGGCTTTACCCCTTTGCCTTTGAAATGACTGCTGTTTTCTGGGAAGTATGCTAGTCAGGAAGAATTGGAAACTTTGTGAGTTGTCAGTCACTGTGGGATTTTGTGCGTGCGTGTGTGTGTGTGTGTGTGTGTGTGTGTGTGTGTGTGTGTGTAAAAACTCAATCTATATTCCATTGTATGCCTACATGAACTTCATTCTCTCTGGTATCTGTTCATTTCAGAAGACAGGAATGGCCTCTGCTTTGTCCTGGATCATTTGGCTTTTCACAGCAGCCCTACCCAAACTTTTCAGGCATTATGTAGAGTGTTCCCAGTTTACAGATGAGTAAACTGAACATTCTGGAAAAAGACTGTGTCTATACAGTGAGTTAGCAACAATGCCAGTACTAAAAAAGAAAAAAAAAGTATAGTTTCATTGGAGACGAATTATAGAAACTGCAATGTCTTTAAATTTAGAAAACAAAGTTAGCTCCTGCCAGAGTTGTGAGGCAGTTTTTACGTCCCACTGAAAGCCACCGCTCCCATTCAATTCTGTTCTTAAAGTAGGAAGGAAAAGCTCTCGGGTGTGTGTCTCTCCGCCCATGTATCACTATTTTTGCCTCTCCTTATACCCATGGCCTAGTTTTCTTGGGCTTCTTCGCTATCAATGGGCATGTTATACTAGGCATTGTCCTTGCGTAAGGTTTTGAAGTTTCTCGGGTATTATGAACAAGGTCTTAGACCCCAGCTGGATGCTGCAGCCTACTTTGGCTCTGTTTTCTTTCCTTAAGAAATCTAAAGGATAATGTTGTCATTTTTCTAAAGTGGAGGCCATAAAGAAAGGCTGCCCTCACACTGAGACTCCGCCCACTTCTCAGTGGAGGTGGAACCATTGCTAAAATTGAATTGTATTGTGCAAGGCCTTTTGGTCTTCTAACCGATGGAGAGCAAGCCGAGCCTTTGGGAAGGTGGGGTGACCTGGAGGAGGGAAGGCGTTTGATACCCAGCCTGATGGGGATAGGAAGTCAGTCCTTTACCTTGTCATTCCAGGCACTGCTTTATTGGGGAAGAGGAATAAGCCTAGCAATGGCTGCTGGGGATCTAGGAGGCCGCCTTTGGATGAGAGTTCTGTTTACTGTGGAGCTTTCAGAGGAGATTGGGTTTCTGTTTTTGTTTCTGCTCTGGACTTTACCCAGCCATGTGTCCAGTAGCCACCTGCTACTGGAAGTTGTCTTTGTAATTTGCTGGGCCAGAAGGGGACGCAGAGGGAACTGTGCTGGAGATTGTAGGAGGGAGAGTGTGGAGCTGGGGGCTTGATCTTCAGCCAGTGGAATGAACGTATACAATCGAATGGAAGGGAATCTGAGGAGACATGCTCAGGTTCCCAAATAGAACACCCCGCCCCACCCTTCTCCATTTCAGACTTCAGAAAATGTCAGTGTGTCTGTACTGTGTCTTGGCTTTCTATAACTTCCAGCTAGGAGGCAGTGCCTAAGCTGGCTGGCTGAACTGGCCTGTGGATTGTTGTTGCTTTTTCCTTATCAAGCTTTTCCTCTTGTCTGTCCATCTTGAGTTGGGGTGGGAGGGTGTGAAGGACAGAAGCTGGATGATACAATAAAGTGGCTGCCACTACTTTGGCACAGTAGAAGCTCTTTCAGTCTGCTGTCTCTCCTCTTTCCATCTCTTTCTCTGTCTATCTCTCTTTCTTCATATCTCCAACATTTGTGTTTTAGCAAGTGGGTTCACATGAGGTTGTACTCCTTCCAGTACTTAAAGACTGGGGGTATCTGAGGCAATCAGCTTGAGCTCACATACTGGATATAGGCGAAACGTCATTCTTACACTCTGGTCCCTCCAAAGGATGTGTGTGTGTGTGTGTGTGTGTGTGTGTGTGTGTGTGTGTGTGTGTGTGTGTGTGTAAAAGACAAGGAGATGAACTGAATGAACTCTTTATGGCTCATTGTTCCCTTTGAACAATAAAGTTATGTTGGATAATATTGTAAAGTATAAAGTGAATATCCATGAGTCATTTCGATAAAAATGGGTCCTATGAATATTGAGGGGGGAAGAGAGGACTCCTTCCATAGAGACTACTGCCCAGGAGAGGGAGGGGTGAAGCCACCAGCTCCTTCCATGTACTTCTGGTTCAGTGATCCCTTTGAAGGCCAATAGAAACAAGGAGAGTTGGAGAACCTGTCACAGGTCACAGCCAACAGGAGCCTAAGGGAGCAGGATATCCTGGGATAGGATTATAAGTGGCAGGTCAGTTGAAAAAAATCAAAGAAAGCAGAATGGACTGTGAACTTGGGTTAATAATGCCATCTCATTATTGGTTTGTGTATGGTAATAAATGTGTGAAAGGAATCTAGGATGTTAACAATAAGAGGTAGTAGGAAGAGGGCATGTGGGGACATTTCTTCTGTCTTCTCAGATTTTTCTGTAAATCTCCAAGTGTTCTGAAAAGTGAAGTCTATGAAAAAGTTGTTAATCATGATCATATTTTACCTTCTGGAGTTCTTTCTCCTGGACAAATTTAAGACTCCCAGAGAGTCTTGTAAGTCTAAGATGTCAGAGGCAGCTGTAACTCGCTGTGTGGGCCTCCGTCGTCCAGAGTCCTGTTCTTTTCTGGTGGTGATGTGGCCCCCGCATTGTCATCTGAAGGAATGCACCAGTTCGGGGAATGGGAACTCAGCCACACGCTAGAACTCATGTCCACCCAGAAAAAAGTGTTTAGATTAGGGAGGGTGTAGCTTCCCTCCTAGAAAAAAAATAAGAAAATCAATAGGTAATTTGTTTCTCTGCCAATACAGCCTTGTGAAGATGCCTCAGTTAAATCACTCTTTACATTGGATTTCCATTATTCATCTTTGCTGCTCAGCTGGGAACTCCCAGGTGGAGGGGTATTTTCTCAGTTATCTGTGTGTTTCTAGGCCTTCATCATCCTATGTCAGCTGAACAAAGCCTGACTCAGTGAAAGATGACTGGGTAGTGTTTAGACATACAACGCCAAAGCTCATACCCAGTGGCATGGCACCGGAGGAGAGCAGGTGAGACAGATGGCATTTCGGAAACATGGTTGCAATCATGTACCCTATCCCACAACGACCACCATCACCTCTTCCTTCTCCTCCTCCTCCTCCTCCTCCTCCTCCTCCTCCTCCTCCTCCTCTTCCTTCTCCTCCTCCTCCTTTTCCTTCCCTTCCTATTCTTCTTCCCCTTCATTTCCTAATATTGTATTTCTTTTGAATTTTATGTCATTTATGATTTGCTATTATTATTATTACTATTACTATGTAGTTGTACAAAGGGGTTACAGTTCTGTAAGTCAGGTTAAGAGTACAGTGACTCTTTGTCGATATCACCCTTTATTTTCCCTGATTTTCTTCCCCCTTTAGTCAGTGTTTGTGTGTCAATGCATCCAGAAGCTAGGTGACTCTCTCAGGGATGCTTCTTTGTGAGGCTACCTGCACACTCTTGCTGTCTGGGTGCAGCATCTATGCTCCTTCGTCTTCGATGAACCTTACTCCACATCAGTCCCCCAAACTCACTAGACATGACATCACATCTCCTTATATACATCCCTTAAGTGACCCCCTGGGTTAAAAAAAAGGTAAAGTCAGGATCTGAGGAAGAGTTGGATCCCAAACAATAGAAGGGGACTTCTTTTTTTTATTGTGATTAATAGAAGGGTTACATTATATTTACCAGATAAAAGGTGTGTAACTTCACAAACATTGATACCCTTTCTCATGACATGGTCCCCATTTCCCTCCTACCCTCATCCGCTTATCTTGATTTCCCCCCTTCCCTATCCAATTTCAAATAACCAATTAAGCACATATAAAATATATCAGATAACAAGGTGAAATATTGTAACAATATGAGATAACCAAGGGATGGCAAAAGAGATGAGAGATAACATAGTACATTAAGGACAACAATCACTCATAATATGACTTTTGTTTCCTTATCCTGGAGGTCTTTACATTTAGTGTCATACTATTTGGCCTAATGTCTCTAGATTTTGTTCTATTGTAAATCTCTGCTAGAAGAGCCCAAGGTTTCTACTGATTATGACAAATGAGGGAGACTATTGGGCCTATGTTCCTTTGAGTCTGGCTTACTTCACTTAATAATGATTTTTTCTAAGTCTTTACATTTTAGAAGGGGACTTCTTAAAAGATACAAAGACGAATGTAGGCAAGAGAGACACAGTAAGTTCAGAAAATGATGGGGAAAAAATGAGGTGTTACAGTGTGCAGTGAGTCCCATGCAGGTGGGGCGTCCTCTGTAAAATGTCACCCCTTAGGGGTGGTTGGTTAACTTTTCCCTTTATCCATATCATCTCCTCTTGTTACTCATTCCAATGTGAACATGCGCCTGACTCATTTCTACTCCTTTCTGGACTTAATTAGGTTTGTTGTTGTTATTATTATTATTTTTGCTTGTCTTTGGAACATGGAATACCCTTCTCAGGTTTTTCAAGTGACTCATTTGGCCTCAATATTGTCACAGACACAGGGATATATTTATGGTGGGGGTGGAAGTTTTCCCAGAAGTGGGCATGGTTAGATTAGATGTAGCCCAAGTTTCTTTTACAAATGTGCATTTAAAAAAAAAAAGAAAGAGGGCTGGGAGGGACAAGGGCTGGGAGTGTGACCTAGTTGTAGAGTATTTGGCTATTATGCACAGAGACCCAGGTTCGATTCCTTGGTACCACCTACATAGAAAAAGCCAGAAATGGTGCTGTGGCTCAAGTGGTAGAATGCTAGCCTTGAGAAAGTCCAAGGACAGTACTCAGGCCCTGAGTTCAAGCCCAAGGACTGGAAAAAAAAGAAAAGAAAAACCCTACTGGATCGCTTATCATGATTTTAAATGATAGACAAAATGGAAGGTCCTTATCATTTCCCTAATTGTCTAAAGGAGCCACAACGTACATGGAATTTGTGTGTGTGTGTGTGTGTGTGTGTGTGTGTGTGTGTGTGTGTGTGTCTGTGTGTCTGTGTGTGTGTGTGTGTTCCTGCTTGCAGGGAAAGCAGAACATACAAGTTCCTAATTAGAGCATTGACTCACAGAGTTCTCTTTGCCTTCCAGGCTCTGAGTTCTGCCTCTCTCCCACCTGTTTCTGACGTGTGTCTTCATTCCTAGCAGGTTAATGTGGAGGCCAACCCAATGTGTGCTTCTTGAATAGAACACTTAAGTGCAGCCCTGTTGCAGAGTGAACAGCCGGTCTCCTAAGATCTTCCTGGCTTTTGCTAAGCCTATTATGATGTTTCCTAGGAGATGGGACTCAGCAGAAGGCAAAGGGTGTTTTGTTGTGTGTTGTCAGGAAATGGAGAGTCCTATTTACTGAACTGGGCCTGGAGATTCATTTCTGTATTACTCATCCTGTGTTCCCAAGTCAGGTGTTGTGGAACTGTGTGCATCCAAGGTCCTAAGTTTTGGGGGCTGAGAATTACCTGTGTCAGATAAATAAAGAGTAGGATGTGAAATTCTCCAGCCTACTACTGGTTTGACGTAAGAGATGACTGGCATCTTAATCTGGCTTCACTCTAGGAAAGGGTTGGAGAATTCACGAAGGTTCCCAGGGCAATGCTGTTCTTGCTGGTGTAAGTTTACCGAGTGCCAAACCTCTTGCTAGGCATTGCATTGGGGGCCTGGGGGCCGAGAGTGGGGTGTAAATTAGCATCTGTCATCGGTAACATAATATCCATCTGCTCTCAGCCTGCCATCTTACCTATTGAGGGGGGTTGAGATCTGAGTATTGTGGTTCAAAGCCAGCCTGGGGACAGAAAGTCTGTGAGACTCTTAGCTGTAATAAACCACTCAGAAAAAAACCGGAAGTGTCAGTGTGGCTCAAGTGGTAGAGTGAAAGCCTTGAGGGAAAAACAAAAGAAAGAAAAAAGCTCAGAAAGAGTGTGCAAGCCCCGAGTTCAAAAACAAGACCAAGGGGGGAGGGAAATGGGTACCAAGACATGTGAAAGGGTATCAATGTATGTGAATTAATGCACCTTCTATCTGGCAAATATCATGTAACCCTTTTACTAATTACAATAAAAAAAAATTAAAAAAAAAAAGAAAAAAAAAACAAAAACAAGACCAAACAAAAATCCTGAAATGCATTTTTTTTTAGATCCCAAAGGAAGATATAATTAAAGAATTCAGTAGAATCCGAACACCTAGTGCAGGGCAGTGTTGCTTACGTGGAGAGAACTTACTGAACCGAAGGCTGACATTTCCTCTTTGCTCTGGATGACGGGGAAGAATTCCTTGAGTGCTGTTTGTTGAGGCCAGAACATTTGGCAAATGTGTTACCCTAAAGCAGGCCAAGAAAAGTTGGGATGCCTAGCTGAGTCATAAAACAGTTAAGAACTTTATGAGAGAGAGAGAGAGAGAGAGAGAGAGAGAGAGAGAGAGAGAGAGAGAGAGAGAGAGAGAGAGAGAGGAGGAGGATTTCATTGTGGCAGCGTGGAAAGCAATGACGCTCCCATCCTCGCCCCTCATGCACTCACATTGCGTTCCTGTATGTATCCTGCCCAGTCTGACCTTGTCCATTACACAGCCTCTGTCCCTTCCCCTTCCTGGTACCCACACACCCCGGTTCACCCATCCCTTCCAGGAGCTCAGCCCTGTATCACTTGTTCTTAAGGACCCAGAGAGTGCATGGTTGTCTGCAGAGATGTTAAGCAACCCAGCAGTATTCAGATGGCATCTATAACTACCAAGAAAGTGTTGACCCTTTCCCCCACCCCAGGAAGGGGGGGCTAGAGAGCCCACAGGGAAAGCTCAGGCTTTACAGCTTTTAAATTATGGATATTTGGCTCGGTGAAGAAGGGAGGTGACCGAATCGTGTGCACGAGGAACATTTGATATGCGCCCATCTGGGCTGCTGCTATTCTGGATGGTGACTGTACAGAATTCTTCCCTGTGCTAGCCCGAATGCCTCCTCTGTTCTCCTTGAAGGCCTGGAGTGTTGATTTCTCACACATACAGTACGGTAGTCCCTTTGAGCTGTTAAAGCTTCTGTTTGGAAGCTTTAAACCAGGAGAGAATTATGGGGGAAAGATGGTGGAGAGGTACAGAATGCCCAAGATATACCTGGTATTATCCATTGTGCCCCAGATCCACTGAAAAAAAACCCAAAACAGCACTGGCAGGGACATGTCTGTACCTTTTTTTTTTGGTTGAATGTGGGGCTTGAACTCAGGGCCTGATTAGTACTCTATGACTTTGCACCACAGTGCTACTTCCGGTTTTCTGGTGATTCATTGGATATAGCGTCTAGGCTGGCTTTGAACCATGATGCTCAGATCTCAGCCTCCTGAGTAGGATTATTGGCATGAGCCAGCAGCACCCAGCTGTCTGTGCATTCTTGAGATAGGAATCCCCATTGTTGGATGGGTTCACATGTAGCCAACAATAGATAGGGTTGGTAGCAAGCCCTTGACCTGGTAGCTAGCCTTGATCCTGTGTCTGGGGGCTTGATGGCTGTTGGAAAATCTTGTCTGGCTTTGGTTTGTGCAGCTGGGGCCTCCTAGCTCTTCTCCACAAGTCTCTTACTGTCCAGTGGTCTTCCTTCCCCCACCTCCCAAGTGCTGGGATTACATTGTATATGGCTGTGGAAGTAAGTAGTTCTTTTGGAATCAGGCAACATGTACCCTTTGCAGTGGGAGCTCCCGGAGCTGCCTATGCAAGTATGTTTTACGTTCTTAAATGCTAACTGAATTTTGAGTGCGTAGGCTTTTAGAAACCATTCTACACTCTAAATATGAAGTGTAAAAAAAAAAAGAAATCTTTACACAGAGACTCATGTGCAGGCCTGTTGCTCCAACATCATCATGGGAAATATAAAATATCTCCTATTTGTCTGTTAGTGGAAAATGAGGGGGAAATGATGGCCCGCCTAAATATTGGAATAATGGTAATTTCTTTTAACAATGGAGCCATTGAAAGCATAGATGTAGGTATACCAGAATGAAGTAAATTTTAGGATCTATTATAAAGAGATCCATATGTAACATGCTTGTATGAGACTGACATCTCATGCCTGTAAGGCTCAGATCCACCAAAAATCCAGAAGTAGAGCCTAGGCTCAGCTGGAGAGGAGGAAGCTGAGGGACAGAGCCTCAGTCTGGAGAAGAAGAAGTTGCAGGACAGAGCCTAGGCTCTGAGTTCAAGACCCAGTAACCACTCCGCCAAACACACATTTGTCTGAGTATGAGTCTCTATCTACGTATCTCTTTTTTATCTGTTTTTTGTTTGTTTTGTTTTGTTTTGTTTTGCCAGTCCTGGGGCTTCAACTCAGGGCCTGGGCATTGTCCTTGGGCTTTCTCAAGGCTAGCTCTCTACCCCTTGAGTCACAGCACCACCACTTTCTGTTTTCTCTGTGTATGTGGTACCAAGGGATTGAACCCAGAGCGTTGTACATGCTAGATAAGCACTGTACTACTAGGCCACACTCCCAGCCCCGTTATCTGCTTTTATATGTACACTTACATTTATTAAATGTACCTAAACTACATTGAGAAGCCTACTTTTAATAAATGCATTTCTGGCAAGATTTGTAAGACTAGTATTTTGAGGAACAGTTCTTCATTTGAAATGCTTTGGTTCTATTTAATTAAAAAAACACAACTATACACCTATGCTACTTAAAACAGTTTCTTTTAAAAAAATTATAAATCACTGGATAAAAGCTTATTCTTTTAGCATCAAAGGAGTCAGCTGCACAAATGTACAGTGACTTGGGTTGGAGGTTAAAGTTAATTAACCAGGCAGAATCAGGTCCTTGACTAACCTGCAGCTGTTGGGCTTAAGGTTTGAATCTTTTTTTTTTAAGCCTCCAGATACAAAGACAGACCCTAACTGGTTCCATCTAAGTTCAGCTATTTTGAGTTGAATCTAAACAGAGAGGAGGAGGGCTCAAGTTGGGGGCACAGGGAGGGGTTTCTCATCTCTCAGCTGCATTAATTCAGCACAGAGACATTTCTGATGCCTTACTCACTGCCTGTGGAGAAAGCTTGAAATAGCCTTGAGGGTATGAAAAGAGGGGAAAAGAAAGCAGTGTATCTTAAATATCCTGTAGATTTTAGGAGCAGAACAACTGTAATTTCCTTAATTCTTACATGAGCTCCGAATTCTTTCCTTTTTCTCATGCATAGGAGGAAACTGAGGCTGGCAAGGGCAAATAATTTTCCCCCCCAAGGCCATCCACTTGGTCAGCTGAGATTTGAGTCCCTGACCAGTGAGGTCTACACATCTTAGGATAGTTCTATCAGGCTAGGATTTGCAAGTTGATGCTTATCTGCAGTGGACAGGATGGGGCCAGTTTAGGAGTGACGAGGTCCAGGGGACCCATCTTCTCATTCTTGTGAAGTAGGAAAAAGTAGTTTTGACAACAGTACATGCAGACATGAAGTCTAACAGGGGAGTCATATGAGTTTTGAGGATAGAGTTGCTAGAGAAATTCCTTGTTTGCTTCAAAATCCTTTCCTCTGGAGGCCTTCAATCATTCATTTGTGTCTCATAGTCAGCATAAATGTTTTCTCCAGTCAGAAGGGAGCTTTTTAGAGTCAAACATTGTCCAGAAGCAGAGTGATGAAGATGCGGCCCTCTGTGTGAGTACTGGACCCATGCATCCAGCTTCCTGTTTCCATGCAGACATTGCTAATCACTCACCGAACATGTCCCTACTTGATGTGGAATGGAGCGTGCAATATTTCCCAGCACAGCCCCTCAGAGTTCTAGAATTAGGTAAACAGATTAGCATTGATAATGGAACCTGTCTGTTATGCAAGCAGTAAGTGCAGTGGTAAGCATACATCTGGGAGCCAGATGTTGAGATTTGAGAGGGAGGGGATGAGACAGAGACAGATAGAATAGTTTAATTCAGTGATTTTTAGTCCATGACTAGCTGCTCACAAGGGATGACAGGGTTGGGGAGTAAGGAGCTAAAGTTCTGGAAACTACCTGACTGTTAGTTAGTTAGTTAATTAATTTTCTGTTGGTCATGGGACTTGAAGTCTGGTCCTGGGCACTGTCCTTGAGCTCTTTTTCTTTTCAGGCTAGCACACTGCCATTCTGAGCCACAGTGCCACTTCTGGTTTTTAGGTGGTTAATTGGAGATAAGAGTTTCATAGACTTTTCTGCCCATACTGGCTTTGAACCTTGATCCTCAGATCTCAGCTTCTTGAGTAGCTAGGAATGCAGGTATGAGCCACCAGCACCTGTTTTATTATTATTATTATTATTATTATTATTATTATTATTATTTATTTTTTTGTACTGGGATTAAATTCAGGGCCTTGTGCTTTCTAGGTAGGTGCTCTATTACTTGAGCCCTGTTCCCAGTCCCTTGGCTTTTAGTTTGGTTTTCAGATAGGTCTTGTATTTTCTCCCAGTTCAGCCTTGAACTGTCATCTTCCTACCTCTGCCTCCCAGGTGGTTGAGATTATAGGCAACTTTCAACAACCTTTCTTTTCTTTTTAAATCGGAGGCACTGAACAATCTATAGTCAAAATACATTTTTGTTTCACTCAAATACTTTTAAGAAGCTGTAGCTTCTTGAGAAAGTTTGAAATTCTCCATGGTGCACGCTCCTTTCTGTGTCCTCCAGAGAAGGTTGAGACATTTTCCTGGAAAGGTAATTTTGGCTCTAGTGAAGATGTCACCATCTGCTTGCCTGCCGGGCAGCTGGCCTGGCTGAAGGAGAGCTGGGGCTAGCTGCTTTGAGATCTGGGAGAGTAGGAGGTCCAGGGCACAGGTTGGGGAGGGGGATTGTTTGTGGCTCCCAAGGCTGTTCTTGGGTAGGGTCTTCCTTCCCCAGGCACCTGCTCAGTTGGGGAAGCCCCTCCAGCATCTCCCTCCGGCTGACTCTCGCTCCTGGCTTTCCTCCCCATCCTCTGTCAAGAGCTCCAGGCTGCCTGCCATTCCTGTTGGCACTGGCAGCAGCCAGAACAGTGCAGGCTTTCCTGGCAGCGGGGTCCATGACTGCTTCATTTCTCCTTCTGCTCTTTCACATTCTTCTGTCTTTTTCTCCATGGCCTGGTACCCAGCAGCCTGTGGCCAAAAAGGGCATTGATTACCTTTTTAAAAAAAATTTTTTTTGCCAGTCCGGAGGCATGAGGCTTGAACTCAGGGCCTGAGCACTGTCCTTGGGCTTTCTCAAGGCTAGTGCTCTACCACTTGAGCCACAGCACCGTTTCTGTGTATGTGGTACTGAGGAATCGAACCCAGGTCTTTGTGCATGCCAGGCAAGCACTCTACCACTAGGCCAAACTCCCAGCCCTTACCATCTTACCTCCCCCCTTCTCTTCTCTCAGCCTTCACCCAGTAGGGATAGATTGCCCGCTTTCCCTCCCTCCCTTCAACAGGCAAGTAACAGACATGGGACGTGGGCTCTGACATTGCACAGGGCTCGAGTTTCCCCCTATCCCCATTTCAACCACCAAACCAACAGTAGTGCACACCTGAAATCCCAGCTCCATGTTGAAGCATATACAGAGGAGAATTATGGTCCAAGGGCCCACTGAGCTGTCTTCTAGAGAGATCTTTCTATCAGCCAGGCCTTGGTGGCTGACATCTATAATTTCTGCTGCTCAGCAGGCAATGATTGGGAAGATGGCAGTCTAAGGCCCTCCTGGGCAGAAAAGAGCCTATTTCGACAGACAAGTGGTGTGTGTGTGTGTGTGTGTGTGTGTGTGTGTGTGTGTGTGTGTGTGTGCAAGCCTGTACGCACACACGTGTATGGTTTGTGCTTTTTCCATTATCGGCAAGTGCGATCTTGGCAGACATGGGAAGATGACATGCTAGATGATCAGGTAGAGAAAGCACCTTAAAGAGGAGCAGTACACACCAGCCAGCATTGATTGATTACTGATCAGTGCATCTGTAAATATCTCAGACCCAACACTTTGACCTAGGTGCTCTTATGATCTCATGTTACAGGTGACTGAAGTGAATTGATGAATGAACTTGTCACTACCGGTGCTTGAACTCAAGGCCTCACACTCATATTCCTGCCTGCTATCCCCAGCTGCATGGCTGGTGCTCTACCACTTGCCACACCCCTAACTTCTGGCTTTTTGATAGTTTATTGGAGGTAAGAGTCTCAGGGACTTTTCTGCCAGGACTGGCTTTGAACCGCCATCCTTAGATCTTAGACTTCTGAGTAGCTGAGATTACAGGTGTGAGTTATCAGAACTCTTGAGATGAAAAAAGGAATTGCAAGGAGAGTGACTTTTCTAGAACATGAGAATGCTTGGGAAGGGTCCTTCTCTTCCCTTGGCCTTTCCCTCAGGGAGATGTCCTTTGTCCCCTTACTGGCCTGGTTGCAGCCACAGTGGCCTTATAACATCCAAAACAGCAGTGGCACCCTCCTTGGAGCCAATTGCTGTAACCTCAGAGGGGTGTGCCTGCAGCGGACTGATTTCTAGTTCTATTCTTCTCCCCTGGAGATGGGGAGGTGTGGATGGAAAACAGCAGCTACAGCAACAAAAATCTGAGGCTGAAGCCTAAGGCTGGATTCAAAACCTTTAATTCAGAGTGAAAGACTTTAATCAGGCTATAACTTGGCTCCATTCCTAAATGCTACCATGTTAAAAAAGGAAAAGAAATAACAACAATAATAATTCAGAGAATGCAAATAATAGTCCAACCTAAAGCCAGGAATAGGTCAAAACAGCTGTAGTTTCTCTGGGAATGAAACATTCCACTCTTTAAATTATTGCAAGGAAATGTATCTTGTTTTCCCCAACTGAGCCTGGAAGTGAATTTTTAAAAAAAATCTATTACTGCTAGTTACTGATTCAGCAAGAGTTGCTTTATTGTTATTGTTGTTGTTTGCTTTTCTTTCCCTTTTCCTTTGCAAGCCACTGTCCACCTCCATCTTTTTCTGCCCTTTTTCTCCTGGGTGTACCAGAGGAACCTTCTAAGTAAAAAACAAAACTTCACTTTGTGTGTGTATGGCCAAGATTCAAATTTGCTATGATTCATTGGAAGGGGGGAGGGGCTGGCAGAATTGGAGGGAGAAAGGACCCATGGAGCCTCTCAGATGTAAATAATTCAGGGTTTGGAAGTGCTCATCTTTGGACGTATTGGAGCCATTGGGAGTGTGGACGGCTGGGAAGCAAAACTGCTGAGGCAAGCAGGAGAGAAGCAGAGTCACTGGCCTGGATTGGGTCAGCCAACAGAGCAGCTGCATGTGTTGGAGAAGCCAGCCCATGTGGGGCATGGCGGGGGGCCCAGATCTGGGGATCCCCGGACTCTCAGAACACATGAGGCTCAGTGTCAGGGGAGCCTCTTGTTACACAAAAAAAAAAATCTCAGGGAGGTGTAACACTCACAGCCTAAGAAAAGGGAACAGTGAAATCCTAAACAGTATTTAACAGGAATAAGTTAGTATGAGTGTATTCCTATTAATATACTATGAATGATATATTAATAACATTAATGACATAGTATAGCAATATATTCATGAGCTAAGGTTAATAGAGCTGATTCTAATTAGTATTAATAGAACTCTTACCACATACGAGGTTACTTTTCAAGTCAGGTAAGTATTCTCTCTCCTTTTTTGCTGGAATTTGAACTCAGGGCCTCATGTCTACTCAGCAAGCACTCTTCTGCTTAAGCAATGCCCCCAGCCCTCTTTTGGGGTTGATTATTTTTCAGATAGGGTTTTAATTTGAATCCTCCTACACAGCTGGGATTACATGTATGCGCTACCATACCTGATTTTTTTTCTTTGAGCCAGGTTCTCGGTCTATATCCCAGTCTGACCTTGAATTTGTGATCCTCCTGCTTCCTCTTTGTGAGTACTGGGATTCCATGAATTTGTGCCACTAAATCGCTGACATTGATTTCCTTTCCTTTCCTTTCCCCTCCCTCCCTCCTTCCCTCTTTCTTTTTTTATTTTTTCTTTCTTTCTCCTCTTCCTTCCCCTCCCCTCCCCTTCCCTCCCCCTCCCCTCTCCTCTCTCTCCCCCTCCCCTTCCCTCCCCTCCCTTCCCCTTCCCTTCCCTTCCTTCTTCTGCTAAACCAACCTTGAATTCCCCAGGACAAATCTGATTCAATCATGCTCTTTCATCCTTCTTCTAAATTACCAGATTCCACTGGCAAATATTTTTGAGCATGTTTACTTCTATGTTCTTTAGGAATATTGATCAGTAATTGCATTCACTGTCCAATAGGATAAGCCTGGATTACATGATGCTCCATGCAACTAAATCTAAATGGATTACATTATGATGTAAAATTGAAATTCCACTGCTTCGGATATTCCAGACACATCTGAAGTCAAATCCATGGATTAGAAGTCAAAACCAATAATATTGGATGGTACCAGCATGTCTATCATATTGGACAGCACAGAGAGCTTTCCCTGCAACCTAAGCTTTTGTATGTCTTTGAGCAGAGTTCAAACTTTGACGTTTATCTGTTGTCTTTTATCCTTAGTGTGGTGGTGGAGCTCTTTCCAGCCTTGGAAAAGAAACTCTGTGATGGATCATCTGACATCTGTTTTTTTTTCCCTACCCCTAAAAGTGTTCTTTAAATTCCCAGCCTAGGAGGGGGTCAGCTCAGTATTATGTAAAAGCAAGGTTTAGTTTCATTTAAAAAAGGGAAAGGTGTTTTAGTTTGGCCAGTTCTAGGCAGAACCCAGAAGTGCTCTTATAGGATGCATATTTCACAAACCAAGATTTATTCCAGAACAAAGCTCTAGCATAGCAAAGGTTTTGTCTGGCCAAGTGGGATCCATCCTTACTTTGCATGAGCAAACCTGCAGGTACAATATTTTACAAGGCACATCTCCTTTCAATAATTAAATACCTATGCCAGCATGTTGTAATTTCTAAGGACATAAAGATCACAGAGAAATAGAGCGCTTTATAGTCAAGCAAAGCTCAGGGAGGGTTGTAGATGGGGGGTGGTTTAGGGAGGGTTGTTAAAGAGGAGTATTCTGCTTAATGAGAATGAAAAGGAAATTGTAACTTGGTTCCAAATTGTTCACTGGGGTCAGGAGACATGGAGTAAGAAGGGCAGTGCTGAGATCTCAAGCCCAGCTGGGACTCCAGGATGGGCTCACATCATTGATTTTTTTTTAACTCTGTGAAGGAAGGCTTTCTCTTGGACATCTTGTGTCAAATTGGAAAAGAGATTTTTGTAACGGACCCCTCCACCCACCATCAGAGGCTCTGTACGAATCATATCCCTGAGATGCTGCTGGGTTTAGACAAGCTAGGATTTCTAATGGTGGTTTTCCCTTTCAGTGACCTTGGGCAAACCAGTAACCTCTCTGACCCTCTCTTTCTTTTCAGGGAAACAGAACAACAAACCCCATTCTCTTAGTGTGAGATCTGTGGGCCAGCCCCACTACTACTCTCAAGAGCTCTTGCTATAACCGTGGCTGTGTGGGCCACTCTTTTGGGAGGAGTGTCATAGTCCCCCCAGCTGGGTGGTTGGGGGTGAGGGGTGCTTGAGGGGACTAATAGAGAGAGGGGAACATTTTCATCCTTCTCAGCCCCCATTCTTTTCTAAGTTAGGATGAAGTTTAGATCAAGGGCCAGGACCTTGACTCCCCCTGCCCCCATAATTGTGAGCGGTTAAAAGAGGTTCAGGCGAAAAATACAGGCAATGGTCACAAAGGAGTTGGAGACTCATTGCCACCAGGAAGTCAAACACCATTGCGGAGTGAGGTGCTCTCGGAAGGCAATCGGAGGAGGATGTGTTTGGACAAGCAGGGATTAAAAAGAAGGGCATCTTAGGAAAAATGGTAAACACCATTGAGCATTATGAAGGGTTGGCAGTGCAAAGTGTCTGTCGGACTGTGGGAGAGTAAGCAGGATGTCCTCATAATAGTCCCATATGTGCCTGTGGTCCAACTTGATTTAAAATTTTATGTCTACAGGAGAAATGCCAGAGTAAAGAAATCGCGGGGGAGGGGTGTTTCCAGACATCAGGGATACCCGTGTGGCTCCACAAACAGCGCACGCACCTTTTTACCCAGACAGTTCTATTAATATTGGATTTCTGCTATGATTATAAAACATC
The DNA here is from genome assembly GCF_031878675.1 of Megascapheus bottae. Lineage (NCBI taxonomy): Eukaryota > Metazoa > Chordata > Mammalia > Rodentia > Geomyidae > Megascapheus > Megascapheus bottae. The sequence goes on along the minus strand of NW_028327432.1, from coordinate 92,572 downwards.
ATCCGACACAAGCTGTGCGGTAACATTTCTCCCCCAGCAACCAGGGAGCCCGGAGAAGCTGGATTGTCATTTGCAGGAGACAAATGACAATAATCCCTAGAGATGGGATGTGCAGAAAAAGATATAATCCTATTAAGAGATTGCCATTGTGCACGTTGCCTCTTGTGGTCCCAAGTGCAGATGCAGGAAGGAGACAAGGGGGCCTGTAACAGCTATAGGAAGGAGCTCTCCCTGCAGTTGGCAGTGACAGCGCCCTGCCATTTCTGAACAAGGGTCCTTGGGGTATCGGATCACAGTAAATGACTGAGGGGAAATGTACTCAAGAAAGGTGATAGACCTGAACAACTGGAGTTTCACTTCTGAAGGACCTGGAGGAAGCCTGGCCATGACTCAATTTTTTTCATATATTTTTATTGTAATTAATAGAAGGGTTACATTATATTCATCAGATAGAAGGTACATTACTTCATAAATATTGATACCCTTTCTCATGTCATGGTTCCCATTTCCCTCCCCCTCTCCCCATACATCTTGATTTTCCCCCCTCCCTCTCCTATTTCAATTAAGCGTATATAAAATATATCAGATAACAAGGTGAAATATTGTAACAATATGAGATAAAGGGACAGCAAAAGGACAACAATCACTCATTATATGGCTTCTGTTTCTATATCCTAGAGATCCTTTCATTTAGCATCATACTGTATGGCCTTATGTATCTAGGTTTTGCTCTATTGTGAACCTCTCCTAGGAGAGCCCAAGGTTTCTACTGATTATTGTAAATGAGGGAAACCATTGAGCCTATGTTCCTTTGAGTCTGGCTTCCTTCACTTAATATGATTTTTTTCTAAGTCTTTCCATTTCCTTACAAATGGGTGATGTCATTCTTTCTGAGAGCACCATAGAATTCCATTGTGTATAAATACCACATCTTGTTGATCCACTCATCAACTGAGGGACATCTGGGTTGGTTCCATATCTTTGCTATGGTGAATAGTGCTGCAATGAACATTGTTGTGCTAGTGGATTTAGTAGGTCCTTGTTTCTGGACGATTGGTAAATGCCAAGTAGTGGAATTGCTGGGTCATAGGGGAGCTCTATATTTAGTCTTTTGAGGAACTGCCATACTGCTTTCCATAGAGGTTGAACAAGTTTGCACTCCCACCAACAGTGTAGTAGTGATCCCTCCTGTCCACCTCCCCTCCAGCATCTGTTATTATTAGATTTCTTGATCCTAGCCATTCTAAATGGAGTGAGGTGGAATCTTAAAGTTGTTTTGATTTGCATTTCTTTTATGACCAGATATGCCATGACTCAAGTTTTACACTCTTAGAGCAAACCCTGTAACTTCATTGGGTTGAGGACCAGGTAGTTGGAGTTCTAAGTATGTGTGAGATCCATCAATTGGTAAAGGATAAACTATTATTATTATTATTATTATTATTATTATTATTTTATTATTATTTGTGCCAGTACTGGGCCTTGAACTCAGGGCCTGGGCACTGTTCCTGAGCTGCTTTTTTTTTTAAATTGTTGAAGGCTAGCATTCTACCACTTGAGTCACAGCTCCACTTCCAGGTTTTTGTTGGTTAATTGGAGATAAGAGCTTCATGGACTTTCCAGACCATGATCCTCATATCTCAGGCTGGCTTTGAACCATGATCCTCATATCTCAGCTTCCTGAGTAGCTAGGATTACAGGGGTAAGCCTCCAGCATGGGGCTTAAGGTCTCTATTTGAGTGATGAAAATGAAACCCTTTAATTCATGCTATGTTTTAATGGGAAATGGAAGGGAGTGAATATTCAATTTATGACCCCAGGAAATGAGCACACGTGCACATGCAGATTTTAGTATTTAACAGTGAAGATTAAGACATTCACTGGCCCCCAAGCAATCACTTTGGATTATTTCATGCTCCATGCTTGCTACTCAGTAAGATACCAGCATGGTGTAGAAGAAGAGACATGAGTTTTAATAGTAGAGACATGTGGTGGGTTCAAGCCTAAGCACAACCATTTTCCAACTCTGGGACCTTGGGTAACTTCCTTAAACTCTTGCAACTTTGCTATTCTCATTTGTGCACTAGAGATACTATTCTCTGAAAAGTAGTAAAATATTAAATATTCAAGTAAATTATGATCAAAAAGAGTTACTTGTTTTTTGTCTTGGTGAAGGTTGACACCTCTTAGTTTACCTCTTAGGATCTCTTTCCTTCCCTTTCGGTTAATACTACTTTGATGATGGTGATAGTTGCTGCTGTTGTTATTATTACTATTATTTTAGTCCAGGTGGTTTGGATAGAGATCAATCTGATCCACAGGCAGATAGATATACCAATCCAGTCCATTTCTCTGCATCTATGGGATTGGTCCAGGGAGGTCATGTGATCAAAGATGGCCAATATGACCCCACTGTCTTTCTGGTTTCTAGAAGGAAAAGCTCTATGGCTCTTCTGGGTGCTGAAACTATATAAGAATATCCCTCGAGGGAGTGGTGCTGTGGCTCAAGTGGTAGAGCACTATCCTTGAGCACAAAGAGGCTCAGGGACAGAGCCCAGGCCCTGAGTTCAAGCCCCAGAACCAGCAAAATTGAACTCAAAATTGAGTTTGGGGCTTGAACTCAGGACCCTGCAGTTGTTATGCAAACACTCTACTGGAGTGACATCCCCAGTCTTTATTTAGAATTACTATGCTTTGAGATTTGCAATAGAGCAAAACCTTGATACATAAGGCCATATAGTATGAAGCTAATTGAAAGGACCTCCAGGATATTGAAACAAAAGCCATATAACGAATAATTGTTGTCCTTAATGTACTATGTTGTCTCTCATCTCCTTTGCTGTCCCTTGGTTATCTCATATTGTTATAGTATCTCACTTTGTTATCTGATATATTGAATTTATTTGTATTTGGTTATTTGATAGGGAAGGGGGGAAAACCAAGACAGGTGGGGGGTAGGGAAATGGGTACCAAGACATGTGAAAGGGTATCAATGTACGTGAATTAATGCACCTTCTATCTGGCAAATATCATGTAACCCTTTTACTAATTACAATAAAAAATGCAAAAAAAAAAGAATTGCTATGCTATCCCATGGAATCTTTACAACCTCTAAGTAGACTTGTAGAGCTATTTCACCAACACGGAGTTGCCTCATGGTTCTGTTCGGGGCTTAGGTCTTTTATTATTTATGTAACAGTTCCCCTACATTATAGTTCTGTTTGACATGCTCAAGTCACTTCCTGTCTCTGACTGGACGCTAAGAGCTGGAGGGCCTCAAGCAGGATTAGATGGGCATGGTTCTGTGGGTGGGTATTATCTTCACTTTACAAAGGAGCAGAGATGTTCAGACAACCCTTTACAAACTGTCAACTGTCATGGAGCCTTGTTGGAGTAGAAATAGATATTGAACTCAGGTCTTTGGGACTACAGAGATCTTCAGGATTTGGCTGTGTATGTGTATGTGTAATTATATATATGTATATATATATATATAATTTTTTTCAAAGGATTCGGCTAAGAACAAAAATCCCTTTTGAGAAGGAGGAAATCTTTTCAATGTGGAGAAGTATCTTAAAAGGTTCTATATCTGGGTCCTTTCAAACTTGAAATTTATATGCAAGGAATAAAACCAGACGAGAATGGATGGTGTTGGGATGAAACGAACAGGTTTGTGTCTTTTCTGAGCTGATTTGTCTCAGTAAATCCCCAGAAAATATCGCTTGTCTCATTTTCCCTTCAAGCCTTTTGTCTGAGTTTCAGCTGAGAAGATTTTTTTCCCCCTCTCTCGTTCTTTGTAAATTCTCTTGATTTTGGTTATATAACAGGAGCAAACAATTGCCTTTACTGAACAAAAGTCTCAAATGAATAGCTATCAATGGTAATACTAGTAATTAACAGTTTTTTTTCTCTGTCGTGCCTGCCCGAAACTGCTTTTATTGATTTATTTTGACTCTGTTCCATATAGGACAATTTTCCAGCTTGCACAAACATATGCTTATCTTCTTTTGGGCCCAACTATCTTGGACTCTATTTCAAAAAGAGCGTTAACTCTTCAGGACAGAGCTGACAGCAGACCAGAGGAAAGGAATTGGGGTGCCTCAAATGAACTGTACACTGGGAAAGATTATCAATGAGTGTGAAACATAGAGCACCTCTTAGTTTGAAGTTTGACATCCTGGCTTTCCTTTCTGAATGAAATTGGAAATTACACAGAATTGGGGGTGAGCGTGGTGGAGGGTGGCAAGATGGAGGGGTCCATCCAAACAAAAAAAGCCAAGGTCAGAGGGGAGAAACAGTGCAAAGAAAGAACCAGTTGGCTACTGGCAGCTCGCGCTTACTCAGGAGGCTGAACTCAGAGGATTGTGTTATGAGCCCAATCCAGACTAAAAAGCCCGTGAGACTCCATCTTCAAAATATTCAGGAAGAAGTCAGGCTGGAGGCTTAGCTTGAGTTGGAGTGTCAGTCAAACAAGCAAGTGAAGTGAGTCCAAGGCCCTGAGTTTAAACCCTGGTTCTAAATAAAGAAACAAATAACAAAGTAAACAAATAGGCAAGGGCAGGGGAGGAAAAACCAGTCATCAATTCTCCCTTTCTCTCTGCTCTCCTGAGGTCAATCTCAGTTATATGAGTGTCTTTCTTGCAATCCAAGTGAAAAGGTAATTCATGGTACTGAAAAGAGAATTCATTGTGTTATTGAGTTTCTTAAACCCCAGAATTGAACCTTTTATAAAATTAGAGGTGAGAAAATGAAATGACACAGGAATAGCATCCCCCTCAATATATTTGAAACCCCACTGGACATAATCATAGTATGGAATATACAACTTTGTGATCTATTTTTTCAAATCAATAACTTTTCTTCAATGCTTGCACATATATACTCAGTCTTCTTGACTGAGTTGTATTTCATTGGATGGATGCATAGAGCATGCTTAACTAATCACAGTCACCTAGTGTTGGCTATTGGTTCCTTTTTTAGTTTTCTTTTTTTTTGGCCAGTCCTGGGCCTGGGCATTGTCCTTGAGCTTTCTCAAGGCTAATGCTCTACCACTTGAGTCATAGCACCATTTCTGGCCTTTTCTATGTATGTGGAATCAAACCCAGGGCTTCATGCATGCTAGGCAAGCACTCTACCACTAGGCAGCTGTCTTCTTGAGGGCTCTTCTGTCCTGCAGGCAGATGCTCAGGGTGAAGGATGAGCTGGCAGCGTCCAGAGTGAACGTCCCTGGAAGTCACCCAGCAGCAGATGGAGCTAGTGGATAAATGCAGCCTTGCAGGTGTGGAGTAATTCTAGGGTGCTGGCTCTATGGTGCTGAGTGGAACCCAACCTAGAGCAGAACCATTCCTTCCATGGCCTGCCTTCTGCAGTGGAATTTTACTACATGCTCTTGGAAGCTGGGCTAGCACTTAGACTCAGCAGCTGGAGGGTTCGCTGAGGCCATACACAGCCAACACTCCCACCCCCTCATGACCACAGAGCTAGTGTCAGGAGACAGACGTCCACAGACGGCCGTGCATAAATCTTGCCCACAATGTATTCCTGTGGATGGCAGGATCAGACGGTGGGCACTTGACAGCCAGCTGGCAGTAGTATTGGTACCCTGGAAGTGTCAGCAGGCTTAATTACCAGCCCTTGTGCCAATTCCAGGACAAACCACCAGCCGTCTCCTCACCCCTGCCACCGCTGCCACTCCACAAATCCCTGAGGCGACATCAATAATTCATCTGAGAACCAAAAAGTGCCAGGCCTCTGTCACTGTTGTCTTCCAGCCTGGTCCTACCTTCTGGGCCTCGCCTGGTGTCCCTGTCTTGTCAAACGTCAGGTGTGGTGTGAGGTGAAGAACGATCTGCGGGGTGGACACGTGTTGTCATTTTCTGAGGAAACAAGTATTAGAGACAGGGATTAAATGCTCCTAATTAGAGGTCTTTCTTGCCAAGCTTCTTCAGGAGAAAAAAAGAATTTTCTCCTCAGTTGATGTGCTATCCTTATGGAGACCTTGGGGGAGGGGCAGAGGGTGGGTATGTGGAATTCATATCTGGGAGCAGGTGGCCATATCAGAAATAATGGCTCGAGGTACTGGGAAAATGTAATCAATATTTACCTGCTGAGAAGTCCCAAGAGGAGAAGGAAATGGACTCCTTCCCTACGGCACAGATTTCATTCTGGTGTCCTGCTTTCTTTGTGTATTTGGCAGCAGGGGAAAAGCGCATGATTTTTTTTCTGGTGGTGGTGGGGAGAGTGTTGGGATTGGTGGAATTAATCCATCATCAGCCTGCACACAATAATCCATTATTCAAGCATGACAAACTTAGAATACTCAGTCTGGTCTCCTGGTATCTGCCTGGTTTCTTATTTGTGTCCAAATGAATGCAACCCATGACATACTTTTTAAAAATATTATGATTCTCTCTCTCTTTCTCTCTCTCTCTCTCTTCCTCCCTCCCTCCATCCTCCCTGCTATCTTTTGTCTAGAACAATCATTATCAACATTAGGCTTCCTTATCTGTGTCGTCAGCTCTGGAGAACAAGAAACTTATGTGGGTTGGTAATGTTTCTCTAGACTTCATTTTAAAAACAACAACACACACACACACAAACAAAAATAAACCAACAAAGCTAGACTTGTGACAAAACAAAAGTTCTCTAAAACTCCAATGTAATATAATTTAATTCATTCCTTCCCTGCAGAAGTGTAGCAGCCGGAGTTTCTGTGGCACAAGAGACGACAGAAAAGGTGGCTGATGGCATTACGCAGAAAAGAAATCTAAAGGTGAGGAACAGAGGAAGCAAGGCCATGCTTGGGGAATCAAGTAGCCGGAGATGTCGCTGCTGGTCCAGTGTCTTAGAATCCACTATATTGCTGAAGGCAATCTCTCATCATACTCTCCAGTTGGATTCCAGGTCCTGAAGAATTGCTGCTATTTCCGCACAGGTGTTGAGGCCAGCCAGACACCCAGCCCCTGTCCCCCACCCTCCACCATGTGATTTCATTTGGCAGGGGTCTGAGGACATTAGTATTCTCATAAGGACCCTAGGGTTGCCTTCTACCATCCAAGCAGGTCCCTGTCCCCTGTGGGAGTCTGCTCAGAACTCATTCAGATCACTGCTTTCTCCAGGGTCCCCAGGAAGAGGAGGGCTACAATGTCTATGAGGTGGATTGCTGGTTGATGGTTCCCCTCGATGCCTGCTCTTCACACACTGAGAAATGGACAACCCAAGGTGATTGTGTGTCAGGACGCAGTGTCAACGGAACCACCGTGGTCTGGCCTGTGGTTCGGGGCATGGTCTCTGCAGTCGAGTCAGCATCAGCTGAGATGCTGTCTAGACCCTGGCACACCTGGCAGCTGGGTGCGAATGGAGGAAAAGAGCAGAGATGTCAGGTAAGGTGCAAGATACCCGGTTAGATCTGAACTGTAGATAGACTGTGAATCATTTTGCCAAAAGAAGTCTGTTTCATGCAATATTTAGATCCTACTTGCCCTCAAAGAAAAAAAAAAGAATCGTTGGTTGTCTGAAATTTAAACATCCTTAGGCACCCGGCATTTATGTGTATCCCAGAAGTTTCAGGGCTTGCTTTGTCTCTGCCCGCTCTTGTCTTTATAGGAGGCTTCTTCTTCATCATCTCGCTCAGATGGGAAATCAGAAGTCATAAAAGGCTTGAGGGGGAAAAGAAAAGGACAAGAATTTTAATGTCCCTACAGCATGAACTCTATTTAGGTTCAGTGATGTGGAACAAGAGTCTTTTCCTATTTTCCTCTCTTTACTGGTGTCCTGTACCAAGACTCAAGATGGACCCAGAAACCATCACTTCCATTCCAAGGATGTTTGTGGGACATTTCTTTCTGATGTAGAAAGAAGGTAGTCTAACGGGCCCGTTGGACAGGTATGCATTCTGTAATTCAGCAGGTAGCTTATGGTTCAAAACCATCCTGGGCAGGAAGTACCTGAGACTTTTTTTTTGCCAGTCATGGGGCTTGAACTCAGGGCCTGAGCACTGTCCTTAGTCTTTTTCTCTTTTTTTTTGCCAGTCCTGGGCTTGAGCTCAGGGCCTGAGCACTGTCCTTGGACTTTCTCAAGGCTAGAGCTCTACCACTTGAGCCTCAGCACCACTTCGGCTTTTTTCTATATGTGGTACCGAGGAACTGAACCCGGGTCTTCATGCATGCTAGGCAAGCACTTTAACCACTAGGCCAAACTCCTGGCCCATCCTTAGTCTTTTTCTCAAGGCTAGTGCTCTACCACTTGAGTTACAGCACCACTTCAGCTTTTTTCTATGTATGTATTACTGAGGAATCGAACCTGGGTCTTCATGCATGCTAGGCAAGCACTCTACCGGTAGGCCAAACTCCCGGCCCCGTACCTGACACTCTTATTTCCAATTAACTACTGAAAAAAAAAGCCAAAAGTAGATCTGTGGCTCAAGTGGTAGAGCATTAGCCTTGAGCAAAAAAAAAAAAAGGAAAAAGCTTAGGGACAGTGCCCAAGCCTGAGTTCAAGTCTCAACACACAACACAACACACACAGGAGAATATTAGATAATTCCTTAAGGTTACTCTCCAAGCAAAAACTAGCTCCTATGTAGCCAACCAAGGGGTCCTTAAAAGAGTATAGTAGGAAGTAGAGAGAGATTTACTACAGAGGGGAGAGACGACACAGGATAACTTCAGTAGAGAGAGAATGAAATAGAAAAATGGAGGGGGAACAGGACGGGGGCGAGAGAGAGGAACAAGAGAGAGGGAGGGAGAGAAGCTTCAAGTAACGGAAGGGTGCAAGGATGGAATTCGTGACCATGTGAAGGTCACAGGCCCCACATGCTCTTTGAAAGGAAAAACAATGGCTTTATTGAAGGTTGGAGACAAGAGCATACCAAAAGACCTGTCTGTCCATTGGCCAGGAGTGATGGCTTTTTCATCTGATTGGCCAGGGCAGGGGAACTAGAGGTGTGGGTTGTTTACAAGCAGAGTCTTGGTAGAATCAACCCCACCTGGTCCCAGTCCAGGTGCAAGGGTTAAAGAGTTCTGATCCACTGCGAAGCCCGCTGATGGCGGCATGCTTCTTCTCTTCTACCTGGGCTGTGCTTGCTCCTCAGCTTCTTCTTGACAGGGTATTTTAGATTAGACTCGAAGGTTCTACAGGTGCACCCCAAGAAAGAGCTCTCCTACAGATCTCCAGGAACAGGGAAGTTGCTGTTTGATGGCTGGGTTTCAAAGCCTTTCGCCCTCATGTTGATTTTTTTTTTCACAGCTGCAAGGCAGTCTGTAAGCCCTGCCCTTTTACATGACAACGCCCTTGCATTTCTAGATGGAAGAAGAGTGGCTGAAGGGTTGGGGGTACCTCACGTCTCTGGCCTTTCCCTTCGTCATGCAGCCTCAAAGTGAACTCCATCAGCCAGCCATCAAGGGGATGATGTCTCTGCAGCAGCAGACTCTTCTCCAGTCACGCGGCTGTCTGGACACGGGGTCCACAAGCTGCAGACCAGGTAAGCTGGGCCTAAACCACAGGAACTATGAGGTGACTCACCAGTGTCTGGTATGTTGGAAATGTGCTTTGGCAACTGAAAAGCAATGCCATCCCCTGCCTGTAAAGAGCATCCTGGGAAGTAGTTTTGGGGTAACCTTCAGTCTTTTGCTACCCATTCCTCTGCTGTTTTCTGTACAAGGCTGACCTGAGGGACTTGAAGGCCACAAAGATAGATGTTTTAAAAATATGGAATGATTATCAGGGTTTTCTTCTTGTTTTCATTTTTTTTGGTGTTGAGAGCTCAACTCAAGACCTAGGCAAATGTTTTAAATTTAGATCAAGAATTTGAGAAATTGAGAACAGAGTGTGGTACAGAAAATAATGTTTGCTTGCTGTCCTTTTGTGTCTTTTGAGACAGTGAATTTGAGGTTCTCTGCCTCAGCCTCTCAAGTTCTGGGCTTACAGGTGTGCAAGATCATGCCCAACTCATAGAAAACACTTGGATTGAGGCAAAAGGCACAACCTGGAGTCACTCGGCGTCAGATAGAATTTACTGTTTAGTAGCATTGGCCGTGTCAGAGCTCACACTTAATGTCAGCCATTTACCACCTAATATTTCAGTCAACAGTTGATTTGCCTACACTAAAAAAATTGCGTGATTTAAATACATATTTGTAGCCGTTATATTTTTATTGTAACTTTATTATAATCTTTCACTCGTTGTACAAAGGAGTTTCACTTCCACATGTCAGTTTATGAGCACATGCATCTTGATCAGCGTCAGTCCTTTCATCGTTCTCAGTAGAAGAGATAAAAAAAATTGCAATATAGTTTTGGCTTACGATGAATCCCTTTTGAGACTGTGTTTGGGTATCTATTTCTTCTGGAACTAGACCTACCTCCCAACGACAGGGGTGAATACACATCTCAAATAGGGCCAATTCTTTCTCTCCCACCATCCCTCTCATCTTCCTTCTCTTTCTTCTCCTTCTACCTATCTCTCCTTCCTTCTTTGTTGTTGTTGTCGTGGTCCTTGTCCTCCTCCTCCTCTCCCCTCCTCCTCCCCCTCCCTCCTCCTCCCCCTCCCCCTTCCTCCCCCTCCCCTCCCTCCTCCTCCCCCCTCCCCCTCCCTCTTTCCTCCCCCTCCCTCCTTCCTCCCCCTCCCTCTTTCCTCCTCTCCCCCTCCCTCCCCTCCCCCCCTCCCCCTCCCTCCTTCCTCCTCCTCCCTCCTTCTTCCTCCTTCTTCCTCTTCCCTCCTTCCTCCTCCCTCCTCCTCCCTTTCCTCCTCCCTCCTCCCATTTCTAAGTAGTGGCCTGAAGGGAAACACAGGCATGTAGAGTCTATCTGTGGTCTTGTGCAGACAGACCAAAGCAGAGTGGGGGCCTTCTTGATTGTTGAGCTCCTAGTGTTGCCAGCACCCAAGGTCCTCACATGTGCAGTAGTTGGGACAAGGTTACCTTGCAGAGGTGCCCAGGCCGTCATGGAGAATTGAGAAAGAGATGAGCGGGGTGGGGTTTACAGTCTTTCCGTGTATCCTATCTGCTGTTTGAAATGAAGGCTGTTGGTGGTGTGACCCACTATTTTCTTTCGTTCTTCAGCTTTAAGGAGATGCGGTTGATGTAATAGCTTGTGTACGTTTTCACGTGTGTCATTAGAGGATGTTCCTTGAGTCACCACCAATACCGTGAATAGATCCACAGCATCCCAGCGTGTACTGGAGCCCCTTTGAGGCCTTTCTCTTCATTGCCCTCTAAACCCCAGGCAACCACCGATCTGTTTCCGTCACAAGTAATTTTTATTTTCTAGTATTTTGTGTCCAGGGAACTCTACAATATGTATTCTGTGTTTTGGTCTGGCTTGTTTAATTCAGCATAATAATTTGAAGATATGTTTCTGTTGATCCTCACATCAATAGTCCAGTAGTTCATGATTGATCCATTTGTCTGTTGTTGGGTGGTTTCTCCCCCCCCCAACTTTCAATTTCTGACTGAAAATGATGAGTAATAGTGTCTTGTACATTTGGCTATATATCTTTTTGTGGACATAGACTTTCATAGTCTTTCTCTTAAAAGTACAAGGGCATGGGAAAGCTGGTTACATGGCAAATGTATGCTTTTAAAGAAACTACTAAGCCATTTTCTTGTCTGTTGCCTTTCTCTCTGTCTCCTTTTATTTCTCTCTCTTCCTCTATTTTTCTCTTGATTTCTTTCTCCCTCTCTTTGCCTCACTTTGTTTTCTCTTCCCTTCCTCCCTCTCCCTCTCTTCCTTCCCTTCCACCTTTCTCCTCTCTCTTTCTGTCTTTCTTCTCTGCTGGCACAAGGGCTTGAACTCAAGGCCTGGGCACTGTCCCTGAGATTTTTCACTCAAGGCTGGCATTCTACCACTTAAATCACAGCTCCACTTGTGCCTTTTTGAATAGTTAATTGGAGATGAGTCTCATAGACTTTTCCTGCTTGGGCTGGCTTCAAACCAAGATCCTCAGGTCTCAGCCTCTCTGTAGCTCAGATTACATATCTGAGCCCCCAGCCATCTTCCTGCTCTTACACAGCACGATCAATCTTTCCCTTCCTTACTTTTGGTTCAAATCAGTTCTAGTTATGTTTCTTGCAACCCAAGAGTCACGGTAAGTATGGAAGACACTGCTTTGGGGAAATTTATTTGTAGGATTGGGAATCTGCATATTATCAAATAATATTTACTTAGAACAAATAATACTCAGAAGAAGCCATGTGAAGGCTTGAGCCATACCTAACATGATTTAATCTGATCAGCTCAGGACCAATGATTTTAAACCCTCACACTGGGAGAAATTGCAACCCAAACAGCCCATAAATACTATCATTTATCATCTGATCTCATTCCTTGTTATTCCTGAGAGCAAATGGGATTCACAAACTGAGAGAAGACTAATGGTTGATGTGGTTAATTTGAGCAGTGCTTTTTTTTTAAATTCTCTAATGAGTTAATAAGAATTTAATAAGAAGTTTATAATTGTTGCCAAGATGCCTGTGAGGTAGGGAAATGTTCTGCCAGGGGCAGAATATTTGAACCAAGTGATGCAAAGACAAAAGTGGCAGCGTGCCCGAGTTAATGTGGGGCTTTGCCACGTCTAAGGCCACCTCTGGCTGAAGAGCAGGTGAAAGAAGAACAACAGAGGGACTAAGAAGCATGGCTCCAGGCTAGATGGCTTTCTTGAATTCTGATGCGGGCTCCTATCATCTTGTGACCTTGCCCTTGCCCTTGACCACAGGCTTGCCGCTTCCCTGTGCCTCAGTTTCCTACAAAGCAGAGATACCCAAGCATGTTCCCTGTTGATTAAGTTCTCATTGCTGGGACAAACAACAGAGAAAACAACCTAAGAGAAAAGGCATTTGCTCTGTGCTTAAGGTCATTCTGGTAGGAATGGTGCAGGAAAGATCAAAGCAAGTTATGTCCTGGTGGCCAAAGAGGAGAGGGGAGGGATTGAGAGGATGAGGAAGAGAAGGGAGGGAGAAGGAGAAAGTTTGCTTGAGGTGGCTTCCTTTCCCTTTTTCCTCTTACCCTGATTAGGCCCTGGGAGGATTCTGCTCACTTTCAGAGAGATTTCTACCCCTTCATTGGGTCTTCCCTTCAGTTATTGCTCTCAGGAAAGGACTCAGACACACCCCAAGGTGGCCTTTCCTAACTTCCTAGGTTTCCCCCAAGCCAATCAGGATGCCATTCAAGACTAACCATCACACTGCCTCTGCTGTGCTTCTCTCTCTCCCTCTCCCTCTCTCCCTCTCTCCCTCTCTCCCTCTCTCCCTCTCTCCCTCTCTCCCTCTCTCCCTCTCTCCCTCTCTCCCTCCCCCCTCCCCCCTCCCCCCTCCCTCTCCCTCCCTCTCCCTCCCTCTCCCTCCTTCTCCCTCCCTCCCCCTCCCTCCCCCTTCTCCTCCCTCTCCCCCCCTCCTCTGTGTGTGTGTGTGTGTGTGTGTCCTGGGCTTGAACTCACGGTTTGGGTGCTGTCCTTGAGCTTTTTTACTCAAGGCTAGCACTAGAGCCACATCTCCTCTTCTGGCTTTTTTTTTCTTATTATGGCTAATTGGAGATAAGAGTCTCACAGACTTTCCTACCTGGGCTGGCTTTGAACCATGATCCTCAGACCCCAGCCTCCTGAGTGGCTGGGATGAGAGCTATCGGTTTCTCTCAGGGTTCTTTAGAAGATAAAATGGGTTGATAGTCAGGGGTGCAGGGGACGCCAACAGCAGTCAACACAGTTAGCAAATGTTCATCCACAGTTTTATCACAACGACTGTTGGTAGGTTCATCATGCATAGCATTCTCCCCAGTTGAGTGCAGGAAATTCACTTTTCCCATTTCTCACTTAGATGTTTCGGACAGTCTGCTTTAAAACAATGGATCATCATTTTCATTACTGATGAGAATCTGGGGGTTCAGTAACATGAACAAGTGGCCAACTGATGGAGCCAGTTTTCCAACCCAGAATGGCGGGTCCCTAACGGGCATGCTTTCTTCTATGTACTGTTTTGAAGCTGTCCTAGACTCCAGGGACTCCAAGGTCAGCTTAGAGCTGTCTTGCGCTTAGATGCAGGAGAGAAAGAGCTCTTCCACAGGAATGAATGCTCAGGATTTCTATCAGTTCTCCTAAGATCCAGATGGGACCTGAGGGCTTTGGGTGAAGAAGGCCTTGTGAGCCTTTTCTGTCTTAGGGCAAAGCCAAGGGAGCCCACCATATCCTGTAGGCCAGGGGGTCATTTCCCAGCATGTAGCTTTTCCTCCTCACTGCAGCTCTGTGAGGCCTGGGATAGGAAATGTTGGCAGGTATCTCTGAAGCCATGGGCCCTCAAGTGTGGTCAACCTCACTACTCAGGTGTCTCGTGACTCAGAGGAAACCGGTAAAGGTAAGGATAAGTCATTTAGGAAACCTTATAAACACTGGGAAATGAGGGAAACAGGAAAAGAAATGAATTGTTGAGAGGAGACACTATTAACAGCCCAAATGAAACAAGAAAAAGGAAAAAAATAAGCTGGATGTTCTGAAATCTGAGGATTGTGGGGCAGGAAAAGTCCACAAGACTGTGTCCAACTAAGAACCACAAAAGTGGAAGTGGAGCTGTGGTTTGAGTGCTGACTCTGAGCAAAATAAGCTCACGGATAGCACCTTGGCTCCCAAGTTCAGGCTGCAGGACCAGCATACAAAAAATAATAAGAACATGAGATCCAAAGTGAATGACATGTCTTAGAAACAAGACAGCCATACAGGGTAAACTGTACAAGAGAAATCACAAGGAGGAAGGGGAGCAGGTAGCCAAGGTGGCCCAGTGGGAAATACGATAAACTCTTCCATGCAAGTGAGAAAGATTCAAGTAATGAGAACTGCAGATAAGACAAATACCAGAAATAAAAAGCAATTTTGGAGCGAGACTGATGGCTGAACGGAACCGACAGCCAGTGAAAGCACAGCAGGGAATAAGAAGCATGGAGGAGACAAATCCACAGAGAAAGCGAATGCCTCCATGCCATGGCTGTCAAATGGCTTTGACAACGGAGAGGAAGATAAACAAATCTCCCAGCCCCGAGTCACATAACATTACAGGGATCTGCTTTGTGGTCTGTGACCATCACTGTCCCCGGATGTACACGGGAGCACGTTGTGGATTGGCAACATTTGGTTGCTTTTCTGTTGAGGATTAGTGCTGGGGTGGAAAGTTCTAGAAAGCCATGGATAACTTTCAGAAGTCATGCTGTCTTTCAAACTTGGAGTCCCCAAGGAGAGGGCTGGGTCTAGAAGAATCATTTCTGCTCACTTGGGGGGGGTCCCCTCAGTCTGTGGTCTCTGGGATTTTTACCTTATTACATTTTAATAGCTTCTTTGTTTTTGAGAACAAAACATTCCAGGCTTACCTTGCATGTTTTATGCCCCAGGCCTCAAGTCAGTTCTTAACCAAAAACAACAACCTTAAGTTCCATTTAACAAGGAATGATATTTAGAAATGTAAATTTGGCACATTATGGATGTTTATATAAGGTCCTTAAGTACACATAGAGCTGAGGCTCATATTGTGACTCCTATTACCAATTTAGGGGTTGTTTTTGGAGTGGGGAGGGTTTGAACTCAATCTTGTTCAGCTGGTACTGTACTGCTTGAGCTAGGCTTCCAGAAGTGCTTTTTGCTGGCTATTTTGGAGATGGAGTCTAGGAAATTTTTTCCAACCAAGGCTGGCCTCCAAGCCAGTATTTCAGATCTTAGTCTCCTGACAATTACAGATGTGAGCTCCCACCCAGCTAGTATAGAACTTTTGTCTGGGCGTGTTCTCTTCTTGCTGTAAAGCTTTTCATGGAAAGAGAACACTCAAGGATGCTTGAAATGTATCACATACCTTGTACTTGCTGGCTTTATGCTCCAAGCTTTTGGGTTTTAAACTATACGGCATCCCAAGTTGATGATATAATTGATAAGATACCTAGTTTGCCAAAATGTTCATGAAAAATGATGCCCAAATCAATCAAAATGACATGCACACAAAGTGAGTTTTGTTAAATTTGTATTATTGAAATCTCTGTGTTGCGGAAGCACGATAGAAGATAGGGAAGCGAAATATTATGCGAAAATGGCCTCAGAGCTGTGGGTTTTTCTAGCAATTAAATGACAGAAAACGTGCGAGTGCAGGAAGCCACAAACTCTCACTCGACAAAGCCCTTGCTTAAGTTCACTGGCTGTTGGGATTGCCATCTCCCATCATTACCACCTCAATGTATCTTCAGGTTCTGTCCTAGTAACTCAGCATCCGAGTATCCACTTGCATCCTTGCATATAAAAAATTAGATACTTCATCATGGCTCACATAACCCTCAGGAGACCCAGCACCTTAGAAAAATGACCTTTCATTACTTGTGCCCAGTGACACAGAAATGCTTCAAAAATGCCAAGAGAGAACATCCCTGAGTCTCTGGGTAAAATGAATGCTTTAGGAAGAGAGGCACACCACATTCAATTTTTAAAGACTAACCACCCCCCCAACCCTACTAAGAACTCTGTTTTGCCATGTTCTGAGTTCTGTCTCTCTCCCTGAGCTGACAGTGGTAAGAAGCAGACAGAGCCCTCACACGGAGCTGGAAGAGGAGGTGAAGGGGTGTATTTGTTCCTGGGGCTCAGTGCACCCCACAGAATAATCCTTGGATTAACAAGGCTTGTGTGTTGCCCCCGAAGCACCTGCTGATAGCCTGGAATGACAAACCTCTCTGGTGTAGCCAGTTCTTTTCCTTGTCCTTCCATTTCCTTCACCAGCCTCTTCTTTTCTCAGTCACATAGGCCTGGCTCCCCAGCTTCCCTCCTGTGAGCTGTGGGCTGAAGTTGGCTGTCAGTCTGATTAGCCGAAAGAGGAAGCCAGTGTTGCTCTCCTTGACAAAGCATGGGGTCTTGTTTTCAGACCAGAAAGGCCAAGCTTTCATCCTGAATCTGTACCAATGCCAGTTTGCACTCTGCAGGGGCGAGAGCCCATGCCTGCAACTGTTTTGGACAGCCCACGTCTGTATGGTGTCATTGTCTTCATGTGGTTGGGGATGATGGCCTTAAAACGTTAAGAGAAATTAGGAAACAAACCCTTTAAGTCCTGTAGACAGCTTGCATGAGGCTCCAAAAGCTTTCTGGGTAGAGAAAAATTCCTCAACCAACAATCATTTACTGAGTGCTTATTATTACCAGGTGGTCTCTTAAGTACCCAGCATTTAACATCAAACAAAATTACATGTGGCCCCTGGCTTCCTGGAGTTTACATAGTAGCCAGGGGAAGACAAGTAAGTACTTATGTAGATCAAAAGATAAAACTGGTAATACAAGGGGCTGTGGTAGTAATTAGGGTAGGGTTCTAATTTTTTTAAGGGTCCTCTGATTGATGAGGTGCTAAGGAGACAATGCTAGAGCCGAGACCTGAAACATAAATGCCTTTTAACGTGTTCTCATAAACATGTTAGTAAACAAGACTATTATAATTCAATGTGATTAGCTGGGTGTTGGTGGTAATTTATACCTGTAATCCTAGCTAATCAGGAGGCTGAGATCTGAGGATCCCGCTTCAAAGATAGCCCAGGCAGAAAAGTCTGTAAAACTCTTATCTCCAGTGAACCACCAGAAAACCAGAAATGGTACTGAGGCTCAAAGTGGTAGAGTACTAGCTTTGAGCAAAAGAGCTCAGGGATAGAGTCCACACCCTGCAGGGCCTGAGTTCAAGCCCCATGACTGACGAAAGAAAAAGAAAACAAATACGATTAAGTTCTAGAGATAGCATCCATCAAATGATGAACAATGGTTATCTCCCAGGGGTGGGGGGGGGAATGATGTTCATACATACATGTCCCTCGAGAAACATTTATTGAGTGCCTGCTGTGATCTCAGTGTGGGGTAAATTCTGGGAATGCAGTCATGAACAGAACAGCTGTTGCATGATTATAGATGTGAGGAGTGCTCTAAAAGAGAGTGTAGTGGCTGTGGAAGCAGATAAATACGGGAACATCTAATTGATAACAGTGGCATCAGGTCCAACCAGACTGAGAATGAGAGATGAGGAAGATCTGGCCATATGCAGATCACTGGCAGTGCGGTTGGTACAAGCGTTCTAGGTGCCTACAGCAGTCTGTGCAAAGACCCAGGGGGCACAGAGGCATTTATTATATTTGGAAGCATAATTGAAAGCTTAGGAGGATCAACGCAAAAGGGGTCAGCAGATAAGGCTGAGGAGACTTAGAAGAGCCCTATCAGGAGAGGATGGAAGAATCTGGATTGCATATGAAGAGCAATGAAAAACAATGGTAGGCTTTTGGGAGGCATGGTTTGAGTTGTGATTGTATCAAAGATCACCCTTAGTAGTTGGAGGGAAAGTAGATTCTTGGGGAGAGAGTAGAAACAGACCTTTTGGGGAGTTGCTGTATTTATTGTGCTAAGTGGAGGAGGTCAGAAAGGGATAGAGTCAGAACTGATGCATATGTTTGTTTGTTTTTTCCCCTCCTCGAATGATCATTGCACAACTCCATGGGACATCGCACACCTATGCTAAATGAAATTTTACGGAACACGTTGTCTTCCCTATGTCTTGGGCCACAGAAGAGAGAAGAGGTTAGATTTAGATCATCCTGCTGGTTTAGGGATAGGGAGGGAAGGAAGGGACCAGTCACCAAAGGACCATTTCTAGGCTGTTGAATGGGTTGACAGCAGGAATGTCAACTCGATTTTGTGAAGTGAAAGGAGGCCAGATAGGAAACACTCAGAGGGGAGGAGAAGCAAGAGATTGGTCTCAAGATTTGCTGAGATTTGAGATGGTGCAGAGCATCCTAAAGAAGATGTCTAGTAGCTTGTTGACTATGCAAGTCTGGAATTCAGTGTGGAAGTCTAGGCCAGAAGCTCTCAGGATGAAGACAGCACTTGTAGCAATGGAGGTAGGGAGAAAGGAAGCAACACGGTGTTGAGTACCATTTGTGGCCTCAGGGACCTGATAGTAAGGGGTAAGAAGAGAAGGAGGAGTTGAGAAGAAGGCAGAGGATGAGTTGCCTTGAACCAGGAGAAAGTCAGAAGTACAACATCTTCAAGAAAGAACAGGGGTGGTTTTTGTCCTGACAAGTGACTTCTTAACCAGGATAAGGAGTGTGAATGCCTGCAGTTTTGTCTGTGGATGGTGAAGGTTGAGCAGATTTCTCTTTCTAAGCCAACCACTTGTCCCTATGAGCAGAAGTGGGTGTTCAGACATGATTCAGGAGTGTGTGGGACCTAACACCCTCATTTAACTCTCGAGTGACATCAGAATAACAGGAGTTGCCTGTAGTCAGGAAGTGGTTCTCATGGGGTGGGGGGACGGTGGAGGAGGATATTTGATAATGTCACAACCGAGTGACAAGAGATGAAGGGCGAAGGATGGGTGCCAACCATGACTCTAAACCAGACTAGAATTCACAGGACTGATCTCCCAAGCTCTGACAGCCAACAGTCCTGAGTTGAAGAAATTCCAGTACGGAGAGGACAGGATTCAGTTGCTTGCTGAGATTTCATCATTTCTCTCCTGGGAAGGGGTGAGGAGGGGATGGGAAATAGAAGCCCAATAAACAAAGGTTTCTGTACTCCTGGGAGCAGCTCTGCCTGGATAATGGGCATAGCTGGTTGAGATACTTCCCTCCCTGTTGTTGCAGACATAGGCATGAAGAGACATCTATGGGGCAAACTTACAGAGTACTTTCTGTAGTTCAAATATGCAGGAGAGAGAGAGAGAGAGAGAGAGAGAGAGAGAGAGAGAGAGAGAGAGAGAGAGAGAGAGAGAGAGAGAGAGAGAGAGGGAGGGAGGCAGGCAGGCAGGCAGGCAGGCAGGCATATACGCACAGATAGACTGAGCAGAAGAGAGAGACACTGAGAGAGCCTAAGAGAGAGAGAGTATGGGAAAGACAGAAAGAGAAATGGAAAGAAGAGAGAAGGGTGACCGATCTGCTATGGAAGAGAATTATAAAGGCAAAGGCCTTCCTGTTGCCATTTAGTCTCAATTATTCACAGTTCTCAATGCTATTACACTGGCTAGCTCTCATAAGTAGCATTTGTCTTTTTATCCTCCGAGAGCTGATTGCATTATTTACTTATATGAAAAAGGGCTTATTGCCTTCCTGAAAAAGGTGACAAAGTAATTTCTGCTTCCCCTATGAACTCAAAGGCGATGTGGCATCTCTCTGTTGCCCTGCGACCCCCCGCCCCCCCGTTTTTTCCTTAATGGAGAATGTTTGCACAAAGAGTGGAGGGAAATTGGGGAAGAGAGAGAAAATCATGGGGAAGTCAGAATGTGCGATCCCTTAAAGTGCTTTAGAAGTTGTTCAGTCTGACCTTTTTATAAGCAGACAGTTTCAACTTCAAGCGGATTCTAGCTAGCCTGGTATTCACATTCCCCAATGTTGGTGGAATACAAGAGATTTGCAGGAAACCACTGAACAATAAAACTAGCCTGGATTTGTCAAATCTGGAGGAAACCAGCTAAAGGTGTTCACTGAGGGAGGGGGGTCAAAAGAAGGTGCTGTGGTATAGTTAAGAAAGACCTCTGTGAAATTTAATAAAGATCATGTGAGGATCATTAGTTTTTTAAAATCAAATAAATTTTTAAAAATTAATGAAAAATGTATTTTGGGAGAGGAGCGAGGATGGGTAGGTAAAGAAAAGGAGATGAGAGAAGAGAGACAAGAGCCTGCTTACTCCTGATATGATTGTTTATAAGCCAGAAACAATGTCACCAGAACTAAGCATGCTGCCAATTTGATCTTGGACCTCAAGCCTCTAGAAAGGTAAGAAAATCAATTCCTGCTAGGTTAAGCCAAAAATCAACGTGATAAAATAGACCTTATTAGCATCTAATTGTTTGCAAGAATTCAGGTAAAGGTGTTCTAGGGGAATTTCATTTTATCCTTACTAGCACAAGCACATAGTAGGCAATGTGCTGAATGGGTGAATCATAGGAGTTGGTTTCTGGTAAGCAACATTGATTGGCGGGTGAGGGAAGGAGAGAGGAGCAAGCTCTCTTTGTTAGAAGACACAGAATGGATTCTGTATGTGCACGCATCCTATTCACTTTCCAGACAGCAAGAAAAAGGAAAGGCAAACACTGTTTTGGGTATATTTTATTTTATCAGCAAAACTATATCTTCCCTCCCCACCCAGCAACTTTCTACTTACATCTTGTTGGCCAGAACAGAGTCACATGTTCAATCCTAGCTGCAAGGGAGTCTGGGAAAGATATTGGTTGGCCCTCATGGCAAATGATCTGGGTTCTGATTCCAATGAGAAGAGAGTGATGAAAGTCAGTTAGATATCTCACAGTAGAAGGATATCTCACAAAGGAAGGGAGTGAGAGCCATCGCAGCCAAGTGAATTTGCTGGTCTTTTCTAGGGAAATTTGAAACCACAATCCCTTCTTGTTCTGGTCCCTATTGCTTGCTTGAAATCAACATGCAGAGCCGAGTAGAGCATGGGCAAAACAACATCTTTTATTACCACCTGGGAAACAGTGGCTCTGAAGGTCTTGAGGTAGGAGTCAGCACATCATCAAGAGTTGGAGATACACATGCCAAGTGAGAGAAAAATGAACCCAGTGGTATCTAGTCTTGTCTGCTTTAAAAAAACAAACTTTTTTCCACTATGGCACTGCTACATCCAGAAGACTTACTCTATTTGGCTGAAGAAAAAAAATAAATGAGCATCCTGCTGAAGCTAAGTGAAGCAATGCCAGTCAAAGGCTGAGTTTTTCTGAGTTCAGGATGCAACCTACCCAGCAAGAGGAACAGTTAGCACACTGAGCAGTGAGGACTGTCGTTGTTGTTTGATGAATAATATTGATCAGAAGGGAAATCTGATACTATGCAGGAGGCATTAGATGAGAGTCACTGGGAAGATATAATGTGTTTGGATAGATGATTGGCTAAAGTCTAATCGTTGTTGCTTAGCCCAGAGAATGCTTAAGGGATAGAAAGTAAAATTGCAGGAGACTCTAAGATTGTTTAGTGTGAAAGGAAGCCACTGAGACTAAGAGAGGGGTGTGGGACTCAGACTTTAATTGAGGAGAGGCTATTATGGCTCTGACAGAGAAATCCAGGAGAAAACTTACTGGACTTGGTGGCCCTGAGCCAGGCTGCTACCATCCAAGATGGAGAGAATGAATTAATTTGAAGAAAATTTGGAATTTAGGATCCATAGAACTTGAGGATGGATGGGAGGTGAAATGTAGGTGGGTTTGCATCCTGACTTTGTAGTCTTGGGACCGTGAGCAAGTCTTTAATGTCTCTGTACCTTGGTTTTTCTCGCCTTCCCAAAATGAGATCAATGGTTGTACTTACTCCACACAAAGATATAGAATTAAATGAGATAGTGCGTGGCAAATTCTCAACATGGGTTAGGGCATATAGGAGTTATTGAGAACTAAAAACAGCCTTAGAATATTTTAGAGGTCTTTGCTCTTTCCTTGGCTGTATACTAACTGTCATTTTCTGGAAGACTCTTATTGCTTTATTCAGCAATAAGGATCAGGAGAAGGTCAGGGGCTGTCATCTCGTTCTTCTTCTGTAAGCTCAGGAAGCTGAGATTTGTGAGTCCCACTTCAAAGCTGTCCCAGACAAAGCCTGCAAGACTGTTTTCTCCAATTAATTGCCGAAAAGCTGGAAGTAAAGGCAGGCCTGACTCAAGTGGCAGAGTACTATTTCGAGGGAGAAAAGGTAAGGGACAGTGCCTGTGGACTGAGTTCAAGCCCCAATACTGGCACAAAATAAATGCGAATCAAAAAAGGCTATGTTAACTGTTCGTTGCTTGAATTACGGAGTTTTACATCTTTGAGAGACTTGAAATGATTCCTACTTAATGCCAGATGTGATACGAGACATACATTATTAATTATTAATTTTTTTGTTATTATAAAAATAGTGTACAGAAGGGCTACCATTTTATAAGTCAGGTAAAGATTACATTTCTTTTTGGACAATGTCACCCCCTTACCTCATGTTCTCCCAGTTTCTCCTCCCATACCCACACACAAATTGTATAGTTCTTTTTCCACAGAGTGTCTAGTGAATATCACTGCTGCATTTGTTTACCCTTTATCTCTCCATTTCTGTGCCTCCAGCATCTGTGAAACTCAAGTATCAAAAATCACTTTGGCTAAAAGGATCCACTCAGGGCGAGAGGGATATGATTGGCTGTTCCTGTGATTGACATTTAGTGACAGTTTGGCTTAATGGGACACACACAAAAAATTTACATGCAGGGTGATTTGCATATATTATGCTCTCAATTTGCCCACACAAATTGGGCACTTAGGTATACAATTACCCAATTAGTAGGAATCTTTTCCTAATTGTGGGGGGCAAACATGATAATTGAGCCCTCAAATGGCTAAGCACTTACAGTTTGCTTCCTTTTTTTTAAGGGAAGGTGGCACTTTGGAGTTTCATGTCAGCATTAAAAGCCCCTGACAGCTAGGGATTCCTTTCCTAAATGGGCATGGATGTCGTTTCAGCAAGGGCAGAGAGAACATGGTGATAAGAGACAAAGGCAGCAAGGTTTCCCAGGGGTTTTGTGATTCTTTCACTCTACCCAGCCTTAAGATTCCTTGTTCTTGGATGAGCTTCTGTACCCTAAGGAATTTTGTGGCTAAATGCTGCTGTCTCTGTTCACTTTGGGATCAGCTTTACCTGCCTGGGGCTAGAGAAGCCTCCCCCTGCTGGCTTTTATTTCTTCAGGATGAAGGACACTCCTGCCTGATAGGCAGGGATGTTCTTATTCTCTACCTGGCTCATTTTCTTCTACTTGATTGGTTCTGGTATTCAGATAGACCCATGGAAGTTTCTAGTTTAGTCTAGCCAGAAAGGAGATCCTTGGTAGAAGACTACCATATAATATTGGACTTAGAAATTCAGAGTCTAGTTGGGTGGGAAGCTACTAGATAACCTTGTGGAGTTGACAAAATTCCCTCCCTCCTTCCCTCCCTCTTTCCCTCTCTCTCCCTCTTTTCCTTTCCTCTCTTCCTTTTTCTGCTCTCCCCCTCTCTTCTCCTCTCTCCTTCCCTCCCTCCCCCCTCCCTCCCCCTTCCATCCCTCCTTTATTAAATACAATAAAAAAATTGGAAAAAAAGGTAGAGAGATAAGAGTATATCTACCCAATGAAATACTACCCAGCCAACAAAAAAGCCAGATGAATTACGGAACCAAACACCACCAACCCCAGTACCTAACAATTCCACCTCAGTGATGCTTCCAAACAGGTTCCCTAAAGAAGTGACGTTGAACTGCTATTTAGAAGTTCATTGTGCTGCTCACTGACAATGTACATTGTGTAACTCACATCCAGGCCATGAGAACAAGTCCCGGGACCCTACCTGTTGCAAGGGCTGTTGGGACATTGGTGTCCCAGGGCTTGGGCCCTGAGAGCAGGGAATTCTCCACAGCAGTAACTCTGAACTTTGCAAAGAAAGAACCACATTCAGCAGCCAGTCATTTCTGGAAGGTTTTCCAGCTCTCTGTGAGAATTGCTTTTTTTTCCCTCCAGTTTTCTACCCAGTTAGTGCTTCTTTCATTGTGCTTTGTGGAAAGGCTTCTGTGCCCAGCCAGCTGGGCTTGCCATGGGAATTCTGAGGTTCACAGATTAACAGCGCACAGACACTCATCATGCAGAAAACAAGGAAGGATTGCTAAAACACCAAACAGCTCATCAAACAGACGGACTTCAGGTTCTTAAGAGAAAAAGGAGAAACAAGACTGCAGAAATCAGAAACCCAAGAAAGTAGCCACCTCTCCCCGCTTTAATCAGAACATCAGACTACTAAATGTTCACATGTGGAAATGGAGGTGGATCACTTGAGGGCTTGGAAGAGGTGGGAAGGGAGGACATGGATCAAGATGCATTGTTCTTTCCAGTGGTATGCTGGATTGCAACCCCTTTGTTCAGCTACTTAAAGATAATAAAATAGTATTCACTATATATATATATATATATATATATATATATGCTCCTTGAAGCAATTCACTTTCTCCCTCTTCTGACATCCTGCTGTCCAGAAAAGAAGAACCAAAAAAAAATTACCACTTTTTCCTGTTTAATTTTGCTCCCTTTCCAGCTTGGATCATAGCTTTCTCCCCCCACACCCCCAACTTTGTTTCCAAACCAGGGAAGCAAGGGCATTTTTACCCTAGGCATGATGGATGCATTACCACTGTATGGATAACCTCAGGTAACTCTGTTTTATAAAATAAAACCTGCTGCTTGGTCATCCTTATCATTAAATCCCATTCAGGAAAAATAGGCTTCATTTCAGCTACAGCCATTTGTGCTTAGAAAGGAGCCACTGGATGGCATGAAATATTACATGACAAGAGTTCATACTGTTCTTGGATCCTGTCAAATTCCCCAGAAGGTTGTACAACAGGTCAGTGTGTCAGGCTGCAGATAATAGCCTGGACTGACTTTCACTGGAAAGGTGGTTTTCTTTTTGGTACCATGTCTACGGCTATTGCAATGGAGAAACCGAGCTGAGTTGTGTTGCCAGAGAAAGGAATGGAGGCCAGGATGGTTCTCAGGCTGTGTGGTCTTGGTGGGTTTGTGAAAATTTGGCCTCTTGTAATGGATGCATCCTCCTTGTATCTTTGAACACTGTGCTTCCATTTTAATCTTCATTTTCTCTGTGCTTCTTCCCCACAATTGTTTGTGTCCGTTGAAAAGGGTCGTTGCTTTAAATTAGACAGATGCCATATTCATATGTTCAATGGCTGCCCTCGAGCCACCTTTGCTTATTACGGTGCATTAGGTGATGCATTAGTAATGAACAGAGGTACTTTACTTAAGGATCTCCCTATCAATCAGTTGAACATGAGGAAAGAGAGCCATTGCTTATTTATGAGCACTGCAAAAGAGATTATACAGAGCAGACCTTACACATCCTCCTGTTCCACAAACACTATGAAACATTGATTATATGTTTGCCATTAAGTTTATGCTCCCGTTGTCTTCATGTCTCAGATATTATTCATCTCCCTTAAGAATGAAACCCCCTGCAGGGCTGAAAGTTTGGCCTAGTGGTAGAGTGCTTGCCTAGCACACACAAAGACCCAGGTTTGATTCCTTGCTACTATATACATAGAAAAAAGCTGGAAGTGGCACTGTGGTTCAAGTGGTAGAGCTCTAGTCTTGAGAAAACCCAAGGGTAGTGCTCAGGCCCTGAGTTCAAGCCCCAGGACTGGCAAAGAATGAAACGACCTGAAATGTGCTTTAGATGTAAAAATGGAAAGATGTGGATGGGTGGGGGGGATGAGGGAGGGAGGGACAGAGAAGGAAAATGGGGAGAGTAAAGTTTGCTTGGGAAGGAATTGAATTTTCTTTATGTGGAAGATACACAAGGCAAGTGTGGTGGCTCATGCCTATAACCCTAGCTACTTTGGAGGCTGAAACCTAGAGAGTCAAGGTTCAAAGCTGATCTAGGAAAAAGAAAAAAGTCCCTGAGACTGCATCTCTAACCAGCTTGCAACAGACTGAACTTGTTGCATGGCTCAAGTGATAGAGAACCGACCGCAAGTGGATAAAGAGAGACTATGAGGTCCTGACTTCAAATCCAACTAATGGCACCCCCCCCCAAAAAAAAGTTACAGTATGCTGTAGGTTGATATGGATTGAAACAGGCTTACACCTGTAACCATATCTCTCCCAGAGGCTGAGACTGACAGGATCACAGTTTGAGGCAAGCTGGAGGAAAAGGCTCATGAGCCACCATCTCAGCGGGAGATGCTTGAAGCAGTGGCATATACCTGTCCTCTCAGTTGTGACAGGGAGCCTAAAATCAGAGGATTGTAATCCTGGACTGCCTAGGCAAAAAGCAAGATGCTATTTCAAAAATAATCAGTGCAAAAGAAGGGCTAGAAACATGGATCAGCAACAGAGCACTTGACAAGCCAGTATGGGGCTCGAAGTTCAAACTCCTGAATTGCCCCCACATACATCCATAGTTGTCCTCATGTGAGTATTTCACACAGCTTAGCCTCCTGGCAAGCTCATGTTTACAATGTTTAACTGGCCCTTCATCTCAGAAACAATGGTGTGGGTCCATCAGAGGGCAAACAGAATGTCACAGACAGGGAATTTTGCAAAAACCCTCTCACCTTTTCACAGACACAAAATTATAGTAAAACAGGAAACAGGTACTGTCATGGCTTTGCTACTCCACTGAGAGCTGTGAATTTAGAATTTGCTGGTCACAGAGAGAGCCTGAATAAATAAATAGCTTGCTGTAACATTTATTGGGGCCTCTATGAAATCTGCAATCCCCCCCCCACATCTCATAATTCGCCAGTAGAGGATGAGATGAGCAGAACCCAGGATGCATGATGGGAGAAAAGGGCTCAAGTCAATCCTACTCTCAGCCCTGTGAAATGAAGCTTCACAGATGGACCAGGCAGAGGAAGAGTTAGCGTGTGTGCACACCTGAGAACCTTATCTCTAGAAGGTTAGAAGCACTTTCCATTGGGCAATGGTAGGGAAATTGAAGAAATAAAAGGTGGTTGCCATGCCTGCTCTGGTCCTGGGTCTTGAACTAAGATGATGTACAGATTTAAGTAATTATCAGACCCATTGCAATGGCGCTCAACAGGATAGCAGTGGAGGTGGAATTGTAAATAAGTGCGTGATAACACATTGAAACAAAAATAAATTCATAAGAATAACTACAACAACTTAGCCCATGTGCTCATGATGGGTCCTGCGCTAAGTATTTTGTTTTATTATTTTTATTTAGAAACTTGGATACCTTATTGCAATTCTTTAAGTATCTAATATCTATTTGGGATGGATGTTTTAAATCCAATACTTCCTTGTTTTCTCTCGCTCTTATTTCCTCTGTCTTTATCTGTCTGTCTCCTCCAACAAGTTGTATTATAAGTTTTTTTTTTCTTAACCAGTTATAGAGGCACTATTGAGAACAAAGTGATTAGGTTTGAAAAGACATGTTGGCTGACAGGACGTGATATGTACTGTGGCTTTTTACACGAATGGGAGCCCAGGCACCAACCAGGGGCTCACACTTACAGCTCTAGCTAGTCAGGAGGCAGAGATGGGAGGATTGTGGTTCGAAGTCAGCCTCGGGAGACAAATCTCAGAGATTCTTATCTCCAGTTAACTAGCAAAGAGCTAGAAGTAGAGCCGTGGCTCAGGAAAAGAGTGCCAGCCATGAGTGAAAGAGCCAAAGGAAAGTGAGTCCCTAAGTTGAAGGCCCACTACTGGCACAACACAGATGGCCTATTTTCCTTGAGGATAAGAGGGGAAGGGAGATGAATTTCTTCATGCCTGGGGATATAAGTGTAAATTGTGTTTCCATGTGCGATCTAAAAGGAAATTAAGCACAATTTCACACAGCAACAGAAAGAATCACATATTTAGAAATAAATCTAACCAGGGTTGGGGAGTGGGGTGGCAAGAATGGCTTCTACACCAAAAATGGCAAAATGCTGATGAAAAACTTAAAGCAAATCTACACACAATGACATCTCTTATTTTTTGGGGGAGGAGGGGAAGGGAAATTGGAATAATTAATATTGTTAAAATAGCCACACCACATAAGCAATCTACAGATTCAATGTAAATTCTTACCAAGCAATTTAATGTCATTAAAAAAAATAGAATCCTAAAATTCATATGGAGGCAACAAAGGATCTCTAATAGCCGAAGCTGTTTTGAATAGGAAGAACAAAGCCTGAGTCAGGACACTGGGTATTTTCCGAATTCATCACAGAACTGCAGTAATCAAGACAGTAATGATACTGGCCTAAAGACAGACATAAAGGCCAGTGGCCAGAATAGCCAGTCTAGAAATAAACCCTGGCAGATATGGTCAGCTGATTTTTTTTTTCAACAAGGGGGTCAGGAATGAAGAATGGGGACAGTCACCTCGGCCACAAAGTTGGGAAGAGCTGGATCTACATGCAAGAGAATGGTGATGGACTCTTCACACATGACAAAGCATAGACAGGAGACAAAATCGTAAGATCTGAAATCACAAACACCTAGGAGAAAGCCCTGGGTGTGGGGAGAGGGGAGGAGCTTCTTGATAGAGATACTGGTTAAGATTTTGTGAATATGACTAGAATGCATGGGGAACCTGGGCAAAAAGATAAAACTAAAAAGATGTTCTATTAAAAACTCTCTAGCAAAGGAAGCATAGCAAAGGAAACGATCAAAATGATAAGACAGATATTGTATGATGAGAGGAAACATTTGCAAACATGTATCTGATCATTTTTTTTCTTTTTTCTTTTTTTTTGGTGCCAAGCTTGGTACTGGAACTCTGGGCTTGGGCACTATTTTCCTGAGCATTTTTTTTGTTGGTCATGGGGCTTGAACTCTGGGCCTGGGTGCTGTCCCTGAGCTCTTCAGCTCAAGGCTACTGCCCTACCCCTTGAGCCACAGCCCCACTTCCTGTCTTCTAGTGGTTAATTGGAGATAAAGAGTCTCACAGACGTTAGTTCCCTGGGCTGGTTTTGAACTGCGATCCTCAGATCTCAGCCTCCTGAGTAGCTAGGATTACAGGTGTGCATTTTTGCTCAAGGCTAGCACACTACTACTTGAGCCACACTTCCATTTCTTCCTCTTTTTTTGATAGTTTATTGGAGATGGAGGAAGGAGGGAGAGGAGGGAGAAGGAGGGGAGAGAAAGGGAGAATGGGAAAGACTGGGTAAGGGAGGGAGAGTAAGAAAACAAGCACAGAGGCTGTCATTTATTTTTGTGTGAAGGGAGGTGATTCGGGTTTCTGTTGTGAATTCTGCCCCTGACCTTACAAAAGGCTGTGCTCAGAATACCAATCAGGAAATGGGAACAGCTTTGATAAGTGCCGTGATTCCCGGGGAGGACACACACAGTGACCTGTCATAAATGCCATGAAAATGGAATTACGGGTTATGAAGATGTTACATCCATTGCCTCGCTTTAGCTGTCAGGCAGAGTGAGAAGCTGGACGTGCGAAGTTGGTCTAAAGAGGTGGTTCCCAGAGTGGCAGCAGGAATGCACCTCAGGAATTCGAGTTATTTGTTTTGATTTTTAGTGGTGAGGAGAAAGTCATAGCCTGGTCTCTAATAGACTTTCTGTCTCTCTATTACTAGAAATCCCTGTTGGCTCCTCACAGAACCCTGGGGATTTAGGGTAGGGAGAAGGAATTGATTGCAATCTGTCTTAACTTCCTTGGGTTCTGAAGTCAGAGCTTTGTAGTTCTCTGAAATATAATCTGGTAACCCTTTTCAAACTAATTTGAGCCAGGTGCTTGGTGGCTCATACCTAGATCTCAGGAGGCTGAGATTTAATGATTGTAGTTCAGAGTCAGTCTGGGCAGAAAAGTCAGTGAGACTCTTATCTCCAGGGAACTACCAGAAAGCCAGAAGGGGGGCTATGGGACAAGTGGGTAGAATGCAAGCCTTGAGCAGAAAAGCTCAGGGACAGTGCTCTGATTGCAAGGCTCAGAACTGGCACAACGTTAAAAAAAAAGGTTATATTAATGTCTATACAGAGTGGCATTGTAAAGATCACACGAGACCAAGTAAATGGCTTGATAGCTGGCTCACAGTGCACACTCAATCAATGTGAACTGTAATTGTTTCACTACGACCCCAGGCTCTTTAGAAAGAAAAAGAGACTTGGGATAAAAGACAGATTGGTCAGGAATGTAAAACAGCTTCAGTTTGGAGGTGCATAGCAGAGAGTTGTGGGGTGTGAAAAGAGACCTAGGTGAGGGTGCGCATGATTGAAGTACCTTATATACACGGATGGAAATAGAACACTGAAATCCATTGGAACTGGTTTAAAAAGGGAAGGAATAAGGGGTGAACTTGAGGGGGGTACATTCTGTTGGTGGCTCATGCCTATAACCCTAGCTGCTCAGGAGGCTGAGACCTGGAAGACTGTGTTTTGAAATCAAAAGTCCTTTAGATTCCAATTAACCAGTGAAAAAAGCAAGGCTGGAGGCATGGCTGAATTGGTAAAGCACCAAGCTGCCAGAGCCAGCAGAACAATTGTAAGCCCCTGAGTTTAAGTCCCAGCACTGCCTTCCCTCTCTCCCCATGTATTTCACACACACACAAATATATGTGTGTGTGTATATATATGTGTATAAATATATATATATATATAATTTTTTAAAGAAGTCACTCTAAAGAATATAGCAGCAGCTCTTCTTGGCTTCAGGTCAGGTATTATAGTGTTCTGAGCATTCTTTGAGATGGATGCGAACCAGATTGGATCAAGGCTCTGGCTCCTGCTGGTTTCCTTTTTTTTTTGGTCTCCTTTTTTTCTTCAGATATCTAGCCAAGTCATGTTCTGAATCTGAAGTATGCCCTCAGGCTGGTCGTGTGCCTTGGTCCCCCTCATGCAGCCGAGCTCTGAAGTGGGGTTTGGGGATGGCGAATGATTTGACCGTTGGAAGCTAGAAGTTCGTTGATGGGTTCATTGTGTGGTGGGCTGTGGGGTGGGGGGTAGAAGCTTAGGAGATGGGCCCTGGTAGAAGGGTGTGCAAATCTGAGCGATGGGAAGCATGCATCTTCAGGGTGAGATCTTGTCTGCAGTGCCCGACTGTCCCCCTTCTTTCTGTTTCCAGGCAGCCAGAAGGCAAGTTCCTCCATGCACCACATCCTCCTCACCACTGCTCAGAAACCACAGAGCTCAGACACCACACATGGAAACCCCTGAGACAGTGAGTTTGAAACAAAGCTTGCTTTCTCTAAGTTGATTTACCTGGGGTTTGTCACTGTGATGGAAAATTGCCTAGCATAGACCTTAAAGGCATCAGGTTGTGTCTTGTGGGGTAACTGCACAAGCTGAACAATTCTGTAGCCCCAGCTAAGAAGATGGTTTGCTCAGAAACAATCCACTCAAAATTTCCTGATTGGACGGGACTGGACACACGTCCACACTGTACCTGGCTCCTTATGGAAACAGAGAGGGTTTACTTGGCCCAAGTTCACTTTGAAGACTATTTGGGATAAAAGCTCAGTGTCTAAGGTATATTTTAGGCTCCAGGGATATGTTTTTATTCCTTGTACAGAGCCAACAGTTCAATTAACATCTAGATATAAAGCATCTTTCTAGTCTGACTGGCAGTAGCTAGGATAGTGTTATTTTTCTTCTTTAATTTTTTTATTGTCATAGGGTTTATAAGTGGTCATAAAGCTTGGCTTTTTGTTCTGCTATCTGCATCTTCCATGGCACAATAACAATGATAAAGAGAACTTATTGGAGAGTCTCTCTTTAGCTGCTAGAGGGCTGTTTGGAGGGAGATTGATTTGGTCCTTTTTTTGCCAACTGTTCTCTCTATAGTGGCTGAAAGGAGGATGCTGGTGTTGTGGGGAGAACTGAAAATGGATGAGAATGAAGGTGCATTTGTTCTGTTTTGAACTCTATTAAAACCATGATAATGCAACCCTTTAAATAGCATTTGAATTCAAAAACAATGCAAATGAGCAAATATTTATCAAGAGCTATCTATGGTTCACAGAGTACTGCAGGGTCTTGGAGTGTTAAAATCTGTGGTCAGGATATGGACTTTCCACTAGGGAAGAGACCCGAGGCTGAGCTCTAGGTTAGTGTAGTTTAAGTTTTTATTAGGTTTCCATCTTTGATACATAAAAAGCGATCCCTATTAAAGGTCTCTGCAAATGTGTTGCTTCTTCATGAATACATTCTATGTCCTTTGTTTCCTAGCTTTTCTGAAATGTGTGGTCTATGCATAGTTGCTCTCATTTTCTTCACAAGGCAGAAGCCTTTTGAATTTAGTGTAATCCCATTTAAGACTGGAGTCGAAAGAAGCAATGAAATCTTAAGGCACACTTTGGTTAATTAATCTTCAACTCTTGTGCAAAGTGAAATTTAAGGAAAACTTGTGAGGGGGGGCTGAAGTCCTGGCTGGAGGCATATTTAGTTCTGTCCAAATTCATGGTCTGTGCTGACAGTAATGGTTGAGGTATTACTTATACACAATAAAATTCATAAAACTTAGATATATACATGTGATTAACTTTTACCTATCTATATATCTGTATAAGCTATATGTATGTGTTCATAATTTTATCTACAACTATCTACTATCATTTATCTAGTCTGCTGTATTTAATCTAAACTATCTGTGTTCGAACTCTATTTTGCCTTTCTCGTTCTCAGCTTTTTTTTTATTGTATTG
Organism: Megascapheus bottae; assembly: GCF_031878675.1. NCBI lineage: Eukaryota > Metazoa > Chordata > Mammalia > Rodentia > Geomyidae > Megascapheus > Megascapheus bottae. The sequence goes on along the minus strand of NW_028327432.1, from coordinate 59,432 downwards.
TCGGGATAATGTATAGTAGGTGCATTACTTCTCAAACCTTGATACCTCTTTTCATGGTTTTGTCCCCCTTCCCTCCCCATCCCCTCCCAATTGGCTGTTTTTTGGCTGTTCTTGAATTGCGCATAAAAGGAGTCCTGCAGTGTTCTGTCTTCTCCATCTTCATCCATTTTAGCCTTTGTGCCCAGAGCTGACATCTTTTGGTTACTGAGAATGATTGCATTGCCTTCTGTTAGTTTCCCCATGGACTTTTTGATGGACATGGAGGTTGTTGGCCGGCTTTTGTCTATCAGGAACATTTCAGTACAGAGTCTTTGCCCAGATAGGCACACACATTTCTCTTAGAAAGCTAGAAGAATGTGGCTGATAAATGGAAGAGCGTGCATGCACGTGGCCCTTGCCACCAAGTTGTTTTCCATAGGGCTTGCTGTGGTGCTAGCCATTGAGACTAGAAGTGAGTCCCTGGTTCTCAGAATCCCTGGTGATCAGACAGACTGACTTCAGAAATGAGACAGACTTCAGGAGTGGTGTTGTGGGATTGGCGCTGCCTGGGGACCTCAGAGGTCTCATCTGTAGAATCAGGGTAGCAGATGCCTTTTGCAGAGTTTGGGACAACCAGAGACCATGTATATAACCCTGCAGTGTGTGGGAGCCGCCATTACAATGATGACCCCATCATCAGTTTCACCATTGTAGGCCGCATTTCCCAACATGCTTTGTGGTGCTGCTTGACCTTCATTTCAAGGACACCGAGGGGTCACAGGTTTACAGATAATGAGAGACTATATCTTACAGCCAAATCATATTTCTGTGCCAAATTTCTTGAATCTCATTTGTACTAACCCATCAGTCTTGGCTTAGCATTAGACTATGACATCTCCAATCCTTGCAAATCTCCAGTTTATTATTACTTTTTCAGTAGATAAGGACACAGACTTGTAGCCTTGCACAGGCATCAGTATGCAGAAACAATTTTTAAAAAGTCTTCATTTTTCTTTTTTTTTTACTGTTAATAGAGGTGATGGCAAGTCATTCTAAGCGTTTTTATAGTATGAGGTCATATTTTAATTATTCAAATGTAAAGTGAGTTTGTCTGAAAGAAAAATGTCAATCCCATCATTAAATGAGATAAAAAGGGACTTCAGGAAAGGGTGGTCATTGATGGGATAGTGAGGGAAGAGAAGGACACTGAGGTTTAAAAAGGCTTGAAATATCACACACACACACACACACACACACACACACACACACACACACACACACACACACCCTACTCATAATGAAACCCACCAAATTGGGGAGACAGAGGAAATATAAGAGTCAAGTTGTTCAAAGTACACTGCAGCCAGCCTCAGTGGCTCATGCCTGTAATCCTAGCTATTCAGGAGGTTGACATCTGAGGATCTTGGTTCAAAGACAGCCTGGGCACTAAAGACCCTGAGACTCTTTATCTCCAATTAACCACTAGAAGACTGGAAGTGGTGCTGTAGTTCAAAGGGTAGGGTGGTGGCCTTGAGCTGAAGAGATCAGGGACAACGCCCAGGCCCAGACTGTTAAGCCCCACAACTGACCAAAAAAAAAAAGTGCACTGTTTGCATGTATGTAGACACACAGTGAAACCCTCTCATGTTACTAATGTATGGTGATTTGAAACATAAGTAGATATGTATTATCAACATTATACTTTCACAATATATACTTATATGTTTATATAAAATATACATAAATATATAGAAATACATACAAATTTATAGCAATCTATAAAAATATGTGTCCATAAATAAGAATAAAAATAGTTATATAAAATAATAGTTAAAATTAAAAGATGTATTTAAAATGGTGGTTCAGGAGGAACCCAGAAGTAACACAAATAAGAGTGACTTTGTATCTAAAGGTTGGAAAATGCTGCCCCTGGAGTGGCTGAGCTGAGATTTTTAACACTGGTTTATGGATGGCAGGATGGTGATGTTTGCAACTGACACTTTCAAACCCAAGCTTGACACCAACGCCTCTACAAGTTAATGAAGCAAGTTACACCTGAACCTCATGCTAGGATCTGGGCTAGACTTCAGCTTCGTGACTCCTGTTCTTTCTAGGCTGTAATTAATCCTGGAGGTGACTAGGTGGCTTTTCCTCTCTAATTACACAGCCAATCTTTATTTATTGATGCAAAAATAAGACATGCAGAAACACACAAATTGGAATGGAATTACTTGGAAATCCATCACCCAGGAATTACCATTACTTAGGTTTTGGCATATTCAGCCACTCATTCATCCATCCATCCACTTATCATTCATGTATTCATCATCCATTCATCCATCCATCCATTTATTCATCCATCCATCCATTTATTCATCCATCCATCCACTTATTCACCTATCCATCCACTTATTCACCAATCCACCCACGTATTCATGTATTAATCATTCATCCCTCTATCCACTTATGATTCATTTATTCATCATCCACTCATTTATCCATTCATTAATTCATCCATCCATCATCCATCAATTCAGTAGCCATCCATGCATTCATTCAGCTGATAACTAATTTACTTATGGATTCACTAAGAACCCATTAATTTCCTTGGCAGATATTGATTAATCATCTATTATATGCCCGGCACCGTCTTAGGTGCCAAGGATACAAAAGTGTGCAAACAGACAAAGCTTCTTGCCTTCAGTTGCATTCTCTTTCTGTGTGTATACATTCCTTGCAAGTTTACTTCCAAGGACATCATAAACAACTGCCTAGGCAAATTCATAGCTTTGTATCATTCATTCATTTTGGTATTTATGCACTATCTTATTGAACTGTGATTGTGTAGAATTTTTTTTTACCACATTTAGGGTTGGTTTTTTCCTTTGCCAACTGGGAATGGATATTGTAGCTGGGCAAAGCTTCACTTTCTTCTTATGACATGTCTGTCCCCATTCCAGTTCCACTGCTGGCTGACCACTGTGATGTCGTGGTCTACCACTTGAACCACTTTGAACCTTTCTGCCCTCAACTGTTCAAGGACTTGGTACAGTAATCTCACTCTGCTTCTGCAAGATTGGCAAGAATACATTAAATGCTCAATAAATCACCCCTGATGGTATTAGCTAATCCTACTGCCAATAATGAATTTCTCTCCCACTTTTATTGCTTATATTTTCATGTGTGGACAATGGCTTGGGTTTGTATTGGTACCCTTGTCTCCTCCCCAATGACATAGGTGAAGTAATCCAGAAACTCCACCGATAGGATCCATAGATGTTAAGTAAATGGTACCATAGAGGGAATGATTGTTTAGATAAGTGAAGTCATGGGTTCCTGATGAGGAGCCAGGATCTGATTGATCTTCATACTGTAGGCCACTGGCTTGTGATGGTCATGGGGGAAAGTCCTGGTTAGCCAAGAGTAGAGGGGCTAGAGCTGTGCTGTCTTTTGTTGTCTCTCTCACAAGGTTCCCACCCTTCGCCTTGGGATTATAAGAACACAGGACACAGTGAGTTATAGTTCCTAGAAATGGAACTTGGGTGAACTGGATGAGGTCCAGCCCAAAACAAGTCAGGTGGGGACAACTCTGACCTTCCAGAAAAAAAATATAAAGGGCTCCTGGATAAAACTTCCACAGTCGACATCTCATTTGCCAATGGATGAATCAGTGCTAATTTTTTTACTCAAGAGGAATTGGATTCAAAGAATGATTTTTGCAGATTAGTAGCTTTGAGAAAACAGATTCTCATGACTTTCCTTTTTTGGAAGATGGCGTTGGGGGTTCCTGCTGCCCTCCCCCCCACCCCCCCCCCCACCGTTTCCGTGTGAGGATTAAAAGAGGTAAATTGGCAGCCAGTGTAGTGACTGCTTTCTGTTGTTTTCGAGACCTGGGACTGAAGTTGGAGGAGGGATCTTGGCCTTGTTTGTCTTTCTATTGAAAGTCAAGGATTCCTGTTGGTCAAGCTTCCTCTTGGTAAATGAGGCTCTAGGGCCACAAAAGCTTCTCCTGGACCTCACTTTACTAAAACGCACCACAAAAATGGACCAGCCAGACTCGTGGATGCCATGTTCAATCTCATACAGCCTCCGGTGTGGTTCTGGGAAGTGTTATGGGTTTAGTCTTTGTGAATGGAGTAGCTCACTGGAGCACACAATCCTTGATTACTCACTCTGGATTCTGATCAGCCCTTTGAACCTACGTATAAGATAAATCATACTAGGCTGGGAGTTTGGTGGAGAAAGGGATCGTGTCCGTTCACCTCTCACTCAATAAGACACAGCCTAATAGATGAGGTCATTAAACAGAATTCAGGGAAAGTGTCATGGTTTCCTTTTTTTTGTTGTTCTTTCTCTTATCTTTCTTTCGTGGTATTGGGGTGTGGAGTAAGGGCCTCAGACTTCCTAGACAGGTGCTCCACTACGACTTAAATTATGCCTCTCGGCCTTTTGTTGTGGTTATTACTATTATTATTTTTTTTTGCCAGTCCTGGGCTTGAGCTCAGGGCCTGAGCATTGTCTTTGGACTTTCTCAAGGCTAGAGCTCTATCACTTGAGCCTCAGCACCACTTCCGGCTTTTTTCTATGTATGTGGTACTGAGGAATCGAACCCGGGTCTTCGTGCATGTTAGGCAAGCACTTTAACCACTAGGCCAAACTAAGTCTTGAAGAATATTGCTGCTGGCTTCAAACCCTGATCTTCCAATCTCAGCCTCATGAATAGCTTGGAATACAGGTGATAGCCACTGCACCTGCCTCATTGATGAACAGAATGTGAGGTCTTCGCCTGTTCAGCATTGACTCTCAATCATGTTGAGTGAATTAATGAACAAGACAGGGAGGAAGACATAGCCTTACTGCTCAGGGTGTTAGCACAGTGCATGAGCAGACAACCAGACCATACGAGGAAAATGCTGCCCCCTGGCTTAGCCTTCTGGTAGCTTGTCTGATCAGCAGAGACTCCTCAGGGGGACCTTACCCCTGCCATGATGGATCATCTTCTTTGAGATAAACAGGAAGGAAAATCATTGTGGCGAAGGGCTTTGTCATTCCTCACGCCTCCGTCTTTGACGGATGTTCTCCATTTATGGAGTTGACAGTGAACACCTAGAGGCTGAGATTGCCATCCCGGTGTCCTGCAGAGCGAGCTCATCCTGTAACAGCTCCGGGGACTCCTACTGCTCCCTGTTCATCTTCCTCTCACAGGGCTGGGGAAAGAGCAGGCGAATTCTTCACTTCAAAGCAGAGAAAGAGACCTCCTAGTTACTCTCCTTTATCATCTGTGGTTGTTGGTAGGGGGTAGGTAAGGGTCATTCCTTTCAAAGGGGCTGGGATGTGGAGCTACAAGAACTTTTAAAGCCTTTGGTGGGAGCTTTGCGATTTAGCAGAGCTGGGATGATACATAGTCAATAACCCAGAAATTGGAGCTGTAAGAATTCACCGTGGGGAACTGCGTGCATTTATGTATCAAGATACATGCATGGGCTACCTAGATCTGAAGGGCATTCTTCAGAATAGCTTAGGCCACAAATATTGTAATGTATATTTTATAATACGGAATCTTTATGTTAGGATATTATACAGAAATAGAAATGAAGGAGCCAAAAGCCCGGAGGGCTTTTTTTTTATATAATATGTCTGTGTGCCAATCCTGCAGCTTGAACTCAGGGCCTAATGCTGTTCCTGAGCTGCTTTTGCTCAAGGCTAGTGCTCTACCACTTGAACCACAGTTGTACTTTAGGCAGGAGTGCGTGCGTGTGTGTGTGGGGGGGGGAGTGTGTGTGTGTGATTAATTAGAGATAATCATCTCATGGATGCTTTTTACCAGGCTGGCTTGGAACCACGACCCTTGGATCTCAGCCTCCTGAGTAACTCAGATGAAAGGTCTGAGTCTCTGACCCCCAGATTGACATGACTTTTATCTACCCACCGTTGAATAAAAAAATGACAACCAAAAGAGAACATAGAGTAGGGTATTGCTGGTGGGAAATGTCAGAAGGAAAAATAAATGCACCCGGTAGCTCCACATCATGAACTGTCCCAGGGGAGTCATAACCGAGCCTAAATGTGAAATGTGGTAGAACACGTACTTGTGTGTGACTGGGCCTTAAGGGTGGGAGAGGTGTCGATCTCGGGAAAGCTCTAAAGTAAACATGCAGAATGCAGTCTCTACCAAGTTGCCTTGTACTTCTGTAATGTTTGCAGGCTGGAAAATGGAAAACTACCTCATCATAAAGCTGAGATCCTCTGCTAGGATAGATGTACACATGGACACTGATTTATGGGTGTCTAATCAGAAAGATAACATAGATTATAATACGCACAGTGCAGCATGACAGACAAAGATTAGTTGGATTATGTTTTATGGTTAGGAGACAAACGTGAGCTTGCACACACACACACACACACGCACACCTGTAAGGATGCAGATATTCATATGTATACATATGTGTAAGCATGCATATATGCACTTGTCTGTATATGCCTGTGTATTGCTTCTGCATATAACACAGAACTGTGTATGTACATAACATATGCATGCATAAACAAGCCCATAAGTGTTCATACTCATATCAATGTCCGCTGGCTTGTTAGCTGTCAGTTTCCCTACATTCCATTCACCCATTCACCCCATCTTTCTAGGCATATTACCAGGCCCTAGGACCAGATCAGGGAACAAAAGACAAAAGTTCCTGCTCCTTTTTTTGTGTGTGTGTTCAGGACGAGCACAAAGACCCCAAACAACAAAACTCCACAGTGACCCTGAATTTCCCAGTCTCCGTCCCCAGAGCTGAGATGGTATCAAGGCAGAGTAAGTGTTCAGTTAAAACATGGGGTGTGAATAATATATGCCTGCTTCATCCCCTCTTCCGCTCCTACTCCCACCCCGCCACCTCCTGGGAAAGTGCATTTGCTAGAAGCCAGTCAGCCAAGGCTAGTCTGTTTTGGCAGATCAGCAGATGTGTTGGTTTTTTCTTTGTTGACCGCTGTGAGTGTGCTGGTCTGAAAGTCCCTTTATACTCCCGAATACTATTATTTTATGTCACGGGGTGCAAATGAGCTTTGAACAGTGTGCTTGGCAGAGAAGAAGGAAGACAGACATGAAGGTATCTTGCCAGCCCCCTCCACCCAAGGATCCCCCGTAAGTTGCCTCTCACTGACTCATCTGTGCTGGCTGCAAGTAGACTGAAATGACCTTGGGGACCAGAACCCACATGGTGAGTATCTCTTCTGAATTGGAACAGCTCCTTCAGTGCCAAACACCTCTTTTTCAAAGGAACACCAGAGCAGAGTGATGGAGGCGGCCCACGGAGCATTCCCTCTAGAGCTGACAGGGATGCCAGGTCAGGAGAGGAGAGCCAGTGTGAGCTCTGACAGTAGATGCCCCAGGTATTCTGGGTTCAAGTCTGAGTAATGACTGTTCCCAGCTGTGTTCCCTTGAACAGGCCAGGGGTACTTTCAGAGCCCTGGTAACAGTGTCCAAGACAATAGACGGGAAAAACAACACCCACTCAACCATTTGAAAGACTTCTAGTAGCCAAGGAATGGCATACAGGAAAGCTTGTATTTTTGAAACCAGCAACCAAAGTGTTATTTGAGTTCTGAAATGTGTTGTCTGAAGCCATTCTCACTATATGCCCTTGTGCTAAAAGGCCCAGTCTCACATACTTGTCTCACAGTGCTTTTTTTTCCCTTTCCCCATTTCTGTCAAAATTACATAGAATTGATCAGAAGTTTGGCCTAGTGGTACAGTGCTTGCCTAGCATGCACAAAGACCAGGGCTCAAGTCCTCGGTTCCAGATACACAGAAAAAGCCAGAAGTGGTGCTGAGGCTCAAGTAGTAGAACTCTAGCCTTGAGAAAGCCCAAGGACAGTGCTCAGGCCCTGAGTTCAAGCCCCAGGACTGGCAAAAAAAAATCACATAATATCTATAACCAACAACTACATAAAGAAAATGTAGTGCATCTATACATCTATACAGACTCATGTCTGTAGTCCTAGCTATGCAGGAGGCTGAGATGGGAGGATCACAGTGAAGCCAACTCCAGGGCAGGAAAAAGTCTGTGAGACTCTTTACAATGAATTACCAGAAAACTGGAAGTAGAGCCGTGGCTCAAAGTGGTAGAGTGAAAGAGTTCAGAGACAGTGCACAAGCCCTGAGTTCAAGCCCCATGACAAAAGAACTTAAAAAAAAGAAATATTCAGTTGTAAAGAAGATGAAATTTAGGAAAATGGATGGAATGGGAGATCGTGAAATTAAGTGAAATAAGCCAGGAACAGAAAAAAAAATATACTGCATGTCTTCACTTACAGGTAGTATCTAGACTTTAAATAATAAGATGATTATAAAAGGACAGTGCGTGGAAAGAGGGTGAAGGGAGAAGATGTTGGGGATAAATATTACAGAGGTACATTACATGTAAGTATATGTAAGTATGTGTATTATGTATATATATATATATACATATGAGAAAGTATATGAAATAGCATAAAGAAACTTAAAACTAAGGAAGGGAAAGGTATCTAGGAAATCATACTATAGATGGTGTGAAGTTGAATAAATTATATTAAATTCTACAATTCATGCTAACATAAAAACCTAAAGAAAGAAAAGGTAGTCCCATGACCGATCCAAAAAACAAAAAGTTTGGCATGGCAGAGCAGAGTGTGTGTGTGGGGGATGGAAATGTCAACATGAATCTGACTATGTGTCCCGCAGTAAAATATAGAACCGGAGAGCCAACCAGTAAACCCAGCACCGCTCGGCAAGCGAAAGGTTCAGGCTGGTGCCTGATCTTAAATCAGTTCGGCAGCTGAGTGTGAGACTGTATGTCTCCTCCTGAGACATTAGAGAATGAGGCTTATTCCTGTTCTTCTCATTGTAGGAAAAGAGTTGGGAATAGAGGAGAAGGCAAGACAATTTCCAGATTAGGATTGAGTTAAGCTCCTCATGGGTAAAAAAAAATGCCTCCCAACCACAGTTTTCCCCTTTGATCGACTTCTACGAATAACAGTTCTCTTCGGAAATGTCCTCCAACAACCCTGTGACATGGTTCTAATATATAGATGCCCCCTTAGCTTTTGCCCTCCAGGCTCTCCTGTGGCCTCCTGTGTTACCATAAGAAGTTCATCCCAGGCAATCCCAGGCAATCACGTGTACATTGCTAATTGAAGAAGAAAGCTACAGGGAGCCCCAGAGAGAATAATGATGGGACAATAGCAAGCAAGACTGCTGAGTTGGGGTGTAGGTGTCCGTAGCCACAAAGAGCTGCTGGGCTGGATGTTGATAGGACAGAAGCTTAAAATGGGGCACTGAAGGAAATTAAGGGACCATAGAGATTCTCCATGATTGTGATGTGGAACTTGGAGATGATGCCATAAAATGGAACTTGGTGGAACTAGGCCACAGTGGCAAATAGGACACATTTCTTGGGTTCTCATCGGCCTTGAGTCTGCCTATCCAGTACCAGAAAGGCTGGTTTGGCTCAGAAAAATGCAATAATTTCCCTTCAGCAAACCCTATGCCTTCAACAAGGCTGTGCTTTGCCCTGGTGGTCCTTGTCATGTAATTTGCCCATATGCTAAGAAGAATAATCCAGAAGGGATAGCAACAGGCTCCTCAACTCCACGGATAGCAAAAGGAAAGAAAAAGTGATCTCCATGCCTCCATGTGGCACTCAGACAAACTCTTCTTCCTGTGTGGATGACCATAGTATGTGGTTCTTGCTGGGTGGTCCTTGTCCAAGCTGAAAAGGAAAACACAAAGTCGTGTGTGTGTGTGTGTGTGTGTGTGTGTGTGTGTGTGTGTGTGTGTGTGTGTTTTGGTCATGGAGCTTGAACTCTGGGCCTGGGTGCTGTCCCTGAGCTCTTCCGCTCAAGGCTAGTACTTTACCACTTGAGCCACAGGGCCACTCCTGTTTTTTCTGGTGGTTCATTGGAGATGAGTCTCATGGACTTTCCTGCCTGGGTTGGCTTTGAACCACAATCCTCAGATCTCAGTCTTCTGAGTAGCTAGGATTCTAGGTGTGAGCCACCAGCACCTGACTCAGTATAAGTGCGTTTGACAAAGGAAGTCTTTGATGATTTCATATTAGTTCAGTGTCCATTGCTAGCACAAAATACCCAGGGCTTTGTAATATACAAAGAGAAGAGGTTTGCTTAGTTCATAGTTCTACAGGCCTAAGAGCTGTGTGGCAGTAGTGAGGCTTCTCTGGCCACATCACTACATGGTGGGCCTCAACAATGTAGGCGTAACAGCCAGAGAACAGAGAGGGGATAGTTTTGCCCATTAGTAAAGACACTTGAAGAAGATAACTAGAATCCTGTGAGGACCACATGAATATTCATGACCTTATTAACTAAACCCCTCCCCTTTGAAGGTCCCACCACTTTCCAATATCCTCACATGGAGGGTGGGCAGATAGAATTGATCCTGCTGTTCCAATCAGGTGAATGGGTTCTGAGCAAGGTGGAAATTGATGATTCTTTTTTTTCCTCCTTCAAAAATTTAAATTAAGTTGTACTTCACAGATTTAGGAATTAGCCCAGGGGGAGGCTATTGGAGAGAAAGAAGCAAGTGTGCATTCTTGGGCCTTCAGTTTATTTTAGTTTGATTGGTCCCCCCTTTTTTTTGGCTTTCAATGATAAACTTGAATGGTTAACAACTTCAAGAAAGTATAATGAATCTCGCCTAATTATCATCTTCAGTGACCATCAGCTCAGGGCCAAAGAACCATCCACATACAAGCTCACAGCCCCTCATACTAGAAGAGCCTTGAAATGTTATCTCATTAGTAAGTTATTTTAATCATATTCTCTGAAAGGAAATCTGTACGAGATTTGATCAGTGTGCCCCAGGAACACCTATGGAGATATCCCACTGAGACAATTAATATGTGTGACTAGTATAAGTTGATAAAAGTTTTAAAATACAATATAAAATGAACTATTTTAGAAAATAGAATCATGAGACCATTATCTTCTCTGAAATCTGAAGTCATTTCTGCAAATATCCCACTTTTCAAATTCTTCTTGGCTTACAGGATTGTTAAAAATAATTATTTTTTTGCATTGTGCTTGCTTCAATGCAGAATTAAAGCTTCATTTATTATTATTATTATTTAAAATCTCAGCTAGCTACTCGGGATATGGTGGTGGAACGGGAGCCTTGTACTGTTGGAACAGACTCTGTCTCATCAAATCAGCCAGCTGTGGTGGTGCCTGCCTGTGTCCATAGCTAAGCAAAATGGGAGATGTACGCAGGAGAATTGTGGATCCAGGCTGGCTCTCAGCAAGAACATGAGGCCCTATCTGAAAAATAAGTAAAGGGGCTGGGGAGCTCTCTGGATCCAGTCTCTAGTATTAGAAAATATACACCCATACAAAATCACCCCAATCCAGATATAGTGATGTTTCCCATATAATTACTATAAGAGTAGAATACTAATCCAAGTAGGGAGCATTTCCAAACTTCTTTTTTTGGTGGGGGGCAGGGGTGGGGGCTTGAGCTCAGGGACTGAGCTCTGTCCTTGGGATTTCTCAAGACTAGAGCTCTACCACTTGAGCCTCAGCACCACTTCTGGCTTTTTTCTATGTGGTACCAAGGAATTGAGCCCAGATCTTTGTGCACTCTACCACTAGGCCAAACTCCCAGCCCTTCCAAACTATTTTTAAAATTATCTATTTCGTATCTTCAAGTAATTGTACAAGGAGGTTACCAGTTGACACAACTCAGGTTCTGGCGGATATCACCCCTTCCATCATGCTCCTCCCAATTCCTCATTTTCATAAGCTATGCATTGAATATTACGATGGGGAATCCCCACTCCCGCCCTCCCCTACAACCACATTCCAAACTTTCTTCATGTTGGAACCAAAGAGATTCCTGGGATTTTTCTAGAGGAGGAACTACTAGTCAACTCCATATGGGACAAGAGGCAGAGGGCCCAGAAGGACTCTAAACAAGGTGGTATCATAGAGGGTTCTGGGTAGAGGGTTGGGGTGGTGGTGAAGAGAGCATTCATTGCTGGCCTTGGTTTGCCATCCTTCCACACTGCTGCACCCTGGGAGCCTTGGCATTCTATGAGCTTGCCAAGACAACACAGGTAGTCAGAGACAGCAAACTTATTTCTTAAAAGTCAGCTGGATCGACCCCCTGCAGGGGAGGCCATGTGTCTGCATGCCATTCGAATTACAGCGGTCGATTTCCTGCCAGTTGTGGGTGGGAAAGGAATCCCACATGGGCAGGGGGTTACTGACCTGCCAACTTGCCTGGTGTTGTGCATAGCTGGGAGCTGGGACACCTCTACTTTTGGGGTCAGATGTTAACTTAAGAGAAGCTACTGGCTTCTGCGGGGGCATCCAGGATGGGAAGTAGTGTGTGGACTGTTGGGTCTTTGGGATGCATGTAGCTGATCTATCATCTCCTGGCTAGTTTAGAAGCAGATAGTTGCTCCTGGAAACAGCAATCCGTCTGAAAACAGTTACGAGTCTCTTTACGTCTTCATGTTTGAATTCACAGAAACCATTACCTACCTTTACTAATAGTAGCTTGCTCACAGTGCCTGGTACGGTAAGGGGATTCGGAAAAGCCCGGAAGAGTGGGAGAGAGTGGTTCACTTCTTCACTACAGAATAATGAGAATAGTACTAAACCATAAACAGAAAGCTCAGAGTAACTGGTAGAAAAGAGCCCCTGTCTTTCCCCAGCTCAAGTCTAGGTTCTCAAAGCAGGAGAGACATTGATGAGGAAGTTGGTTGAGCCATGGGTCTTATAGGCATTGACACTGGTAACTCTGCAAGGAGCGAGTCCTCCAGTATTCATACAGAAATTATCTCTTCATGTTTTCTTTGGACTTTTCCCCTGGTGATTCTTGCGGGATTCAGAAGCTATAGCTGACCCCTGTACTAGTTATTTCTTGGTAACAGACTCTCCCCCCCCCCACTACTCTTAGACCATTTGGGCATTTATGCTGTCCATTTCCATGGGTTAGGAATTCAGGAACATCCAAATTGTTGCATCCTGTATTAGGGGCATGGCGCTGGCTGAGGAAGGGACTCATCTGAAGGCTTGTCAGACCCATCAGGGTGGGCTCGCTCCACGGCTGTTGGGAGGAGATCTCTGTTCCTTGGTGATTGCGTGGCCTCTCCACGGGCACTTTTGGAGCATCTTTACAACACAACAGGTGACTTTCCCCAGGGGGAGCAAGCATGGAAGTTACACACTGGGACTCCCTTGCTACCTTCTGACCTGACCCTTATAAGAGAGTGGCTAAGTCCTGCTTGTATGCCAGCGGAGAGGAATGGGTGTGAGGCTGCATCCTTCTAATGGGAGACTATTACACATTGCATTATACTATCATACTGTATCCAGGAGACTTCATTACTTAGACCGTGGATAGATTTGAATACAGACTCAAATTCAATGCAGAAGCAGGCTGACATAACCAACTACCCCTCCTTCAAATATTAATTATATAGTAATCATTAAACAGTGATTGTGGATTATAGCCAAATACAATCAATGGTTACCTATCTGAGGGGGGTGATAGTTTAAAAAATATGACAGAAATTCTGAATTAGCAGTCTTGGTATTGGGTAAAGTTTCTGGTACTTGTTAAAAAGTTCCTCGAGTAATGACTAATAAATGACTGCCCCAATAAACGAAAGAATTATGGATCCACGAATTGTTAAATAATTGGAACTAGATGGCCTCTTAGTCTTTACTGAATTGCATAATTTGATGAGTTCCCTTAGTATACTGGTGGTCTTCATTTTTCTTTTTTTTAAAGTCAAATTTTATTCATGTTTAGTTTTCATATTTATTTTGGATCCAGTTTCTCACCCATATTAGAGTCTGACATATTGATATTTCCTTACATCATGCTTTCACACATCTGAAGGAGTAATCTTAACTCCAAAATTGGCTCGGAGCATGTGTGTGCTATGTGGAAATGTCAGGAAAGCTATAATTATATTTTATCAGGTGAAGTTTTAACATTTTAATAGGCAATGTCTGAGACTGATTTGACAGGGTGTTTTTGGATAGTGAAATGGATGCTCAAAATAAGAAAACACCACTCAGGAATGAAATGATTCACTTCTGCCAGATGAGTAGAGCTGGGGTTTATTCTGAAGGACTGGTACAACTTTTTCTGAAGTGCTATCTTCTTTTAATGGCTGTTCATTAAATCTGATGCAGGAGATTGAAAAAAATAACCCCTCTGGGACTTGTTAATCATTAAAGAAGAAGAGTGAAGAGTTGAGTAAGTTCCCAAAGTCTTAACCTGGGTATTTAGTTAATCTTACCAGGAGTATAATTCACCAAAATACCAAAGAGTTCAAGCATTTCCCCTGCTATGCAGATCTATCCATCTCTTTATGGCTTGAGACATACTATTTCACCAAATGAGATGAATATGTTCATTAAAGTCACATCATTTATTATCCTTATTCTCTCATGGGGGGAAATTTAATTTACTTAGATTATTTGTTTGACGCCTGCTTTGTTTTGTTTATAAGTGGAACAGCCACAATTCCCTCAGCTTGAGTTAAGTCTTTGATTGGAAGCATAATTTTTCATATTAGCTGATTAATAGACGAGCTAAGCATCTTATGTATGGATGTATGTATGCAGGCATGCCAGATCTTTTTTGTGAAGTGTCGATTTTTTTTTAAAGTCTCAAACATTTATCTTTTCCACGGAATGCCAAGAAGATTCTCCTTGGGATATATGCGCCATCAGGCCACCACCATCTGCTAATCCACTGTTGCCAAGTTTGACTCAGCAGAACTGTATAAATCTACCAAGTATTTTATGGGAAGTAGAGGCTAAGGGGAAGGAGTTGAAAGTTAGTCTGGACTTGAGTCCCATCCTGACAGCTCGCTTCCTGGCCTTGGGCTTATTCTTTCTCTGCCTTGCTTTGAAAACTCTTGTTTACCCGGCCTATTTAACTTCCTTCCCATTTTCTGGCTGAAGCAATTGTTTCCTTTGGGAAACCTTTATCACACAGTGCTCTTCCCGGTCAAAGGTAGCCATTTGGTTAGAGGAAGTGTAAAAAGTGTAATCTTATTCATGGACTTAAATAATTTTAAAGGTAACTCTTCCATTGTCCCCTGGCTTCCATTGTGACTGTTGCAAAGCCATTGGTAACTCATTTATTATTTCCCTTTTGAAGGCAAGACACTTGTAAGCACTGGAGTTCAGAAGTGTCTAGGGTTTGATGGTTGTTCACTTGTTATTTTCCCTAGTTGGGGTTCCTGTGGTTTCTGAATCTCTGGTTTGAGGTATTGGCAGTTTCAAGTGTGTCCCCAGCCTCTTCCTCCTCCCCTACTTTGCAGCTAATTAGATGAACATTAGAGGTTTTCCGGAAGCCTTACATACTTCTTAAGTGCCATGCCCATTTCTCACCATGTCATTTCTTTTGTGTTCCAGTCTTACTATGCTCTACTCACCCACCTGTGGATAGACTGACTCCTTGTTGCTGTGTGTTTGATCTGATGTCTGAATGTCTACTGAGTTCTCATCTCTGGTGTTGTTTTTTGGGGTTTTGTACTTGGAGCTCGAGAGTCTCCACTGGATTCTTTGATGTAACAGATTATAGTTTGATTAAATTCTCCACTCTTCTATTTTCTTGAACTAGTTTTCTTGAGCTAGTGTTTAAATCTCTATGTGGTAAGCTAGTAGTTTTTTGTCCAACTTCCTCTGCTCCAAATATTTTTATGTTCCTGGTAACCTTTTATTAAGTGCCAATGTACAAATGTCATAGATACACTGGGTGACGTTATCTTCCTCTATGAAGGCCTATTAAAATAATTAATTGGGAAGTCATTTAGACTGAGGTGGCCTCAGCACTCTGTGTTAATGGAAAAGCAATCCAAAACCCAACCTGATGTCAACAATGAAATAAATCGTAAGCTTCATTTAGAAATTACCAACTCGCCTTTGATTGGAGAACTCCACTAGAATGAGCTCAGTAAGATTATTCCTGTCTGCCTCATGTCCACGGTCACCCTCAAAGCCTTCCTCACACATCCCATTCAGTGGTAAGCTTCATGGGCCATGATGCTTCCCTGTTCACAAATCGTCGTCCTCTCAGATAAACCCGTCAGCCCTTGAAGTGCCTAGCTTTATCTATGAACAGGACATAGTTCAGAGTTTGGAAATCATTGAAAATAAGGCAGATTCCTATTGCCCTGCTATGAGATTTAGTTGAATGTTATCGGGAATGTTATATTGTTTATTTTATTTATTTAGTTTGGGTTGGTTATAGGAGCTTGAACGTGGGGGCTGGGCTCTGTCCCTGAGCTCTTTTGCTAGAGGCTAGCACTCTACCACTTTGAGCCACAGCTTTTTTTGGGGGGGGCAGTTAATTGGAAATAAGAACCTCACATTTTCCTGCTCAGTCTATCTTGGAACCGCGATCCTCAGATCTCAGCCTGCTAACTAGCTAATATTACAAGTGTGAGCCCCCAAACACGTTGCTTGGGTTTATTTTTTTGTGAGGGATGGATTACACTTAAGCTTCCCTGAATTCTATGATGGAGCCTGATAGCACTTTAATGAACACCTTGGGGTGTTTGTCAGAGACTGTTCTTTTCGGTTGATTAGTTGTTCCTAGTTTTGTGTCCCCTCCCACTGCTATCAAACTGTGATTAGCTTCATGAGACTTCCATTTCTGTTTTCTGCTGGGCATTGCAGTCTCTCAGCTACTAGGTATAAATTTATACATGCCTCAAGAGAAAAACAGAAAAACCGAATGTAAAGTTATTCCCATCCTCTCTCTGTGAGCTTGATCTCTAAGTCTGGTTGTTTCCATCACCATGAATTCTACTCTTATATAGAACCCTGAGGCATCGGAAGGAGCAACTTCATTTCTCTTCCATTATTCTCTCCTGAGAGGGAGTAACCTCCTATTTATCCTATTAGACTTTATTTGTTGTTCAGCTTTTTCCTTTCAGTTGTTTCTACAGTGGCAGATGATTCACATACAAAATTGGTACAGAGTATTGGGCATTCGTAACATCCTGGCTGTGCTGGTAGCTTTCCAATGGTTTCATATATATATATATGGGTCTTGGGGCTTGAACTTGGCCTGGGCACTGTCCCTGAGCTCTTTAGCTCAAGGTTACCACCTTCCTCTTGAGCTGAGCCGCATTCCATTTTCTAGAGGGTAAGGAGTACAGATGAGAGTTTCAAGTCTCAGGTCCTTTTGTGCCTTGGCTGGTTTTGAACCTTGATCCTCAGATCTCAGCCTCCTGAGTAGCTAGAATTACAGGTGTGAGCCACTGCACCCTGTTCCAGATAAGTGTCACTCCTTCTATCATTCTATTTGTGTGTGTGTGTGTGTGTGTGTGTGTGTGTGTGTGTGTGTGTGTGTGTGTGTGTGTTTGCATGTGCATGCTCCAGTTCTGGGGCTTGAACTCAAATCCTAAGCTCTGTTCCTGAGCTGCTTTTTGCTCAAGGCTAGTCCTCTACCACTTGAGCCACAGCATCACTTCTGGCTTTTTCTGACTAGTATGTTGGACATAAGAGTCTCACAGACTTTCCTGCCCGGGTTGGCTTTGAACCATGGTCCTCGGATTTCAGTTTCCTGAGTAGCTAGGAGTACAGATGTGAGTCATCACTGTCTGGCTCTATTTATTCTTACTAGGTCTATTGGTCCTGATATAAGCTAGACCATTAGAGGTAGAAACAGTACTATCTCCTGGAAACTTTAATGTTTATCCTAGATACATAAATGGAAAGATCAATGGCAATTTATAGGGAACCAATTCTAGGTCTTCTAATGTTGAGATTTCTTGTGATGCTCAGATTATGGCACTTCTTGGCATTGATTTTGTTCTTCCTTTCCTCTAAATGGTCACCCACTAAGTCTCAGTGCCGTTCTTGAAAAACCAACCCCCCCAAACTCATTTTTCTCCATCCTACTTTGTGTATTTGTTCTTACAAACTATAAACATAAGCAACTTGTCCATAACCTGCTCAGAATAAGAAGTCCAACTTGTATTTGGGCAAGAGTGTGGTTGTGTAATGTTCTGAGAGGTCGAGCAGCCTGGCGTTTTATTAGTGCTTAAAAATAACCATTCCACTAGACTGACTGTTCGGGGACCTTGGAGATATCATCTTTTCCTGTCGCATCTATAAAGTTTTATGTTGATACAAGATTATGGCTGAAATTTCTTAAGCTTAAAATCCTATTATTGTGATCAGAAGTGAGATGGGCCCATCTAGGAACTGCCTGCTCAGATGCACCTTCAGAATCTCATAGACTGAAACAGTCTTTACTGGTATTTGGCAGAGAGGGTATCTTGATTAAAAATCTACTTCCTGTCAGTTCACACCCAAGTGGGAATAATCCTTGTTTGAGTATCATCTGTGCAAGAGGTAGATTTTCCTGGAACCTGAGCATGTTACAAGATACACTTTTTTTTATCAGAAAAGATTTATTTTCCTGTTTTAGAATAATGATGCCTAATTGTACATGATTCGCATAAACATATTCATTAGTTGATATGTAGGCCCAGATGTTGGTGGCTAACCCCTATAATCATAGATACTCAGGAAATGGGACACAGGGAAGATACTGGTTGAAGCTAACCTGGGCCAACAGTTCACAAGACCCCATCTCAACCAATAGGTGGGCATGGTGATGTGAGAGGCTGAAATTGAGAGGACTGTATTTCCAATCCAACACAACCCCAGCAAAAGGTTTCTGAGACCTCATCTCAGTAGAAAATGTTGGGTGTAGGGGCATGTGGGAAGCATAAACTTTTGAAGACCACCATCCAGCAGACTGGGGCAAAATATATATATATATATATATATATATATATATATATATATATAATATATATAGTTTGTTTGGCCTAGAGTTGGTGATTTGAATTGTGATCGTATACATCTCAGACTCCTTCCTGAGTATCTAGGGAAGATTTTCAGGTTTCTCCTTCTACCTTGAACACATTTTTACACACACACACACACACACACACTTACTCTCTAGAGATATATCATCCCAAACTATAAGTCCCAAGTTAGTCCATGTCATCTTTGTCATTCATGTCTCTGCTACACTCTCATTCTTGCCTTTTTTTTTGTTTCGGTCTGTGCAAGGTAAAATCTTATTCAACATTGGTTTTGCTCTCTAGAGTGTAACATCATTCTTGAAATATAATAAGTGCATAATAAATATTTTTTGAGGAGAATGATAAAACTAGTTTATGTGTGCCATTTCATTTGTTGTGAGAATGGCTTTCAGAGTGTTGCATTAAAATCTCCTTTGCATCAGCACATAGGGTAGTGGGCATTGTCTTATTTCAACACCAGAAATGAGCTGCCTCATGAATAAATAACTTATTTTTTTTAATTTTGTCTATGGATAGTGAGAGTTAAATAATGTATTCGTTTTCTCCTTTTGTTTGGGTTTTAAGCAAGCCAGAGGGAAATTTAGCATTGAATTCAAGCTGTTTATGTTCATTAACCAAAATCCATTTATTCAGCAAACATTTATCGAGTGCTTTCTGTGTGGAAAACAGTCCCAGGCAGTAGAGATTCAGGAGTAAGCAAACCAGATAAAACATCTCCTAAAGGAGCAAAAAGTCCTCAGGTAGCTGTCAGACAAAGAATCATAAATATGTCTCCCAATTGAATATTCATACGAGCTATAGAAACTTAGTCCATTGGTTTGTGCAAAGCTGAAATAGGAAGATTACGTATGGCCAGAGTGTTTCATGAGGGTTATCTAAATACAGGGCAGAAGTGAACTGTAGGAAAAAAAAAACAAAGGGAAGAAAATCTCACACTAAAGCATGAGCAACTTCTCCAGTAGAAAGAAGTAGCCTAAATAGGAAGAATCATTAGTCCAATAAAGATGAGGAGGGATGGTTGGGAAAGGTGGACAGACAGGGCTCAGAGATGGTATACAAGGCCTCTTACTATTCTTTTTAAATTTTGAATTTATGCAGGGGTCAATGGAAAGCCATGAGAAGATTTTAAGGAAGATTACTTTTCTTCTTCTTCTTCTTCTTCTTCTTCTTCTTCTTCTTCTTCTTCTTCTTCTTCTTCTTCTTCTTCTTCCTTCTTCTTCCTTCTTCTTCTTCTTCTTCTTCTTCTTCTTCTTCTTCTTCTTCTTCTTTCTTCTTTTCATAATGTCAAAGAGAAAATGAAGGGAAAAGGAACTCAGTCGGTGGGAGAAAATGTATAGTGCAACCACTAAACAGATCTACCATATGATTCTGCTATACCACTCTTGGATGTACATCTGTCTATGTATCTTTTCCTTTCCTTTTTTTTTGTGGGTCATGGGGCTTGAACTCAGCCTGGGCACTGTCCTTTAGCTCAAGTCTACTGCCCTTCCCCTGGGCCTGGGTGCTGTCCCTGAGCTCTTCAGCACAAGGCTACTGTCCTACCCTTGAGCCACAGCCCCACTTCCCATTTTCTAGAGGTTAACTGGAGATAAGAGTCTCAGGCCCTTTTGTGCCTGGGCTGTCTTTGAACCTTGATCCTCAGATCTCAGCCTCCTGAGTAGCTGAGTAGCTAGGATTACAGGCGTGAGTCACTGCCTGGCTTGCCTATGTATCTATGAGATACTTTCACAACCATGTTGAAAGCAGCACTATTTGTGAATATGGTGGCTAATCAAAACTAGGGAGCCCAGTCACAGACGGTTGATAAAGAAGAGGTTGTGCGTATATAGACAGCGGAGAATTATTCATTCATAAAGAAGAATGGATTTGTCATTTACTGGAAAATTGGTGTTGCTTCCAATCATCGTGGTGAGATAAGCCAGATTCAGAGAGACAAATATTATGCATCTCTACTCCAATGCAGAATCTAGACCAATAATAGTAATAATAAAAAAAGTGGGGATGTTGAGGCTGGCACAGTGAATCTTGTGGTAGAGCATCTGGGTAGTAAGTGCCAGGCCTTGATGCCAAATCTCAGTACTGTCAATAAAATAGAATAATATAATAATTTGCTGGGTGTCCTTCAGAGGTAGGCGATCTCTGTTTATCTCTTACTGTTTGTAAACCAAATTATAGCATGGTGCTTCTCTTGTTCTTCACCTTGTTCTTTTCATTAGCGATATAAACTTGGAGAACATTCTGTGTCAGAACACAGAAGCCTGGAGTCATTTCTTTCAGGAATTGTAGTGGGCTGTGATGCTTGCATGGGGTCTTGCTTACTCACCTTAGGGTTTTTCCTCTGATTCTGCCTCTCCAGCTGTACCCTAAATGGTGGACATAGCGTAGAAGGTAAACAATGAACACCAGTGTATGAAGTCTCATGTGTCCTGGGAGAGTTCACCTGCCATGGTACTTCTGGGATCTGGGATTCATACACTCAGAGAGAGAATTCTATTTTTGCTTATGTTATCCCCTGAAACCCAGTCAGCATTGAATATTCAATTTGCAATGGCCGGAGAATCTTGGCTGAAACTCTTAGTTCATCTCAACATGGCAGAATTCCCAAGCCAATTTCAGAACATTTTGTAGGTTATCAAGGGACCCATTATGACTTTATGAAAAGCACTCCAAACTTGGGTCCACACACTCTTTATTGATTGAATGGAAAGCTTAATAATATTCTATGGCTTGAAACTAAACCAGCCCTGAATTAGCTTTGAGCTCAAAGGCAACAGTGATAGTGCTTTGTAGATAGACGTCTTAATCTTGGAGTGATTTAATTATCTTTTTCTAAGTCAGGGTTTAATGGGAACAGAAGGTCTGAAACACTTGGTGTGTAGCAAGGTGAACAGCTGACACTCTTTCGAGATAAAGAGCTGCTTCAGATTGAGAGGCTCCAGGGAGAATCTTGGCTCTTCCCCACCTCCACCCTCACCTCAGCTCCTGCTTAGCCAGGCCTCACTGCCAGATGCATCTTGGAGCAGAGTCAGGACAGGGTGCTGGCCTTTCCCTAGACAGTCTCCCTGGACTCCTCTTCATCCATTCCAGAGGACAAATTCCCCATGGCCAGAGTTTAAGGAGCGATACACTTGGCCCCAAATCGGATGGAACGCCATACTTCTCACTTAATTATCTAAAGCCAGGTACATGGGGCTTCAAAGCCTGCTTTTCCTCTGATAGGAATATATCACCGAAGGACAACAAACACCCAGATTTAGTTGTTGTTTCATCTTTAGCTAGTTGTACAAAAAGGTTGCCATTTAACTCAGCAATTTATGAATATACACTATTATTTTGATCAGTGTCACCCCTTTCCTATCCTTACCCTCTTCATTTTGTAGGATATCCATTAGAATCTTTTTTTTCCATATATTTTAATTGTAATTAATAGAAGGGTTACATTATATTCACCAGATAGATGGTGCATTACTTCATAAACATTGATACCCTTTCTCATGTCACAGTCCCCATTTCCCTCCCCCTTCCCCCCCACCACTCATCTTGATTTCCCCCCTTCCCTATCCAATTTCAAATAACCAATTAAGCATATATGAAATATATCAGATAACAAGGTGAAATATTGTAACGATATGAGATAACCAAGGGACAAAAGAGATGAGAGATAACATAGTACATTATGGACAACAATCACTCATATGGCTTTTGTTTCTATATCCTGGAGGTCCTTACATTTAGTGTCATACTATATGACCTTATGTATCTAGATTTTTTTTTCTATTGTAAATCTCTGCTAGGAGAGCCCAAGGTTTCTACTGATTATGACAAATGAGGGAAACCATTGTTCCTTTGAGTCTGGCTTACTTCACTTAATAAGATTTTTTTCTAAGTCTTTCCATTTCCTTACAAATGGGGCGATGTCGTTCTTTCTGACAGCAGCATAGAATTCCATTGTGTATAAATACCACATCTTGTTGATCCACTCATCAACTGAGGGGCATCTGGGTTGGTTCCATATCTTTGCTATGGTAAATAGTGCTGCAATGAACATTGTTGTGCTAGTGGGTTTAGTATGTCCTTGTTTCTGGACAGTTGGATAAATGCCAAGTAGTGGAATTGCTGGGTCATAGGAGAGCTCTATGTCTTTTGAAGAACTGCCATACTGCTTTCCATAGTGGTTGAAGGAGTTTGCACTCCCACCAACAGTGTAGTAGTGATCCCTCCTGGCTATCTCCCCTCCAGCATTTGTTGTTATTAGATTTCTTGATCCTGGCCATTCTAAGTGGAGTGAGGTAGAATCTTAAAGTTGTTTTGATTTGCATTTCTTTTATGACCAGAGGTGTTGAGCATTTCTTCATGTGTCTATAGGCCATTTTTATTTCTTCTTCAGAGAAGACTCTCTTTAAGTCTTTGGCCCATTTTTTTAATGGAAAGGTTGTTTCTTTGGAGATTAGTTTTGGAGTCATTCCATTTTTTGAGCTGTTGATATATTTTAGATATGAGGCCTTTGTCCATTGTTCCATTCGACTCTTGACTGCATTCACCCCATCTTCTCCTCTTCGTTCTTCTATCTATCCTTCTTCCCTGATTCCACCCCACCCATTTTGAGTACCTGCTTTCTGGTGTTTTATTTTGCTGAACTTCTAAGTTTTCCTTTTGAGGTCTCCCTCAAATCTATTATATTTCAGTTAATAGGTTTGTATGTAATTGCATACCACTCAATGCCTGCTCTTATGAGTTTGTAAGCTAAATCTAGCGTTCACATAAAAGGGCAAGCATGAATCCTTTTTCTCTCAGGGCCTAATTTACCTAAGATAATTTTCCCCCAAGTCTTTCCATTTCTTTACGAATGGTACAATATCGTTCTTTCTAATGGTTGGATAAAATTCCGTTGTGTGTATATATACCACATTTTCTGGATCCATTTGTCCACTGAGGGGCATCTGGACTGATTCCTTACCTTGGCCATAGTGAATAGTGCTGCCATAAACATGGCTGTGCTGGTGGCTTTTACTGTATCCTGGTTTGTAATCATTTAGTTAAAGGCCCAGAAGAGGAACTGCTTAAAAATTATCCTCAATTAGTCATACAACATGTA
Organism: Megascapheus bottae; assembly: GCF_031878675.1. NCBI lineage: Eukaryota > Metazoa > Chordata > Mammalia > Rodentia > Geomyidae > Megascapheus > Megascapheus bottae. The sequence goes on along the minus strand of NW_028327432.1, from coordinate 35,492 downwards.
CCACTATTCAACATGTCATCTTGAGAGTACAAGGAATCTCCATCAAGGTGTCCCCTTTTGGTTAATGAGCCACCATGAAGCACTGTATTTGATTTTGTCTGGCGTCCATGACTAAAAGTCTTAGACTTTGTCCTTTATTGTCTAAAGAGCTGGAGGTTGAGATGAGACCAAGTGTTTGGCATGAAGTGGGCATTGACTGTGACTTACTCTGTTTTCCTGGCATCCTATCTTTGGAGAAAGTCGAATTGAGGGGCCAATATCAACGTCTTCACCCAGCGCTGCTCAGGCAGGCCTTCTAATAATGAATTCCTAATTCCCACCCCCGCTGGATCTGAATTCCAAAACACAGAGCATGGATTTAGGCCTGCTGTGCTTACTGGGACCCCAGGCCCCAGATCAGTGTCGAATACAGGGTATAATGGCACTCTCAACAGAGTCAGTCTGTAGATAGACCATTTCTTCTTTCCAACTTATTTTGTTGACCATTTGCTGGATGCTGGAACCCATCCAAGATCTAATATTTGATAATACTCAGATAAATACTCCCAGATTCCTTGGAGTTCAGAGAGCCATGAGATGGTTGTCCAGATTCTGAGAGGTTAAGCTCCGTAATGCCCTGAGCCCCATGCTTAAGGCATCATAATCACTTATTCAAAATATTTTAATCAAGTTCATTTATATATATATATATAATGTACATATAATTCATGACCATAAACCTCATCAGCCAAATTGTCTGAAAAGCTATTCTCTTTTTTTTTTGGGGGGGTGATTATCAAGGCTTATTTAGGAAGTTAAAAACAGTGAATATTGACTATTTCCATTCTCATCAGAACAATCCCAATTCCTTTTGAATGCCTCTGATTAACTAGGAGATAGAGTATGTATAATGGAGTAGAGGAAAAAAATCACAAAGATTAATATTTCAGGATATTATCTCATCATAAATGAATGTATCATAATTTACTTAATCACTCTTCAATCACTGGACATTTAGAATACTTCCAGTTTTTAGTTATTAAAATGACATTGTGATTAACATGGCTAAAAACCCTTCTATAATTTGGATGACTTCAGATAAATGACCAGAAATAGAAATTCCCGATCAAATAATACAAAATAAGGAAGGCATGCAAAATGTTAATGGACAGTACTTTAAGAGTTTCCTTTCCTGGGTTAGATATAAACTATCCTGCTCTATCAGGTAGCAAAATTTCAAGCATAAGACCAGGGTCAGATTCTTAAAAATATTTCCACATGTTTACTCGTAATATTCTTAGTGTTGACTAAGAGATTTCCTGGTAGGTTTTATTGTGTAGTGTATATCCTGGTACTGAGGCTTGAACTCTGGAACTCATGCTCTTGCTTTGCTTTTTTTCCACTTAAATCTGACAGTGCTACCACTTGAGCCATACCTCTACTTCTGACTTTGTGTGGGCTAATTGGAAATGAGTGTCTCATGGACTTTTCTTCCTGGGCTGGTTCTTTGAACTAGGATCCTCAGATCTCAGCTTTCTGAGTAGCTAAGGTTACACTGGTGAGTCACCAGTGTCTGTCCCTGTTAGCTTGTTGCTGTCTGAATTTCTCTGGCTAAGGGCTTTATTCTCCTATTAAACAGTTATTAAAACTTGAGAAAGTATCCAGCCAAAAGAACATTTTATTTTCTTAGATCTTTGGCAAGAATTGATTCATGGGGTAAGAAGACAGAAACAACCAAGATGGTGAACGTAACCGGAGTAAAAGGAAGGCTGATGGGAAAGGGCAGAGAGGATGAGGAGGAAGGATAAGAAAGGGGAGAATGTGGTCAAAGTACATGACTGGCATGTCACGATGAAACCCATTGCAACATACGACCCAACAGACACCAAGGTGAAAAAGCAAACCGGGCATGGTGGCTCAATCCTGTAATCCTAGCTACTCAAGAGGCTGAGATCTGAGGATTGCAGTTCAAAGCCAACCCCAGCAGTAAAAGACCATGAGACTCTTATCTCCAATGAATCACTAGAAAACAGGAAGTGGCGCTGTGGCTCAAGGGGTAGGGCGGTAGCTTTGAACTGAAGAGCTCAGGGACAGCTCCCAAGCCCAGAGTTCAAGCCCCATGACCGACAAAAAAAAATCAAAGCAAGCATCAGGAACAGGACTGTTCATTCCTGACAGCCTTGGCAGGGAGAGGAGGGAGTTGTTGACTGTTAACTGCCCCATGTCATAGAGCACCTTCTGCATGGGCCACCATAAGCCCAAACTAACCACGAGTACCATACTCTTAAACAAGATGGGCTTTGAAAACCAGGCATGAAGGGCAAGGGAGGCTTCACAGCAAATGGATAAACAATATTATGGAATATTATGCACACTTCCACCATGCACTTGGCACAGCATGATTAGCGATCAGACTATACACACTGCAGTAGGATCTGCAGCGGATAACCAGTAATCATTCTTCTTGAGAAGAATTACTGGAAGCTCTCCTGAATTGACCTTCCTTTTGCAAAGTACCTGCGATCTGTGAACTATTTTTTTTTGCCTTCTTTCACATCCTTCTTGCCTTATGTGGACCTCTGCTGGAATGCTTGCTTCTCTGAGTTAAAGAGAACGCGATACCAAAAATGACAGAAAATTTGGTCTCTGGGAAATATGAAAGCTTAACATTTAATTTAAACACGGAACCGTCATCCACTGAGTTGCTATGGAGACCCTTCCTCCATGTGCTCCGTTACGTGTCTGCTGCCAATTATCCAGAAATAACTTTTCTATTTCTATGGAATCTTCTGGGCCTCACCTACTGCTGCTTCTATATTCTGTTTTGAGCTTTGCTGAAAGGAGGCGGGCTTTTCATTTCTATTCCTTATAGTCAAGAAAGGAAAAAAAAACAACTTTTAACATGTCCAAGCTGAAAAGGGTCCCCTACTGAGTCACTTCCTGTGTAACCCTGTTACACATCCTTCTCAGCTGACGCAGATGAAAGTTAATATTTTCCCTTCACTTTTAACAATACAACGGGCTACTACCTTGATGGCTGTGGTTGGAAGCATGCATTATGGGTTGATGAGATTTTTCTTTTAAACAGTTATCTTTAAGTTGTTATACAAAAGGGGTTTCAGTTCACCATGTCAGTTTTATGAGTACAGTGCACCTGAATCAATGTCACCTCTCTACATCATTCTCTTCCAGCTCTTCCAACCTCACCCATCCCCTCAATTAGATCTGGTTTCCATGTTCACATGGGAACACTGAATATTATGCTTGCCCTTGCTCATCTGTCCTCTCATCATTGGTCTGTCCTTCCTGTTTCCTCCCACCTCTCCTGACAACACGTGTCACCTTCCTGGTCTTCATTTTTGTTAGACTGTGAGTTTGTTCCTCAAAGGACTTAATACCATTGGAATCATCCCAGCCCATTTATTTTTGTATAGATGTCTTTGTTATGGGTTAATGCGATAGATTATTTTTGTTTTACATGGTGGGATCTCCAGTCTCATTTGTCCCCTTTTTGCAGTAGTTTGACACGTCATTCTCTTCTCACCTGAGCTGTTGTTTCAGAGTCATCCCACATGGAGCAGTTAAGGGCTGAGGATGAGATTTGCCTGCTTCCTCTATCTTGATGTAGGTCAACTATAGCTGGGAACGAAAGAGTCTTTTCCTCAAACGATTCAGCCCCTGGCAGGCAGATCTGAAAACACACTGTGTGTGAACCCTGGGCTAGACTCCATGGGTGGCTCTACAGAACAGCAGGCTTCCGGAGGGCTGTGGGCTGTGCACCTCCTCTCTGCCCCTTGCATGGGTCTCTCTGTGGGCCAAAGGCCTCTGAGTTGACAGGAGCTGATGACCATTTTGTGGTACGTTGCTCATTTTTGTAGGTTCAAGCCAAGTGGTGACCCCAGTGGCTTGTGAAGAAGAATGATCACACAGATAAAGGCTATGGAATGTGAAGTTTCCCACGTATACAGCAGTGATGGGGAAACGGGAGGATACCTGCATACTTTGCCTACCTTAGTGGCCACTGCAGGAGAGGAAATGGAAAGGGTTGTATGACCCGTCTCCTTCCTCCGATTTTACTTTGGACTTGAAGCCTGTAGAGAGAAAGTAATCACAAAGGCTCTCATGCCATTCAACATCTACATAACATGGAACAGAGCTAAGTATGTCACTGGCTGGGTCTAAGTAAAAGATGAGGGCTCACAGGGGGAGAGTAATGAGAAAACTCTTACTATTTCTATGTCAGTCTCCATCCTTCAGACTTGAAGATTTCAATTGTCCCAGATCATGAATCATAATCTCCAGAAAGTCAGCGGAAAAGAATGCTATCAGTAAATATAACCTTTGTGCTGGGTTTCTCTACTTTAATATGTGGTATCTACTCACTCTCCTCTTCCTCTTCTTCCTCTTCCCTTCCTCTTTTTCCTCCTCTTCCCTCTTGCCTCTTTCTGCTTCCTTCTTCCTTCTTCTTTCTCCTTTTTTTTATGGTCCTGGGGCTTGACCTCAGGGCCTAGGTACTATTTCTGACCTTGTTTGTTCAAGGCTATCACTCTACTGCTTTGAGCCACAAAGTCAATTCCAGCGTTTGAGTGGTTAATTGGAGATGAGTCTCTCATAGGGACTGCCTGGCTGGCTTTGAACCATGATCCTCTTTCTCTCTGTGATTGTAGGCATGAGCCACTGGCACCAGGACCTAGTAGCATTTTAAGAATTTTATCTTTTCCTCAATCTCTGGTACACAAACCTGCTTGTATAGGGATATCTATTGCAACATCATTTTAATATAAAAGGGGCATTTAATTGTCTCCATGGTCTAATAAAATGTCTAAAATGTCTCAGTTAACAAACAGAAGAAAATATCCATGTCCTACAAGAGGAAATGAATGGAGGATGGGCACTGGTTTGAGGAAGGCTGTATTAGCCTCTGCCCCCCCTGTCCTAGGGCTTGAACTCAGGGCACTGTCTTTGGTCAAAGCTAGTGCTCTGCCACAGCACCACTTCTGGCTTTTTCTATGTATGTGGTACCAAGGAATTGAACTCAGGGCTTCATGCAAGCGCACTACCTAGGCTACGCTCCTGGCTTCATGCATTGGCCTGTGTAAGAGACAGTATTTTTTTTGGTGGTACTTGGATTGAATCCAGGGGTTTAAGTGCCCTGCATCAGTGTTCTACCACTTGAGGTTATGCTCCTAGCCCTTTGAGGATGTGATTTTTTTTAAGCTAGGATCACACTGACTTTGCCCAAGCCAGCCTCACCTTTGTCAGCCTCTTGCCCAAGCCTCTCAAATCGCTGGGAAAGGGTGGAACCTCACAGGGCGACTCCATACAAGAATAACCCAGGCTTCCGCCAACACAGAAGGTCATGAACCAGCCTGCTGGCACACGATTAGCATGCTAAAGCCATGGAAGGGTAAGAGAGACAAAGATTGATCTCTGGAAAATATGCCAGCCTTCATGAAGACAAAGGGGCTTTCGATGATGCATCCACATCCTACCAGAACATCGTGGTGCATTGTGGGAGGCCATGCCATGGCTATCCACTGCATTGTCCTCAAGCAAATGCTGTGGGGTCTGCCACCGAGCAAGTCCTTCACGAATAGATCGGGATGACGGATTGTGGCTGGACTCCAATTACTGGACAGAAGACAAAGGGAAGAATGGGACCTATGCCCGAAAATGGGTTACTGACTCCCTATGAGAACAGTATTTTTTTAGGAAGGTGCACATTTACAGTGCATCCTATAGTTAAGTCTGTTCAAGTGACCTCACAGGAATCACAGAGCGGTGATGGATAGTTTGAAATACTGTTCCTCATTTTCATCTATAGATAAATACATATATATATAATTTTTATTAACTTCAAGTAGTTGTACCAAAGAGTTGTCATGCAGCAAAGTGGTATATGAATACATCTTGATCCACGCCTTCTTATTTCTCTTGTACCACATCTAGAATCTGGAACTAAAGGGATTTGTCGCTTGTCTTGAAGCCAAGGAGCTGAGGGGGGGGGGGAAACAGATATCAAATGTTTCTCTATCTGGCTTCTCACCTAGGCTGGGACCCTGGCAGGCTCTGTAAGCATCTTAGGAAATTTGAGGAGGTCATGCTTTCTTGCTGTAAATTTAGGTGTGCAGAATAGGTTTGTGGTCTTCTGGGGGAGAGAGAAGAGAAGAAGACAAAACAAACAAACATATACCTCTGAGATTCTCCCTTAGCTCAAGGTATGCAAATCATGCCAGTGCTTATGGGAACATGGGAATGGAAGGCTCTGCTTTGTTTTGTTTTTGAGTCTGGAGATACCAGGAGGAGAATTTGCATTTCAGCCCCCACCCCCATTCTTGCTTGGAAGTCTTATTGCAATTCTTTTTCTGGTTTCTTCTGAAGATAGCCTTCATTAATTTCTGATGAGAAAAACTCATCTTTTCCTGTCTGCCTTCCAATAGTTATTTTGTTTTGTTTTGTTTTTACCTCTTCTACATACTTCAGGCATTTGGCTGGTTAAGTCATAAACCATTTATGCTCAGAGTTAAGGTCAGCCTTGAATAACTTTGTGAAATATTTGCCTATTCTTTTTTTATTCACATACCCAATACTGACTTATCTTACATTTCTCTCCTTTTCTATATCTAAACCCAGCCTCTTTCTCTAGGATTGCATAAGAGAATGGAAATTGGAAATGTGTCCAGTCAATAACATTTTTCTATGGGCACTCATGAACTATTATCTATTGCTGTGTAGCAAACGAGCACAAATGAAGTGGTACAAGCAACACATAATTGTTGCCCCATGTTTTCCCGTGGGCCAGGAGTTCAGGGACAGCGTCGACAGTTACTTCTCTATCGGTGTCTCATCATTGCATCTCCTTATACTGGAATCTAGGTTCTAAGCAGGCTTCCATCTTACTTAACCTGCTTCTCAGTGTGTTCTCTCAAGCTCAGGGGTTGTCTGCAGAATTCGTTTAATTTAGCTGTGGTTGGGTGGGTGTCCTGGTTATTTGAAAGTGCCTTAACTCCCAGATCCTTGCCAGATAGCTTCTTTAAAACTCAAGGCAGGTGTCTGCTGCATTGTCGCTTCTCTGACAACGTTGAAGGAGGCAACACTTCTGTGTGGGTAAGGCCCCTAGATGAGGAACTCGAAGTCTCTACCTTAATGACATCTTCACAATGTCCTGGAAGTTAAACTCCATCCTAACACTGAAATCCTGCCTCTGGTCAGGGGCTATGCGGGATGAGTACCACAGCAGGCATGATGGTAGACATTTGTCTACATGCTAAGCAAAACATCCCAAGACTCCCTCCTGATTGCACATTTGCTGAAAGGGCCAGAATATATATATATATATATATATTCATATATATATTATTTATTTATTTTTTTGCCAGTCCTGGGCTTGAGCTCAGGGCCTGAGCACTGTCCTTGGACTTTCTCAAGGCTAGAGCTCTACCACTTGAGCCACAGCGCCACTTCTGGCTTTTTTCTATGTATGTGGTACCAAGGAATGGAACCTGGGTCTTTGTGCATGCTAGGCAAGCACTCCACCACTAGGCCAAACTCCTGGCCCCAGGGCCAGAATATATTAAATAAACATTTAAAAATGTGCTGATGGTCATAAGAAAAAGAAAAAAACAGAAATGACTGGGGGGCATAAAAATCACTGCAAGCATGCATGTTTTTTCTTGTAACAGTTTGAGGGCTATAGCTAGCTCGTGGTGGTGTGTGGGGGGAGTTGCTCAGTAAACATGGCACAGTGATTTCTTCATGGCAAACCCAACTGTGGCGATACTTGATGATAGGCCAGGGTGAATCCAGCATGGAGAACTCAACCAGCGCCTCACCAAGACCCCAGAAGAGAAGAATCACTCTTCCCAGGGTCATTTGTAAAAGCACCCAGCATGGAATTCTAGATTCGGGCTGGGATTCATCTTGTGAACACACCACGGCGTAATAACCAAGGGAAGCAGGCAAGGAGCAAAGGACTCTAGCATAGATTTTTTTTGGGGGGGGGCGTCATTTGTGAATTCAATTCTCCCATTTGTAAATTAGGTTTAAAGGCTAACATGACCCACAGAGCTATTCCAATGATTGTAAAAACAAACTTCCCCACTGCCTGCCCCCCTCTGCCCTGCAGAGAGCACTGTCCTGAGGCAGACAGAAACATTTGCATAAGCACCAGACTAAATGATTGGTGCCTATTAATCTACAGGCTCGAGATAATGGTTTTGTTTGTTTTTTTCTTTTAAATAGCTGTAAGTTACGTTAACACAGACAGAGCCAGTGAGAAATGAAGTGTCTTAAACTTGTCAGTGTTAAATCAACAGGCTTAAATGGCAACTTGTGGCATGGGGTGTGTATGGATGGATGGATTTATTATTATGTTTTAATCTTGGTTATCAGCTCAAAGCCTGTTGGTCTGTGAGGAAACATAATTAAATATATGTCTCTGAAGAAGAGCACTTCAGAGAGGAGTGCTGTCCATGCAATAGCTTGGGAAATACTGCAACGACCAAGGGTCATTGAGAAGTGTTTCAAAGCTTTCTGTGTTCCTGGATTTTCCAGTTGTAGGACACTGGCATAGCAGCTACAGCTCATCACCTCAGTAAATGTACAAGCTAACGGAAATGACAGACAGATCTCTATGTTAACTGTTTTACACAAACTATCTTATTTAATTCTTAGGATAATCTTACCCTGCAAATAGCTGTATTGTCCTATTTAAAGAAACAGATGCTTAGATCAATTAAGACACTACTTTAAGGACAAACAGTGTATGGCAGAGCTAGTATTTAACTCAAACATATCTTTCTCTGGGCTCAGTGAATTTCATCTACCCACCTGTCCTTTATTCTTTATTGTCATTATAATAACTACATTCATATTATAATTATTTTAATCATTATTAACAAAGTATATTATATTAGTTACTGTGACATGTATTATTTGTTATCATTATTTCTTTTCTTTTTGTGTGTGTGTAAGATCCAGGGCTTAGGCACTCTCTCTAAACTTCTTTTGCTTACGGCTACTCTAGCACGTGAACCATTGTTCTGTTTCAAGCATTTTTTTTTGATAATTTGTTGGGAGGTAAGAGTCTCAGAGCCTTTCTTGCTAGGATTTGAATCATGATCCTCAGATCTTAGCCTTCTGAGTAGCTAAGATTACAGGCATGAGCCACTGGTTCCTGGCTTCATTTCTTTTATTGTGTGTGTATTTTCTTCTTTGTTTACTGAAGATTGAACCTAGGGCCTCTGGATTGAGCATTTTTATAGTCTTTCCATATCGAATCCCTGCCTCAGATGCTTTACATCTTAGAAACAGCTAAGTTAACCCTGTCCATCCCTTTTCCTAGTCATATCATGACTAGAACTGACTTACCTGGGGTGTGGGGTACATTTTTCAAAAGAAAAGCTCACTGAGTGCTGGCTTTAAACCAGTTCATGGTTAAATTTTAGAGCAAATAAGTGATAAAGAGAAGGTCAGGGGCTTATTCTAGCTTTAAAAAAATGATCCTAATTGTGTGGTATGAAGTGAAATGGTATCAAGATTTGAGAGAGGAAATACTGGAAGGTACGGTGTGTTCAAAATCACAATGGAGGGCTGGGAGTTTGGCCTAGTCGTAGAGTGCTTGCCTACCATGCATGAAGACCCGGGTTTGATTCCTTGGTACCACATACATAGAAAAAAGCCAGAAGTGGTGCTGTGGCCCAAGTGGTAGAGCTCTAGCCTTGAGAAAGTCCAAGGACAGTGCTCAGGCCCTGAGTTCATGGTCCAGGACTGGCAAAGAAAAAAAAAGTCCTAAAAAATAAATCACAAAGGAAAAAGATTTCAGTTTCCTATCTAAAAATCTCAATCTGTGAAAGCCTGGTGGCAGAAAAGAAGTCTTGAGGCCGACAAGGTCTCCTTAAATTTATAGCTGAGGCAATTAGGCAATCGTTGTGATGGAATGTGATATTCTCAATCAAAGAGTACATCCAAAAAAGAAAAAGTAAGACTCAGAGCTTTGGAAATAAAAACCTCCCATTCAGGGAGAGAGGCAAAGGGACTGTCTGGCTGATGAAAGGGATTTCTAGGGTAAGGAAGCTTTGAGAATCAAAGATAATAACATAGGCAAGGAAAACTGGAGGACTGTCTTTAAGTAATTGGGGAAAAGAAAACAGCCCACTTTCAGTGCTTCTCTCCTGTGTCCTTTGTCCTCTCTTTCTCTCCTTTGCTGGAGATGACAAAATTGTGTGTAGATCAAGAATTCTGAAGCTGGCTGACATAGTACAAATTGGGAAACCAAAGGCCGGGGAACTAAAAACGTGACCATAATTTCAGACTTCTGCCTCTGCAGACTCCAAGTGAACTGTCCAATCTGGAGATCTGTAACTCCGAAGCCGTTAACTGCACAAGAATTAGAAACATTCCGTCTCCATTTAAAGGTATTAAAGAAGATCAAGGAGTCACACTCCTGAGGATGAAATTAGTGGATTTTGGATTATGCCGGATTTAAATCTGAAGACGTAACCCTAACAAAGCCTTTTTGTTCCCCCTCTGTAGAAATGAATGTAATCAACACCACCCATTCGAGGAGCAGATGAGAGAATTACTCCTCCAGCCTTATGTTCCTCTGCTTTTGTTGTTGTTGTTTTCTTTTCCCAACTCCATGATCTTTGCCAGGTATTCTGAATGAAGGGAGGAAAGAGGCGGCATTGGCATGGAAGAGAGAGACCAAAGTGCCGATGGCTAGGTAGAGGGGGGGCGGGGTTCAGAATTTTCCCTTGGAAGTTGTGGAATGGGGATATTTTCATGTGTCCTTCTTTCCTCTACCTCTCCTTCCTCCTCTTTTCTCTCCTCCTCCATTATAGTCTGAGGTAGACCCATTCCATCAAGCCTTGATCTACTGACTTCTCCACATTTACAGGAGAAAAGAAGAAACTATTTTAGTTTAAAGCATTGATATTCTAGGTTCTGTTAGTCAAAGCCAATGCAAATCCTTTTATTCCCCACAGAACATTCCATTATTCTATTCTTTCCACAAACTTTTTTTTAAAAAAAGATAGGGTGATAGCTATGCATTCAGTGGGAATGTCCAATGGTAAATAATACTACTTCTTAAACCAATAAGTAAGTATGAGTTAAAAAATATATATATATGATAAATCTGTGATTACAGGTTTAGGCTTGTAATTCTAGCCACTCAGGAAGCTGAGATCTGAGAATGATGGCTCCATGCTCCACCTGGGTAACAAAGGCTTGGAGACTCTTATCTCCAATGAGCCACCAGAAACCCAGAAGTGGAGTTATGGCTGAAAGTGGTAGGGTGCTAGCCTTGAGCAAAAGAGCTCAAGGACAGCACCCAGGCTCTAAATTCAAGCCCTATGACCCACAAAAAGGAAAAAAAATCAGATTAGTAAGATGAAGACTCGAGGCACAGTGGGCATGAGATACAGAGTAATGAGATTTAAATGCTGGAGCCCAAGACCTTTTGAAGATGATTGAAGGCATGACACAGGTGGAATCGAGAGGTTAATCAAGACAGGGAGCCTCTCCATCTTTGGGGTGGAGATCAGTGCTAGCTGTGCTTTAAGCCTAACCACTCCATCTGACCATGATACCTTTCCTCCTTGACTTTGTCCTATACATGTGGGAAGGCTGGGAAGGCTCATTCATGTGTGGCAGTCACCCCAATGCATTTCAAATATGGAAGTCATTTGACTGATCCATAGATGAGATCATATAGGCTTAAAATAACTTCTTACCACCAGGGCCACTGCTGAAGATGCTCTTAGACAGTCACTGCCATTCATCCAGTGGAACAGGGAAAAGAACCCACAAAGCTATTGGTAGCTCAGGAATAAAGGCAGGTGGAGAGAAAGAACCCAGCACCTGCCATCTTCATCCCAGAATATCTCCTGTCAGGGGGTATATCATTCTCATGGCTACAAGCTCAGGGAGGTTGTAGAGTGGAGTCAGGTGAGGGGTGGGACTGGTTTCTTTAGGAAGCTGCTGGCTATTCAGTCTGTTCTATGAATATCTGTCAACTACCTAATGTGACATTCACTGAGATCCAGTGGTTAGAAAAGTCCCCTGTCCTTCTGAAGCCCACAAACAAGCAGAAATTGAGAGTTGAGAGAGAGAGAGAGAGAGAGAGCCAGAGCCAGAGAGATGGAGAGACAGAGAGACAGAGATGGAGAGAGTTGGGGGGTTTGGAGGAAGTGACAGGAAAGTGGCAGAAAAAGGATGTTAAAGAACAGTATTTATGTGGGTCTTAGTTAATCTCTGCAAAAACTAGGAAAAACACTATCATTTCCATTGTCTTCATTGTAGGGCTGAGAAAGTTTGAGATAATTGTCCCCAAATGGCTTTCAAAGTAGCATAAACAACCCCATAAACAGAATTCTCATCTAGGTCAGTCTGACTCTACCACTTTGTCAGTGGTTGGATGTAGGAATGAATGTCTTCTATCCATTTCTTAGTTTGAGGGTTTATGCTGGTTTCATTTCTCTGTGAAACTCACCGTCAATCTAAGCTACCCCAACAGTGACAAGGGGTAAAATCCAGTTTACCATGAACTGCAATCAAATATAATGAAGAGGACAAGTCGGCCCTCTTATAGATTTAGAACATTTAACCCAAATTATTTTGCTAGGGCATTAAAAATGATCACACTATAATCCTGGTCTCTTTGTGTGCCTGTATTTTATGGCCATACTGTGGCTTTCATGTGTGGGCAGATGGCTGTGAGGAATCATTATTGATTATATAGTCCATTATTTGGAACTTTTATCCCCTGACTCCCCAAACACAACCCCCCGCCCCGCCTCCGATTGCAAAGCAATGGAATGAATTTTTAATAACGCAGTCCAATCAGATGTTTATAATAGTAGATGGCACCAGCACATTAAATTCTAGCCACTTTTCTCAGGGCTTTAAGGCACATCATTTCATCTGATCCTGGCATCGCCTCTCTGAAATGGTTCTGATTAGCACCATTTCATATGACAAAGGATTCCGGCTCAGACAAAACCGCACGTCCATTTTTTGGGCAATAACTATTCATCACAGTCAAGTCAGAACCAGCTGAGGGGCCCATCAACTTAGGAATGGCTGCTGAAATGGGGTTGATATTCCCTGTGGAATATCATTCTGCCAGAAAGAGGAGTGAAGTTTGGCCACTTGCAGGGAGATGTGTAGAACTGGAGAAGCAGCATGATGTGCAGATATATGGCTATTTGTCAGACCCACCTAGTTCACTTGTGCATCACCTTACGAATATATCACTATCTTTTGGTGGCAGCACTTCAGTCCTTCTCTCTTGGAAGGTTTCAAGTATGTAAGCCGATGTCATCGACTGTCGTCACCATGCTGGACTGACCACACTTGGGTTTCCCAGCGTTCTCAGTGGCTTCCGCTTCTGTACCCCTCTCTCCAATCATTGAAGAGATGAGTAGAAAAGAAGGTACAATGACAATTAGGAAATGCTCATTCTAGGCCCAATTCTGCCCTCCCTCTGGCCCTGTGATCCTGAGTAAATCCACTTCAAACATCGGGACTCTGTTTCCCCATCATTAAGAAATGAAGGGATATGGCTAAACAAAGTCTATTATGATTGATGATGATTATTTTATCTCTGATAGTGCTGTTTGAATGAACATAGGGGTGTCTTCCCCCTCTTGGCTGGGGCAAATATGCGGGTTCTCTAGCTTCTCTTCATCCTAGCGTCAAGGAAAGCTCCTGTTAAAAACACTACAAACTCCCACCGGCTCTGTCTGCAGGGTGAATGACTCCCTGGTGATTTCATCTTCAGGGAACTTTAGTGGGGGGGAAAAAAGCAACACACAAAAAACCCAAGCTGCTCAGCTAATTGGATTTCATGGCTGATATGCTTTGATGTGCTATTTGTTCTAGTTAAAATATTTACTCTTGAAAAAAGATCTTGGCTGTCGAAACCCAAAGTTCCGCAGTGTGGGTTGAGGGTACTGCAGGGCGAGGAGGAAGGGTTTGTAGAGAGCCTCCCAAATGCTTCGGAACAGCCACGAGTCACATAATCGTATCTGCTGGTTCAGGTTTCCATGACGACACCTGTTCCTTAACTTCTCCAGGACTCAATTTCCTTGCTTGTAACGGTGGGGGGGGCAGTTAACATTGTACGAACCTCACTGATGACTGAGAGAGCTATTTTGCTTTTGCAACATGCCTGACACCTCAAATACAGTGTTTTTCCATTGATCCAAGGAGAGCTGTTCAGTTTTCCAATTTGTGTGTATGCCTGTGAGTGCATGCCACCACTCGAGCTCAGGGCCTGGGTGCTGTCCCTGAGCTTTTTTTGCTCAAGGCTAGCATCAATGTCAACTGAGCCACAGCGCTCCTTTTGGTCTTTTAGAGGGGGCAGTAGTTAATTGGTGAATCTCAGGGATATTCCTTTCTGGGCTGGCTTTGAACTGTGATCCTCAGATCTCAGCCTCCTGAGTAGCTAGGAGGACTGGCACGAGCCCATCAGCACCCAATCCGTTATCCCAGTTTTACAGGTCTGGAAAGTAGATTGGTGGGGCTCAAGTTCCTAACCCAGAAGTGATTTTAATGTGTAAATGATGGAAATGGGATTCCAACTCCGGTCTCTACTGATCTGAACACTTAAATTGCTGACATGGCTGAGTGGGAAGGTAGCCAGGTGGTTTGGTTATACAACTGATCCATTCCCAGGGTCTCTGTGTCCTAAGAGGTGCAGTTTTCCACGTTGGGTGGTTAGACAGATGAATTAGTTGGGTGATCCATTCCTGTTAGTAGTGGAACAGTCTCTGGGTAGCACATTCCTCAGGTTCTGGGGTGATTTTGCTTCTTCCTTCCTTGTCATGCTCAGCTCAAGGGCTGTAGACTCATTTTATAATTCTCTGTCTTCCTTCCTGGCTAGCCCGGCTCTGGCTGCATCTGCTTTGATATGCGTTCCTGGTTTGATCTCTTATTTATGAGAGGCAGTTTTCACAGACAAAACAGAGAAGCAGGCCTTTCCATCCCAGCAGCAAATGTTTGCCTCACTTCTGGAGCAGGAGGCAGGCAGCCATGGCTTGACTGCTCTGTACCCGCACCTGAGACCAGGGCCAGAATCTGGACACTGGGTGGGGACATTTAGCTCATCGCCATATTTTGCACCCACTGCACAAATGGGCCGTGTATTTACACCCAGGCTCGGCTCGGCCTCGGGGAGACCCAATGCTTTCCCTCCCCTGCACCACCTATTAATATATCGAAACACTAACCCACTGTGTGGTGGTGTTGAGAGATCAGACTTTGCTGGAGTCATGACAGGATAATGAAATTACAAGGGTGGGGACCCTCCTGACAGATCAGTGACCTGTAAAAAGAGAAAGGGAGATTAGACTTCCCCTTTCCTCTACCTGTGAAGAAAGAGATAACGAGAAAGCACCAAGGACTCCATACAGAAAGAGCTCTCACCAGAGGGCAGCCAAGCTGGATAACCTGGGTGCCAGACTTTCAGCTCCTCTGAATGTAAGAGAGAGATGTTTGTTACTTTTCACCGTATGGCATTTTGTTCAAGGACAAATGAAGATAGATTGCTCTTTGTCCAGAGAAGCCAATCTAGATTGCTGGATCCACTTTGAGTTTGCTAATGTAGATGGGCAGTTAGCAACTCCAGCAGAATGAAGCCTAAACTGAATGGAGGTGGCTGTGAGCCGTTTGAGTTTAGGTGGTTTGGGAAATATAACTTGAAAGGACAGGCATGTCTGGAGAGTGCTGTCTCCCTTACTGGTTTTGGCATATTTAAGTTAGGGAATCCTCAATTTACTTTGAAATTAGTTCTTTTGAAAAACATATCCTACAAAGTTGATGTAATGGTATATTTTATGTTATATGAACTTCAATTTTAAAATGTAGTAATCAACCAAATTAATCTATTAGGGTCTAGATTTATGTATTAATATGTTAATCAATTAATGTATTTACTAATCTACAGATATAAATCTATAAATCTGTCTACAGAAGTATAATCTATACACAGTACATGCATTTATATATAATATATTTAGTGTATATATTACAGCATATACAATCCAGTAATATACACTATACTATTTATATACTATATATACTATACTACTATATATTATATTTAATAATATAATTATACCATATTCTAAATGTTTTTATAATGTGTTGTAAGTATATAATATAATACATTTATAAATATAGGGGCTGGGAGTTTGACTCAGTGGTAAAGTACTTGCCTAGAATGCACAAAGACCTGGGCTCTATTCTTCCATATCACATACACAGGAAAGCTGGAAGTGGTAGAAAACTAGCCTTGAGTAAAGCCCAAGGACAGTGCTCAGGCCCTGAGTTTAAGCCCCAAGATTGGGAAAAAAATAAATATAATCTATAAACATATTTTCTAATAATATAATATACTATAATAAGAGTGTATATTACAAATATATTAAACATGCTAGCTATATATTAGTACATTATATATCAATACATTACATACTAGTATATATTAATCCATACTCTGACCAATAAATGAGTTTATATTGACAAAAATTTACATGAACATGATTCTGTGTCATAGAGCTATGATAATGGATGAATGGGTATGTGCCAGCCCAAATGGGTCTTTGAAAATAATGTCAAGGATAAACAAATGCTGCAGGGAATAGATGAAACTATACCACAGTTCTATATGTTGTTGCATGTTGTTTATGGGATTTACACATGGCTTTAGTAATCTCTCCAGCAAACACATGAATAAGAAGATTGCTCAGCTGATAAAGAGCAAGCTGTCTATAAAGCCTGAGTGAACTTGGGAGAGGCAACGAGGAAAATTCCAGTGTTACTGAGTGTTATTCTAGATGTTAAATACACCCTAACGGATGTAAATAAACATTAACTTTTAATTGCAGAGGGTGGATATGTAGGTGTTGGGTTTATTATGCTGTATACCTTTCTATATAATTTTTTTCTCATTTAAAACCACGCTTGGTTATGCACAGAATGCTGTTAGAAAACAGAAAAGAAAATGGCCTCAGTGCTTGTTTGGGGAAGAGGAGTGGGGGTCAGAGGTGGTGGGACATTTATTTGTGCTTTGTGAGATGAGGGCAGCTGCCTAAAAACTATGCCCCTTTCCTGTCTGCTGTTCAAAGGTGGTGTTAGGAGAATGTGCCTGCAGGGGTGTAGCGAGCAGAGAATTAAACTTAATTAAACATGGAGAAGAATCCCTGGGTACAGAATTTGTGCTTAATGATTATTAACTGCTATTGGTACACGGATGTTACACCATCTGTTTTGTTTGTATTTTTGGAAGCTTATTTAAAAGAAACATTAGTATATGTCTTCTAACTTCTGGTAGTGTTTGACTTTTTTTCCCCTTCCTAAGGTAGAAAAAAAGCTGTATTGGCTTGGTGATGCTTTTCTCAACTTGTTACATGTATTTACAAATAGCTAGGTACAAACATACACAACGCATACACCATCCATGCACCTGTCATGATCTATTCATCCATCTCTGTCTACACTTACATACATGACATGAGTGTGTGCATTGATGCATACAGTACTTGCCCAAGGAATGTACGTTTCCACCATTAAGTTGGCTACTCCACACCGTATGAAAGACAGAACCGAGATGCCTGGGTTCCTTGTTCTAGAGCCCAAGGCTCTAGAACGTGCAATTGTAGTGATCTGAGAGAAAGGCTTTAATCTGAGGCAACTGGTGCACTAGCATGGCATAGAAGAAAGGCCTCACACTAGTAGTCAGCAGTTTCAACTAGCCGGCAGGTGTGTGCTTTGTGTAACTCCTACATTGTTTTAAACTCAATTAATGAATAAAAAAAATCCTAAATGGTGTTTGATCTTGGGTAAGTTACATCTCCTCTGTCTCTCTCTCTCTCTCTCTCTGTCTGTCTGTCTCTGTCTCTGTCTTTCTCTCTCTCTCTCTCTCCCTCTCCCTCTCTCTCCCTACCCCCCCTTATAACCTGAAAAATGAAAGTTAATGCTGTTTCAGTGAGCCCTAAATGAGAGATTGCCAAGTATGTATGGTCGTGCACACTGCGTAACTCAGCGCCTCGTGAGTCTTTGACTTTAGTCTCTAATGGCAGGGCGTCGCTTTCCAGTCTGATGAACCGAGAAGCAATGTTGATGGCTTTTTCATTCCACTTCAGAATTCAATAGCCGCAGTGGGCACTGCAGCCACATGACCTCCAGATGTCCTTTGAAGGAACTGCTCCTCCTGTAGGCGATGGGCTGGGAAGTGGTGATGCCTGGCCTGGGGGTGGGGAGTGGGGTGCTGGATTGGGGCCCATGGTTGAGCTCCAGGGCCTTGTCTTCCTTTGGGATTTCAGACTAGGTGTCCCAGGATGGTAGGAGAAACGGCTCAGATTCTTGGATGATGGGCAGGACAGTGGTTAAACGAGATGACAGAATGAACAATTTGCAGAAGTCCTCCCTGCAGGTTCTGTCACGGATGGTCCCCAACATGGGAATCTCCTAAGAGGCCTCTCAGACTTATGAACTGAAACACATGTAATACGATCGAGTGGACATGAATGCATTGTGTATCTTTGTATGTCTCATCCTAGCATCAGACCCAACACAGGACACAGCTCAGTGGGAGTTCATTCATTCTGCCTCTGAATAGCTACTTTGCTAGTCCTGGACCTAGGTGTTGTCCCTTAGCTCCTTTCATTCAAGGCTGGCACTCTACCACTTGAGCTACAGCACCACTTGTGGCTTTTTCTGTAATTAATTGAAGATGAGAGTCTTGAGGACGTTTCTGTCTGGGCCATTTCTGTCTGGGCTGGCTTTGAACTGTGATCCTCAGATTTTATCTTCCTGAGTAGCTAGGATGACAGATATGAACCACTGGTACCTGGCTTTTTTTTTTTGCCAGCCCTGGGTTTGAGCTCAGGGCCTGAGCACTGTCCTTGGATTTTCTCAAGGCTAGAGCTCTACCACTTGAGCCTCAGCACCATTTCCGGCTTTTTTCTATGTATGTGGTACTGAGGAATCGAACCCGGGTCTTCATGCATGTTAGGCAAGCACTTTAACCACTAGGCCAAACTCCCGGCCCTGCTTTTTAATTTTTAAAGTATTTCATAGGAAAATTTCCAACGTGTACAAAAAGTAGGACAATTATATAATAAACTTCCAGGCACTAATCCCGTGGCTTCCACAGTCATTAACATTTACAGGTCTGGGTCCAGATCTTCTCCCAAGCTTTTATTTCTATAATAATTTAAAGCAAATAAGATATTCTAGCATTTTACTCACAAGTACATTAGTATGCATCAATAACAGATAAAGACATTTAAAGGCCACATCGACATTTGACAATAATTTCTTATGTCTCATCTGTTGCTTAGTGAGTGTTCAACATTCTATATTTGCCTTAGAAATATAGTTATGGCTTTTTTTTCAGAGCAAGATTCAAATTCCTTACATTGTAACTATAGTAATGGTTTAGGACCATCAGTTACAATAGCGAATATCCTTTTCTCTACATGCTTATTTGTCTTACAGATGCCCCATATTCTGGATTTGACTGATGATAATCATATTTCTTCCCAACATCATACTCTGTGCCCTTTATTTCAAACTATATGTGTCCTTTACATACAGCCAGAGGCATTACTTGTCTTCTTGTGGTTGAAAATATTGATTACCAAAGGATGCACATTTCAAGTTATTTATTCATAGGTGTTCTCCTATTAAAAACCATTTGAGGGGCTAGTAGCATGGTAGAGTGCTTGCCTAGCATTCATGAAGACCCAGGTTCGATTCCTCAGTATCACATATATGGAAAACAGCTGTGCTGTGCTCAAGTGGTAGAGCTCTAGCCTTGAGGAATGCCCAAGGACAATGCTCAGGCCCTGAATTCAAGCCCTAGGTCTGGCAAAACAAAAAACAAAAACATTTGATGCTGGGTGCCGGTGGCTCATACCTGTAACCCTAGCTACTCAGAAGGCTGAGATGAGAGGATCTCAGGTCTCACATATGTTAGGTAAACATCCTGCATTGAGGAAGGCTTTCATGTGGTAGGCAAACTAAATCCCTAGCTTATAACCTCTGATTTTTTTTAAAGCTCCCTGCTTTCAAGATACAAAAAAGTGCCTGTAGTTTCTCTTGCTCATCTCCTAATGAGCCCTAAAATCCAGCACTTCCCAGGTAGCCATACTTACTTTTCATAGGGAATTGCATATAGAAACAATTCATTACGAATGGGCTGGGACACTAATAGTCAATGTTTGGAAACACACACTGTTTTAGTAAAAAGAACATAAGTCCTGGATCCAGGCCGATATATTCTTGGTTCAGATAAAAGTTACTCCTTAAAAAAATGTGTTTTGATTTTCTATTTGCTTGTGTTTTCACTTAGGTACAACGTGACACAAGCCTTGTATGTGTGTGATATCTATTTATATGTGTGAAGGGACAATTTAAAACTAAACAACACCGTTATTAACATAAAGATTAATAGAAATAACTGAAGTTTTTTTTCCCCTGTTGGCATACATCCCACTCTGAATATGAATCCAAATATTTACATGGAAACCACTCAAGTTTGGTCTCTGAAGGATTGTGCTGGTAATTTTTTTTTGTTTGTTTGTGGTTTTTTTTGCCAGTCATGGGCTTGAGCTCAGGGCCTGAGCACTGTCCTTGGACTTTCTCAAGGCTGGAGCTCTACCACTTGAGCCTCAGCACCACTTCCGGCTTTTTTCTATGTATGTGGTACCAAGGAATCGAACCCGGGTCTTCATGCATGCTAGGCAAGCACTTTAACCACTAGGCCAAACTCCCGGCCTGTGCTGGTAATTTTACACACAAGTCAGATGCTCTTTTTTTTGTCTCTACAACCTTCACCTGTATCCTTCCAGCCTTTCAGTGCTGATGTTAAGTACTTGAAGTTAGCAGCTGGTCTATAAGTTAATAAGGAACCTTGCCCCACCCCAGTTCTTCCCTGACCTCAGATTCTACTCAGTAATAGGATCCCCTAGCACCCTGGCACTTGTGTCTAGTTGATGATCCTTTGGGGGGATTCCTGCACTCTCTTCCTATGTGGTAGTCTGTTAGAAGGACTTTTTGGGGGGATTCCTGCACTCTCTTCACGTGTAGTGTTCTGTTAGAAGGACTTGGCAGAACTTAGCCAAGTCCTGTGGTTAATTTAATGTCATGTCCTTACTATATAGGACACACACAACCAGAGGAGAGTAGGGTACAAAGGTTGGGGAGTGCCCCAAGTGTGGGAGTGCCTGTCCTCGTGGGGCAGGCCAACTTGCCACCCATTGATATGTCTTCCAATCAGTGAGGTCCCTGTTTATGAAGGTTTCATTACAATCACCATTGACCCACCAATCAAATCAATGGCCAGTCGATTGAATTCAACCTCCAGACTCCTTCACTTCCCTGGAGGCCCAGTGGCTGAAAAAATCCAAGCCCTCTAGTTATCTGGACTTTTTTCCCCCCTACTGACCAGTGTCCATCCCCAAATCATTTCTATCACTTGGGCCACACCTCTACTTCCAAGTTACATGGATTCTAATTCAACCGACCTGAACTGGGCTATGGACATTTCTATCACTGAAAATGTACTCAGGCAATTGTTTGCTAGATGATGAAGGTTGCAGTTAGAAGTGTTCACAGACAAGTGTGTGTGTGTGTGTGTGTGTGTGTGTGTGTGTGTGTGTGTGTGTTCTCTGTCAGTTGAGAGGACCCTGAAGAAATAACAGTGTAATAACAAGCCCTCCTGGAGAGTCAGCATCCTGGTTTTAGGTAAAATCTGGAGTCTTAAAATGCCAGAAAATAGAGAAGCAGCAAAGACCAGTCCCCACTCTGAGGGGGGTTGGGGGGGCTAGGCAGGTCAAAAGCATATAGAAGTCGACTGGACAAACTTCTGATGGCTGAGGCTAGAAGAATTGTTCAACCTAAACATCAAGTAGAGTTGGATGGTAGCCCAGTGCATAAGATAAAATATCTACAAGTGCATACTGTTTAGGTAAATCATTTAAATAAAAATCTTCCATAAAGAAGAAATCTTAAATAATTTACTTGGACATTCTTTATTCAAGGAGGGAGATAGCTAGTTCTGACTGCCTTCAGTGTGTGAGGAAACCTGAAAAGCCAAGTTTACCACCACCAGCCATAATTTCTTTTCTTTTTTTTGTGGGGGGGGGTCTAGTGCTTGAACCCAGGACCTTGTCCTTGCTGGGTGAATACTTTGCCATTAAGCGACACCCAGCCCTACCAGCCATAATTTCATGTGGACTACATGGACCCTACATAGCACAGTACAGCGCTGTACCTTAGTGTGCTTTTCCTCTAAAAGACTCAGTGTCATCAGGAGAATAAATGCATGGAGGCTTGGAACCTTCCAAAACCTATTTGACCAGTCAAGGTGATCTCAAACAAGTCAGAGAAACAGCGATGTGGAGACCTGACGGCGAAATATACTTTCCAGGCCCTACATGGGAATCTCAGCATGGAGAAAGGACTTCCAGTGAACCCAGAGGTAGCTAAAATTCAGTAACATGTCACTATGGGCTTATTAGTTGTGATGAGTGCTAGTGCAAGATAGTAAAAATAAGAAGACCCATGCCCAGGCTGTATGGAGACCCTGTCTTCTTTCTAGGACTTTTTTTTTCTTCTTCTTCTTCTGTGAATTTAAACTTGTCTTACAATGAAGAGTTTCTAGTTAAAAGAAAATGCTCTTCTTTTGCAGAGTCTCAGCTGAATGGAAAGGGAGAAAATGACTCATTATACCACCCTGTTCCCAAACCCATTCACTATGTTCCTAAGTAGAAATTGGATTATCTAACTGTTACACCGGAGGTGTGACTTTCTAATAGACTTAACATTTTTTCAGGTGGTATTTACATCTTAAAAGAGGCTCTTTACTCAAATCTCAAAAAAAATACCCAGGAGAGGGATTTCTGAGCAGAGCCTTTTGAAGCTGTATGCCTGTGATGCCATAGGCCATCTAGGGAGGGCAGGCGGACAAAACCACAGAGCTCCACCCACTTTCCAACAGGCTTCTGAGCTCTGCCTAGGCAAAAGGTACTGGCCTTTGCACAATATACTTAATTAAAATTTCAACGGACTATCGAAGTAGAGACAGAACTCAGTGCATGGGAGGGAAGATGGTGAATGATACCAGACAGATCAGGGTTTAATTATGAGGGCAACAATTACACCTTTATAGCTTGGGTGTTGCTGTGTGATGCTTGGGTCTTGCTGGTTCCTAGGTACCTTATTGTGTGTGTTCGAGTGGCAGTAAGTGTGAACTTTAGTCACAACTCTACTTCAGGCTTTCTGTGGTTAGCTGGTGGTAAGGATCTGATGGCTTTTTCCGGCCCATGCTGGCTTCAAATCATGATCCTCAGATCTCAGCCTCCTGAGTAGTTAAGATGACCGGCCTTACAAGGGATAATGATAAGATGTATTATGCCTAAGTGACATAATACACACAAAATACCAAATATAGTATCTAACACACAGAGCATGCTTGAAAAGGTGATGGTTGTGATTTATTACTAGCACCACCGCTATCACCATTATCCACCTCTTCTTCACTGGCTCTTTCATTCAGAGCTGAGGACAAGTTACTAGCATTCCTAAGCTTCATTTACTCATGTAAAAGGCATAGGGGTGGGGGCAGGGGTGGGAGTGGTGTAAAAGTGGAGGTTCTATACACCATTCCTGTGATGATTGCCAAAGAAATGCTTCTGCTGTGGGGTTTTCACTAGTGTAAGGGCACACATGTTTTTGTCTATTTCTACCTAACATCTCTATCAATCTGTCCATCCATCCATCCATCCGTCCATCTATCTAATCTATTGTTATCATATCTGTCTGTTGCCTCTATTTCTATCCTTTATTAATCTATCTGCACATCTATCCTGTTTGTTTCTTTGTCTCTGTTTAATATTTAAACGCACAAGTCCAAGTTATCCTAGGCCTGGTTAAGAAAGCAGAACTGCACTGGAATGTGTTGTTACTAATAACGGCAAGGAACGCTTACATGATTTCACATGAATTCTTGGTTTTGAAAAGGCGCTGAGAGATTTGTGTCTCAGAGGAGATTCTCAGATAGTGCATACACATAAAGGGAACTTTACTCGGCAGTAATTTAAGGGATTTTTAAAAAAATTTGTTTTGGATGAGACCTCACTACCCCCAGCACCATGAATTGAGAGTATAAAATAAATCTGAAGCCAGGAGCTTGTCTCAACTTCAGGGTTTTGCCTCATGACACATATATTTTGAATTAAAATATTCTTGGTGTTTTCTTACTGGTGGCACCGAGGCCAGGAAGAAATCATTAGTAATTCTGGGCACTTTGAAGCTTGGAGTCAGGCATGTTTCTTTTATTTTCCAATGTACTTCTCCATATTGTAGAATCTTTGCAGAGCAGTTGGACAATAAATATTGAAAAATTTATAGTCACAGCGCAGTGATTAAATATGCTTTGTTATCTCGGTCGTCTTTGTCTCTCCATTGACACCTGTCTGCAATCACACTAAGATACCCATTTACTTCCTCTGTCCCAGCCAGGAAACACGCAGACAAAATATTCAGGTTGCCTGCCTGAGCTCAACTCTCCGATGTCTTGGATTAATGAGGAATCTAGCATGGAAAACGAAGGCAGAGAACTGGGAGAGAAGTTCTCCTAGGAATTGTAAAACACGTTCACTGAGGATACACAGGCATTCTTGTGCAGTTCAAAGCCAGGCATGGGGGTAGCTTAAGCTTATCATCCTAGCTACGTGAGAGGCAGAGACCTGGATTTACAGGCCAGCCCTGCCCAAACCCACCACCACTAAAACGAAAATGCTTTCAGGATTCCATCTCAGCCAAAGGCTGGGGCATGGTAGCGATAAACTGTCATTTCCAGCCACCCGGGGAAGCGTATGAGAGATTGGCATAACTGAGGTCAGCCCTGCCATAATGCAAGATGCTGTCTTTAAAAAAGAAATCCACAAGTGGCTCACTCCTGCCGTCCCAGCTGCTTGGGAGACTGAGATCTGAGGGTCAATGGCACAAAGCCCTCCCAGGCAGGAAAATCTTTAAGAATCTTATTTCCAATTAGCTACCAAAAATCTAGAAGTAGAGCTGTGGCTCAAAGGGTAGAGGTATCAGCTTTGAGTGACAAAGCTAAGGGAAAGAAGCCTTGAGTTCAAGGTCTTACCCAGGGTGAGATTGATTGAAGCACAGTATACCTGTGTGGACATATAATCACAAACTTCCTTCCTGTATCACTACTATAAGCCAATAAAGATAATTACCAACACCCACATAAGTGCCGGCAGAATGTGGGCCTAGCAAGTGTGAAGCCCTGAATTCAAATCTCAGCATCACCAAAAATCATATTCCCCAACTCTTGTTTTTCACCATGACTTTACCTAGCCGTACATAGATAGTTGGTTAATTTTTTTTTTCTTTTCTGGGTGATTTCATTTTCTTTCTTCAGCAATCCTCCAGGGATTTGGTGGTTATGGAACCTACAGATGCCTGCCCATGTCCTGTGGTATTCATAGCGTAGACTCTGTGCACCCATGCCAGGCCTCGCCTTCTTTAGATCCTGGCTCCAGTTCCCCAATATGCAACTTTAGGAACATTATTTCATCTCTCTGTGACTCAGTTTCCTCATGTGCAAGATGAGGATGGTAACATCAGATCGCCCTTAAGCAGAGTTGCAAATAAAGACTCTGTAAAATTGGATACAAATGAGATGTTTAACTCACTGTTACTTTACTCAGGCTTTCCAGTAAATGTAAGTGATCAGAGACAATCTCTTGTATTTAGATCCTGACAACCTTTGTTTTTTGATGCCAGTCTTGAGGCTTGAACTGGGAGTCTGGATGCTGTTCCTGAGGGGATGTTTTTGTTTGTTTGTTTTTTTCTCAAGCTACTTGCTATACCACTTGAGTTACAACTCTGCTTCTAGTTTCTTGTTGATTGAATGGAGCTAAGAGTCTTATGGACTTTGCTACCCTGGTTGGCTTCGAACTGTCATGCTTAGATCTCAGCCTCCTGAGTAGCTCGAGTTACAGATGTGAGCCGCTGGCGCTGGGCTTAGACCTTGACAAGGTTTAAGCAAGTCAGGTTTCAATCTCATTTCAGGGAGCCAAAGGATTCTGATCTTTCCTGACAGTTTGGAAATCTCTCTTGCTTATCTCAAGCAAACACTTACATGATCTTACTGCATAAATGCTTGGTTTTAAAATTTTCCCTGATAAATTGCATTAAAAATTTATGCGTTAATCAAAACAACTCTCCAGTTAGAATGGCCAGGATCAAAAAAACTAATAACGACAGATGCTGGAGGGGATGTGGCCAGGAGGGATCACTACTACACTGTTGGTGGGAGTGCAAACTCCTTCAACCACTATGGAAAGCAGTGTGGCAGTTCCTCAAGACTAAACATAGAACTCCCCTATGACCCAGCAATTCCACTACTTGGCATTTACCCAACCACCCAGAAACAAGGACATACTAAACCCACTAGCACAACAATGTTCATTGCAGCACTATTCACCATAGCAAAGATATGGAACCAACCTAGATGTCCCTCAGTTGATGAATGGACCAACAAGATGTGGTATTTGTACACAGTGGAATTCTATGCTGCTGTCAGAAAGAACGACATCGCCCCATTTGTAAGGAAATGGAAAGACTTAGAAAAAATCCTATTAAGTGAAGTAAGCCAGACTCAAAGGAACTTAGGCTCAATGGTTTCCCTCATTCGTCATAATCAGTAGAAACCTTGGGCTCTACTAGCAGAGATCTGCAATAGAGCAAAATCTTGATACATAAGTCCATACAGTATGATGTTAAATGAAAGGACCTCTAGGATATAGAAACAAAAGCCATATAATGAGTGATTGTTGTCCTTATTGTACTATGTTATCCATACAGTATGACGCTAAATGAAAGGACCTCTAGGATATAGAAACAAAAGCCATATAATGAGTGATTGTTGTCCTTAATGTACTGTTATCTCTCATCTCTTTTGCTGTCCCTTGGTTATCTCATATTGTTACAGTATTTCGCTTTGTTATCTGATATATTGGATATATGCATATTTGGTTATTTGAAATTGGATAGGGAAGGGGGGAAAACAAGATGAGGAGTGAGGGTGGAGAGGAGGGAAATGGGGACCAAGACATGAGAAAGGGTATCAATGTATGTGAAGTAATGCACCTTCTATCTGGCGAATATAATGTGACCCTTCGATTAATTACAATAAAAATATATGAAAAAATTATGCATAAATTATGCAAAATGGCCATTCCTGGTAATATAAATAGGCAACCATCTTTGGTGAATGTGTTCTGGTTTCCTCTCTTTCTGGCTTCCCATTGTGTCTGGTTTTTGTCAATCTCTGTGTGTGTGTGTGTGTGTGTGTGTGTGTGTGTGTGTGTGTGTGTGTGTGTTTTCTGTCTCTCTCACATGAAACTAAGACACAGGAGCCAGGCACTGATGGCTCACCCCTGTAATCCTAGCTCCTCAGGAGGCTGATATCTGAGGATCTCAGCTCAGTGCCAGCCAGGGCACAAAAGTCCATGAGACTTATCTCCAGTTAACCACTGGAAAAACCAGAAGTAGTGCTGTGGCTCAAGTGGTACGCTCTCGTGCTGAAGAGCTCAGGAACAGAGCCCAGACCCAGAGTTCAAGCTCCAAGACCCCCTCCCTGCTACACACAAAAAGACACATGTGTGTTGTTTATGCATATGCATGCTCATATGCAGATTAGTCGGTCTGTCTGTCTGTCTGTCTGTCTGTCTATCTATCTATCTGCCTGCCTGCCTGCCTGCCTGCCTGCCTGCCTGCCTGCCTACCTACCTACCTACCTACCTACCTGCCTACCTACCTGCCTATATCCCAAACCTTGGAACTGGCCTCTTTTTCCCTGCAAATATGCATCACAAACCTGCCAATGTGTATTTGGAAAAGGGTTCTGTTTGGGAGGCTCTCTCTCCAGACTTAAAACAACAACAAAATCTCATTTAATATTATCCATTTGTACTATCATCTTTGTTGTCTCTTTCTTTTTAAGAACTCAGCCATCCCTGAGGTCACTCACCTTTCATCTCTGCTTTTCAATTTTCTTCCAGGCTTTTATTTCCATTGACAATCTTAGTTGTTACCTAGCAATTTGAATCAGGGTGTTCAGCCTCTGAGATTTTTCAAGAGAATTGCACCCTTGATAATAAGCATTGGTTGACAGGCCCCACTTTTGGTCTGCATTGTTTGATGATGAGGGGAGAAAATAAAATATAAAAAGCAAGCCTAATCCTAGTGTATTCTTTTGGGTCATTCTCCTATTAATTTCTCTTTGGGAAGAGGATCTGTTTGCTTCATCTGAGGGAAGGATTCTTGACAAAAATGTTTTTGTTTTTTTGTTCAGAGTAGATTAGAAATGGATTTTTGAAGACACCAAGCCAGTATCAACAAGAACCTGTCACCTTGAGGTTAAAGTGTGTGTGTGTGTGTGTGTGTGTGTGTGTGTGTGTGTGTGTGTGTACACCCAGTAACTTTTTGACCTCTACAATCTATTTTTGAAAAATGTCTTCCACACAGGTGACATATTTGGACCACCTGGTAAAAACTCATTTTTTTTATTTGACAGCTTTAATATGTCAGGCATTCTGTTGTCAACATTTTGTTATCAGATGGGTCATGTTTGTTGGCAGTGGGAGCTTACAAACTAATGAAGAAAATAAGGAAGGAAATGAGCTCTGGAGTTAAGAGTTATGTGCTACCAGAAGGTACATGAGGAAGGTACCAGAATCTAGAAATAATTGCCACCACCACCCTAGTTCTCCAAAAAACCTGGGGGGTCTGACAGTTACATTAAAGTTTTCAAGCCAGGGAAAATTAGCTACAGAAAGCTTAAATTCTAGTGATATCCAGTCTATGACAGTCCCTGTGGAACTTGCTATGTTGATTCCATGGGTGTGATGCAGGGGTGAGAGTAAGGTGGATGGAAGAAGGTAGAGAATGAATTTCTCCCCAGTAGGCAGTGTTTATGGAGGAATTGTCCCAGCAGCTGACTATGAGAGTAGATGCATCTCCAATAGTGTTTGGATACACAGCTCTAGATAATCACAAGAGTCTTGTCCAATAGAATTGTTTTGTTACTCAGCTCTAAGATAATGACAGGCTTACAAGTCAGGCCTGATGGTAGGAAAAGAAGCCCAGGTCCAATCCTTTCTTACTGGCTGTGTGCCTTTGGGGTTAGTGACAACCTTTTTGAGTTTACTTGCCTTCAAAATATGGATAAACTATTTGTTGTTGTCTGTGGTTCTAGGGAGTAAGCCTATGGTTTAGCACATACTGAGCAAACACTGTCACTTGGGCTATGTCCACAGCTTTTTTCCTTCCTCCCTTCCTCTCCCCCCCCCTTTCCCTTTTGTTTAGCTTATTTTTTTTTTAGATAAGGTCTTCTGTTTTTGACAAGGACTATATCTTCATTATCTCTTATCCCTAGCTGAGATTACAGGCATGCATCATAACCCCTGGCCCTTTTGGGCCACTTTTTCATGTGACTTTCTTGGGGGATGGGGTGTGGAGTGGCACAGGAGTGGCCTTCCTGGAATAACCTGGTGGCCTCCTTACAATGAAGTCTTCTACTCTAGTTATTAAGTATTCAGGTCACTCTGAAGATCCAAGGAAGCTGTGCTGTGTGGGTAGTTTGACATTTCTTCCAAGATTTCCTGATGCATTAATATTTGTCCCCTCACTTTGTGTTGTAATTACTGATCTAATGGATCAGAAATGGAGCCTGCTGGGACCTTCTCATGCACACACGCACTTCCAAATTACAGCGTCCGTCAGTTGACTTCTCATCTGGAAAAAAAAAATGGGCAGCATGTTGCAATTCAAATATAATGCCATTTTTTAAAATAAAAGAAATGAGTACAGCACATCTTAATGAAATGAGAGGGATACTCTTTGCTCATAAGTCCAACTTGGAGGCACCTATTGTATAAACATAAAAATGCAGGTAGAGTAGATGAGTTATTTTTCTTAGCTGTATTGTCACAGGGGCAGGATGCTAACACAACCACTTTCCTTACCACGAATTACAACCCCTCCCCCAATCCCACCATACTTGTCTATAGATACATTCCAGATCTAAGCCCTCACACTGGCTCATGGCATTTTACATTACTCACTAGTTTTATCATGTTGGTGTCATTTTGTTGACACCAATGTCAGTTTCAAAACAACTCCAAATACAGAACTTCACCCATTTTTTTTGAAAAAAGCTTCTCCTCTTAGGTGTGGCGGTATATACCTGTAATCCTAGCCATATACAGGAGGCATATATAGGATGATCATAAAGCGAGAGAGAGAGAGAGAGAGAGAGACAGAGAGACTGAGAGACAGAGAGACAGAGAGACAGAGACACAAACAGACAGACCCTGTGTGAAAAAGAACTCCAAAACAAAAATCTAGGAACATAGTTCCAGTGGTACAGTACCTGTCTAGCAGTGCAAAGACCTGAGAGGAAACCTAAGTATTGCCCAAAAGAAATTCCTTTCTATTTCTAGCAAAGAGTGTGTGTACTGTAGAACACATTGACCTCCTGACCACTCGGTGGAAAGGAGATGGACCGTGAGGTACAAATTCAGCCATTTCCTCAGTATGCTGTTGCTTGGGACAAACCCACGGAACTCTTCTGAACTTCTCTCTGAAAAGTGAACAGCCATCACCAACCAAGTGGTTATGCAGACAGATAAATTGCTACCACGGACGTAATGATATGGATATTATTATCTATTATTGATGATCTGTGATTGACAGCAGATAGATTTCTGGTATAGCAAATTTGAATTCATGTGCAGAATTAAGAGAAGCATCAAGTTTTTGAGCGAGTTTTTGGCAGCAAATGACAGAAGTGCTTACCAGGCTGTATTGCCAGTAAGGAAATTCTGTTCACAGGGTTAGGGCATCAAAGCAGATTGGGAAGATCCCGTGTCTTATGTTTGGGGGTGAGCTTAAGACCTGCAAGCTGGGACATCACCATAGGGTTAGACAAGAAAATGATGCTTGATTATGGCATTCCTCAGCAAACAGTGTAGCACAATAATTAAGGGGAGCGGGCAGAATATCAAAGTGAGACTGTGACATTTTCCCTTCTGATTCCTCCTGATTTTGTAAATTCTCAGGCTCCAGCACCTCCACTGTCCCTGTACTGTGTATTATCAGGCACTGAAATCCTTGTCTCAGAATCTCTTCTGTTGTACGAGTCATGATAATGTTGTCTATAGTTAAAGACATCTTCCCTGCAGCCTAGAGATGACACCGTGGTGTGATCAGAGCGGCATGTAAGCTAATTATCTATGGTGGAGTTTTGATTCTTACTGGGCTTTGTAATGAGAGCTTTCAGAATTCCGTTTTGTATGGTTGGAATTTCTTCTTGTGTGTCTCTATGTGCATGAGAAGTTGAAGAAAGTCGGGTGTGGAAAGGTGTCCAGGGAAATTGTAAATGGTCTCCATTCACATGCTGAACTCACTGAATGCCTCGTCAACCAGCACAGGGATGAAAGTGGAAAATCTGAGTGTTAGCTGGGCATCAATCACTCACACCTGGAATCCTAGATACTCAGGAGGCTGAGATCTGAGAATCCCTCCGTTTGAAGCCAGCCTGGCCAGTAAAGTCCATAAGTCTCTTATCTCTAAAGAAACCACTCCCAAAAAAGCTGGAAGTGGAGCTGTGACTCAAGTGGTACAGTACTAGCCTTGAGCAAAACACTCAGGGGCAGCACCTAGGCACTGAGTTCAAGGCCCAGAATTGGCACCTATGAAGTCTGGGTTTTGTTTTCTATCTTTCAAATTTCAAATGCTATATTTTCATGTGAGAGAAGGAAAAGAGGACTACTGGCGGTCCCTATAGTCTGTCAGGACATTATAAACACCATTTTACCTGAAGATGAGTGACATTATTCAGTTTGATTGTGTGGTGACCAGAAGGGCTTACATGCAAATCACGTAGGATTTGAACTACCTCGTCTGGATGGTATAAAGATAACTTGCAGATTGGTAACAAACCATTTAGTGCATTTGTTTCAGAGTGCTGATAAAATAATAATGCCCTCTTGTTTTCAATTGGGCTATTCCTTATTAAGTAAGACTTAGGGATGTAACTACTTGATATCAAAGCAACTGTTTGGGGTTTCTTTTCAGTTGTTATCTGAGGCCTTTAAGATAGCCCTGGGACATGTAATTAATTAAATGATAGAATTAATTGATCTAATTTGGTCATTCTGATGCCAGTGAAAGCCATTCACATACGAGCAGCATTTTGGGAATGCTAATTGTTCTCGAGATTTTGGTGTACTAATCACTCAAGGCGGTGATTTCAAATGTTTTTTTCTTGTGGGTAAAACTTTTGGAACAAAAAGTCAAAGCCTCACCAGACGCGGTCTTGACAGAGAAGTCACGGAATTAACTTCAGCAACATCTGGAGGAAAAGCAAAAGTAGACAGATGAGACTGCATCGAACTTAAGAGCTTCTGTGCGGCAAAAAGAAATACGTCACTGACAAAATGGAAACTTGCAAACGTGTGAGAAAATGTCTGCCAGCCCTTGGGATGCCTGTGGAAAGAAAAAAACAAAGGCCTAATTTCTGAAATACACGAAGAGCTCCTACAGTCCAATTACCAATGCAGTGTTAACAAGTCCATTAGAAAACAGGCCAGAGACTCTGCATAGAGTTTCTCCAAGGAGCATCTAGAAATGACCAATGTGTTTATTCATTCAAGAGGGGGGGAAAAAAAAGGTTTCCAGTTACCAGTCATGAGGGAAGTGAAAAACATCAAAGCTATCAAGATCAAGGCTCAAAGCTGCCAGCCTGCTGACATCAGAAGACCATTGTATTTGCAAGAATGAGGATGACCTGGAGCCTTTGTATGTGGTGGAAGGAAATAGAAAATCATGTCACTGCCATGAAAAACACCATGGAGGTTTCTTCCAGATTTCTGGGTGGCAGCATGCTTTGCCCGCGGAACTTGGTGACTCAGAGGGCTTTCTGCATCCCATGCATTTGTTCTGAGCACTTTTAGTGGAGTGCTCCCCTTCGGTAGGTTTATCCTAGCTCATTCTTAGATATGCCATTTCCCGCCTCCTCATTCCCACTTGTGTTTTTACACAGTGTTCAGAGGACAGAAACACATCTCCCCAGGCTTTCCTTGAAGGTTCTGAAGGCTGGGAAAGTGGATTGCTTAAGTTAGTGGTAGAGTGTCTATTAGAAATAGGAGTCTTTTGCATCCTTACATAATCTCCAGTTTTCCTTCTCTACACTGAATGGATCTTTTGAAGTTCATATCAAACTGGGTGCCAGTGGCTCACATCTGTAATCCTAGCTACTCGGGAGACTGAAATCTGAGGATTGCAATTTGAAGCTAGCCGGGGCAGAAAAGTCCCAGTAAAACTCTCATCCTTAGTGAACCACTCACAAACCAGAAGTAGAGCTGTGGCTCAAAGTAGTAGATCATTAGCCTTGTGCAAAAGACGGTCAGGCCTCGAGTTCAAGCCCCACAAATGACAAGAAACAACAAAAAGGTTCCTATCAATACAGACCAGAGACCTCTGACTACTTTTCAAAGTCAGATCCTGTTACTTCTCCATAACCTTCATCAACTCTGATAATACCAAACATTTCTTGGTTTCCCCACCCAGACTCATATGTCCCCTGTACTTTCAGGTAGCTGCTTCCACCAGTGTGGTGAGACCATCTTCCTCATCCTTCAAATGTCACTTCCTCTGGGAATCCTTGCCAGCTCCCCTTTGTTTCCTGACTTTTGAGCTGTTTCCTCGTTTTCCTGTTCATCTACAATGTACAGACTTATTTTTGCGAGTATAGATTTGAGGTGTTTTGCCATAGACACAAGCTACATGAGATGAAGGATGGCTGGGCCACGGTAGCCATTCCATTGTGTGTACACATTACACCATGCAGCCTTAAATATGCATTGAATTGGTGAACATTTTAAATGGAAGCATTGAGCTCTGATCCAAGGGGGGAGAAAAAAAGTCTGATACCTCGTCCGGTGTCTACAGGGATTCTTTGCTCTGGTCCTGTCTTGTGTTGGGTTTCTACCTCTGGGGAGTTATCACTTGTTGCTTCTCAACTCTCACAGCTTTTCTTAAAATAATGCCACAGCGGCAACTTCTTTTTATTGTGTGTGGAAATAAAATCTATATATTAACTAAATTCTTTGTTTCTATGAAAAGGGTCTGCTTTTGGATTTAAAGAGAATTTGATCTGAAAAACTTGTCAATTCCGGGAAAATAAAGAGCAAAGTCTGAAAATACAAGTTTCCATAGTTTTCCTAATACATAGGAAAGCCTCGGTACTAGTTCGAATTAGCTATATTAACTAGAAAAGTAGTCTCTTGAAGATTCTCTTATGCTTAAGAATGACAGGTTTAGTCCTCATGGTGTGACTTGTTTAAATGGAGACTCTCTCTCTCTTCCTCTCTCTCTCTCTTCCTCTCTCTCTCTCTCCCTCTCTCTCCCCCTCTCCCCCTCCCTCTCCCCTCCCTCCCTCCCTCCCTCCACCTCTCTCCCCCTCTCCCTCCACCTCTCTCCCCCTCTCCCTCTCCCCCTTCCTCTCCCCTTCCTTCTCCTCCTCCCTCTCCCTCCCTCCCCCTCTCCCCCGTCCCCTTCTTGCTTTGGCTAATGGCAGGAAATTACAGCATGAACCATGATAAGCAATCACTTGAAATGAAATATTAGATATCAAAATGCCACCGATTCATCAAACAATTCCTGGCACTGGGGGGAACATCACCCTGATTATCATTTTTCTCAGGAATTCACTTTCTCTGCCTCTCTTTATATCTCTGGAGAACTCTTCTTCAATTAATCCCCCAAACTTCCATTCCTAGTATCCTGTGTCTGTGACGTGCAGGGCATTCTAGTTCACCCTCTTATCCAAAACTATCCTCTGCCTTATTTTACGTATCCATCTTTTATAACAGCATTCCTACTGGTTGAGATAAAAGCTTTAAAAAAAATCCCACCTCTATCTTTATGGTTGTTATTTTATGCTTATGAGGGTTGTCTTGTTAATTTGTAATAAAATTGCTGAAGTAAAACTTCGAAGTGCCCTTTACAAACAAATTATAGCTCCCTCCTCTCCTCCAATACCAAAGAAGATCCATTTTTTATACAGGCTTTTCCTCCGCGTGTAAAGATTTATCTTCCTCCTCTCCAGAGCAAAGCAAGCTCTTCACTTCTTTAACTCTTCCAGATGCCCCAAGAAATGCCAGATAGTGTCTTCATTATCTTCTTAGTATAAAGGAGAGGGTTCTGTAGTAAAACGACACTTCTGGTTTATTAAATGCCAGGCTTGCGTTGCACCAAGCTATCTGCCAGCTGGCTGCATTACAGATAGCATCTCAAAGGACAGCCTTCCCCTCCTGTTCACCAGCTGGCCATGCAGCTCTAGATGGAGGAGACGCCCCCTGGCGGCAGAGGCCTGATCTACTTACACCGTCCCTCCATGGGTGTCAGTGCTG